>NC_088415.1:73219413-73969413 GCF_034236695.1 Oncorhynchus nerka | reverse complement strand
CTCCCGCCTGTCCGGCGCTGTCAGAGCTACCGCCCCTCATGCCAGAGGCACCAGAGCCCCTCATTCCAGAGGCACCAGTGCTCCTCAGTCCAGCGCTGCCAGAGCCTTTTTCTCCAGTCTGCCCAGCGCCGTCTGAGCTACCCGTCTGCCCAGCGCCGTCTGAGCTACCAGTCTTCCCAGCGCCGCCAGTGCCGCCAGTCTGCCCAGCGCCGCCAGTGGCGCCAGTCTGCCCAGCGCCGCCAGTCTGCCCAGCGCCGCCAGTGCCGCCAGTCTGCCCAGCGCCGTCTGAGCTACCAGTCTGCCCATCGCCGCCAGCGCCGCCAGTCTGCCCAGTGCCGCCAGTCTGCCCAGCGCCGCCAGTCTGCCAGGATCCGCCATGTATGATAACTGTGCCGCCAGTCTGCCCAGCGCCGTCTCAGCTACCCGTCTGCCCTGCGCCGTCTGAGCTACCAGTCTGTCCAGCGCCGCCAGTGCCGCCAGTCTTCCCAGCGCCGCCAGTGCCGCCAGTCTTCCCAGCGCCGCCAGTCTGCCCAGCGCCGCCAGTGCCGCCAGTCTGCCCAGCGCCGTCTGAGCTACCAGTCTGCCCAGCGCCGCCAGTCTGCCCAGCGCCGCCAGTGCCGCCAGTCTGCCCAGCGCCGCCAGTCTGCCAGGATCCGCCATGTATGATAACTGTGCCGCCAGTCTGCCCAGCGCCGTCTGAGCTACCCGTCTGCCCTGCGCCGTCTGAGCTACCCGTCTGTCCAGCGCCGCCAGTGCCGCCAGTCTGCCCAGCGCCGTCTGAGCTACCCGTCTGCCCAGCGCCGTCTGAGCTACCCGTCTGCCCAGCGCCGTCTGAGCTACCCGTCTGCCCAGCGCCGTCTGAGCTACCCGTCTGCCCAGCGCCGTCTGTCTGCCCAGCGCCGCCAGTGCCGCCAGTCAGCCAGGATCCGCCAGTCAGCCAGGATCCGCCAGTCAGCCAGGATCCGCCAGTCGGCCAGGATCCGCCAGTCGGCCAGGATCCGCCAGTCGGCCAGGATCCACCAGAAGTGCCAGTCAGCCAGGATCCGCCAGGATCTGCCAGTCAGCCAGGGTCTGCCAGGATCCGCCAGGATCTGCCAGACGGCCAGGATCTGCCAGTCAGCCAGGATCCGCCGGTCTGCCAGGATCAGTTAGATCCGCCATTCAGCCAGGATCCGCCAGTGTGCCAGGATCCGCCAGTGTGCCAGGATCCGCCAGTGTGCCAGGATCCGCCAGTGTGCCAGGATCCGCCAGTGTGCCAGGATCCGCCAGTGTGCCAGGATCCGCCAGTCTGCCAGGATCCGCCAGAACTGCCAGTCGGCCAGGATCCGCCAGAACTGCCAGTCGGCCAGGATCCGCCAGAACTGCCAGTCGGCCAGGATCCGCCAGAACTGCCAGTCAGCCAGGATCCGCCAGGATCCGCCAGAACTGCCAGTCAGCCAGGATCCGCCAGAACTGCCAGTCTGCCAGGATCCGCCAGTCTTCCAGAATCCGCCAGAACTGCCAGTCTGCCAGGATCCGCCAGTCTGCCAGGATCCGCCAGAACTGCCAGTCGGCCAGGATCCGCCAGAACTGCCAGTCGGCCAGGATCCGCCAGAACTGCCAGTCGGCCAGGATCCGCCAGAACTGCCAGTCGGCCAGGATCCGCCAGAACTGCCAGTCAGCCAGGATCCGCCAGAACTGCCAGTCAGCCAGGATCCGCCAGAACTGCCAGTCTGCCAGGATCCGCCAGTCTTCCAGAATCCGCCAGAACTGCCAGTCAGCCAGGATCCGCCAGATCTGCCAGTCGGCCAGGATCTGCCAGTCGGCCAGGATCTGCCAGTCGGCCAGGATCTGCCAGTCAGCCAGGATCAGTTAGATCCGCCATTCAGCCAGGATCCGCCAGTCTGCCAGGATCCACCAGTCAGCCAGGATCCGCCAGAAGTGCCAGTCAGCCAGGATCTGCCAGATCCGCTAGTCAGCCAGGATCCACCAGTCAGCCAGGATCTGCCAGTCAGCCAGGATCTGCCGGAACCACCAGCCAGCCAGGATCTGGTAGATCCATCAACCTGCCTGAGCTTCCTCTCGCTCCCGAGCTTCCTCTCGCTCCCGAGCTTCCTCTCGTTCCCGAGCTTCCCCTCGCTCCCGAGCTTCCCCTCGGTCCCGGGCTACCTCAGTCCAGTGGGGCCCGTTGTTGGGTTTCCTGGGCCGGGGTTGGCGGCGAGGGTCGCCACTCGGGGGACGCTGGGGAGGTGGACTGAGACGGTTGTGGGGTGTGGTCCGTGTCCAGCGCCGGAGCCGCCACCGCGGACAGATGCCCACCCAGACCCTCCCCTATAGGTTTAGGTTGTGCGTTCGGAGTCCGCATCTTGGGTGGGGGTTCTGTCACGTTCTGTCCATCGTTCGTATGTGTTTTCCTTGTTTTAGTGTTGGTCAGGACGTGAGCTGGGTGGGCATTCTATGTTGTGTGTCTGGTTTGTCTATTTCTATGTTTGGCCTGATATGGTTCTCAATCAGAGGCAGGTGTTAGTCATTGTCTCTGATTGGGAACCATATTTAGGTAGCCTGTTTTGTGTTGGGTTTTGTGGGTGATTGTTCCTGTCTCTGTGTTTGCACCAGATAGGACTGTTTAGGTTCACTTTTCTTGTTTTGTATAGTCGTCTTTATTAAAAACATGAATAACCACCACGCTGCATTTTGGTCCGCCTCTCTTTCACCAGAAGAAAACCCTACCATGTCTCCCAGTGTCTATTGGAAAGCAGACTGAACCAGGTTTTCCTCTAGGATTTTGCCTGTGCTTATCTCCATTCCATTACAAGTATACCCATAACATAATGCAGCCACCACCATTCTTGAAAATATGAAGATCGGTACAGCATTTCGTTGTACTGTAATTGTTCAATGACAATTAAATTGAATCTAATCTAATCAGTGATGTGTTGTATAACGCTTTATGTTGTCGTGTCTGACTATGATTAAATTATATGACATGCTATTTTATCAAATTGATTACGTGATTGAATTAAACCATGCAACAATTAAACCATTAATAACATGGGGCACCACGGAAGCATTAATTTATATAGAGTGGTTATCTCACGAATCCAGTCTCTTAAAGATCTGAAGATCTTTTATAGCAATAGCAGTTATTTATTCATCGTCACCTCGATCGGTCTCATTCCGATTGTCGTAAAGTACTTGGTTATCTGCACGAACCCTAGCTAATAAGTGTAATCAGCAATACACACATTTGCTTAATTATATATTTTCTAAATACCTAAATAATCAAACAGAATTACATATATATATATATACACAGGATAGATCACACATCAAATGCTAATCATGTCATGAAAAGCCCCTTGTGGGCTAACCTGATATGATGGCTGGTTACACAAAGGAAGGGGGTTTTGTTTCAATGAAAGAGTGAGAAGACTGAGGGACAAAGAGATTGAGAAGCTATGCTACAGTAAATACAGCATTTTCTGCAAGATACCACCCATTTGGAAGAGGAAAATGCAAGATACATATATTTACTCTGAGCTGCGCTTCGATAGATGTGTCGAAGATGGAATACTGGTTTACCCAGCAGAGATCACCATTGTCCTTTGAATAATCTTTTTGGTTGTAGTGTTGTTGAGTGGATACGTTAAAGTACCCTGTCACTCTTCTGAGATTGTCTGTCCATTCCTAGGCCATGTACATTTACAGCTGCAGCTGATAATTCGACATCTAGGATGTATCACTTCTTTCGTGAATAATCGTTCAAAGTTCATACCAAGTTGTCATAATCAGCTCGCGCTGTATTCTGGCTGGTCTAGTCAAAATTCACCATTCCAGTGTGGTGATCTTCACCTCCACGTTGAAATTCACCCTTTTACACGTTAGGACAGCAGTCCTAACATTTCTGGAACTAAATGTTAATTTCGTTAGGTTATAGTTGAAATTAGCCCTTTTAAACGTATGGACACCAGTCCTCACGTCGTCGGGAACTAAGGTTGACTTCCATCAACAAGCTTTTGTACTGTGGGAGAGAAGGGTGTGTTTCACAGTTCTCAACCAGTGTCTGTTCACTTGGGTGTGGCCACTGAATGAGCATAGTTTACTTATGAAAACAATTCTCTCATTTAGAAGCTAAAATTACATTTAATCTTTTCACAAATAGTTTGATAATTTAAACATTTAAATTGCACAACAATTCCATGTGAATCTGATAACTAGAATGTGTAGTCTTTCCAATATACAATTTATATCGTCCTATCATCAGATATAATGTCCCAGCCACCAACTGATCTGACATAATATTCTTTAAGTACCAACAGACACTTTCAACTGGTTGAGAAAGGAAAATGTTGCTCCATTCCCCAACCTTTTGATATTACCATACTCTCTCTATGTTAACAAAGGGCTTTCCAAGAGTCCATTCTGTAGAGTGGAGAGGAAAGGTGGAAAGGTGTTTATGGGGGGTCATAAACCTCACCCAACAGGGCAACGTCATGACAGTATTAAGGACATAAACTTCATTTCTTGACACATTTTTTGCAGTTTTACTTTAGTGCCTACAAACAGGATGCATGTTTTGGAATATTTGTATTATGTACAGGCTTCCTTTTTTTCATTATATCATTAGGTTGGTATCATGAAGTAACTACAATGTTGTTGATCCAATCTTAGTTTTCTCCTATTACAGCCATTAAACTCTGTAACTGTTTTAAAGTTACCATTGGCCAGTATCCATTCCTTAAATGTAAATGTAATGCCTCATGGTGAAATCCTTGAGTGGTTTCCTTCCTCTCCAGCAATTGAGTTAGGAAGGACGCCTGTATCTTTGTAGTGACAGGGTGTTAATAACTTAACCATGCTCAAAGGGATATTCAATTTCTGCAGTTTTTTATGTTTATGCATCTACCAATAGGTGCCCTTCTTTGCGAGCATTGTAAAATCTGCCTGGTCTTTGTGATCGAATCTGTGTTCGAAATTCACTGCTCGACTGAGGGACCTTACAGGTATGTGTTGGGTACAGAGATGAGGTAATCATTCAAAAATCATGTTAAACACTATTAGAGTGAGTCCATGCAACTTATGTGACTTGCTTAGCAAATTTTGACTCAAGACATTTAAACTTTTCATTTTTAATTCATTTGTAAAAAATTCTGAAATCATAATTCCACTTTGACATTGTGGGGTATTGTGTGTAGGCCAGTGAAACAAACTGTAATCCATTTTAAATTCAGGCTGTAACATAACAAAATATGGAAAAGTTCAAGTGGTGTGAATACTTTCTGAAGGTACTGTATAGTCATTTTTCTTTTTAACCTATTGAGATGGGATTACACTTCTCAAAAGGCACCGATTGGTGGAAAAATATCTAAGATTGTTTAAGCAATTTTATCTGTAACATTTTAAGTATCCATTCCTTCAGAGATTGAGATTGTTCTCGCTCCTGCCATCCATCACAATGTTTTGAGACTTAAATGATAGATTTTCTGTCATGTCAGTTTCTGTCAATATTCTAGCAGCTTGTGTAACAGTATGCTAAGGGTTCTCAGGCATAGCCACAGGAACTAGATGGCACCACGGCGCTAATGTATTCTGTGGACAAATATAAACAAATTGAATATTCTATGTGGACATTATATTTACCAATGAGAACTGAGTTACAGAGCAGTGGGTAATATGTTGTGTGGTGTGGGATTGAATCATTGATTAGGCATGCCTTAAACATGGTTAGACACAGTAGAAACGAATGGCAGCTTTAAAATCACCATGATGTAACCTGAAAGCAGTATAAGAACAGATCAGAGTAACTCAAATTGTGATTGTATCAAACTACCAATCTGAATACGCTTAGAGGTTGCTGAATTTCTAGCACCATTTACTCGGCTGCTTCTGGAATAATCTGGAGTAGTCATTCAATCTGTTTGTGCATGTCAACCATTTAGTAATACTGTATGTGGTCCTCAGGGAGACAAAGAGTTATTTTAACGGTTACAAACATTCCCCAGGCTGTCAGAATTGTAATGTGATCAATAAAGGAAATATGGCCTGATTTGCAACTGTTCAAATGTATACTGCTCTCCAATATTTTGAGAGTAGAATATAAAATGTGTATATATAAATCTTTCATTCTAATCTAGAGCAGGGGTTCGCAAACTTTTTTCCACAGGTTCCCCTTTTCACATTTGAAAAAGGTTGCTATAGCCTATATTAAACACACCAGATTGATTTTGTTTAATTTGAAGGATCTAGGAATATTTTCTATATATTTCTAATATTTTGAAGCTCATTTCCTGCAATTTTGCCTAGTTTAACAAGACTCATAGCATCTTTCAGGTATTTAATTATACATATTCTCTTTTACAGAAAGTAAATAGATCAATTTATAGCGACAGAGTCACACATTGTATAAGATCACTTCCCAAGCAAAGTCACGTTTCTTTGACTCCTTAACTTTAGAAGGTCACAGGTCAGCTTCTGAATGGCATTGACAAACCAAAGATATTCCCATGTGCATCAGTGTCGCATCTTCCTCTGGCATTTTACCGCTTGTTTCTTGCATAAAGCATCTCAGATTTTAAAAAAAGGTTACCCCTTAAATAAAGGAAGTTCCCCACCCCCCCCACGAACCTTTGCGCCTACCTATGGGGGATCACCCCTAGGTAGGGAACCCCTGAACTAGATGGTGTTCAAATTTTGTTATTTTATTGTGGGGAATATTCCTTTTTTTTGTCCTAGCTGAATGATAATAGTAACCTCTGTATATTGTGGGAGAGATGTCTCAGACTGAAGTTTAAATCAATTAGCCATTGGCCTTTAGTGCCCTGATTGATACTATCGTTAATATTTAACTCTTAGAAGGATACATTTTTTTGCTTTCTGTCTCTCCTCTGAAGATTAAGGAGGAATGAATGCAACAATTATGGCAAATACACATCAATACATGTCCTTTTCAAAAGACAGAGCGAGTAATAAAAAACCCTACATTCACCATACTCTAAATGTCTATTGGTATCATGCTGATGGCACGAGGGTCACAAATACCCATTTCTTTCCTCTTTAAAATCCTTGTCCAAGATATTTCCCTGCCATTTAGCTGAGGATTTATACTCTGTCTCAATTGACATTTTCTCTTTCCTTTTCTGAAAGAGGGCTTATAGTAATTGTATGGTATCCTGTAGTATAAGTTGTCATACAACCATTGACTGAGTGCAATGGAGTGCAAATATACCAATCGTGCTGTTCTAGCGCAAGGTTTCTCTATTATCATTATGGCCATTGTTCTTATATACCCCCGGGGACAGTATTACACCGTATTACAAGCAATAACACTTAGTGCACTGGCTATATTAGATGTATTAAAATCTGTCAAATGCAAAGCATCATGGGATTGCTCTGCTATTTAGGCATCACATTGAGTGAATATAAAGCATGACAGCCTGAGTCCCTTGTGCCAAGTGCTGTTAGGCAGCTGAGTAATGCCAGCAGGTCTCAAGGCAAGCATCTATAGCGCATTGTAATAATAAACTGAGGGTGGGCAGAGCAGGCAGACGGGAACACATCACTGACAACTTCCGAGGTCACCCTGTTTGTAGAGTTTCAAATCAATGTGTCTCAGTGTTCCACCCAGTTATACAATGCAGAAGTGTAGACACGATTTATGCCACTTTATATGTGAAATGCAAATCATCACAGTACTTTGAGAATAAATATTCTAGTTGAGAGGGCTGAGGTTTAGAATCAGGAAATGATCATTCCCATGGTTGGGTAACCAATGAATCATTGTCAACTATTGGAAATGCCTTGCACATTGAAACTTTAGGTTTTCAAGGCATTTTCAATAGTTGACAATGATTCAATGGGAATGATAATTTACTGACTTGAAGTGGCTGCCAACATTTGGAGAAAAGCATGAAAAGGCATAGCCAAGTGGGGAGTTATTAATATAGTGAACTGAATCATCTTTTGGCATAGCCAAATGTTTATAATTCAAATGAAAGTTCATTGGTCGTGTACACAGTTTAGCAGATGTTGTAGCAGGTGCAGCGAAATGCTTGTGTTACTAGCTCCTAACAGTGCAGTACAAAATGTCCAACAAAATAATAATCAAATAATATTACCCAAATAATAATCAAAACTAGAAGCAAGAAATCACAAATGTCAGGACGAATCTAGATAACAACAAAAATAACACTATCAGTAATCCAAATGCAATCTATGCTTATATACCGTACACCTAAATATATACTAAGAAGGAAATGTAGATATATTAGAATGAGCTATGTCATGAATACAGTATATAAAAACAAATACAGGGAGCGTGTATAACAAAATGAAATGCAATGTACAGTGGTAGATATATTAGAATACGCTATGTGAAGAATACAGTATTATTCAGCGTTTCTCTAACTCGTTCCTCGGGACCCAAAAGGGTGCACGTTTTAGTTTCTGCTCTAGCACTACACAGCCGATTAAAATAATCAACTAATCATCAAGCTTTGATTATTTAAATTTGCTGTGTAGTGCTGAGGCAGAAACAGAAACATGCACCCAGGGTGTCCCAGGACTGAGCTTGAGAAACCATGCAGTATATCCTCCTTAGACCAAGCAATTCATTTTTGTCCTCTCTAGTGGACATCAGCTCTTGGTCCATATCTCTGAAGCCATACATTCCTGTTTTCCCACTGAGAGGACATTCTGGGCTTTTCATTGATATCACGTGTGGGAATGTGACCTTGACAAGTTTACCTTCCTGGTTAAAAAACTAATGGCTGCTGTCAAAATTAGCACATTTAATAGAAATTGTAAAATAAGTGGGTAATTATTAATTATAATTTTTGTGAGTTTGATATTCAAATTGTTTCTAGAAAGTGAATATCTCAGAAATAGTTAAGTGAGTGACAAACACTGACACAGGAGACAATCACCCACAAAACCCAACACCAAACAGGCTACCTAAATATGGTTCACAATCAGAGACAATGACTAACACCTGCCTCTGATTGAGAACCATATCAGGCCAAACACAGAAACAGACAAACTAGACACACAACATAGAATGCCCACTCAGATCACACCCTGACCAAACAAAACATAGAAACATACAAAGCAAACTATGGTCAGGGTGTGACAAAGATCTTATCAAGAAATGTCCTCTGTAGTGGACATCTAGATGCTGCAACTATGTTTTTCACCTACTGTATCCGTTGACTGTAATGTAAATGTTTTCATATTTACGTCCTAATGACCACTACAGAGAACAATTTTGCACTTAAAATAAAAATACATTTAGTTGAAAAAATAATCTTGGTAACATTAAATAAGAATCTGGCATAGTGCCTAGTGAAAGTCTACACACCGCTTGCACAGTCTTCACATTTCACTAACTTATAATACATCTAAAAATTATTACATTTCAAATGAAATTGTTGTCCCCTACAGATCTATAGAACCTACTCCACATGTTCAAAGTAAAACACTTTGCACATCTCTTAGGGCAACATATGCCCATTCTTTTTGTTCAAGCTCATAACATTTGTTTGGACAGCTATATTCAAACATTGTCTCTGATTGTCTTGCAAATTTGAGTTAGGACTGAGATTAGACCACTCAGGAACATTCTGGTGTGTCTTTGGCATAAACATTTGTGTAATTGTCTTGATAAAAAATATGAACTCTATGCCAGGGTTATGTTTTCAAAAGATTGAGTTTGTTTAAGGTTTTCCTGTAACTTTTACCTGGGCTTTTCCCCTTTCATATTTCTTTTGATCCTGACAAACTCCCCAGTCCCTGCTGATGACAAGCATACCCATAACATAATGCTGTCTCCAGAATACAAGTATTAACTCTGGGGTCTGAAGACATATGAAATCAATACATCCTCATTTTGTATTTTTTTTTGTAATTTGGAACATTTTCTATAATTTTTCTTTCACTTAGAAACTTTGGAGTAGGTTGGGCAGATCAAAAGGAAACAACTCTAATTTCATCCCTTTTTAGATTTAATTTTAAAGCAGCAAAACATGATGACTATGCGAGGGAAGACTGTATAAAAAAAAAATCCAGTATATAAATATAAGGTGTGTATAAACAGTGTAATAAAATGCAATGTATATACACTGTACAGTATATTAGAATGAGCTATGTGAATAATCCAGTATATGAATACACAATGTGAAAAACAGTATAAAAGAAACGGTCCAGTGTTTAATGTCTCTTTATACAGTGGGGTAAAATATTATTGACACCCTCGATAAAGATGAGCTACAATGACTGCACTAAACAAATCATTCACACACTGAGTCATATTGTATGCGGACATTTTTGGGGGGAAATCACATTCCTCGCCTGTCAGATCTAGACTCTATGTACATAGGGCAGCAGTCCCTAAAGTGCAGGGGAGAGTACCGGGCGGTAGCCGGCTAGTGACAGTGTCTAATCCTCACTCTAATATTTGCAATGTGAAATTAGCTACAGTAGTCTGCCACTGCATGCCATTTGAAAGAATAGAGAAACTAGTGTTGTTTATTAGACTGGGGGAATTGTGAGTCTGGTTTATATATGGTTCTAAACGGCTCTGCAGAGACAGGGAGTGTGAAGGGAGACATTTTCTTTGCTCAGACGGCACGATTCTGGTCATGGTAGGTTTCACTTTATGGTGGAGCATCCCTGGGAGAAATTTTCGCAGGGAAATACAAATATCTTACATTTTGCAACCAAACTATGCTCTGTGACCTGAGGTAGAATACGCACCAATACGCACTTCTTACTTTTACATTTTGGTGAAATAAGATATTGTTGGAAGCAATGGACAATAACCTTCAGTTGGAGTACATGCACAGACCTGATCTACAAAAAGAGTCAATAGAGACTGTACTTTCTCAAAAAGTTGGGATCTTTTAATGTTGACTGTACTATACTGACTCTGTTTTACAAATCTTTCATTGAGAGTATTTTCACTTTTTGTATTGTTTGTTGGTTTGGCAATGCCACTGTCACCCAGAGAAATATGCTGAGAAGGATTATCACCACAACAAGCAAGGTACTTGGAGTCAAACAGACAGGCCTGGATGAGATCTTTAAGGTCAGGGGCCTCCGCAAGGCTCACAAAATAATTTTAGACTCAAGCCACCCCCTGTACACAGAACTACTCCCCTCTGGGCGCAGGTATAGGGCACCCATTGCCAGGAAAAACAGAACTAGACAATCATTTGTGCCAGGTGTGATATCCTTCCTAAATAACTCAGGCTAGTCTCTTTTAATTGGTACGTAACTGTTATGAAAGTTGTATTGTCAATTGTTTTGTATTTAAACGCCACTTTAAATGTGTACATGACACTGCAACAACATTTCCCCATGGGGACAATAAAGTCAGTCAAGTAAAGTTATTTTTATTGAGTAGCCTTATGCATTTACATTACTAGGATGGATCCTTTTAATAGTATAGATTTTCAAATGGTTATTAGCAGTGCTTGAATTGGATTAAAATAGGTGTCGGTGCTGTTTATATTTAGATGCAGGAGCTCCACAATACTTTGGAGCTACTATTCAATAATAGGAACAGGAGCTCAAGCAGTAGAACATTTGAGGTGCTGATACTCTGGGGAGGTCCTGCCCAAGTCAAGCACTGGTTATCAAAAATACATTATTACGGTATGAAAAACAAACAGTACAGAAGTCACAATCAGAACAGCATGTCCTTGGTTCTTGCATATTATTTCCATGTAGCTTTTGGATGCAGAGACTTCCTACATCCTACACTTCCTGTTTTCTCATTAATCTTGTCAACATTCAAATGTATCAAGGAAAATTCCATACACTCTTTGAAAAAAATGGTTCCAAAAAGGGTCTTTGACTGTCCCCTTAGGATAGAACCCTTGTTGGTTCCAGGTATAACAATTTTAGGTTCCATGTAGAACCCTCTGTGGAAAGGGTTTTTGCATGAAACCCAAGGGTTCTTCAAAGGGTTCTCCTATGGGAACAGCCGAGGAACCCTTTTAGGTTCTAGATGGCAACTTTTTTCTAAGGAATCTGAGTCATTACACGTTGAGCCCCTCTTTGATCTTAAGCAGTGGGAAAATTCCATGCTCTAAGTTCCTCATGTAATACCTTAGAGACAAACCGGATCTGAGAGAATAAGCTTAGGAAACTTGTGCCTCTGCCCTCTTTAATAGTTTAAAGACTGAGAAATGGCTGGTGAGCTGAATCCCCTCCCTCAGCTAGTGTGTGGTCCAACCAATACTTGCAACTGTGTGCGTCACTCAGGCACTCTCTCTCTGACCACTGTGGATCAAACAAAGTGTGTGTGCGTGTGAATGTGTGTGTGCGTGTGTGTGTACCTTGAGAATCAGAGAGGGGGTGCCACCTCATGTTAATGCAGTGTCAGTAGATGGAAAAGTATTCGTTTCTGATGTAATGTCAATTGTTTGATGTAATTTAATTAGTGCTTGCGTGGTTGCTCAGATGTGAAGAAGCTTGAGTGAAACATCCCTAGGACAAAACACAGATATGGAAATGGGGCCCTGCCCTGCAATGATGTGTAAACCTGCTGTTTGAGAATACAGATGACTATTCATTGGTGGTGGGAGCGGGACCGAACTGCAAGGGGGCAACAGTGGAACATGAGGGGTGGAAAGTCCCCCCTGCATTGGTATATTATTCCATGGCAGGGTTCCAATGGACTGCAGTTTCCTTCCAGAAGTGTGTTAAGCCTCAAAGCCTCTTTGAATTCAATCACTCATGTAGCTGGTGGCAGGTTAGCAGTGCTTTCCATGGATTTCAATGTGGGGACCAAAGGCCGACAAGGTGCATTTTCAATCTCTGCAGCTCGCACGGCTGTAAAAGTCACATAAATAATATATAAAATGCATTTTTATCACCACTGTTCTCTGCTCTCTGTGCATGCAGTGACTGGTTGAGAGGACAGGACAGGGATATGCATGTTGAGAATCATCAACACCTCCCCTCTTCCTCTACTATCAAACCAACTGCATGTTTCTCCCACCAGTTTAATTTTCTTTCTCAGTTTCATTAGTACTACACACAATCATTTCTGACATGGTACACTGACGACCATGAGCGAATAGTTATTAGTACCGGCATCTACTGACAGTGATTATCTGTTGCACCCTATTCCCTTTTTATTGCACTACTTTTGACCAGGGCTTATATGGCGCTGGTCAAAAGTAGTGTACTACAAAGGGAATAGGTTGCCATTTTGAGCACAGGCCATGTTCTCACTGTCATACGCAACACATTCTGTCACTGTGGTGCTTTTTATTTATTTTGCCAGGCAAGTCAGTTCAGAACAAATCCTTATTTTCAATGATGTCCTAGGAACAGTGGGTTACGTGCCTTGTTCAGGGGCAGAACAACAGATTTTTAACTTGTCAGCTCGGGGATTCAATCCTGCTACCTTTCGGTTACTAGTCCAACACTCTAACCACTAGGCTACCTGCCGTGCTATGATGGATGTCGCCACCATCCTGAAATATAAAAGTGCAGGACACATCCATTATAACAGAGTTCAACGAGATCCCATCTGCTAAGCTTCCTCTTCTATTTCTTTTTAATAACTGCACATGATATATTTTCTGATTTGTTTCTGATTTCAGGCAATTTTATTCATAGAGATTTATGCAATGCCTCTGACATATTATACAAAAAAAATCTAAACAGTGACTAATATCCTGGGAATGTTGTGAGATTCTATTCACAACATTAATCTGACTGTGTGCATCCGAAATGGCATCCTATTATTTATATAGTGCACTACTTTTGATTTGACCAGATAGGGCTCTGGTCAAAAGTAGTGCACTACGTAGGAAATAGGGTTCCAATTCGGACAAAGCCAGTGTCGGAACAGGTTGGCAGCTGGTATTAGAGCTCTGTTAAAGCAGCCAGTCACACCTTATCTGGGTTAACCTTGAGCCTGTACTTCACAATTTACAATTCCTCCCCCTCGTTTTGTGTCAAGTTGCTCTTAAGCTCTTATATAAAAACGGAATATTGGACATAAAATGTATATTCTGTAAGTGTAGGCCTACTAGTCGATGATTATAATGCAGGTGTACTATGAGAATCAATTGAACATACAGATGTAGGATTTTAGTTTGATCACCCTGTTTCAGGATAACTTTCCTGCATCGCAGGACATTTAAATATTGTAGTGTATTTGAGGTTTAAAAAGGCTTCTGAAGTTTGTAATTTACACTTTGAAATTTGAGACTTGATTTTCCCTTATGAAAAATGTGTCAACCCCTTACAAAAATGTAAATTCATCCACACAATAATTCACATCTCTTGTTGCTGCAGGATTATTTTCCTGCTGTAGCAAACTGGCTCAAATTAAGATCCTACATACAGTATGTACCAATATTGGACATGTTTCAAAAGACAGTGAGGGAATAGTAAACCCCTCCTTGATAAATGTAACAGCTGCACGTGGTTGAGGAGACTGCCACTGTTGGAGGTACTGGACCAATTTCAGTGCCATGTCCCATCATGCACTCTGACCAGGGATTAGTGTGACATTATGCATAATTCTTCCGTGGGCTATAATTACAAGACTGTTTTAATCCCCATCTCATCCTGCTGCCATTTTCCTTGTGTGGCTTGACCTCTATCAATGATCAAGCGCCCACCTACCTTCCACTCTCAATAATGCTGCAGTCCCTAAAGTACAGGGGAGAGTATCTTATCCAGAGCGACTTAGAGTAGTGAGTGCATACATTTCTGTACCTTCTTGTACTGGTCCCCCATAGCTGTGCAAGCGCCATGCTCTACCAACTGAGCCACACGGGACCCAGTCTGACCTTCACTGATAAATCAACTCATGCAGCTTTAGTTGAAACAGCCTTTTGTCCCCCCCTACTCTCTGTGTACTGTGAACATGGACCATTTACCTGTCTGTGGAGCTTGACAAATCCAAACCCATCCAAAATATATTTTATTTATAGTATTGACCTGGCTGTCTCTGGATGGTCCCTGTAGAGTTAGGAGGATTTAGAGGAGCTTTAATGAGCTATGTCATTTTAATGTGCAATGTCAGTAAGCTAGTAAAGCCTATTTATGGATAACCACTTGAACAGTGGGAGTACTGCATGTGTATTGCTCTTCTCTAACAGACGATTGCATCCAGGAAGTTTAATTTAGAATCTACAATTTAACTCTTATTCAAACAAACGTCCACACATGCTGTGCAGAAGTGCAGCGTTGGAATGGAGATAGAGGTTGCTTGTGATGACAGAGAATTTCTCCTAAACAAGACTTGAAGAACACTCAGGGA
Organism: Oncorhynchus nerka; assembly: GCF_034236695.1. Taxonomy (NCBI): domain Eukaryota; kingdom Metazoa; phylum Chordata; class Actinopteri; order Salmoniformes; family Salmonidae; genus Oncorhynchus; species Oncorhynchus nerka. The sequence continues at coordinate 73,954,154 of NC_088415.1, read as the reverse complement.
CATGGGGGGCTGAGGAGACGTAAATACCTTTCAGTAAAGCCCTTACTGGATAATAATCCAAGAATTGACTGCCTGTACCTGGTGAAGAAAGCCTATATTACCTGTTATTCACAATACAAAAAAAGTCTCTTGCTCTTCCTCCTCCGCATTTCAGAGTAGCTGGTTCAGGGTTTAAACCAATCAGTGCTTACATGGCAGTAAGCAGCAACACATTGCCAAGCAGAATGTTACATTTCTGACATATTGTTTTATTTTTTTACACATTTCATATTAAAAGTCACTCAGTCAGTGTCTGTTCAATGCAATTAGCTAAAATAGCAATTTAGTGGAGGTGGTTTTAAACTAAAATAGTCATTCATTCCCTTTAATTGAAAGCTGAGGGGTCATTTCATTTTCAGAAATTATCATTTTGTTTTGTTGGTACTTGGTAGGTTAAGAAAAGCATTTTCGGAAATATAGAATCTCATATATTATTGTGAAAATATAAAATTTAACTCAATTCTGAATGTTAAAAGTTAAAATTATCTAAATGGTTAAAAGCAATTGAAATGGTGAGAGTGATTAATAAGCTATTAAACTCTTCTAATAATCGGCCTCTCTGACAAATCCTCTGAGATATACCATCAACTCCCCCTGTTACACTGACGATACACAGGTTTACATTTACATTTACGTTTACAGGTTTACATACCACCTTACCGGACACCATGATTTCTGTCCTAGCAAAACTCAGCAGCTGCCTAGAGGACATCAGGGCATGGATTAAAAATACAATTTCCTCCAGTTGAACAGCAGCAAGACTGAGCCTATGCATATTGGGACACCCAAGCAGGCCACCAGTGGAAACATTTCCCCCAGAATTAACGTCCAGGCCATCCATCTGTCCTCTGTCATCTCCGACCCATCTACACACAATACCCCATAATGAAAAAGTGAAAACATGTTTTTAGAAATTTTGGCAAACTTATTAAAACCCAAGGTGATCATTTACACAAGTATTCACACCCCTGAGTCAATAATACATGTTAGAATCACCTTTGGCAGCGATTACAGCTTGAATACTTATTGACTCAAGACATTTCAGCTTTTAAAAGTTCAATGAATTTGTTAAAAATTCCACTTTGACTTAATGGGGTATTGTGTGTAGGTCAGTGACACAACATCTCAATTTAGTCAATTTTAAATTCACAAGAAAATATGGAAAAGTCAAGGTGTGTGAATACTTTGAAGGCACTTTATGTTTGATCCCTAATAGAGCTTTGAATTAACTCACTAATGAAAGCACTTTACAAATTATATGTATTATTATTATTATTATTATTATTATTATTCTATATCGAATAACCTAGATAACTGATATGCTGCTTGAATAAATCATTTTCTGAGGTGAATTCTGAATGCAGTCACGTGTAACTACAGGTTGTTAGGGTCGAAGTGGAAATTGTACTGTGGTTACCCAGTCTGTATCCAAAATGTATCTGCCTTTATGGAGCGATTTCAGTGTATTTGAATTTTATATATTTTTTATTTGTTATGCACAAATGTAATAATTTAATTAATCAATCAACTTAAAATTCACTTTCAATTTAGTTGAATATTCAAATTCAGTATTTATACAGTACCAGTCAAAAGTTAGTGTGCAAAACTGTCATCAAGGCAAAGGGTGGCTACTTTGAAGAATCTCAAATATAAAATATATTTTGATTTGTTTAACACTTTTTTGGTAACTACATGATTCCATATGTGTTATTTCCTAGTTTTGATGTCTTCGCTAGTATTCTACAATGTAGAAAATAGTAAAAATAAAGAAAAACCCTTGAATGAGTAGGTGTGTCCAAACCTTTGACTGGTAATGCGTATTCAGTTTCCAAATGGTAAATATTGCATTAATTGTCTGTTAATCAAGTTTACAAACTAGAATATATTTTTTACCAGAGTTTCATATATTCTACTTCTCATATGCATTCAGATTCAGTTTTCAAATTCAGTTATCTCAATTCAGATTCAAAACCAGAGACAACAACCTGGTACTTTGCCAGCCAGGGAAGGTAAAAGAGAACAGATTAAATCAAATGCTCTCTGTGGTAAAAAAAAAAGCTACCTTCAGAGCAAGGTAACAACTATTTCAAGGTCTTAAGCGGATGTCACCGATTGAACACTACAAGCGCGCAAAGATAACTATTTCACATTGGCTATATTAGCACAACAGCACTGTATGGTTTTGTGATCATGCAAGTACATAAATATGTCGCAGCCAGCTACCATTTATGTGTCTGTAACCTGTAGATTCAGTCATATTCCAAGTCAAAGCCTTGCATGATGAATAACTTTGTCTTGACTAAGATAGCCAACTGTCTCTCTGTACTAGAAGCCTGCTTTTCTAGCTGTATGGTACTGGGCACTTTGAAGTGTGGCGCATTGACCAGCAGCAGGGTTTTGATAGAAGGCGTTTTGATGTGCTGTGCTGTGCTTAGACCTTCAGCAGCTCTCCTTCACTGAGGAGAAGGATGGAGAAAGCTATTAAAAGTAAAAAGTGAATTAGGAGTCATTCATCTATTTCTGGAAAAATATAATGCCCGTTTCTCCAAAGTCTATGGCATAAAACTATCAGAAGGAAGGAGATGCAGGCCATTATTGTTGAATACCAGTCACTGCCTTTCCCCTTGATTGTTCAGAGGCGAGGCAGCATGCCCATTTGATCTGAAGCCCTGGCAAAATTATCGGGTGCACAACGAAATTTGAATGTGGGCCCTTAGCTTTGTAAACACAAAAGCCCTTTACCATTGTTGACACACTTCCCACTGTTTGAATAAACGTTGATTCAACATAATTTCTCAACATATTGTAATGTGGAAACAACTTGGAAAATTTAATTGGATTTGAGGGGCAACATATTCATTTTAATTACTGAAATGTGAGACTGGAAGGATAGTCCATTTATTTAAGTCACATTCAACCAATCATTTCCAGTTTCTTGTAAATATCAATGCCAAGATATCTACAGCTTTCAACACAGGGTATGCCAGCTATCACAGAGTAATGAGAATCATTAATGGACAATAAAGCAGACTTTTGCCAGGTAATGTTGTATCCCGACAAGCTGCAACATGGACTAAATAAATCAAGTACAGAGGGTAGAGTTTGCAAGATGTTGTCCAAAACAAGAGGACATCATCTGCATACAGTAAAAACAGATTGGGAGAATCATTGATGGTAATCGGTTCAATGACGTTGGATTGCCATACTGCTTAGGGCATGAGGCTCAAGTGAGAGAATGGAGAGTAAACTGAATAGACGGTCAGCCTGTCTAACTGCTCTAGAAAATGGGAAGGAAGGGTGAGCAATTAGTGCCAGTCATCACCATTACACCTGAATTAGCATACAACACTGTAATCAGGTTTCTAAATGTATCAACCAAGCCTAAATGTCTCAGTACCATTCATAAGTATTCCCACTCTAGCCTATCAAAAGCCTTTTCAGTATCTAATGTTAAGATTGCAGGGGAACCATTTGAATCTGGAGCAGAATGAATCATATGTAATAGTCTTAGAATGTCAGGGGCAAGGCGACCCCTAGCAAATCCTGTTTGAATTCCATGAACTAGACTAGCCAAATACTTATTCAGACAGTGTGTTAGAACCTTTGAAAATGCCTTTACATTTGAATGAATAAGCGACAAAAGATGAAAACTAGAACACAATATAGTACTTTTGTCCTTCTTCATTAACAGTGAAATGAGAGCTGTGTTTACAGATTTCATGAATGAACTCTTTTAAATCTAGATCTTAATCATATTCAACAGCAGAGGGACAACTTCCTTCCAGAAAAACCAACACAGTGCCGTGAAAAAGTATTTCAAATCAAATCAAATTGTATTGGTCACATACATATACATGTTTAGCAGATGTTATTGCGGGTGTAGCGAAATGCTTGTTTTTTTTTTTTTAGCTTCAACAGTGCAGTAATATCTAACAAGTAATATCTTACAATTTCACAACAATACACACAAATCTAAGTAAGAATATAGAAATATATGGACGAGCAATGTCAGAGTGGCATAGACTAATATACAGTAGAATAGAATAGACTACAGTATATACACATGAGATGAGTAATGCAAAATATAAGTATTATTAAAGTGACTAGTGTTCTATTATTAAATTGGCCAGTGATTTCAAGTATATGTATATACTGTAGGCAGCAGCCTGTAATGTGCTAGTGATGGCTATTTAACAGTCTGATGGCCTTGAGATAGAAGCTGTTTTTCAGTCTCTAGGTCCCAGCTTTGATGCACCTGTACTGACCTCGCGGTCTAGGTGATAGCGGGGTGAACAGGCAGTGGTTTGAGTGGTAGTTGTCCTTGATGAACTTATTGGCCTTCCTGTGACATTGGGTGCTTTAGGTGTTCTGGAGGGCAGATAGTTTGCCCCCTGTGATGAGTTGGGCAGACCAAACAACCCTCTGGAGAGCCCTGAGGTTGCGGGTGGTGCAGCCCGACAGGATGCTCTCAATTGTGCAACTGTAAAAGTTTGTGAAGGTTTTAGGTGCCAAGCCATATTTCTTCAGCCTCCACTGTCTGTGTGGGTGGACCATTTCAGTTTGTCAGTGATGTGTACACCGAGGACCTTGAGGCTTACTACCTTCTCCACTGTGGTCCTGTCGATGTGGTAAGGGGGGGGGGGGGGCTCCCTCTGCTGTTTCCTGAAGTACACGACCAGCTCCTTTGTTTTGTTTACGTTGAGTGAGAGGTTATGTTCCTGGCACCACACTCCTGGCACCACAACCAGGAAGTCCAGGACCCAGTTGCACAGGGCGGGATTCAGACCCAGGACCTCAAGCTTAAGGATGAGCTTGGAGGGTAAAATGGTGTTGAATGCTGAGCTATAGTCAATGAACAGCATTTTTACATAGGTATTCCTCTTGTCCAGATGGGATAGGGTGCAATGGCTATTCCATCGTCTGTGGATCTATTGGGGTGGGGAGCAAATTGAAGTGGGTCTAGCGTGTTGGGTAAGGTAGAGGTGATATAATCCTTGACTAGTCTCTCAAAGCACTTCAGGATGACAGAAGTGAGTGCTATGGGGCGATAGTCATTTAGCTCAGTTACCTTTGCTTTCTTGGGTACAGGAACAATGATGGCCACCTTGAAGCATGTGGCGACAGCAGACTTGGATAGGGAGAGATTGAACATGTCCGTAAACACTAAAGCCCGCATGCTCTGAGGATGCGGCTAGAGATGCCATCTGGGCCAGCAGCTTTGAGAGGGTTAGTGGCACTGTATTATCCTCAAAGTGAGCGAAGGTGTTAGCTTGTCCGGAAGCAAGATGTCGGTGTCCACAACATGGCTGGTTTTCCTTTTGCAGTCCGAGATTGTCTGTAGACCCTGCCACATACGTCTTGTGCCTCAGGATATGTGGTTTCCAGTTTGCACTAAGTCCAGTGAAGTTCCTTGAGGGCCGTTGTGGTATCGGCTTTTGGGGAATATACTGTACACGGCTGTGACTATAACCGAAGAGAATTATCTTGGGAGGTAATACAGTCAGTATTTGATTGTGAGGTATTCTAGGTCGGGTGAAGTTTGCCCCCTTTCTGATTTTCTCTTTTTTTTCGGCAGGCATAACGGGACCCATGTCATCCAAAAAGTTGACTCAAGTTTGCCAAAAAGCAGCCGGAAGCACCTGGATGATCATCAATACTCTTGGAAGAACGTTCTATGGACTGATAATTAAAAAATATAACTTTTTGGACAACATGGGTCCCATTATGCCTGGCTAAAACCAAACACTGCATTCCACAGCAAGAACCTCATACCAACGATCAAGCATGGTGGTGATAGTGTGACAGTATATGGATGCTTTGCTGCCTCAGGACTAGAGGTCGACCGATTATGATTTTTCAACACCGATACCGATACCGATTATTGGAGGACCAAAAAAGTCGATACCGATTAATCGGACAATTTTATTTTATTTTATTTGTAATAATGACAATTACAACAATACTGAATGAACACTTATTTTAACTTAATATAATACATCAATAAAATCTATTTAGCCTCAAGTAAATAATGAAACATACTCAATTTGGTTTAAATAATGCAGAAACAAAGTGTTGGAGAAGAAAGTAAAAGTGCAATATGTGCTATGTAAGAAAGCTATCGTTTCAGTTCCTTGCTCAGAACATGAGAACATATGAAAGCTGGTGGTTCCTTTTAACATGAGTCTTCAATATTCCCAGGTAAGAAGTTTGAGGTTGTAGTTATTATAGGAATTATAGGACTATTTCCCTCTATACCATTTGTATTTCATTAACCTTTGACTATTGGATGTTCTTATAGGCACTTTAGTATTGCCAGTGAAACAGTATAGCTTCCGTCCCTCTAGTTAGCGCGCGCTAACTAGCTAGCCATTTCACTTCGGTTACACCAGCCTCATCTCGGGAGTTGATAGGCTTAAGGTCATAAACAGCGCAATGCTTGACGCACAACGAAGAGCTGCTGGCAAAACGCACAAAAGTGCTGTTTGAATGAATGTTTACGCGCCTGCTTCTGCCTACCACCACTCAGTCAGATACTTGTATATGCTCAGTCAGATTATATGCAATGCAGGACACGCTAGATAATATTTATTAATATCATCAACCATGTGTAGTTAACTAGTGATTATGATGGATTGTTTTTTATAAGATAAGTTTAATGCTAGCTAGCAACTTACCTAGGCTTACTGCATTCGCGTAACAGGCAGTCTCCTTGTGGAGTGCAACGAGAGAGAGGCAGGTCGTTATTGCGTTGGACTAGTTAACTGTAAGGTTGCAAGATTGAATCCCCCGAGCTGACAAGGTGAAAATCTGTCGTTCTGCTCCTGAACAAGGCAGTTAACACACCGTTCCTAGGCCGTCATTGAAAATAAGAATGTGTTCTTACCTAACTTGCCTAGTTAAATAAAGGTATATATTTATTAAAAAAAAGGCAAATCAGCGCCCAAAATACCGATTTCCGATTGTTATGAAAACTTGAAATCGGCTCCAATTAATCGGCCATTCCGATTAATCGGTCGACCTCTACTGAGGACCTGGATGACTTGCCTTAATAGAAGAAACCATTAATTATGCTATGTATGAGAGAATTCTGTGAGCTGAAGCTAAAGCACAGCTGGGTCATGCAGCAAGACAATGATCCAAAACATACAATCAAGTCTACATGAAAATGGCTAAAAAGTAACATATTTGAAATTTGGGAATGGCCTAGTCAAAAGTTCAGACCTAATCCCAATTTAAATGTTGTGGCAGAAACGAGCAGTTCATGCCAGAAAACCCAAATAATGTCATTGAGTTACAGCAGTTCTGCATAGAAGAGTGGGCCAAAATTCCTCCACAGCAACGTGAGAGGCTGATCAATAACTACATGAAGCATTTGGTTGGAGTCATTGCAGCTAAAGGTGGCACAACCAGTTATTGAGTGTAAGGGGCAATTACTTTTTCACACAGGGGCATTGGGTGTTACATAACTTTGTTCATGAGATCAATTAAATAAGTGGGTAATTGTTGTGTTATTTGTTCATTCAGGTTCCCTTTATCTAATATTTTGGTTTTGGTTGAAGATCTGATAATATTCAGTATAAAAAATATGCAAAAGTAGAGTAAATTAGAAAATGCAAATATGGCACTGTACATTTCCACAGGCATTCCATCTTACCCTGCTGATTTTCTTAAATTCATTTATTTGACAGATTCCCATTATTCTTCCCTTGAATTGCATTCCCATGCAGAACTAGACAGATAGCTAACAACTAAGTCTTCAATAAAACTCACAAGGCCTGCATTTTCTTGAATGAATATATTGAAAATGTTTATGTTGTGAAACTGCAAAACACAGAAAATAATATACTTTAGTATTCAATTCAAACACGTAATTCATTCATAGTTATAGGGGCACCCAGATCAACAGCCTCGGACAGCTTCTGAAGGACAAGATTGTCACGAAAATCCTTAAAATGTTCTGTATAGAGCTGTAAACTTAGATTTTAAAAGATAATCATAATAATCAAAAAATATTGAGTTAATTGTTAACGGATTGGTAATAATGTCACCTTGAGAAGATTGAAGTAAAGATATTGAGGCCAGCTGCTCATTAAAACAGAGTTTAATGGCTAAAAGATGTGATGGACGGCTACCATTAAAATAATGGTTTTGCCTTGACCTCTGAATTAAAAATGTGACTTGATATTTGAGTAAGGAATTTAGCTTGCTTCTTAAAAGACAGAGCTGGAGAGCATTTGAATCACAGAAGAAGGATTGCTAAACTAATTCAAGCAAAGAATATTGGTTTTCTAAATCAGATATTCTCTTTACTCTAAATGTATTCAGATGGGATGCAAAATATGTTGCATTGTCCTTTATAAGTCCCTTAATAGCCTCCCAGACAATTCTCATATCATCTACTGGATCAATATTGAAGGAAATAAACTCTTGCATTTTGGATCTGAACTGAGCACAAAAGTCTTCGTTCTGGAGCAGAGATATATTGAATTTTCAATGAGGTGCTCTGGGTTTGGGAGCAGAAGTCAACAATACAGCACCATTTGCGTGGTGATCTGACAAGCTAGAATTGAGGATCTGAGTGCTCTGTAATAAAAGACATAGTGACTGAGAGGACTAAATATAATCAATCCTTGAGTTGAACTGATGTCTATGGGAAAAGAAAGTACTCTTTAACAGATCAATGTTTAAGTCTTCAAAGATCCACCAGGCTAAGGTCTGAGATCAGACGTTGGAGGGCCTTGGAAGCTGTTGTTTATGAGCTGCTCATGCTTGGTTTGGCTCTATCTACACATGGGTTGATAATTACGTTCATGTCTGCTGCTATGACCAACTGAAAATCTGATAATTGAGTCAATATACTCTACTAAATAGTGAAATGAGAAAGTTTTTTTCAAATGTGGTTAGAGCATATACGGAGATAAAGGCAATTTACATACCAGATAATATACACTGAACAAAAATATAAATGCAACATGCAACAATTTCAAAGATTTTACTGAGTTACAGTTCATATAAGAAAATCAGTCAATTGAAATAAATGCATTAGGCCCTAATCTATGGATTTCAAATAACTGGAAATACAGATATGCATCTGTTGGTCACAGATACCTTTAAAACAAAGGTAGCGGCATGGACCAGAAAACCAGTCAGTATCTGGTGTGACCACCAGCAGCTCGACAGGCAGTTGATCAGGCTGTTGATTGTGGCCTGTGGAATGTTGTCCCATTCCTCTTCATTGGCTGTGCAAAGTTGCTGGATATTGGTGGGAACTGGAACACGCTGTCGTAAATGTTGATCCAGAGCATTCCAAACAGGCTCAATGCGTGACATGTCTGGTTAGTATGCAGGCCATGAAAGAACTGGGACATTTTCAGCTTCCAGGAATGATGTACAGATCCTTGCGACATGGCGCTCTGCATTATCATGCTGAAACATGAGATGATGGCGGAGGATGAATGGCACGACAATGGGCCTCAGGATCTCGTCACGGTATCTCTGTTCATTCAAATTGCCATCGATAAAATACATTTGTGTTCGTTGTCTGTAGCTTATGCCTGCCCATACCATAACCCCACCGCCACCACGGGACACTCTGTTCACAACATTGACATCAGCAAACCGTTCGTCCACACGATGCCATACACACTGTCTGCCATCTTCCTGGTACAGGTGAAACCGGGATTCATCCGTGAAGGGCACACTTCTCCAGCGTGCCAGTGGCCATCGAAGTTGAGAATTTGCCCACTGAAAAATGGTTATAATGCCGAACTGCAGTCAGATCAAGACCCTGGTGAGGATGATGAGTACACAGATGAGTTTCCCTGAGACGCTTTCTGACAATTTGTGCAGAAATTCTTCAGTTGTGCAAACCCACAGTTTCATCAGCTGTCCAGGTGTTTGGTCTCAGACGATCCCGCAGGTGTAGAAGCCGGATGTAGAGGTCCTGTGCTGGCGTGGTTACACGTGGTCTTCGGATGTGTGGCCGGTTGGACGTACTGTCAAATTCTCTAAAACAACGTTGGAGGCAGCTTATGGTAGAAAAATTCTAATTATATTCTCTGGCAACAACTCTGGTGGACATTCCTGCAGGAATGTAAACTTGAGACATCTGTGGAATTGTATTGTGTGACAAAACTGCATATTTTAGATTGGCCTTTAATTGTCCCCAGCACATGGTCCACCTGTGTAATGATCATGCTGTTTAATCAGATACTTGATATGCCACACATGTCAGGTGGATGGATTATCTTGGCAAAGGAGAAATGCTCACTAACAGAGATATAAACACATTTGTGCACACAATTTGAGAGAAATGAACTTTTTGTGAATATGGAACATTTCAGGGATCTTTTATTCCAGCTCGAGAAACATGGGAAAAACACTTTACATGTTGCGTTTATATTCATGTTCAGTGTAGTTTTTATAAATGCAATCCTGTCTTCACTGTCATTCCCGGAATCTATAATGCTGATATCTAGAGACCTACAGATCTTAACTTGATCACTGTCTTGGTGCTGAGAATTTTCCTGCACTGCAGGAAATGCAATCTTGTAGTGTATTTGAGGTTTGAAAAGGCTTGTACAGTTTGTAATTTTCACTTTAAAATGTCAGACTTGATTTGCCCTAACGAAAAAATGCATCAACCCCCTACAAAAATATGTAAATTAATCCACATTCACATTTCCTGTTGCTGCAGGATTATTTTCCTGCTGTAGCAAACTGGCTCAAATTAAGATTCTACATCTGCATGAACCAATACCAACGCGTCTTCTTTAGGGCAGAAGATAAGCTATTACATGGAAACGGGGATTGGAACATTTCTGAACCTTCTCTTTCAACAGATGGGATTCTTGTATTAAAGCAATATCAACCTTCTTCCTCAGAAAAAAATCAAGACATAGTGCTCACTAAAGTTCCAATGTTTGGTCCTTGATGATTCCAAGAAATCAAAGAAAGATTAGTCATGAGTACCGAAAAACCCCCACAGCAGAGTAGTAAATCAAAAGAGTAGATCTGATTAAACAGACCTCTGATGCTAACAGGAGAATTGTACATATTTAGGTAAGTACTGTATATTTATGTCATTTGTGTGGCCCCACCACCCCTTCTGCCTATTCCCCCCACCCAGAAATCCTTTAAAACTACCCTCCCCTTCCCCTTCCCCTTTCCCCATATATAGGTGATATGCAGATGCAGAGTCATACCCTTATAAGCACTACTGTATATATCACCATAGGCCATAGCCCTTTGTAAGTGCCATGTGGAATGGAAAATAAAAATGAAAACATAAAAAGAAAGATTCACGATTCCCAGATAGAAAACCACTGTCGAAGATAGGACTAAATCAAATCAAACTTTATTTGATTTAGTGCTATTCTTTAACTTGTTGGTTGAGATGGAGACGTGAATCCAACGTTTCAATCATTCATTTGAAGACAAACTGGATATTCAACTGTGAATGCAAACAAATATCAACAATTGAAGGAGATGTATCTTCTGCTTGATAGCATACTGTATGCAGTGCATTCGGAATGTATTCAGACCCCTTGACTTTTTCCACATTTTGTTACGTTACAGACTTATTCTAAAATGGATCAAATCTACACACAATATCCCAAAATGACAAAGCAAAAACAGGTTAAGACATTTTTGCAAATGTTTGAAAAATAGAAATATCCCATTTACATAAGTATTCAGACCCCTTACTCTGTGCTTTGTTGAAGCACCTTTGGCAGAAATTACAGCCTCGAGGCTTCTTGGGTATGATGCTACAAGCTTGTCATACCTGTATTTAGGAAGTTTATCCCATTCTTCTCTGTGTATCCTATCAAGCTCTGTCAGATTGGATGGGGAGTGTCGCTGCACAGCTATTTTCAGGTCTTTCCAGAGATGTTCGATCGGGTTCAAGTCCGGCCTCTGGCTGGGCCACTCAACGACATTCAGAGACTTGTCATGAAGCCACTCCTTTGTTGTCATGGCTGTGTGCTTAGGCTCGTTGTCCTATTGGAAGGTGAACCTTCGTCCCAGTCTGAGGACTCTGGAGCAGGTTTTCATCAAGGATCTCTCTGTACTTCACTCTGTTCATCTTTCCTCTATCCTGACTCGTCTCCCAGACCTTGCAGCTGAAAAACAACCCCACAGCATGATGCTGCCACCACCATGCTTCACCGTAGGGATGGTGCAAGGTTTCCTCCAGAAGTGACACTTGGCATTCAGGCCAAATAGTAATCTTGGTTACATCAGACCAGAGAATCTTGTTTCTCATGGTCTGAGAGTCCTTTTGGCAAACTCCAAGCGGACTGTCATGTGCATTTTACTGAGGAGTGGCTTTCATCTGGCCACTCTACCATAAAGGCCTGACTGGTGGAGTACTGTAGAGATGGTTGTCTTTTGGGAATGTTCTCCCATCTCCACAGGAGAACTCTAGAGCTCTGTCAAAGCGACCACCAGGTTCTTGGTCACCTCCCTGACCAAGGCCCTTATCCTCCGATTGCTGAGTTTGGCCGGGCGCCCAACTCTAGGAAGAGTCTTGGTGGTTCCAAACTTCTGCCATTTAAGAATGATGGAGGCCACTGTGTTTTTGGGGACCTTCAATGATACAGAAATGTTTTGGTATCCTTCCCCAGATTTGTGCCTTGACACAATCGTGTCTTGGAGCTCTATTGACAATTCCTTCAACCTCATGACTTTGTTTCTGTTCTGACATGCACTGTCAACTGTGGGACCTTATATAGACAGGTGTGTGCCTTTTCAAATTATGTCCAATCAATTGAATTTACCACAGGTGGACTCCAATCAAGTTGTAGAAACATCTCAAGCATGATCAATGGAAACAGGATGCAGCTGAGCTGAATTTCGAGTCTAATAGCAAAAGGTCTGAATACTTATATAAATAAGGTATTTCTGTTTAACATTTTTCAATAATTTGCAAGCCTTTCTAAAAAGCTGTTTTCACTTTGTCATAATGGGGTATTTTGTGTAGATTGATAAGGAAAAAAAATATTTAATCCATTTTAGAATAAGGCTGTAACATAACAACATTTGGAAAAAGTCAAGGGGTCTGAATACTTTCCCGAATGCACTGTATACTGTATGAATATCGTATACATATAATAAAAGACTGTAGTTTTTTTAAATTAATATCATGAATTTGGCATCCTATTTAAAGGGCTAATGGTAACTACTTCTAAACTTCTAAAGATCCGATCAATCATGGATGTCCTTTGGGCAAACCAGATGTCAATGTAGCTTACATAAACCCAACCTTACTCCGAATTTACTTTCACATACAGCTTGTGTAGGAAGAGTTAGAGGAGTTACTTTCAACTATTCTGTTACTTAGGTACCGGTAGTCTACGCAAATGAGTATGGAAGCTGATCAGTGTCAAATTGAGTAGATAACTCAGCTTAATGATAGCTCAGCTGAATCAACCACAATTTATTTATTAAGCTAAGCATGGTTCATGGCAGTAGGCATCTGGGTAGAAGACTTCTTCTCACTGAGGTGCATTTCTCCACTTATACCAGTAGGAGTCACTGTTCAGGTAGAAATCTTTTGCCTGTGGTTTCACATTTTGTTTCAATATACCTCTTTATTTAGGTTGATGGTATGATGTTAAAACAATGACATTGATTCAAACATATCATTTGACACTATCAACATTGAAACAATTATTGTTTTAGACAGCACTGTTTTTTCAAGATAAGAAGCAGCCTTCCATCACGACTGTTGGCTCTACTGAGGTTCACAGAGAGTGTTTGATGGAGCAAAGAGGAGGAATGTTTGGGGAAATTAGTCACGTACCGTTTTCTGAGGAACGGTGGGGGAAAAAAGTGTACTAATTGAGTCCTGTGCATCCGCTCCCTCCAGTGATGGGCCTAGTTAATTGTCTTCCCAACTGCTGTTTGGTACAAAATGTCTAAATCATGAGATGAAAGGGAGTATGTGTCTGGGGTATAAACACTGTGGATTGACAGGTCTTTGTACAAGGAGTAAACAGCCCCTTAGCACTGCAGTTATTTTGCTACTTTTACTTACCTTTTTGGCTTTTATCGCTGCAAGGGACTTACCTGCTCGATTGTACAGTGGTCCATTGTACACTGAAAGTACAGGCTCCTCATCCCAAAGATCTTGGCAATTTGTTTTGCAGAAGTTTGTATTGAATTCTCTCCGACTACCCAACAACAAACCAAGCAAGAAGCACACACTTTCCCCTCGCAGCATGCCTCTGTGCAGGCGACTTACACAGTGTGTAATCCAACATGGTGCTTGAGCATCTCAGCTCTGCAAAAAAATATCCCCCTGTGCCATTTTATTCCAACAACCTTGATTTAAACCTTGTTTAGCTACAGCTATTGAAGGGCTCTGAACGCAATCTGCCAGTGCCATTTTGCGACCGGAGTATTGTAAGTCCATTTTAATACATGCAGGAAGCAGGTAAAAATGCCCTTCATTAGAGACACATAAGTAAGCTTTGGAGATCCGTCCGTGTTATGCTAAATACTGTCTGTGGGATTAAACCTCTGTAGAATAAATTACGGTGTAGTTGTAATAAGTGATCTGGGTATACCATTTATTGCACACTGGCGCTGGTTACACTCCACATGATAATTAGAATTGAAATAGGTATCTTCTGTTGCTGCAGACAGAGCACATTGCCATTGCCACCCTCAATAACTGCACTGCATACAGTAGTAGGAGATAGCTGGAACGACCTTCTGATTACCTTTCCGGGATGCTGGCTTGTACAGAGAGCAGTGTATCATTCACAGCAGCTCTGGCTGGCTTTCATGTACCCCAGTCAAAAGGCTAGCTAGCTGGAGAGTCACCTCTGCCTCTGTAAGGAGTGGGTGCCATTAATGAATAAGTCTAGCTCTGGATCTCTCTCTGCTTGGATTAAGAGCCAAGAGAAAATCTAATGGATGAAAATTTCAGCTCATAGTTTTATATTCATCCATTTTGACTAAAGATAGTAGTGGGGCGTGAATTATTAGTTCCTAAAGGTAATATTGGGATGTGTACAAACTATAATTTCTTCATCGCTCAAAAGCGTTTGATATGCAAGTGGCTATGAATCCCTGGCAAGAAGAGAAGCAAGCAATCAGCTTTGCACAGCGCATCCCTCCTAATAAGTAAAGCATATATTTGAAGTCGAGGGGTAGGCCTAGCTAGCCTACTGTACACGGGGTAAGGGTGGAAGACACAGCTGGAATGAACAGAATGCTGATGATTCAAAGCATTCTCTTTTGTTTGTTTGTTTGGAATGTTTATCCATCCACTGATATTGATCCTCCCCAAATGTATGTTTTGAAAAGGCAATCAGACAGACCAACATTAAGAGTGAACTAAAATTCACAGGCTGTGTTCCAATTGGCACCCTATTGTCTTTATGCTACACAAATTTAGTAGCCATCGAGAGTAGCGTGCCATAAACAAACCCAACCGGACAGATGTTTTTGAGAATATTTTCTGTCATGCAATGGAAGTTAGAAATAACTATTGTAACTGGACTAATAAGGTGCTTTCACGGTGGCTTCTCTATGCTTAGCTTACACACGGGCAGTAAGGGGATTTAATGTGGCCAGAGATTTGCTAATGTGGCCAGAGATTTGCTGATTCTACAGGTTCAATATGACACCAGTGTAAATAGCTACATGATTTCCAATATTTTCATATAAGACTGTCAGGAGGGAAATGCAACACTGTGTATGTTGAATTAAAATATAAGTTCAATTGATTATTTAGAGATCATCTTTATACAGAAAAAGCATTATTTTAATGGCCTAAATTAATTATAAGTTCATACTCATAAGTAATGGAAAAGACCCTACTTGTCTTCACAGTTTTTAGTTTGTTATTCTTTTTGAGACTAATTCATTTCTCTGTAGCTTGGTGGTGAGAAAAAACACCCGTTGTTCAAAGGAAATTAATGGAGATGATGAAGTAAAAATTGAGGAAAAGATGAAGATATTTTTTGTTGTTGTTCAAAGCAAATCATTTCGGTTTATGGTTATTTGCGATAATTCTCCAGACAGGGTATGTATGAATATTCATTGCATAGTTTTTTGGTATATGACTGTGGTAATTAGGTTTACAAGTCAGGTGCCCATTAATCCTTAAGAGTCTATTTACGCACCCGTGGGTAATTGAATAAAAAAATGCACATAATTTTGGCCTTCCGTATACTGCGGAGGAAGGTGGCCGAGCTACAGCGGTGTTTGTCAGACCATGAGACATCCCGAAAATCAGTCTTCTCACGGAAATGTCTGTAGCATCTGAATGGTTTGACCACTCTATGGAAAGATAAGACTCTCACAAACACGATGGTGTCCTCTGTTTTGCTCTATGAACCCCCACAAGCTCCACGGGACTCATCTGAAGTTGCTAATGCTAATGTTCCAACTTCTGTCTGTAGCGTCCAAACCGTTTGGGCTTCAAACTAATATGACCCCACTATGGAAAGGGGACACTCTCACAAACACGATGCTTTTCTCTGATGGTGTTCTCCAGGTGTCACGGGACTCGTCTGAAGGTAACCAATACAAATAAATGGAAGCATGTAGGTAATATTTGTCCAAAAAATATATATATATTTCCTGAGCTTTCTTATGTCTCCTAGATCAGTGGTTCCCAAACTTTTTATAGTCCCGTACCCCTTCAAACATTCAACCTCCAGCTGCATACCCCCTCCAGCACCAGGGTCAGAGCACTCTCAAATGTTGTTTTTTACCATCATTGTAAGCCTGCCACAGACACACTATACGATACGTTTATTGAACATAAAAATGAGTGAGTTTGTCACAACCCGGCTCGTGAGAAGTGACAAAGAGCCCTTTTAGGACCAGGGCACAAATAATAATAATATAATAATCAATCATTTTGCTCTTTATTTAGCCATCTTACATATAAAACTTTATTTGTTCATCGAAAATTGTGAATAACTCACCACAGGTGAGAAGGGTGTGCTTGAAAGGATGCACATGACTCTGCAAAATTGGGTTGCATTGGAGAGTCTCAGTCTTAAATAATTGATGTGCCTATCATGCTAGTGAGCGCCAAGAATCCACTCTCATATAGGTACAGTTGAAATCGGAAGTTTACATACACTTAGGTTGGAGTCATTAAAACTCGTTTTTCAACCACTCCACAAATTTCTTGTTAACAAATTTCTTGCATGACACAAGTCATTTTTTCAACAGTTGTTTACAGACAGATTATTTAATTTATAATTCACTGTATCACAATTCCAGTGGGTCAGACGTTTACATACACTAAGTTGACTGTGCCTTTAAACAGCTTGGAAAATTCCAGAAAATTATGTCATGGCTTTAGAAGCTTCTGATAGGCTAACTGACATCATTTGAGTCAATTGGAGGTGTACCTGTGGATGTTTATCAAGGCCTACCTTCAAACTCAGTGCCTCTTTGCTTGACATCAAGGGAAAATCAAAAGAAATCAGCCAAGACCTCAGATTTTTTTTGAGGACCTCCACAAGTCTGGTTCATCCTTGGGACAAATTTTCAAAAGCCTGAAGGTACCACGTTCATCTGTACAAGCAATAGTACGCTCAGGAAGGAGACGCGTCTCCTAGAGATGAACGTACTTTGGTGCGAAAAGTGCAAATCAATCCTAGAACAACAGCAAAGGACCTTGTGGAAAATAACCTCACACTCAACGTCAACAAAACAAAGGAGATGATTGTGGACTTCAGGAAACAGCAGAGGGAGCACCCCCCTATCCACATCGATGGGACAGTAGTGGAGAGGGTAGTACGTTTCAAGTTCCTTGGCGTACACATCACGGACAAACTGAATTGGTCCACCCACACAGACAGCGTTTTGAAGAAGGCGCAGCAGCGCCTCTTCAACCTCAGGAGGCTGAAGAAATCTTGGCTTGTCACCAAAAGCACTCACAAACTTCTACAGATGCACAATCGAGAGCATCCTGTCGGGCTGGATCACCGCCTGGTACGGCAACTGCTCCGCCCACAACCGTAAGGCTCTCCAGAGGGTAGTGAGGTCTGCACAACGCATCACCGGGGGCAAACTACCTGCCCTCCAGGACACCTACACCACCCGATGTCACAGAAAGGCCATAAAGATCATCAAGGACAACAACCACCCGAGCCACTGCCTGTTCACCCCGCTATCATCCAGAAGGCGAGGTCAGTACAGGTGCATCAAAGCAGGGACCGAGAGACTGAAAAACAGCTTCTATCTCAAGGCCATCAGACTGTTAAACAGCCACCACTAATATTGAGTGGCTGCTGCCAACATACTGACTCAACTCCAGCCACTTTAATAATGGAAATGGATGGAAATTGATATAAAAATGTATCACTAGCCACTTTAAACAATGACACTTAATATAATGTTTACATACCCTACATTACTCATCTAATATGTATAGACTGTACTCTATATCATCTACTGCATCTTGCCATCTTTATGTAATACATGTATCACTAGCCACTTTAAACTATGCCACTTATGTTTATATACACTACATTACTCATCTCATATGTATACACTGTACTCTATACCATCTACTGCATCTTGCCTATGCCGTTCTGTACCATCACTCATTCACATATCTTTATGTACATATTCTTTATCCCTTTACACTTGTGTGTATAAGGTAATAGTTGTGGTATTGTTAGGTTAGATTACTCGTTGGTTATTACTGCATTGTCGGAACTAGAAGCACAAGCATTTCGCTACACTCGCATTAACATCTGCTAACCATGTGTATGTGACAAATAAAAATTGATTTGAATATGCTGGAGAAAACAGGTACAAAAGTATCTACACTGCTCAAAAAAATAAAGGGAACACTTAAACAACACAATGTAACTCCAAGTCAATCACACTTCTGTGAAATCAAACTGTACACTTAGGAAGCAACACTGACAATAAATTTCACATGCTGTTGTGCAAATGGAATAGACAACAGGTGGAAATTATAGGCAATTAGCAAGACACCCCCAATAAAGGAGTGGTTCTGCAGGTGGTGACCACAGACCACTTCTCAGTTCCTATGCTTCCTGGCTGATGTTTTGGTCACTTTTGAATGCTGGCGGTGCTTTCACTCTAGTGTTAGCATGAGACAGAGTCTACAACCCACACAAGTGGCTCAGGTAGTGCAGCTCATCCAGGATGGAACATCAATGCGAGCTGTGGCAAGAAGGTTTGCTGTGTCTTTCAGCGTAGTGTCCAGAGAATGGAGGCGCTACCAGGAGACAGGCCAGTACATCAGGAGACGTGGAGGAGGCCGTAGGAGGGCAACAACCCAGCAGCAGGACCGCTACCTCCGTCTTTGTGCAAGGAGGAGCAGGAGGAGCACTGCCAGAGCTCTGCAAAATGACCTCCAGCAGGCCACAAATGTGCATGTGTCTGCTCAAACGGTCAGAAACAGACTCCATGAGGGTGGTATGAGGGCCCGACATCCACAGGTGGGGGTTGTGCTTACAGCCCAACACTGTGCAGGACGTTTGGCATTTGCCAGAGAACACCAAGATTGGCAAATTCGCCACTGGCGCCCTGTGCTCTTCACAGATGAAAGCAGGTTCACACTGAGCACATGTGACAGACGTGACAGAGTCTGGAGACGCCGTGGAGAACGTTCTGCTGCCTGCAACATCTTCCAGCATGACCGGTTTGGCGGTGGGTCAGTCTTGGTGTGGGGTGGCATTTCTTAGGGGGGCCGCACAGCCCTCCATGTGCTCGCCAGAGGTAGCCTGACTGCCATTAGGTACCGAGATGAGATCCTCAGACCCCTTGTGAGACCATATGCTGGTGCGGTTGGCCCTGGGTTCCTCCTAATGCAAGACAATGCTAGACCTCATGTGGCTGGAGTGTGTCAGCAGTTCCTGCAAGAGGAAGGCATTGATGCTATGGACTGGCCCGCCCGTTCCCCAGACCTGAATCCAATTTAGCACATCTGGGACATCATGTCTCGCTCCATCCACCACAGACTGTCCAGGAGTTGGCGGATGCTTTAGTCCAGGTCTGGGAGGAGATCCCTCAGGAGACCATCTGACACCTCATCAGGAGCATGCCCAGGCGTTGTAGGGAGGTCATACAGGCACGTGGAGGCCACACACACTACTGAGCCTCATTTTGACTTGTTTTAAGGACATTACATCAAAGTTGGATCAGACTCCAAATCCAGACTTCCATGGGTTGATAAGTTTGATTTCCATTGAAAATTTTTGTGTGATTTTGTTGTCAGCACATTCAACTATGTAAAGAAAAAAGTATTTAATAAGAATATTTCATTCATTCAGATCTAGGATGTGTTATTTTAGTGTTCCCTTTATTTTTTTGAGCAGTGTATATCCACAGTAAAACGAGTTCTATATCGACATAACCTGAAAGGCCGCTCAGCAAGGAAGAAGCCACTGCTCCAAAACCACCATAAAAAGCCATACTACGCTTTGCAACTGCACATGGGGACAAAGATCTTACATTTTGGAGAAATGTCCTCTGGTCAGATGAAACAAAAATAGATCTGTTTTGCCACAATGACCATCATTATGTTTGGAGGAAAAAGGGGGAGGCTTGCAAGCCGAAGAACATCATCCCAACCGTGAAGCACGGGGGTGGCAGCATCATGTTGTGGGGGTGCTTTGCTGCAGGAGGGACTGGTGCACTTCACAAAATAAATGGCATCATGAGAAAGGAAAATTACGTGGATATATTGACGCAACATCTCAAGACATCAGTTAAAGTTAAAGCTTGGTCGCAAATGGGTCTTTTAAATGGACAATGACCCCAAGCATACTTGCAAAATGGCAAAGTCAAGGTATTGGAGTGGCCATCATTTGTGAAAATTTGTGGGCAGAACTGAAAAAGCATGTGCGAGCAAGGAGGCCTTACATACCTGACTCAGTTACACCAGCTCTGTCAGGAGGAATGGGCCAAATTTCACCCAACTTATTGTGGGAAGCTTGTGGAGGGCTACCCGAAATGTTTGACCCAAGTTAAACAATTTAAAGGCAATGCTACAAAATACTAATTGAGTGTATGTAAACTTCTGACCCACTGGGAATGTCATGAAAGAAATGAAATAAATCATTCTTTCTACCATTAATCTGACATTTCACATTCTTAAAATAAAAAGTAGTGATCCTAACTGACCCAAGACAGGGAATTGTTACTAGGATTAAATGTCAGGAATTGTGAAAAACTGAGTTTAAATGTATTTGGCTGAGGTATATGTAAACTTCTGGCTTCAACTGTACGTGGTTGCAAAGAGTCTTAACAGCACAATCTGCCAAGGCAGGATATTCTAAGCGTAGCCCAATCTAGAAATCTGGCAGTGGCTTCGCATTCCAGGTTTACATAATTTCTAGCTGCAGACTAATAATTAGTATCTAAGATTTGCTCTTATTCTGTAGGGATCGATAGTCTCAGAGTTGAACCATTTCCAGCCGTGTAGCCAATGCTCCGTGTGGTATATTTAGGAATTCAATAACTATTCGCCATCACACACACTGTGGGTTTGCTTAGTCTAAACTATTCGCAATCACAGCTCAAGCTGTGGGTTTTCTCAGTCTTGGTACTCAAACCTGTGCCACCTCAGCTAACACCGAGGTATGCGTGGTCTAAAGAGGATTTCCTCAGTAGTTTTATTTGTAACAGTAGAAAAGGCTGTTCTATGACGCCTGATCGTGTCTGTGCTCACAGGGGCGGGCCAATGACTTCGTTCAACTTTAAAGGGAATACAATTCTCTCACATTAAAGGTTTAACATCACATTACATCATTTCACAAATAGTTTAATCTTTACTCATGCATTTTATACAAGAATTGGATGCAAACACCATAATTGAGAAATGTACTGTCACGTTCTTTCAAAATCGAACCCAGAAGCAGACCAGGACAAGGAGAGTATGAAGAAGGTGAGTATTTATTTACAAGTGAATGTGAATGGGTAGATATATCCAGGTGGCGTAGCGGGCAGCGGTGGTGAGTTGATGGGAGTAAATAGGTGGATCCAATGGGGTAGCGGAATCCTCCGACGACCAGGCGGGAATGGGGTAAATGATCCGGGTGAGTAACTGAAGACAGAACAAACGGAGGTAAGTTTAAGGCAAGCAATACGTAAAAAACAACAAAACAAATTCTATCCAACTTGATACTCTGGCACAACATACTGTTCATGGCTAACGATCCGGCAGGGAATGGATGTCAGGTCCGGGCTTATGAAGAGGAGAGATGATGAACAGGACCAGGTGTGCAGATAGCTGATGGGATACAGGTGCGGGTAATCAGAACTCCCAACTGGCTACATTGCCCGGCAACCAGACAGGGTGCGTTCCAGGACGCCGGAAAAAACACTCCAGGACAGAACACAGGCAAAAAACAGACTCAGGAAACGGGATTCGTGACATGTACACATTCAGAGATATAGTTATGTGTGTTTCCTGTCCTCTCTGAGGTCACCAAATGAAACACACTCGTCATACCCGTCCCTTAAGTGTCCACGGACCATTCCCACCTTCTCACGAGTGGACATTTTGTTTCAAATTCCCATTTTGGGGATTTAGGAGTTCGACATGTGAAATACTTTGTTCACCCTGTGTCTCTCTTTCTGCATGGCCAGGGGGAGAGAGTCTCTGCCAGGAATTTACGATCTGAGATAATAGAACCTGGATGTAGGAGAGAGAGAGGGAGAGAGGGGGAAGCCACGATCTATACCCTGAAAGGGCCACGTCATGACCGCAGAAAGTACATGAGAGTTCAAGGGCCTTGCTTTGTCAAAGTTAACCATTTTCAATGTAGTGTCCAAAACGTCTTTCAAGTTGTCAGGCATTCCTTTGGTAACAAGAGCCTCTTGGTGGATGCTGCAGTGTTCCCAAGTGGTGTCGCGAGCAACTGCTTGCACACGTGTTGCCACTCCACTATGTCTCCCTGTCATGGATTTTGCGCCATCAGTACAGAAACCAACACATCTTGACCACCAAAGTCCATTTGATGTCACACACCTGTCCAGTACTTTAAAAGCATCCTCTCCTGTTGTCCTCGTTTCCAGAAGAGGATGTCTTCCTTAATTGACCCCCCATAAACGTAACAGACATATACCAGGAGCTGTGCCAGGCCCGCCACGTCTGTGGACTCATCCAGCATAGAATTCCCTGGCGTGTATGCGAAGCAGTAATTGTTTCAAAACATCTCCTACCGTGTCACTGATGCATCGTGAAACAGTGTTGTTTGATGAAGGCATTGTCTGTATAGTTTTTTCTTGCCTTTTCCCCCAGCATTGTCCCAGCCATATCCACGGCAGCAGGAAGAATTAAGTCCTTCACAATAGTATGGGGCTTGCCTGTCCTAGCCACTCGGTAGCTCACCATATAAGATGCTTCTAGCCCCTTCTTATTAATCGTATTTGTTGCTTTTATACATGTCTTACTACTCGAAAGTCATCTTAATTCTCGCTCAAAAAACTCCCGTGGCTTATTTTTTTAAAATTGGCATGTTTTG
This sequence comes from Oncorhynchus nerka, assembly GCF_034236695.1. Taxonomy (NCBI): domain Eukaryota; kingdom Metazoa; phylum Chordata; class Actinopteri; order Salmoniformes; family Salmonidae; genus Oncorhynchus; species Oncorhynchus nerka. The sequence goes on along the minus strand of NC_088415.1, from coordinate 73,930,632 downwards.
TTTCTAAATGTCTGCGCTTGAGTGAAGGTTTCATCGTGTTATGAGATTGTACTTTTGCACATATAACACACTGTGGCTGAGGAAAGGCACTACTCCCAATATACACTACCGTTCAAACATTTGGGGTCACTTAGAAATGACCTTGTTTTTGAAAGAAAAGCAAATTTTTTTGTCCATTAAAATAACATAAAATGTTAAATTAACATTGTTAATGTTGTAAATGACTATTGTAGCTGGAAACGGCAGAGTTTTATGGAATATCTACATAAGCGTACATAGACCCATTATCAGCAACCATTACTCCTGTGTTCCAATGGCAAGTTGTGTTAGCTAATCCAAGTTTATCATTTTAAAAGGCTAATTGATCATTAGAAAACCCTTTTGCAATTATGTCAGCGAAGCTGAAAACTGTTGTTATGATTAAAGAAGCAATAAAACGGGCATTCTTTAGACTAGTTGAGTATCTGGAGCATCAGCATTTGTCGGTTCGATTACAGGCTCAACATAGCCAGAAACAAAGCACTTTCTTCTGAAACTTGTCCGTCTATTCTTGTTCTGAGAAATTAAGGCTAACCAATGTGAAAAATTGCCAAGAAACTGAAGATCTCAACGCTGTGTACTACTCCCTTCACAGAACAGCACAAACGGGCTCTAATCAGAGTAGACAGAGGAGTGGGAGGCCCCGGTGCACAATTGAGCAAGAGGACAAGTACATTAGAGTGTCTGGTTTGAGAAACAGACGCCTCACAAGTCCTCACCTGGCAGCTTCATTAAATAGTACCCGCAAAACACCAGTCCCAAAGTCAAAAGGGAAGAGGTGAATCCAGGATGTCGGCCTTCAAGGCAGAGTTTCAAAGAAAAAGCCATATCTCAGACTGGCCAATAAAAATTAAAGATGGGCAAAAGAACACAGACAGCACTAGACAGAGGAACTCTGCCTAGAAGGCCAGCATCCCGGAGTTGGCTCTTCACTGTTGATGTTGAGGCTGGTGTTTTGCGGGTACGATTTAATGAAGCTGGTTGAGGACTTGTGAGGCGTCTGTTTCTCAAACTAGACACTCTAATGTCCTTGTCCTCTTGTTCAGTTGTGAACCGACGCCTCCCACTCATCTTTCACAGGTGAAACTAGGCTACTTAGGCGAGATAAAATCTCACCCAAATGTATAGCCCCGTTGGAATAAAAAATAAATAATCTAAATTGTGAATCACATTTTTATTTGACATACCCCAGACCGCATTGCGCGTACATACCCCAGTATGGGAATACCTGTTATAGATATAGGACAGACACAAAACTTTATTCCTTATGATTTATTTGTACTCTTTTGCCATTTATGAATGTTTATGAATGTGTTAGTCAATGCGTTTCTCACCTCTCACCATGATACATTAGCTGATATGCGATCTGGCACAAAATGGTTGCCGTGTGGGTGCTACACATTGGTGGTGGAAGAGGTGGGGTTCCCCCTTACTATTTAAAGTGCATTAAACATTAAACACCTGCTGTAGTTGGAAATGCACTACATAAATTCAGTAAATTATTATTATTTTTATTATTCAGTTATGTTCTGTGTCCAAGTCTACACTATATACAAAAGTGTTTGGATACCCCTTCAACTTTGGCTATTCAGCCACACCCGTTGCTGACAGGTGTATAAAATCGAGCACAAAGTCATGCAATCTCCATAGAAAATCATTGACTGTAGAATGGCCTTACTGAAGAGCTCAGTTACTTTCATAAGAAAAATGGTCTGGGGCTGGTTTTTATGGTTTTGGCAAGGCCCCTTAGTTCCAGTGAAGGGAAATTTTAATGCTACAGCATACAAAGACATTCTAGACGATGCTGTGAGTTCCTCCCAGTTTGGGGAAGGTCCTTTCCTGTTTCAGTATGACATTGACCCGTGCACAAATCAAATCAAATCAAATGTATTTATATAGCCCTTCGTACATCAGCTGATATCTCAAAGTGCTGTACAGAAACCCAGCCTAAAACCCCAAACAGCAAGCAATGCAGGTGTTGAAGCACATTGGCTAGGAAAAACTCCATAGAAAGGCCAAAACCTAGGAAGAAACCTAGGGGGGACCAGGCTATGAGGGGTGGCCAGTCCTCTTCTGGCTGTGCCCGGTGGAGATTATAACAGAACATGGCCAAGATTTTCAAATGTTCATAAATGACCAGCATGGTCAAATAATAGGCCTGGGACAGGTAGCACGTCAGAGGAGGTCCAGCGTCAAGCGAGGTCCATTCAGAAAGGGTTTGTCTAGATTGGTGTGGAAGAACTTGACTGGCCTGCACAGAGCCCTGACCTCAACCCCATCGAACACCTTTGGGATGAATTGGAACACCGACTGCGAGCCAGGTCTAATCGCCCAACATCAGTGCCCGACCTCATTAATGCTCTTGTGGCTGAATGGAAGCAAGTCCCTGCAGCAATGTTCCATCACCTAGTGGAAAGCCTTCCCAGAAGAGTGGAGGCTGTTATTGCAGCAAAGGGGGGACCAACTCCATATTAATGTCCATGATTTTGGAATGAGATGTTTGAGGAGCAGGTGTCCATAACTTTTGGTCATGTAGTGTACACAGTATGTTGGACCAATCCACCTTTGCCTTCCTACCAGTGTGAGGGCATTTCTCAGATGTTGTGCAGCCACATCTGATTGGTTCCAATTTTCTGATGAAGTAATTGATTTTTATTAATTAAAGTCCACTCAGTGCCGTACTCATATAAAATTCCCTTTTAAACCCATCTATGGAATGCAGTTTGTGATTCTGCACAAGTTATTTTCTGATCTCTGTTGCCTCATTAATTTCACTCCATTTCAAGCGTGCATTGATATTTTACTTGTTTGAGGATCAAAGGCTTTCTGTTATATGATGAGGGATGTAGGGGGAAAGAAATCTAACCACAAGGAGGCATGTGCTTCCTGCTCATTCTGGTCTGTGGATTCATTTCTGTTATAAGAGGGTTCTTACAAATGAAGTGAGAAGTCATGACACTTGGCTTTAAAATAGACAGAACACTTTTTTGACAGCTATTGTTATGACAAAAACATCACATTTAAGATTTGTCTTCCCATGTATTAATGTAATTAACTAATATTGTGGTAGCTAAGTGTAGCAGATGGTAGTGTGGCAGATGATCTATTGTGTCTTAAAAAAACATCAAGACTTTTCTTCTGACACAACAGCATGTTCTACCGTAAATAGACACAGCCAAGCCAAAAGTCAAAACACTTCAGTTGAGTTGAATAGGACTGCGTACCAAATGGCACTCTATTCCCTACATAGTGCACTACTTTTGACCAGAGCCCTATATGCACACTGGTCAAAAGTACTGCACTAAATAGGGAGTAGGGTGCCATGTGGGATGCAAGCCTACATGTGTAGGATCTTGGTTTTAGCCAGTTTGCTACAGAAGGGAAAATAATCATGCAGAAACTAAAAATATGAATTCTTATGTTGATTTTAATTTTTCTCCCCAATTGCAATCTTGTCTCATCGCAGCAACTCGGGAGAGGTGAAGGTCGAGTCGTGTTCTCTAAAACATTTTTTAAAATGGAACCTTTATTTAACTAGGCAAGTCAGTTATGAACAAATTTTTATTTTCAATGATGGTCTACCTGTAAAGCCCCCTCCCCATGACCAACCAAACCTCACTCCTTAACACCCGCCCTCTTAATCCAGAAGCACCAATGTGTCGGAGGATACACATTCAACTGACGACCAAAGTCAGCCCGCAAGTGGAAATTCCAAAATTCAGAAGCCTTTTAAAATCAAATAAACTACAAGTTTTGAATTTCCTGCATTGCAGGAACGTTCTCCTGCAACAGGGCGATCAAATTTAAATCCTACATCTGTAGGTGCATGTCAAGAGGGTGGACAGAAAAAGGTCTAAAACACCAACCTTCCACATTGCAGGCACTGTGGAACGATGGCAACGAGGTATAGAACTTTCACGTCTCCTACGTGAAAAACAATGCTCGTTTCTCACAAAGTATACCCGAGAGTTACAATGTTTTGCAGGCTACAAGAAATAATAACCATATTACTGACTCATCTGTCTCACATGGACGGCAGGAGGACAGACCGTCTCACAAAGGCTAAAACAGTTTTGAAGGACCTTTTCGCGTCCCCACCATTGCAGACGGAATGGTAAAGCCATCGATTTGATGTGAACTGAACCTCACGGGAGGCAAGGGGCCTCTTGTCTGCCACACATCAGTTACAAATGACTTGTGAAACCACAGTGACAGGATCACAGCTTTATGGGTCTCTGGTGTTTAGAAGGTGGCTCTGAGGTGACAGCAGTGTAGGGAGGAAGAAGGTTAACAACTTTAGATCTGTCTAAGGATCATCTGTTGTCCTCCACTGAAGTCCAAGAATTGTATGGTTTTTCACTGTGCATTAGTATAAAAAAATAATAATAATAAAAAATAAATAAAAAATAAAAAAAGTTTTCTTTATTTAATCTTTATTTAACTAGGCAAGTCAGTTTTAAGAACAAATTCTTGTTTACAATGACGGTCAACTAAAAGGCCTCCTGCAGGGACGGGGGCTGGGAAAAAACAAAAAAATAAATATAGGACAAAACACACATCACGACAAGAATGACAACACAACACTACATAAAGAGAGACCTAAGACAACTACATAGCACGGCAGAAACACATGACAACACAGCATGGTAGCAACACAACATGGCAACAGCACAGGGTACAAACATTATTGGGCACAGACAACAGCACAAAGGGCAAGAAGGCAACAATACATCACGCAAAGCAGCCACAACTGTCAGTAAGAGTGTCCATGATTGAGTCTTTTGAATTAAGAGATTGAGATAAATGAGTGTTTGTTGCAGCTCGTTCCAGTCGCTAGCTGCAGTGAACTGAAAAGAGGAGCGACCCAGGGATGTGTGTGCTTTGGGGACCTTTATCAGAATGTGACTGGCAGAATGGGTGTGCATGTGGAGGATGAGGGCTGCATTATGCCTCACTCCCCCCTATCTCAGACAGATTCTCTTACTAGCCATTAAGACCAAGAACTTTGGTTTTGTGTAGAGGTTGACAAACATGTTTACCCGTTGTGTAATATTTACCTAGTTACATTTTTGTAGATTTGTTAGAGGGTTTTATAAATAAGCATCAACCAGTGGGTCTTGTGACGGGTATACAGAGATGACCAGTTTACAGAAGAGTATAGAGTGCAGTGACGTGTACCGTAAGGAGCTTTGTTGGCAATTGGTGGCAACTAAATAAAGAATCTGCTGTGTTAACCATGAGTCAGATAGTTAAACATGCAAGTGTGTTTTCCTTATACTGTAGACATCTCAATAGAAAACAAATTCATAAATCTTTGATTAATTCAAACTCAGGGGCCGGCTTCGTGATTTGGAGGCCTCTGGCAGAGGCCAGTCTGATCGCCCCCTCCTACGGTGCCTTCAGAAAGTATTCACACCCCTCGACTTTTCCACATTTTGTTGTGTTACTGACTAAATTGAACATTTATTAAATTGAGATTTTGTGTCACTGGCCTACACACGATACCCCATAATGTCACAGTGGAATTAGGTTTTTGTAAAAGTATTCAACCCCTTTGTTATGGCATGCATAAATAAGTTCAGGAGTAAAAAAAGGCCCTTAACAAGTTGCAGGGAGCCACTCTGTGTGCAATAAAAGCGTTTAGCATGATTTACCTCATCTCTGTTCCCAACACATACAACTATCTGTAAGGTCCCTTAGTCGAGCAGTGAATTTCAAACACAGATTAAACCACAAAGACCAGGCAGGTGTTCCGAATCTTTGCAATGAAAGGCACCTATTGGTAGATGGGTAAAAATAAAGCAGACATTGGATGGTGAAATAATACACCTAGTCACTCCTAACTCAGTTGCCGGAGAGGAAGGAAACTGCTCAGGAATTTCACCATGGGGCCAATGGTGACTTTAAAATAGTTTTTAATGACTGTGATAGGAGAAAACTGAGGATGGATCAACAACATTGTAGTTACTCCACAATACTAACCTAAATGACAGAGTGAAAAGAAGGAAGACTGTACAGAATAAAACCATTCCAAAACATTCATCCTGTTTGCAATAAGTCACTAAAGTAAAACTGGAAAAGAACTGCAAAGAAATTAACATTATGTCCTGAATACAAAGCGTTATGTTTGGGGCAAATCCCATACAACACATTACTGAGTACCACTCTCCATATTTTCAAGCATAGTGGTGGCTGCATCATGTTATGGGTATGCTTGTCATCAGCAGGGACTAGGTTTTTGTTGTTGAGAAAAATTAACAGATTAGAGCTAAGCACCAGTGTCTCCCAGTGTCTTCTTTCCAACAGACACTAAGAAACAAATGTACATTTCAGCAGGACAATAACTTTAAACACAAAGCCAACTATACACTGGAGTTCCTTACCAAGATGACACTGAATATTCCTGAGTGGTCTAGATAAATGTTTTTTTATTAAATCAGCTTGAAAATATATGTCAAGACTTGAAAATATCTGTTAACAATGATCAACAACCAACTTGACAGAGCTTGAAGAAATGTAAAAAGAATCATGTGCAAATATTGTACAATCCAGGTGTGCAAAGCTCTTAGAAACTTACCCAGAAAGACTCACAGCTGTAATTGCTGCCAAAGGTGATTCTAACGCTTGTGTCATGTGTGCTCCCACTTTGGCCTCTAGGTCACCAGGCTGCTCATTATGGAGCACACCTGTCACCATCATTATGCGCACCTGCACATCATCAGATTCGCCTGGACTCCTTCACTTCCCTGATTACCTTCCTTATATATGTCACTCCCTTGTGTTCCTTCCCCAGGTGTTATTGTTTTTGTTTCAGTTTCATGTCTGTGCGTTGTTTGTGTTTCTTGTTTTGTATTATGTTGCGTGTATTTATTAAAACACTCACTCCCTGAACTTGCTTCCCGACTCTCAGCACACATCGTTAAAGAATAACACCTTACCTAAGGGAAGCATCAAGGAGTGTATATTTTTGGTTTTGTGTCAAGTGGAAAGACGTCAGGTCCAGGAGCTGCGACAGGCTTTCATGCCTCAGCCAGATTGCCAGGCTCTGCTGCGTCCACCGGCTCATCAGACTTTCGTGCCTCAGCCGGATCGCTAGGCTCCCCTGCCTCAGCCGGTCTGTTAGGTTCCCGTGTCCCAGTGGGCGGCAGGTTCCCCTGCCTCAACCTGGATCGCCAGGCTCCCCTACCTCAGCCGGTCTGTCAGGTTCCCGTGTCCCAGCGGGCGGCAGGTTCCCGCGCATCATCAAGGGGTGACTGGTCTGCTCCTGATCCCCATGATCGTCCCTTGGGTTGGCGTCCTGCGGCTGGAGCCAAATGCACTGGGGAGGGGGTACCGTCAGGTATGCTCTCTCTCTGCCGCTCTAGGTCACCATGCTCCTGTGTCTCAGCCGGATTGACAGATTTCCCACAGCTCTGCAGAGGTGTCCGGTCCGCTCCTGATCCCCGGGATCGTCATTTTGGTCGACGTCCTGTGGCTGGAGCCACGCGTCGGGGAGGGGGTACTGTTACATGTTCTCCCTCTCCGGCCTCTAGGTCACCAGACTGCTCATTATGGCGCACACCTGTCACCATCCCTACTGCCAACTGCATGGCATCAGACTCACCTGGACTCCATCACTTCCCTAATTACCTTCACTATATACTGTATGTTACTCCCTTTGGTTCCTTCCCCAGGCATTATTGTTTCTGCTTCAGTTTCATGTCTGTGCATTGTTTTGTATAGTTATGTATTATGTTGTTTATTTCTTAAAACACTCACTCTCTGAACTTGCTTCCCGACTCTCAGAGCACATCGTTACACCTTGTGTAGTCTTAACATTCTGTAAACTCCCCTTGTCCTAAGGGTAAAAAATGACCCGCCTTCACTAAACCCCTAAAATAAAGCAGCTTAATTGAATTTTAAACCCCAAATCTATTTTGCATGAAGAAACAACCTGTCATTCATCACAAACGTTGTGATTATCTGGGTTTTCCCTGTTCACAGTGCAGAAAGACTGCATTTAAATAGGACACCACTCGTTTTATTACAACAGACCTGTCCTAATAGTTTTCTTTACTAAAGTAGAGGTTTATTATTGCTAAAGGTACTGCATAGGTGTAAACATACTTTTTTTTAGCAAGTGATAGCACTTGTATAGCCTAAGAAAGTATCAGAAATGTGCAGAAAGTAGTTTTGAATGCATTTTATTGAAGGGAAACGAGTCTTGAACTTTTTTGGGCAACAATGAGGAATTCAACTACAAAATACTAGTCTTCTCTGATTTTTTAAACCATTGCCCCCAGCCACAAGGTGTATAAACAACAACAAATAATAAAATAAGATAGATACAAAACAAAAACGTGAAGAACATAAATCAATCAACCTTAATGGGCACATGTAGGACAGTATGCAAGTGTGTGTGCATGGACTTTGCAGATGTACAGTTGAAGTCGGAAGTTTACATACACCTTAGCCAAATACATTTAAACTCAGTTTTTCACAATTCCTGACATTTAATCCTAGTAACAATTCCCTGTCTTAGGTCAGTTAGGATCACCACTTTATTTTTAAGAATGTGACATTTCAGAATAATAGTAGAGAGAATGATATATGTCAGCTTTTATTTCTTTCATCACATTCCCAGTGGGTCAGAAGTTTACATACACTCAATTGGTATTTCGTAGCATTGCCTTTAAATTGTTTAACTTGGGTCAAACTGTGCCAAACATGGTGCCAACCATGGTGATCTTCTTTTTCAGATACCTCCTCCTTTTCTAAATCATTGTTCTCTTGTTCCTCCTGGCCATCTGAAAAAATCAGATCTACGACCTGTTGGGCACTGAAACGTGCACTCATGGCTTCAGCAAAGAGAGAACTGGGGGGACTGTCATCTGCAGCACCTTTATACCCTCTGACTGAATTCCCCATTAGTAGACAATGCTTTCAATACATGTTTATTTTGTCTGAAATGTTGATTATTTTGTCTGAAATTGTTTTTATTTTGTCTGTGAACTTGAGTCATGTGTGGCGTCGTGGAGATGCTGCACCTGCACCAGAAGGTTTTTGTTTTGACTGAGTTCAATCAGTAGCACACATAATCTACATGTCTCATTGTGTGTGTGTGTATATGTGTGTGTCTTTGTGGTTTTGTGGTGTGTAAATTCTTTAATAACTGCCAGGTCAAAAATGACCCCAAGACAATCTTTGTACCCTGGTGGTGTACAGCTTTCATGGAAATATGAACAAAGGCGATGTTTCACTTTTTCTAATGTTGGGGTTACTCTAGGAAAAGTCATCAAATTTAAAGTTGAAAAAATATAATTTAGGGGGTTTTCCCTGCTGTTTAATTAACATAGTGGCAGGTCATTTTCTACCCTTAAGACAACACAAGGGTTATTAACATGTTTTGACTCAGGGGTGTGAATGTACTACATTTTCAATACATTTGCAAAAATGTCTAAAATATGTTTCACTTTGTCATTATGCGGTGTTGTGTGTAATCCATTTTGAATTCAGGCTGTAACACAACAACATGTGAAATAAAGGCTTCAGAGTGCATCAGTTCGAAGGAGTGTGCTCACATACTCCCTTAAGACCTTCGCCTGAAAAACAAGAAAAAGCGCCAATATATCGTTTGTCCATTTTGAGACGCTATAGCCAGTGAACAGTACAATTCCTCAAAAAAGTCTGATTTAATCTAAGATAACTCAAGAAATCTGTCGTTAATTTTTATGTTTTTGCAGGGGAAATCTTAGTTGCGCAATTTTGCGTCTGTAACGGTTTTCTAGGTGTGAAGGAGAGTCGGACCAAAATGCAGCGTGTAGATTGCGACCCATGTTTAATGAACAACGTAAACACGAATTAACACAAACACTACAAAACAAAGAACGTAAATAACGAAACGAAAACCGAAACAGCCTATACTTTTGAAAACTAACAAAGATAGGAACAAGGACACTAAAGACAATCACCCACGACAAACTCAAAGAATATGGCTGCCTAAATATGGTTCCCAATCAGAGACAAAGATAAACACCTGCCTCTGATTGAGACAGCCATAGACTTTGCTAGATACCCCACTAAGCTACAATCCCAATACCAACACCAAAACCCCAAGACAAAACACACCACAATACAAAAACCCCATGCCACACCTTGGCCTGACCCAATACATGAAGATAAACACAAAATACTTTGACCAGGGCGTGACAGAACCCCCCCTCCCTAAGGTGCGGACTCCCGAACGCACCTCAAAACAATAGGGAGGGTCCGGGTAGGCGTCTGTCCATGGTGGCGGCTCCGGCGCGGGACGTGGACCCCACTCAGTCAATGTCTTAGTCCCCTCTCCTCGCGTCCCTGGATAGTCCACCCTCGCCGCCGACCATGGCCTAGTAGTCCTCACCCAGAACCCCACTGGACTGAGGAGCAGATCGGGACTGAAGGACAGCTCGGGACTGAGGCAGCTCGGGACTGAGGGGAAGCTCGGGAGTGAGAGAAAGCTCGGGAGTGAGAGAAAGCTCAGGAGTGAGAGGAAGCTCAGGCAGGTAGATAGATCTACCAGATCCTGGCTGGCTGGTGGTCTCAGCAGATCCTGGCTGACTGGCGGATCCTGGCCGACTGGCAGTTCTGGCAGATCTGGAAGAGTCTGGTTGACTAGCAGATCTGGAAGAGTCTGGTTGACTGGCAGATCTGGAAGAGTCTGGTTGACTGGCGGATCCTGGCAGACTGAAAGATCTGGCTGCTCCATGCTGACTGGCGGCTCTGGCTGCTCCACGCTGACTGGCGGCTCTGGCTGCTCCATGTAGGCTGACAGCTCTGGCGGCTTCTTACAGACTGGCAGCTCTGGCGGCTCCGTGCAGACTGACAGCTCTGGCTGCTCCATGCAGACCGACAGCTCTGGCTGTGCTGAACAGGCGGGAGACTCCAGCAGCGCTGTAGAGGAGGAAGGCTCTGGCTGCGCTGAACAGGCGGGAGACTCCGGCAGCGCAGGAGAGGAGAAAGGCTCTGGCAGCGCTGGAGAGGCGAGGTGCACTGTAGGCCTGATGCGTGGTGCTGGCACTGGTGGTACTGAACCAAGGACACGCACAGGAAGCCTGGTGCGGGGAGCTGCTACCGGAGGGCTGGGGTGTGGAGGTGGTACTGGATAGACCGGACCGTGCAGGCGCACTGGAGCTCTTGAGCACCGAGCCCGTCCAACCTTACCTGGTTGAATGCTCTCGGTCGCCCTGCCAGTGCGGCGAGGTGGAATAGCCCGCACTGGGCTATGCAGGCGAACCGGAGACACAGAGCGCAAGGCTGGTATCATGTAAGCCGGCCCAAGGAGACACACTGGGGACCAGATGTGTAGAGCCGGCTTCATGGCATTTGGCTCGACGCTCAATCTAGCCCGGCCGATACGTGAGCTGGAATATACCGCACCGGTCTATGCACCCGCACTGGAGACACCGTGCGCACCACAGCATAACACAGTGCCTGCCCGGTCTCTCTAGCCCCCCGGGAAGCACAGGGAGTTTGCGCAGGTCTCCTACCTGGCATAGCCATACTCCCTGTGAGCCCCCCCCAAGACATTTTTGGGGCTGACTCTCAGGCTTCCATCCGCGTCCCCGTGCTTGCTTCGCCAACTCCATTCTCCGATAACCTTCCGCCCACTGCTCCATCGAATCCCAGGCGGGCACCGGCACTCTCCCTGGGTCGACCGCCCACCTGTCTATCTCCTCCCAAGAAGTATATTCCATACTGTCCTCCTCTTTGGGCTGCTCCTGTTGCCTCTTCTCCTGCTGCACCTTTGGGCGGCTACACTCCCCTGGTTTAGCCCAGGGTCCTCTCCCGTCGAGGATTTCCTCCCATGTCCAGAAATCCTTATTGCGCATCTCCTCTTTGGGCTGCTCCTGCCTGTTGACACGCTGCTTGGTCCGTTTGTGGTGGGTGATTCTGTAACGGTTTTCTAGGTGTGAAGGAGAGTCGGACCAAAATGCAGCGTGTAGATTGTGATCCATGTTTAATGAACAACGTAAACACGAATTAACACAAACACTACAAAACAAAGAACGTAAATAACGAAACGAAAACCGAAACAGCCTATACTTGTGAAAACTAACAAAGATAGGAACAAGGACACTAAGGACAATCACCCACGACAAACTCAAAGAATATGGCTGCCTAAATATGGTTCCCAATCAGAGACAAAGATAAACACCTGCCTCTGATTGAGAACCACTCCAGACAGCCATAGACTTTGCTAGATACCCCACTAAGCTACAATCCCAATACCAACACCAAAACCCCAAGACAAAACACACCACAATACAAAAACCCCATGCCACACCCTGGCCTGACCCAATACATGAAGATAAACACAAAATACTTCGACCAGGGCGTGACAGCGTCCAACTAGGCTGTTTGGTATACTTTCTGAAGGCACTGCATGTTTGCACAAACTTTTTTTTGGTTATATAGTGAAGACATAATTAATGGGACTTGTAAAGCAAACGTCACATTCTAAATTTTGTTCATACTTCTTCTTCTTCTTTTTGTAAATCACTGTTGGGACATCATCACTTCCTACATTCCATTCACTGTGAATGCAACTACTTTGACCACTTTGCTACAACTTAGACAAGAAAGTTAGAGCATATGAAATCAGCTATTTCTCTGCTATTCAAATCTGGCGTTTGAACAAAATAATCTTATTCCAATAAAAAGTTACAGCTGTTTTAGGTACTGGATCAACAATATTTTCTGTAACTTTGAATTAAACATACATTTTGACCACTTCCCCAACAAGTTTGAGAAAAAGTTAAGAGGGTATAACATCTTTGTCTACTTCCCTGCTATTGAAATCTGTTTGTGGAATAAAAATATATTCTACAGCTCTAACGATACAGCTGTTTTAGTAACTGCATTAACATATTTTTGTCACGATCGTCGTCCTCCTCGTCTGAGGAGGAGTAGTTGGAAGGATCGGAGGACCAAAATGCAGCGTGGTATGTGTTCATTGTGAATTTAATAAACAGAGACCACTTGAACAAACTATACAAAACAATAAACAAACAACGACCGTGAAGCTATATACGAAATGTGTTGACACAAGCAACTAACATAGACAATCACCCACAACCCACAATGACAAAACAGGCTACCTAAATATGGTTCCCAATCAGAGACAACGACTAACACCTGCCTCTGATTTAGAACCATATCAGGCCAAACACAGACACAGACAAACTAGACATCCAACATAGAATGCCCACTCAGATCACACCCTGACCAAACAAAACATAGAAACATACAAAGCAAACTATGGTCAGGGCGTGACAATTTTCTCCAAACTTTTTCCTAAACTGACATTTTGACCACTCCCCCAACAAGTCAGACAAAAACTTAGAGCGTATGAAATCTTCCTCTACTTCTCTGCATTTCAAATACAAAATCTGAACAGAAAAATCTCTTACCGATAAAGACTTAAAGCTGTTTGTCTGAGTTTAAAGTGACAAAAAGTAGCTCACTATTATCAGCTATCAGGTCTCTCAAATCAAATTCCAAATCATATCAAAATGTTGTTGGCACATGCGCTGAATACAACAGGCGGTAATGCAACTGGTCAGGATGCTCTCGATGGTGCAGCTGTAATACTTTTTGAGGATCTGGGGACCCATGCCAAATATTTTCAGTCTCCTGAGGGGGAAAAGGTGTTGTCGTGCCCTCTTCATGACTGTCTTGGTGCGTTTGGACCATGTTATTTTGTTGGTGATGTGGACGTGATGTTAATGGGGGCCTGTTCGGCCCTCCTATTCCTGTAGTCCACAATAATCTACTTTGTCTTGTTCACATTGAGGGAGAGGTTGATGTCCTTACACCACACGGTCAGGTCTCTGACCTCCTCCCTATAGGCTGTCTCATCATTGTCGGTGATCAGGCCAATCACTGTTGTGTCATCAGCAAGGGATACATGGGGTACACCAGTGGCGACCGGTCATTCAGGGCAGGTGAGCCTCACATTTTTTGCTAAAATAAATAAATAATAACAATACTTTTTTGGCTTACCTGTTTTCCATGTTATTTTGACATTAATACGTGTTCACATCAGTTTGCAAACAACGTTAAAAAAACAAAACAATCATTGAGTTAATAAAGCTGCATACAAACATTGTCTCATTTTTGCTTTCTTGAGTAAGGCAGCTCCAAAATGCCGGTGTTTCAGCCTAGTTCAGTGCTTTCTGTAGTGGTGGTGCAGCCAGCGGAAAATACCGAGTGTAGGTGTTGGTAATGTTCTCTAGTTGTGCCGTGATTGGCTCAGTGTTCTGTCACTCATCGGGACACTATGTCACCACCAAGTCTAAGGGTAGAGCTTGAAAATTCAAGCCCCTTGGGTGGTGTCATAGAGTTACATTAGAAGTGCCCAACCAAGAAGGCTCAAGGTCATTGGTAAAATGATAAAATTACTTCAAATCATGGTATATCTACAGTAGCTTTGATTGGACTGATCATGTCAACATCATAATTTCTAAATCTTAGCTAGCAGTCATCATCATGAATCAAGTCAACAATCTATTGGCAAATCATTTTTTAATCCTTGTCATATGAAGAGAAATAATGACGAGAAATGATAGATAAAACGTGTTGGTGCTCAATGGCCATAAACATTACACAACAAGCTGGAACTCGCAAATTCAACAATGAGTGGTTTGGAAGGAATCAATGGCAAACTGCAAGCATTGCAAAGCAATTACTAGCCTGTTATTCAGTGGAGTGGCTGTGTGGTCCGAAGTCTAAGATTAAGGGTCTCTTTACAAAGTTTCAAATGATGAACATTCAAAGTTGGCAAAGCTTTAGACAAAGCATGATTTGTACCATGCTCAAAACAACTGTTAACTCGGAACTACAAAATCTGACATTAGTGAGTTCAAGTCAACTGGGAACTCTGGAAAAAATGGGCTCCGACTGGGAAAATAGGATTGAACGATCATCCAACTCAGAATTGTGAATCCGGAACTCGTGCCTCTTTCTAGAGATACAACCTGAAGATCTCGCATGTCATCATGTTTTTTTCCCAGAGTTCCCAGTTGTCTTGAAAGCACCATAAATCCAGAGAATGCCAGACTTTGATGACAAAGTTTGATGACAAAATTTGCCCACGAAGGACCACAACGCTGCCTTCCTGTTCAAGTGAGCACAGCACAACAAGTCCAAAATTGTATTGTATGCTGCTGCATAAATTATGTAATATGCCAGGCAGATGTGTATACTGTAGCTAAGAAAGTAATACTAAGTATATGTTGTGTAGTAAGCTGTTAGTTGCCCATGTGCATCACCCTAATAATTTGGTATATTTTCCCCTCTTAATTTCGCCTACTGTACTGACTTGGTGGTGCACATATAGCCTATAACCTGTTTTAGAGAAATGTAATCATTGAATATTTTAAGAGCTTTCATTGTCTGCTTATATGCCCCCTTTATTTATCCTTCAGTTCTGACTTGGTGTACAGGGAGAACACTGTAGGATTGGCCCATGTTCTGAATTCTGTTGCTGTACATTTCAAAAGTGCTGAACAAGTAGTTATATTGACTATGTCCGTCCTAGCTCGCTCATTAATGTCTTAATCGAAATTACGGATTGCCTCTCATCCACTTGGCATGCCCTTATGCCATAGTTTGTACATCTCAATTGTCAGTAGAAACCACACTTGTTTAAGCAAGTCAGCCATATCAGCTATGTTTTTTAAAAGGCAGTAAATGAGGCTGCCAGACAAGGCTCCGCTGATAGCCAGATGTAGCAGTGGTAAGGTGTTGGGACTGCTGTCACTGTTATTGTGCAATTCATGTATATTTTTGTGTTGTGTTGTATAGTGGTTTTGCTGGCATGCATCCCACATTTTTTTGTTTTGTTTGCCCCACCAAGATTTATATGCTAAAATCACCACTGGGCAACACATTAATGTCTTCTGCCTCTACCCCAACGATGATGGCGGTATTATCAGTAGTACTTGTCTTTTTACTAAAGCAATGAGTTAACTTAGGTCATTTTTATTTTCTCTGCCGCGCTCTGAAAGCAGCTCATTGCTGCAGCTTAATTCAATGAAATTCACATTTGCAATCGTATCGACGGGATCTCTGTCAGGGTGGAATAGTCCATTATTATGAATCAGTCCATGGGTAGTTAATGACACTTGTTTCTACTATTGTGAGAAAAACTTGGATTATATTAATATGAAATATATGTATATGTATATGTCTGGAAATAAAATATTGATCTATTATTCGGCTGTAAGGATTCATTCTCTTTTTTGGAGGCCTTTTTTTGTCAACAATATGGTCAGGCAAAACCCCTCTCCCAGCCCCATTTCCTTTGCAACTTTGAAGCTTCCCGCAGATTTTGCTGCTGCTGAACCAACCTGCTGAAGCGAGACAGAATGAGTGATGACTTGAGCAGTCCAAGACAGCTGGGGGGCATCGAGCGGAGCATGGGGTGGCCTCGAGCGGAGCAATTATATATATGCAAATATGTATCTTTTATTTGTATTATGCCCAGCTCACAAGGCCCCTTAATAATGTGAGGCATGAGGTAATTGCCTCTTCTGCCTAATGGTAAGTACGCCACTGTCCAAACGATTATAATATTTTAATACAAGGGGAACTGGGTAGGGGTATGAGAATTCTGTGTGACTTTCTGTAAAACGTAATATTCTGTAATCTGCTCAGATCCACATGGGGTTTGGTAACACTGCCTCTAGCCTTGTCTCAGGCTCACATACCTGTCAACAGTAGGAGTGTAAATTAGAAGTATCACCTTTGTGCACAAAAATACACACTTAGCCACTCTTAGGTTCACTCGTTTTCCCCCAGAGTGTGTTACATGTAAAATGTACATTAAAAGAGAACAATACAAAACAATCTTTTGGCAGCACAGATCAATGATTTCATAACTCTGCTCTCCAAGTACCCAGCGATGACTGCAACAACACAATAAGTGATAATGACCTTTGTTGTATTTGTTTTCAATTCAGAGCCCCTATTAACCAGTCTCCTCAGCATCTGTAGTTACGTCAGTCTATTCAAATCGAGTCAAATTGTATTTGTCACAAGCGCTGAATACAAACTTACAGTGGAATGCTTACTTACAAGCCCTTACTAACCAACAATGCAGTTAAGAAAAATACCTACATTAAAAAAAAAATTAAAGTAACAGCTGCTCTTTAATTAAAAGAAATTAAAGAGCAGCAGTAAAATAACAATAGCAAGGCTATATATACAGGGGGTACCGGTACAGAGACAATGTGCGGGGACACCGGTTAGTCGAGGTAATTGAGGTAATAGGTGGAGTTATTAAAGTGACCATGCATAGATAATAACAGAGAGTAGCAACAGAGTAAAAGAGAAGGGGGGGGGGCAATGCAAATAGTCTGGGTAGCCATTTGATTAGATGTTCAGGAGTCTTATGGGTTGGGGGTAGAAGCTGTTTAGAAGCCTCTTGGACCTAGACTTGGCGCGCCGGTACTGCTTGCTGTACAGTAGCAGAGAGAACAGTCTATGACTGGGGTGGCTGGGGTCTTTGACAATTTTTAGGGACTTCCTCTGACACCGCCTGGTGTAGAGGTCCTGGATGGCAGGAAGCTTGGCCCCGGTGATGTACTGGGCCGTACGCACTACCCTCTGTAGTGAGTTGCGGTGGGAGGCCGAGCAGTTGCCATACCAGGCAGTTGTGCAACCCATCAGGATGCTCTTGATGGTGCAGCTGTGTAACCTTTTGAGGATCTGAGGACCCATGCCAAATCTTTTGAGTCTCCTGAGAGGGAATAGGTTTTGTTGTGCCCTCTTCACGACTGTCTTGGTGTGCTTGGACCATGTTATTTTGTTGGTGATGTGGATGCCAAGGAACTTGACGCTCTCAACCTGCTCCACTACAGCCCCGTCGATGAGAATGGGGGTGTGGAGGGGCGCTAGAGAGAGTGCTATGGAGTGGACGCGCTTTGCTAGAGCTCCGCTCTATTTTGAAACAAATTAGTATTTATCTTAACCTCTCACAACCTATAACTTCAAACAAATATGACAAAGGGAAAAGGCACCAAAAAAGGGGGCGCTAAACAAGATAATTTGAATGAGATAGACAATGAACCAATTTCAACGTCGCTGTCACGCCCTGGTGTTAGTTATCTTTGTTTTCTGTATTATTTTGGTTAGGTCAGGGTGTGACATGGGGGATTTGGTCTAGGGGTTTTGTATGTTTATGGGGTGTTTTCTAGTCTAGGTGATTATGTAAGTCTATGGTTGCCTAGATTGGTTCTCAATTAGAGGCAGGTGTTTATCGTTGTCTCTGATTGGGAACCATATTTAGACAGCCATGTTCTTTGGGTATTTTGTGGGTGGTTGTCTTCTGTCTTTGTGTCTATGCAGCGAAACTGTGCAGGCAACTAAGGGAAGGGTGCATGAGGTGGAGCAGATGACAGTCGATCATGAGGCCAGGCTACAGAACATAGCGATACAGTGCGCAACATTCAAAAATGACAACAAAACCCTGAAAGCCCTACTGGAAATGCTCGTGTTGCATTCAAGACGCCAGAACATCCGAATATGTGGGATCCAGGAGGACACTGAGAAAGGGAAACCCACTGAATTTGTCTCGGAGCTGATACCGGCCCTGCTGGGGAGTGAACACTTCAAAACGGCCATCCTGATCGACCGCGCACACAGATCTCAGGCAACGAAGCCGGCCAAGGGCGGGCCACCAAGGCCATTCATTGTACGGTTGCACTATCCCCAGACCAGGGATCTCATCCTCAAGCTGGCTAGTCAAAAGTTCCCCCTTAACTTCAATGGAGCCAGGGTGTCTTTCTACCCAGATCTTACCTTGGAGGTGAGGAACCAACGGAAAGAGTATGATGAGGTACGCAACAAATGAAGGGCGGCAAACATCCGATATGGATTCCTCTTCCCAGCTCGGTTTAAGGTGACAGTCGAGGGATCGACAGGTAGGTTTGACAACCCAAAAGTGGCCGATCTGTTCTTGACAAGCAAGCTCCCTGGCTGAGGATACAGAACGGCTGTGTCAGCCGGCTAAATGGCCAAATGCAGGCCAGGAATGTGTTTGGATTTCCGGACTATGTCTTTTCAATCAGAAGATCAGAAATTGGGACTTGATAGGTGAGATGTTGTGGCTAATATAGCATTGTTTAGCATATCATGTTTTAGCGCCACTCACCCCCTAACGTGAGAGTTAAGTGTTATTTAATATTAGTTTATATGCGGATCATCTATAGACGACAAGTTAGTTCAAGCTGTATGTCTAGACACCCTAAGCTTTGTGTGTTAGCCAAGGAGTGCTTCGTTTGGGGGATGGGGTCTGTGTTTTATGTTCACGTTTATTAATACAGGTGACATGACAAGCTCCCGCACGGCGGGACGTTTTTTTTCTGATTTTTGTATGACAGCAACAATTTGCTCTAAAATAAGAAATGCCACACAGTGACAGAGCACAGAGTAGACCAGGTGGAATAAAGATAGTCAGCTGGAACTGTAATGGCTTAGGGCATGTCGTGAAACGAGCGAAGGTTTTTTCTCATCTTAAATCACTGGGTGCTGACATAGTGCTTCTTCAAGAAACTCATATTAAACGCTCCGCTCAGGCCAAGCTACGAGTCGGCTGGATCGGTCAGTCTAACTTTGATGCAAAAGCGAGAGGGGTAGCAATCCTGATAAGGAAAAACATTCCTTTTGTTTACTCATCCTCGATTTCAGATCCTAATGGTCAGTATATTATTGTGGCTGGTACACTGAATTCGAAATAAACAACCTTGGTCAATTTATATGGACCCAACTTAGATGATCCATTATTTTTTCAAAGGGTAAGGCCATACCAAATATCTCGGATACAAGTGTTATTGTTGGAGGGGACTTTAACTGTCCGTTAGATCCTCTTTTAGATAAACAGCTATCAAGGTCACTTCAACAATCAAATGCCAGTGTCTGTCTAAATACCTTGATGACAAACCTTAA
This sequence comes from Oncorhynchus nerka, assembly GCF_034236695.1. Lineage (NCBI taxonomy): Eukaryota > Metazoa > Chordata > Actinopteri > Salmoniformes > Salmonidae > Oncorhynchus > Oncorhynchus nerka. Next base: position 73,910,625 of record NC_088415.1, on the reverse strand, counting down.
CATTGTCGATATTTGGAGAATGACGCACCCAACAGACAGGGATTACTCTTTCTTTTCATCAGTTCATAAATCATATTCCAGAATTGACTTTTTTGTTGGACTCCAAACTAATTTCAGCAGCTGAGTCGGTTACCTATCACCCTATTCTAGTTACGGACCACTCTCCTCTGTCCATGGTGCTGAAACTCGACAATATGTCAACAGGTCGGCGACCGTGGCGCTTAGACGCATACCCGTTGAAAGATGAGGCTTTTTGTCAGTATTTGAAGGAGCAGATTGCCTTTTTCCTCGGAACTAACGACACGGGGGATGTTGACGACTCCACCCTTTGGGAATCTCTAAAGGCTGTGATTAGAGGTTACATTATTTCTTATACATCAGAGAGGAAGACACGCACCAATATTCGGCTGAGAGAAATTGAAAGAGTTAGGGGAACAGGAGAACGTTTTTAGGACGAATTCCTCGTATACAGTCCTCGAGAAGATCAAAGTTAAAATATGAATACAATACCATCCTTTCGAAACGGGTGGGCTCTTTACTTGCTAGAACGCAACAAAGTTATTTTGAATTGGGTGACAAACCACATAAATTATTAGCAAGACAGCTAAGGCATGTACAGGCATCTAGAGCTATTCACAAAATAGAAGACAAGAAGGGTAAAATAGTAACAGATCCGCAGGATATTGCTTCTACCTGAGACGCTTGCGTCCCAACTAGAGCTCTGGAAATGCAAATGCGCTACGCTAAATGCTAATAGTATTAGTTAAAACTCAAACGTTCATTAAAATACACATGCAGGGTATCGAATTAAAGCTACACTCGTTGTGAATCCAGGCAACAAGTCAGATTTTTAAAATGCTTTTCGGCGAAAGCATGAGAAGCTATTATCTGATAGCATGCACCAATACACTACAACACAAAAGCCACGCAGGGGACGTAAACAAAAATAATTAGCATTTCGGCGTTACACAAACCGCACAATAAAATAGAAAACAGTCATTACCTTTCACCATCTTCTTTGTTGGCACTCCTAGATGTCCCATAAACACTATTGGGTCTTTATTTCGATTAAATCGGTCCATATAAAGCCAAGATATCGTTATATGTAGACTGTGTGATAAACGAAAAAAACAGCGTTTTCAAAACGTAACGTCATTTTTTTAAATTCAAAAAGTCGACGATAAACTTTCACAAAACACTTCGAAATACGTTTGTAATGCAACTTTAGGTATTAGTAAACGTTAATAAGCGATAAAATTCATCAGGAGGCGATGTAAAGATCATTAGCTGTCCGTCTGGAAAAATGTCCGGCTAGAAACTCAACGAAAATATCCGGTCCTAGACCTGAAGAAATACGGTGCCCTGCATGTGTTTGACCAAGAAAAAACTCGAAGGGAAATGACAAGACTCTAGACACCGTGTGGAAGCTGTAGGTACTGCAACCTCAGTCAATTAATTGTGGTTCACCTTTATCAATGGGTTCAAGTAGCGCATGGATATATTTTCCCATTTTCAGTGATCAGTTTTTCCTGTGCTTTTCGATGTAAATGCCGTTCTGGTAAAGCCACAGCAGTGATTTAACCAGTTTTATAAACGTCTGAGTGTTTTCTATCCACACAGACTAAGCAAATGCATATACTATATTCCTGGCATGAGTAGCAGGGCGCTGAAATGTTGTGCGATTTTTAACAGAATGTTCAAAAAAGTAGAGGGTAGAAGCAACAGGTTTTAATAAATGCTTTGCACAGTTTTACTCAGAGCTATACCAATCAAAATGCGATGCTACTGATCCACAAACTATGGGACGCTTTCTCGCTGAATGTGAACTTCCTAAACTAGACAGGGGGGCAGCTTCTGCACTCGATGCAGGGATAATTTTAGAGGAAATTAACACAGCGATAGCACAATTTCCAAACAGCAAGGCCCCTGGGCCTGATGGATATGTAATAGAATTCTATAAGAAGTAATGTGCCAGTCTATCTACTCTTATGTTGCGAATGTTTAAACAATCCAAAGAAAATGCCAAACTCCCACAAACACTGTATGAGGCTACAGTAGCACTGATCTTGAAAAAAGATAGATTCCATTGAGATGTCGTCTTATCGCCCCGTGTCGTTACTCCCCATAGAAAACAAGGCGTTGACAAAGATATTGGCAAACCGATTGAAAACATATATTTCTGACATCATACACCCTGACCAGACAGGTTTTTATCCCAGGCTGACATATATACTACAATTTGAGACGTCTTTTCAACGTAATGTATCATGATCATAAGGTTGAGGCAGTGGTAATAGCTCTAGATGCAGAAAAGGCATTTGATCAGATTGAGTAGAAGTATATGATGTCGGTTCTGGAGCATTTCGGGTTTGGCAAGAAATGTATTAATTAGATAAGATTTTTTTATGCACACCCAATGGCGTCTGTGGTAACCAATCAGGAAATGTCGCAGTCATTCCGCCTGTTCAAGGGGTGCCGACAGGGGTGCCCTATTTCGCCTGCTCTCTTCGCTGTAGCCATGGAACCCCTTGCTACTCGCATTCGGGCATGTGCCGATATAACTTCTGTTAAAATAAAAGACACAGCGCATAATTCCCTATATGCAGACGATGTTCTTTTGTTTTTGTCCAAGCCTAAAACTTCTATTCCACCCTTACTTAACTTGATAAACACATTCGGCTCCTTCTCTGGCTACAAGATAAACTGGCAAAAAAAAGTGAGTGGATGCCAATATCACGGCCTGTGCATATGCAATTTCTGCAATCTACCCCGTTTAGAACAGTGAGGGACAAGTTCACAAGCCTTGGCATTGTAGTGACAAGAGACCTTGATCAGCTATTGAAAGCGAATTGGGACATGAAAATATCAGCTTAAACAAAATATAGATTTTTGAAAACTCTGTCTATTTCCTTGGTTGGTCATATAAACGCTATTTAAAATGGTTGTCCTACCCAGGTTTCTTGACCTCTTCCAATGTCTACACAATTTCATACCACAAAGCTATGTTAAGAAACTGGATTCAATAGTAACTCCATTTTTATTGGCTAACAATGCAGCCAGAATTTCAAAGAAACATTTATGCAAGTTCAAGATAGAGGGGTGCTTTGGCCTTCCTCACTTCAAACTGTATTATTGGTTTTCTAATCTGAACATTGTGTCTTTCTGGAGGGAAAGTTTACCTGCGATGAGACAGAAGGATATGCCTTCATGGCTTTTGATTGAGCAGGCCTCCTGTCAACGTTCCTCACTTCCTGCACTTGTTAATAGTCCATCATATGTGAAAAAAGACACTTATGACTCTAATCCAGTCATTTGTCATACGCTTAGGATCTGGAAACAGATTAAGTTTACATAAACAGCCCAATTTGCCTGAATCATGCTTTCCACCCTGCATTGGATGATGTGGTGTTTTCACAGTGGAGGGAGAAGGGGCTCACAACAATTGGTAATCTATACATAGATGGTCAGTTAGCTTCATTTCAACAATTACAGGGAAAGTTCAACATGCCAACAACACATTTTTTCAGATACCTCCAAATCAGGAATTTCTTAAGGACACATATCCCACAGTATGGCATGAAGCCAAATAGTCCTACATTAGATAGCTTGATCCTTGTCAAACCCCATTCAAAAGGGTCGGTCTCTAGACTGTATGATGTGCTACAGGCCCACATAGAGGTATCCACAGACACCATTAAAAGGGCTTGGGAACAAGAACTTGGGTCAGAAATCTCAGATGAGGACTGGGTAGAAGCTCTCAGGAATATAAACCACAGTTCAGTGAATGCCAGACACAACCTTGTACAGTTTAAGGTGATACACAGGTTACATTACTCAAAAGTAAAACTGCTTAAAATATTCCCGGACACCTCACCACTGTGTGAGAGGTAAAGCAGGATGAGGGGACGTTGACCCACTTATTCTGGGCATGTCCTAAGTTACATGCTTACTGGGCTCTAATTTTTGATTACTTATCTAAAGCCTTTGACAGAGTTCTAGCCCCAGACCCATTGATCGCTCTGTTTGGTACAGTTGATGGGAATAACCAGGAAGGGAAAGCTGTCTCTCTTTGTACTCTATTAGCCAAAAGGCTCATATTGCAATTTTGGAAACTGGAGACTGTACCTACCTTTGAAATGTGGTTACGGGATTTAGGGAATGTAATACATATGGAAAAGATTCGATACAATACCTCCAATAGAAGTCCAGTGTTTTACAAAATATGGCAGCCGACACTGAATAAATGGTCTAGTCCCGCTTCATAACTGGGTTGAGTACTCTGTGCTGTACTCCACTCAATATTTATTTTTGGCTTAACTACACTGCTTGTAATGACTATATGCTGTCTTCTTATACATGTACCACCTAATAGGATTTTGTTTTATTTTGTGTATGTGTGAGTTAAGTTTTGTTTTGTCCTCTAAATTGGCCATCCCATTCAACAGTACAATGAATGTCATTGTTTGTATTGCTGTCTTTTTTATTTAATTTTTTATTGGAAAATAATAAACATATTATATTTTTTTTTAAGAGAATGGGGGTGTGCTCTGTCCTCCTTTTCCTGTAGTCCACAATCACCTCCTTCGTCTTGATCACGTTGAGGGAGAAGTTGTTGTCCTTGAACCACACAGTCAGGTTTCTGACCTCCTCCCTATAGGCTGTCTCGTTGTTGTCGGTGATCAGGCATTTTGGTGTTGGAGCGGTGCCTGGCCGTTCTGTCATGAGTGAACAGAGAGTACCGGAGGGGACTGAGCACGCACCCCTGAGGGGCACCCGTGTTGAGGATCAGCATGGCAGATGTGTTGTTACCTACCCTTGCCACCTGGGGGCGGCCCGTCAGGAAGTCCAGGATCCAGTTGCAGAGGGAGGTGTTTAGTCCCAGGGTCCTTAGCTTAGTGATACGCTTTGAGGGTACTATGGTGTTGAACGCTGAGCTGAAGTAAATTAACAGCATTCTCACATAGGTGTTCCTTTTGTCAAGATGGGAAAGGGCAGTGTGGAGTGTAATAGAGATGGCGTCATCTGTGGATCTGTTTGGGCGGTATGCAAATTGGAGTGGGTCTAGGGTTTCTGGGATAATGGTGTTGATGTGAGCCATGACCAGCCTTTCAAAGCACTTCGTGGCTACAGATGTGAGTCGGTAGTCATTTAGGCAAGTTACCTTAGTGTTCTTGGGCACAGGGATTATGGCGGTCTGCTTGAAACATGTTGGTATTACAGACTCAGACAGGGAGAGTTAAAAATGTCAGTGAAGACACTTGCCAGTTGGTCAGCGCATGCTCGGAGTACACATCCTGGTAATCCGTCTGGCCCAGTGGCCTTGTGAATGTTGACCTGTTTAAAGGTCTTACTCACATCGGCTGCGGAGAGCGTGATCACACAGTCATCCGGACCAGCTCATGCTGTCATGAATGTTTCAGTGTTACTTGCCTCGAAGCGAGCATAGAAGGAATTTAGCTCGTCAGGTAGGCTTGTGTCATTGGGCAGCTCTCGGATGTGCTTCCTTTTGTAGTCTGTAATAGTTTGCATGCCCTGTTGGCATGCGATGTAGTACGATTCGATCTTAGTCCTGTGTTGATGCTTTGCCTGTTTGATGGTTCATCGGAGGGCATAGCGGGATTTCTTATAAGCTTCCGGTTTAGAGTCATGCTCCTTGAAAGAGGCAGCTCTACTTTTTAGCTCAGTTGCCTGTAATTCATGGCTTCTGGTTGGGTTATGTACGTACAGTTACTGTGGAGACGATGTCATCGATGCACTTATTGATGAAGCCAGTGACTGATGTGGTGTATTCCTCAATGCCATCGGAAGAATCCCAGAACATATTTCAGTCTGTGCTAGCAACAGAGTCCTCTGCATCATCTGACCACTTTTTTATTGACCGAGTCACTGGTGCTTCTGCTTTTATTTTTGCTTGTAAGCAAGAATTAGGAGGATAGAATTGTTGTCAAATTTGCCAAATGGAGTGCGAGAGAGATGTTTGTATGCATCTCTGTGTGTGGAGTAAAGGTGGTCTGGATTTTTTTTCCCTTTGGTTGCAAATTTAACATGCTAATAGAAATGAGGTAAAACGGATTTAAGTTTCCCTACATTAAAGTCACCGGCCACTAGGAGCACCGCCTCTGGATGAGCGTTTTCATGTTTCCTTATGGCGGTATACAGCTCATTGAGTGCAGCCTTAGTGCCAGCATCAGTCTGTGGTAGTATGTAGACAGCTACGAAAAATACAGATGAAAACTCGCTAGGTAGATAGTGTGGTTTGCAGCTTATCATGAGATACTCTACCTCAGGTGAGTAAAACCTTGAGACTTAGATATCCTGCACCAGCTGTTGTTTACAAATATACATAGACCGTCACACCTTGTTTTACCAGAGGCTGCTATTCTATCCTGCCGATACAGTGTATAACACTCCAGCTGTATGTTATTAATGTCATCGTTCAGCCACGATTCGGTGAAACATAATATATTACAGTTTTTAATGTCCTGTTGGTAGGATATATGAGCTTTTATTATCCAGCGATTGTACGTTTGCCAATAGTACGGGTGGCAAAGACAGAGTAGCCAATTGTCGCCTGATCTCCTTCCGCGAAACCTCTGTCTGCGAATGACTGGGATGAGGGCCTGTTCGGGTGTCTGGAGTAAATCCATCCATTCCGACTCATTAAAGAAAAATTATTTGTCCAATTCAAGGTGAGTAATCGCTGTTCTGATGTCCAGAAGCTCTTTCCGGTCATAAGAGATGGTAGCAGCAACATTATGTACAAAATAAATGACAAACAATGCGAGAATTTAAAAAATTTAAATTAGCACGGTTGATTTAAGAGCCTATAAAATATCAGCTATCCACTCCGGCGCCATTAGTACATTTACGGTTCTTGACGTTGATCATGCTACTCCGAATAATCATCTGGGTAACACTTTTCATTAAGGTAGGCTACCTTTTATAACACATTTACAAATCATCAAATAACCGTTAATAATGTAATTATAAACCCTTTTTAAAGGGTACCTTAATGTGAATGAATAATAATCTGTCATGGTATTTGATCTCTGTTTGTTGTTCCCTCATCCAATGCACTCCTATCTAGAAATCACGGTCTGAGGATCTCCACACCACTCGATGCACCGCCACCATTTTTACCTTCATGTTGCTCAGTAGATCACCCCCCTGCTGATGTCAGCACCCAATCAATCACTTCCTGGTGATCTGCTCCCTCTAGGAGCTCCACCATTTTGCTCCACCAACTCTCCTCTGCTTTTAGGTAGGTTATCATCTCCTTTAGCCTGCCAGTTTACATCTGCTCCTATCCCTCTGCTTGAGCCATCAGAGCCCTCCTCATATCCCATATACAGTGCACTATTACCCAAAGCCATATACTATAGATATGTATGTACAGATGTATCCATAATAGCTCTGCTCATACATACCCTGCATTGCCCTAAGCTCCTGATATTGTACATATGCCCAAGTCTTATTAACAGATACAGAAAGAATTGTAGATGGGCAGATAGAGGAGAGGAATATAGCACAGAAGTGCTAGTTTCAGAATGGGAGATTGAACCACTGTGTCCAGGGGCAGGTGTGGTCCGGGGGCTGCAGAGCTACAGCTAGAACAGCCACTGGCACATCCCATGTTTATTTTGTAGCTATGCCATACTGATTATCTCCCTGCAGGCAGTAGGGTACTTTTAAAAACTCTCCACTCAGCATCTTGGTTTTGATGTGCTGTTACCTGCTCCATTCTAATTACTGTTGGGTTCTATCATATGACCTACATCTCAATACCCTAGACATGCACTCCCTCAACCAGTCAATGAAATATACATAGGGTGGCCCCAATGACACCCTATTCCATGTTTAGTGCACTACTTTGGATCAGGGCATATAAGGCTCTGGTCAAAAGTAGTGCACTATACTGTATAGAGAATATAGTACAATTTGGGAAGCAGACATACTAATACAGAGGCTCTAGGGCATCCTGCCTCTATAAAAAAATACAATATTTAACACAATGCGTTTAAAGTACTCTATGCCTAATAAGTACTGTCAACACAATTATGCCACAGCCAATATACATATCCCTGACCTTCAGTCTAATGTACACCACAGTGTCTTGTTTCAATAGAAAGCAGCCACTCAAGCATTTAGGGCCTATTTCTTCGGTGCCAGGATGGGAGACGCATATTTCTTCTGAGCAATGTGGTTATCCAACAACCCTAATGGGAGTTCTTGATCTCTCAACATCGCCAGAATACTAAATTCCTTTCTGGACAAAAATGAAATTACATTTCCATTTTATATCCTTTTTTCCTTGCGCACCCTCACCTCCTAGCTGACTTTGTGATACACTCCTGCATGCAGTTTGATGTACTGTGAAATAATTTCTACATACTGTAGGCCCTGGCAGTCCCAGTAATGAACAGTAGGTGAATGTGAAGGTCATGCATTATGATAATTCCAATGAATTCATTGCTGTGCTCATAATGAGACAGAGGGATTACAAGCCAACACAGATAATGTCACCTTCCTGCTATAGCCGTACTGTGACGAAGAATGGATCAGGGCCAATTTCAGAGGGCTAGTCCACTCAAACTGAGCTGAACCCAGTCAAATTGCACCTTTACTGGGTGGACATTTGTTTGCATTGCTATACGTTGCTTTCCCTACATGTGTCATGCAAAGAACAATTGGTCAATATTTTGATGTCAAAATATACTTGCTAGGGCTAAAACCCAAACATGCACCCTTTCTTGTCCACAGGACCGGGTTTGGGAAACGCTGACCTCGTATATTCCTGTTGTGTTTATGAACTGGAGCGGAGAGTATTAACCAAACCATCATACTATACTGCAAACCAAGACACATTTATTGAGTAAGTAAAGCATGCACGTATTGGGTATACTGCAGTTATAATAAGACTTCCACAAATAGAGTAATGGCTTGAGCTGATAATGCTGATCATTTGATAATGCTCTATGTCTATTCCTCTATTTTACTACCTGTAAGGTGAAGCAACATACAGTATTTTCATTGACATTCTGAAGCTACTTCATTCAGTCAATCAATGTTTGTAATCAATGTGTTCCTAATTGTATTTGCTATTAAAGGCATAAACCGTTATACAAGGGGGTGTAAAATATCAGCTATTGCCTTTCAAAGCATGTGGTGTGTGGTATTATTTTAACCTCCCCTAATTAATGGTATTATTTTAACCTCCCCTAATTAATGACCTAGATCATACTTCTTCCACTAATAGGACAGTAAACTTGAAAGGGAGAAGCTCTCAGTTACTCTAGTCTAGTTGACGCGAAGAAGGGGGTAAATATACAAATGTTCTGATTGCCTGGTTACAGAATGTCTCTATGCAAACCATCCCTGGGTTCAGAACCATTTGAGGAAGTCATTGGGACAGAGTTTCTGTGGAGACTGGTTTAGGATCAGTTTGAACTCAATGAGCTGGTAGTGGGAGAAATGTGTGAGAATGGAAAGCATTTGGCTAATGTAAAAGGAACATGATTCGATTTCCTAAGCATTGGAAATGGGGAGTAAAATACTGCATCCTACACACTCTCCCTCTGTATCTCATAGCTCCATAGTTGTGTACAAAACTTGCCAGAGAAACAAGAGATGAATAAGACGGGTAATAAAATGAAGGGAAAACTCATATCCCAATGCCCACTGCATTAGCAACCAACATCATATCATCTTCATTTATATCACTCTTATTGGTAGCGTATCAGTGACCATTAATGATTGAGACATCCATTACCATTTCTGCTGGGGTGTTTTGTTTGGTTGCAGCTCATATATGCTCTGCCCTTCTCTGTTTGAACCTCAATCTCCGTCTGGCTGAAGAAATAATCCTGCTGTAATGCTGAGTGTTTGTACATAAAAGCTCCTATTCCCGAGCAAATATACAGCTGTACCATAGGCTGGTTTTACTCTGACTAAGTGGACTGAATTTTTATGCTTTGACATTCATGGTGGCTTGTCTGAACACTAGAGGGCATTATTTCCCCTCAAATACTTCAAAAAGTTGATTCTCATCTAACATTTTCACATTCAATTTCAAGGAAAGTTTTCTCAGTTTTAAGGGTAGGAAAGCCTTTGCACACACACTGAGATTGACTGAATGCCGACTCCAGGCATAAGTGACATAAGCGGTTTTGGAACTCAGTTGGGGTCTCAACTTACTATTGAGAGAAAGAATAGTAGAATAGCCTACAGTTGAAGTCGGAAGTTATACATACACTTAGGTTGGAGTCATTAAAAGTCGTTTTTCATCCACTCCACAAATTTCTTGTTAACAAACTATAGATTTGGCAAGTCGGTTAGGACATCTACTTTGTGCATGACATAAGTAATTTATCCAACAATTGTTTACAGACAGATTATTTCACTTATAATTCCCTGTATCACAATTCCAGTGGGTTAGTGCTTGGAAAATTCAGCTTGGAAAATTCCATGTTGTGGTGCAGGAGGGACTGGTGCACTTGACAAAATAGATGGCATCATGAGGTAGGGAAATGATGTGGAGATATTGAAGCAACATCTCAAGAGATCAGTCAGGAAGTTAAAGCTTGGTTGCAAATGGGTCTTCCATATAGACAATGACCCAAAGCATACTTCCAAAGTTGTGGCAAATATTGCTTAAGTACAACAAAGTCAAGGTATTGGAGTGGCCATCAAAAAGCCCTGACCTCAATCCTATAGAAAATGTGTGGGCAGAACTGAAAAAGTGTGTGCGAGCAAGGAGGCCTACAAACCTGATTCAGTTACACCAGCTCTGTCAGGAGGAATGGGCCAAAAGTCACCCAACTTATTTTGGGAAGCTTGTGGAAGGCTACAATTAAACAATTTAAAGGCAATGCTACCAAATACTAATTGAGTGTATGTAAACTTCTGACCCACTGGGAATGTGACAAAATAAATAAAAGCTGAAATAAATCAACTAGGGTGGGCATTCTATGTTCAATTTCTATGTTTTGTATTTCTTTGTTGTTTGGCCGGGTGTGGTTCTCAATCAGAGGCAGCTGTCTATCATTGTCTCTGATTGAGAACCATACTTAGGTAGCTTTTTTCCTCATGGGTTTTGTGGGTAGTTGATTTCTGTTTAGTGTTTTTCACCTTTCACGTCTGTTTCGGTTATTCCCGTTGTTATTTTTGTATTTAGTGTTCAGTGTCAATAAACAAACATGAACACGTACCACGCTGCACCTTGGTCCTCACCTTCTTCCACCAACAGCCTTTACATCTCTCTACTATTATTCTGACATTTCACATTCTTAAAATAAAGTGGTGATCCTAACTGACCTAAGACAGGGATTTTTTGACTAGGATTAAATGTCAGGAATTGTGAAAAACTGAGTTGAAGTGGTGGTGTATGGAAGGTGTATGTAAACTTCCGACTTCAGCTGTAGGTGGAATTTCGATATTTGGTTGTGCATCAGCAGTTTCTCTTGTTATTTCAGTCACTAAATTAGCTGACAATTTGCCACATACATTTTTTTAGTAAACGTATAGTAATCATAGCCGAATACCAAGGTGCCCGTGAGCCCTAAGCTCCAGGGGTCCCCATTGATTTTGTTAGTCATTCTCACTCAGATATCATATTAACACAAGTAATGGAACAATTTGGAGAATTATAAAACTGCTAAAGTGTATCTCTACCCCATGGTGTGCTCCAGAGGTGGCACCACGGGTTCAAAAGTGGTATGGAAAAATGTGTATGTTTCTTTTTGAGAGCCAGGAGTTTTTTCTGATCTTATGACTTGGTCAGGTAAAATTCTGGGTCCTATGACAGGGTCCAATATGAACTTTTTCTCTCACTGTCTCAACTGGGCCAGTTGGCCAAAAATCTACTGGCCAGAACAACATTTCTACTGGCCTGGATATGGTGCAGTTTTGAAATGCATTGGGGTCATGCAGGGCCTAGAGGTTGGCATCTTTTCTATTATTATGAAACTATTAATAGGCTACATTTGGGTTTTGTAATTTAGCAATTCAAGTCATTACTCTATTCATTAGAATTGCATTGTATTAATTGCATTCATTTTTGTTTCTAAAGTAATCGTTTCTATAGTCATTTTGAGAAGATTTGTTTTACATCTTAAAGTAGAACGCTGCCCTTTGAGACAATTGTGTTCCAAAAGAGGTATCGACCTAGCTACAGTTGACTAGACAATGCTAACGTGAATGCCAAAATGTATTTTTGTAGCTTTATTTTTGCATACTATCAACAGCAGCCAGTATATTGCTAGTATGTTAACTATTGAAGGTTTACTTTTGTAAATCACTTTCCCAAAAATAACTAAGCTCAGCGAGTAGATTGATGGGTGCTTCTTTTTGCTCTGGACAGCAAAAAGAAGCGCATGTTGTGTGAACGTAGCTATCAACTTCTGTAGTGTTCGAGTGCTCGAGAAGTTGTGACTCGCGGGAGCCTAGTGGTGGTTGAATGAACGTCCTATCGTATTGATCAAATACTGTACAAATAGCACAAACTTTCTGCGGGTAGTATTCAATAGTTTTCAATAATATACTGTGACAGAGCAGGTAAATGTTGAACTGGACTGCAAAAATGCGCTGAGAAGTTACTGACCCTGTTGGTGCTGCTGCTTTGAAAGTGGTGTCGGAGCGCCACACTAGTTTGAAAAGTATTGGGGCAAATGCTGTCTCTCCACATGTTTTCTGTGCTCTGATTGAGGTTGACTGACCAAAAGATCAGCCAAAAAAAAATATGCATATGACTGGAAGTGTGTGGAGACTTTTTCCTGTTTCTCCAGTTTTGCTTCAATCACCTTCACTAATCAGCTCTGGGTGTGTGGTAGATTCTGCCTATCATCTCCACCCCATGGGTAGAATTGAATTAAACGTATTATATAATAGAAACATTTTCTCTCCCACCTTGGCAAAATATGTAGAATTGCAGAAAATCACTTTAAAAAAAATGTATTTTTCCGCGAGGTGGTGGGCCCCCAAACAAATTTTGCTTAGAGCCGGCCCTGACTGGATAGCAACTTCACAACCGCTGCTTTCTGCTTTCAGACTAGATTAGGCACTTGAGTTGGTAGAAAGGCTTCATAATGCACTATGTATGAGGGAAAAACACATCTGCTACATCAGTGTTTGTAGTTTTGATATTAGTCATAGACACACACACAGCTGTGTTGCATTAGCTGCCAGCTCCTGCAATTTGAAGGAAGTAGATACTTGAGGAAACAGTGCCAGGCAAGAATGAAAACAACGGAAATGAATAGAAAAGTACATTATTGATATTTAAATGTTGATGAATACTTCAGTAGTGAAACCATTCATTATTGCTTACAAAAGAGCAAACTGTATTTCAGCCGTGAACCACTTCAAACTTTTTCTCTCAAACATGAGTAACAATTATTACAGTAGAAACAGGGAGGTAGCCATGGCAATCACTAGTGGTACTCTGGTAATACTCAAGAACATTGATGCACTCCTCTTTTAAACGATTGTTTAATCAGAATCTGTACATGTAATTACCCCAATTGTCACAGACGTCAGTTCAACATCTAGTTTTGATTTACATTTGATTGAGTTGTCAACTAACCTGAATTCAATGTGAAATCAACAAAAAAATTCACCGGATTTAGGTTAATATATTCCCTTACGTTAATGACTTATGATGTGGAAACAAAGTTGATTCAACCAGTTTTTGCCGAGTGGGATGGTTCAAAGCCTTAGGTTGAGATTTAATAAACTATCTAAACCATGGATCATGAAATACTTGGCTTTGCAGTCAGCTTATCTAAAGTGCACCGCTCAAGAGTTGATAGTATTCACTAATGTTAAAAATACTGCAAATAGGTAAAAAACTAAAATGAAGCGATTTTGTTCAGGTTTAAAATAGCCTGCAGTTGGACAATTTGAGGATTTAGGTGAAAAACATGTCCAGTTGTAACTCAGTCTGGAACTGCGTCCTAAATGGCACCTTATTATCTATTTAGAGCACTACTTTTGACCAAGACCCATAGGTCTCTGGTCAAAAGTAGTGCACTATAAAGGGAATAGGGTCCTTTTGGGACTTGATGGCACCTGAGGCAGCAAGCAAGTAGATAATACATCTGAATTGGCCGGAAACCTCCATTCTGACCAAACCTTAGAGTTTTGATCAGAGGGAGAACAATGGCTGGTTCTCTCCCCTCCGTACATGGTGGTGTCAGTCAGCAGGAGAGTAGGCCATCATTTGAGCTCTAGAGAGCGGAATTCAACCACCACAGGTGCCATCTCCGCTGGGTTAGAGAGGTTATGTTGGTTGCCAGGTATGCAGCATCCCCTCAAAGTTGTATTCAAAGGATTCTCATGTTGCTCCATCGATCCTTCCCAGGCCTGCGAGGACACATGCTGTGCAGCCTGCCCAGCAGGCAGGATAACCCACAAAAGCAGAGAGCAGACTCTTCTCTTCCCTTTCAGCACAGCCAAGGCCCTCTGTAGAGGTTTTCAGTGTAGCAGGTTATTTTGACCCAGGTGCAGTGCTCTATTGTGCTCTGTCACAAGAAGTTGCTGAGTTGATCCTTAGACAATTAAAAAAAACATCTGGTTCCCTGTCTAAATCTTTTTGTTTGTCGTTATACAATAAAATATATTAATAACAGTGAGCCCTTGGGGCCAGACGTAACACAAAGGAGCACGCAGTAACATAATTTGACTTCACTTGACACTTTCGGTTGATTTTCAGGCTCTGCAAATTCATGCGGTGGGAAATTTTTATTTCACATTCAAATGCATAATGTTGTGAGAATTCTGTCAGGACTGGAATGCAGTGAATACAAAGACAAAAAGATTCCCCTTTCTCATTTATGAGGTGTAATTACAGAAGCAGCAATACGATGGAAGAATCCGGGATGGGAATATATGAGGAATAATTGAGAACAGCATGATCTTTCATGTCTTTGTGTAATCACTAAAACTTTCTTTGTGTATTTGTCTCAAGTAACATCTGCTCCTGATGACGCTGCGCTGATGAAATCTGATTTGTTTACACACAAATGAGACAAGCGTCTTAAACTACTCATATTTAAAGTAAATACAGTACTTTTTCCATTGGTATGCTGCTGTCTCAGGCACACCAAAGCACTTTCCCTCCTGTTCTCTTCAGTCTCAATCTCAAAAGTCTCAAAATCGCTAACCATTTCCCCTCTTTTATTTGGTCACAACTAAATGTCTGATGGAATTGTGTTGGCTAAAAGATAAACCATCTGTTCTGAAATAAGGCTTTGCATTTGGACTCACTCACTCAACCTCTTTGTTGTACTCATTGTATGTTTGAAAGAGTGACAGCCTGTCATTAGCTGCTCTCTTGCTCTAACAATCTAAATCAATGAAAGCTTTTCAATTGTAATATAAAATGCACAACCTGTATACACCATTAGATGATGGAATGCTGGGTTATTACTGGTTCTTTTGAGAAGGGCATGAAAACAATACATGAGTTGTGTCCCAAATGGCACCCTATTCCCTATATAGTGCACTATTTTTAACAAAGCCCTATGGGCCCTGGCCAAAAGTAGTGCATTGCAGAGGGAATAGGGTGTTATTTGGGACGAGGATGTGCATTCAGAGAGGAATCGTAATGGAAACTGGAATGTGGTTGTGAGATGGTGAGAGACTCTCTGCTCTCCCTTCCCCCCTTTCATTACTCTTCTTCTGTCCTCAGAAGAAGGCAGTTGAATAATCTTAAGAATAAGATTAAATAAAATTACCCAGTTTACTCTACGAATATAGAAAATCTTATGGGTATAAACAACAAGGCCTTAAGTCTTTTTGTGTGTGGTAAATGTACTTATCTGTTCCTCCATAAAAAAAAGCTGTAGATGCTTTGAGAGAAAGTCCCCCCTTGGTCGGGATAAATAAAATGGATGAAATATGGTCTGTTAAATAACGATATAAGCATAAACCCACTTTTGGCATATCTAGTCCATGCTCAAGGCATCGTTCTGCTTTGCTTGTGAAATTAGAGTTGTATATAATCTGGCTATTCAACACCTTCTTGTTTTAATGAGCTTAGTCTGCCTTTATTCTATTCGTTCAATGGCTTCTGACAGCTCAACGGTCGGTGGATGTCAGGATGCTGTGGAAAGCCATGCAGAGATCCTTTGCATTCACTTACTATTAATTCAAAGGAAACATTTTGGTGATGACAGACGCCGCTGTTGTATTTTGGTCTCTCTTGCTATAGAGAGGGAAAATGGTCGATATCAATGAGGGAATTTTCACCATCAGTCAATGAGACTACATCAATAGTCTTAACAGGCAACAGATACTCGAAACTGCACAATGAACAGGACAGCATAGAGTGAGAAAATGTTTCACTGTAGAATAAGAGGGTGTGACTTATTGGGTCATTGTGAAGATCTCAATGTGAAGAACATGCACTATCTGCCCTCATAAATAGTATATTTGTAGTAGTACATTTATCATAACAGTCACACTGTTATCAGCATAGCCACCACATCCCCTGGCTGTCCATTTAAAATACATACATTGCCTGTAGTGATTATTGATTTAAAAATCCATCCAGGAACAATAATTGAAAAGGAAATCAATATAAAGAGAGGCTGGATAGAATTCATTGCAAACCCGATGGTTTATTTCTTTATGGGTTTTCGAGAAATATGGCATCTCATGATTGCCTCACAAGCTTATGATATGGGGCCCAATACTCCTAAAGATGATGTGGGAAGGATGTAATTTATAAGTTGTTACAATCTAAGTCAGCTTTACTTCTTTGATCCATAGCCAAGAGTATAGGTCATATCCTGAAATTGGCATGAATGAATTCAAGCCCCATTATAAAAGCTTTGGACTATTGATTTTTGTGTATTGATGTATTGATCAGTCTCTTATTTTGATCTATCATTCTCATTCTCTTGTACAGTGGTAAAGTGTAATGGTGTTTTTTTTTAAAACCTAAATCCTGAGAGGCTTATTTGGTTTTCAGTGGTTTGGCCACTGGTTTAGGCATAGGTTTCTCACTTGACAGAGCAGGGTCATATTGTCGAGGTAAATTTCCCCCCCAAAAATAAAGAATGGTTTTCCTCATTGTTTTCCATAGCCCCCGCTCCAACATTTCATATTTTCTCTGTTGACTTTGGTTTCAAGTTCAGATTGCTTTTGTTATTGGCTCAGTATGAGATCGGTGACACTGACCGACATGGCATGAACTTGTTAACCTGTGACATTCTAAGTCCTTTCCATTTTGTTCACGTTGACCTTGAATAACATCTTAAGAGACACTGGAATGATTCCAACTGTCCCAGTATGCTCCAAATGAACAAATAACAATCATCAGCATATAACTATTTATTCTCAAATGTGTGCAGATTGTCTCTGAGGAAATCTATGACACTGTAGAATGTTTTATGGATGTGCACATATCTCTGCTCCATAGAGAGGTGAACCAAATCCCTTTGTTGCATTAGTGACTAATATAAATAAGTTTCATCATGAGGGTAGGAGGACTCAATCTCTCTAATTAGAGTGCCACTCTAATCACAATAAATTATATTTACCACAGCAATAGGCTACGTATGCTTGATTTGTAATGATGGTAACACTTAGTTGTAATTATAAACCGGATAGTTTGGCTCCTGGATGCTGATTGTCTGAAAGCCATGGCATATCAAACAATATACCACGGGTATGACACAAATCTACCTTTTTACTGTTATATTAATTTCGGTAACCGGTTTATAATTGCAATAAGGCACCTTTGAAGTTTGTGGAATATGGCCAATATACCACGGCTAAGGGCTGTATACAGGCACTCCGCGTTGTGTTGACGTGGTGCACATATCTGCACATTTTGGGAACCACTTTTAGCTTACGGGCGCTACTTTCAGAACTACTGGCTAGAAAGTTTACAGAAGTACAGGAGAATCCCTTAAAAATGTGTGACGCACCAGGCGTAGTGGGTGCGGAGTCAGCCGCAGGAGGCAGAAGGTACGGAATAATGCTTTAATTCCAGTACAGAGAAAATCGTACACACCAATACCGGGCGCACATAAACGATTGGCCCAAAACCAGGACCCAACCAGTCCAGATGAAAAAACACAATGTAACACAGAGGAAAATAAGCCCGCACAAAGAGCAGGTGGGTCTTACCGGCTTAAATAGCCCAACTAAAAACATAAACAAGAAACAGGTGTAACCAATAAGACAAAACCAACAGAAAAGGGAAAAAGGGATCGGTGGCAGCTAGTAGACCGGTGACGACGACCGCCGAGCGCCGCCCGAACAGGAAGAGGAGCCACCTTCGGTAAGAGTCGTGACAAAATGGTAAATAAAAAAAATAAAAAATAGCTTCTTAGCAAAGAGCAATTTCTCAAGCAAGAATGTTGTTAGGTCTGTCTGGGAGTGGTCTGAGTGGGGAGTGGAAAACTGAAAACTAGCTGTTATTGGCAGAGAGGTTTGGAATTCCGGTGATGTCACCAGGCAGGCCAAAACTGCATCCCACCAAAACAGGCTGAAATTAAAGGTGGTCTTTTCAAACAGCTCTTACACTAAAAGGACGTTGTCATAATTTTCCCAATTTCTCATTATTATTCCAACCTCGTAGTGTGGAAACATATATAAAACACAGGTAAATCTTGTTTTTGACTGCACTGGGCCTTTGAAGTAGAAATGTACATTCTGAACAGCAGTTCAGTAGCCTATAAAAGTAATATGTCTAGCTAGAGTGACTAATGTAATCTCTGTCAGTTCCCCAAAGGCCTTCTCTCGCCCCCTCATTGCCAGACATGCTGAAGTGGTGCTGGTTGTGCTTTTCTAAACTACTGTATACATTTGCATTACTGCAGTCATTTTACATATCTGCCTTTTAAAATCAGTCTGAATTAATAAAGATTTCACTTGACTTCCTTATTTTGGGACTGATTACAGTATTGAAGATATTGAATGAGCCATTCTTTTAAACCCAAATGCCACGTTGAAGTCATAACACTCTGATAATGACTTTTTGCTTCTCTTTTCCTTGCTTTTATGCGACAATGACCTTGAGCCTTAAAGTTTAAAGCTGTCATATAAATGTCAGAGGAAGATCACGCTCCTGCACATTTCTCTCACTGTAAAACAGAGAATATTATTTTTTTATCTGAAAATGTTCTTAATGTTTTCAAACTTCATTCTAATGTACATTGACATACTGTACCATGCCACGTATAATCAGCACTTTGACTATGAGTGTGAAAAGTTATAGAGAGTTCTCCAAATCAATATAATCCTGCTTTGTATTATATGTGTCACGATCGTCGTAATGATGAGACCAAGGCACAGCGTGAATAGATGTTTTTAATTCAACCGAAACTCAGCAAAACAAAACAAACAAACAAAACGTAAAGTTACTAGTGTGCACACAGGCACCTAACTGTAGATAAGATCACAAACCAGAAAGTGGGGAACAGAGCTGCCTAAATATGATGCCCAATCAGAGACAACGATAAACAGCTGTCACTGATTGGGAACCATATCAGGCCATCTTAGAAATACAAAAAGCCCTAGACCTACAACAACCCTAGACATACAAAACCCTAGACATACAACACTAGAGTACCCAACCTAGTCACACCCGACCTAACCAAAATATATAGAAAGCAGAGATATCTAAGGCCAGGGCGTGACAGTACCCCCCCCCCCAAAGGTGCGGACTCCCGCCGCAAACCTGAACCTATAGGGGAGGGTTCGGGTGGGCATCTACCCTCGGTGCGGCTCCGGTTCTGGACGCAGCCCACCCTCCTTACTCTGAGCCCTCTGCTTTTGTGGAACCGGACCGCGGATCATCGCCGGAGGCTCTGGACTGGGGACCGTCGCCAAAGGCCCCGGACTGGGGACCGTCGCTGGAGACCCCAGAATGGGGACCGTCGCTGGAGGTTCTGGACTGTTGACCGTCGTTGGAGGATCCGGACTGGGAACTGTCACCGGAAGCTCTGGACTGGGAACTGTCGCCGTAAGCTCTGGACTGTGGAGGCGCACTGGAGGCCTGATGCGTGGGACCGGTACTGGTGGTACCGGGCTGATGACACGCACCTCAGGGCGAGTGCGAGGAGAAGGCACAGGACTTACTGGACTGTGGAGACGCACTGGAGGTCTGATGCATGGGACCGGTACAGGTGGCACTGGGCTTGATGACACGCACCTCAGGGCGAGTGCGGGGAGGAGGCACAGGATGTACTGGACTGTGGAGGCGCACTGGAGGTCTGGAGCGTTGGACTGGCACAACCCGTCCTGGCTGGATGTTTATTTTCATCCTGCAAATGCGGGGAGCTTGCACAGGACGCACTGGGCTGTGCAGACGCACCGGAGACACAGTGCACAGAACCGGCGCAGGATATCCTGGTCCAAGGAGGTGTACTGGAGACCAAGAGCCCTGAGCCGGAACCATCCTTCCTTGCTGGATGCCCATTCTAGCCCGGCCAATGCGGGGAGCTGGAATAGAGCGCACCGGGCTATGAATGCGAACTGGAGACACTATGCGCATCACTGCATAACATGGTGCCTGACCAGTCACATGCTCCTCAGCACGCCCGCTCTGCAACACTCTCAATGCTAGCACTTCTCTCCTGAATCTTGCTCAGCCCTCGGCTCTGCCGACCACTCCGGCGTGCCCCCCAAAAAAACTTTTTTTTGCTGCCACTATCTCCTCCTTAGGACGGCGATACTCCCCGCCCTGCGTCCAGGGTCCTGCTCCATCCAGAATCTCCTCCCAGGTCCATTCCTCCTGACCACGCTGCTTGGTCCTTAAATGGTGGGATCTTCTGTCACGATCATGGTAATGATGAGACCAAGGCGCAGCGGGAATAGAGTTCCACATATTTTTTATTAAACCGCAAAGCAAAACAAAACAGACAAGCGCAAACGAAACGTGAAGCTACTAGTGTGCACACAGGCACCTAAGTGTAGACAAGATCCCACACCAGAAAGTGGGAATCAGGGCTGCCTAAATATGATCCCCAATCAGAAACAACGATAAACAGCTGTCTCTGATTGGGAGCCATGTCAGGCCAACATAGAAATACAAAAACCCTAGACATACAACACTAGAGTACCCACCCTAGTCACACCCCGACCTAACCAAAATATGTAGAAAACAGAGATATCTAAGGTCAGGGCGTGACAATATGGCCAGTGGATTGTACATTTGAATTGATTTGCTCAGGTATTAAATTTAAAGAAAAAAGCTCATTTGAAAGACCTGTACAGTTGCAGTCTCTTATTGGTTACGTAAAGCTCTTATACCGTTGTTCACAATTGAAAGGTAGCGCAATGCTCCTCTTACAATATGTGCACAACTTGATGCATGGTGTTCAACCAGACATAAGCAACAGGAACTTGCCCTTTGTTTATATTGGGGGAAAACATGGCGGAATATAGTGAGAGACATGAAAGCACCAGTGTTGACACATTTAAAAAATATTCACAAGAGCATATCAGAGCAATCAGAATCCGCCCAATGCCTTGGGGGATCTCATGAGTGGAGCAATGGGTCAATATCATGCATGATAGCTGTGGGTTCCTGCCCAGACAGATTCGTCCTGTCAGATTTCACAATTTTGTCTGTCCCCTATGGAGTTTTACAGTGGGCACACACGCATTCAAAAGTTTAGTTCAAACGTTGACTTGTTCAAGTATAGTGTGTATAATTCATGACTTTCCACACCTTGTGCCTTTTCAAATGAACCTTACAATCCATCTACTGTGTTTTTCTGTGAAGAATCCACAGTCTTCAAAGTCTTTTTAAACCCTATTAAAAATCATTTGTGAATTTTACAATGGAATTATATGAGCACATCACAAGTATTACAGAGTTGTATCACCAAATAGCAACCTAGGTTAAACAGTGTACCTGGAGATGTGACATGTACTGTGACATAGGATTCACGGTATGTTGCCTGCATGTTTTTAAGTACTCAGTTTAACATTCCCATTTTCACCACATTCTTGCTGGGATTTATAAGCCTTTTATACCTCCCGCGCACATGCCGGCAAGTTTAGGAGTGGGAGTTGATGTGGGCCGATGTTGAAGTTCTATTGTATTTTAATAAATCAATTGAATATACACCATCACAAAGAAATCTGCTATTCATTTGTTTAAGAAAAATTAAATGTATTTCCAATAGGAAAGCATATTTTGAGTGTAATTATGTTACTGGTCTGTGTAGCCTATAGACTACATGGCCGCGCCATGTAAATTTGATCAATAGTTCGTTATTTTGTTCATTAAACAGACAAGACACCCTTATCACGGTCAACACACATCTACAGTGTCTTCAGAAAGTATTCACACCCCCTTTAACACATTTTGTTGTTTTGTCACTGGCCTACACACAATACCCCATAATGTCAAAGTGGAATTATGCTTTTATTTTTTTTAATAAATAAAAAAAGCTGAGTCAGTAAGTATTCAACCCCTTTGTTATGGCAAGCCTAAAATTGTCTTAACAAGTCACATAATAAGTTGGATTTTTGCATGACTACCTCGTATCTGTACCCCACAGTGAATTTCAAACAGATTCAACCACAAAGACCAGGGAGGTTTTGCCTCGCAAAGAAGGGCACCTATTGGCAGATAGGTAACAATAAAAAAAGCAGACATCAAATATCCCTTTGAGCATGGTGAAGTTATTAAATTCACTTTGGATGGTGTATCAATACACCCAGTCACTACAAAGATACAGGCATCCTCCCTAACTCAGTTGCCGAAGAGGAAGGAAACTGCTCAGGGATTTCACCATGAAACCAATGTTGACTTTGAAAGAGTTACAGAGTTTGATAGGAGAAAACTGAGGATGGATCAACAACTTTGTAGTTACTCCACAATACGAACCTAATTGACAAAGTGGAAAGAAGGAATCCTGTACAGAATACAAATATTCCAAAACATGCATCCTGTTTGCAATAAGGCACTAAAGTAATACTGCAAACAACGTGGCAAAGCAATTAACTTTTTGTTCTGAATACAAAGTGTTATGTCTGGTGCAAATCCAATACAACCCATTACTGAGTGCCACTCTCCATATTTTAAAGCATAGTTGTGGCTGCATCATGTTATTGGTATGCTATGCTGTTATTGGTATGTAATCATTAAGGACTGGAGAGTTTTTCAGGATAAAAAAATAAACTGAATGGAGCTAAGCACAGGCCAAACCCTAGAGGAAAACCTGGTTCAGTGTGCTTTCCACCAGACACTGGGAGATGAATTCACCTTTCAGCAGGACAATAACCTAAAACTATACTGGAGGCCAAACCTACACTGGAGTTGCTTACCAAGAAGACAGTGAATGTTCCTGAGTGACCAAGTTACAGTTTTGACTTAAATCTACTTGAATATCTATGGCAAGACCTGAAAAAGGACCTGGTTTCACAAACGTACCCAGAAAGACTCTACAGCTGTAATTGCTGCCAAAGGTGTTTCTACAAAGTATTGACTCAGTGGTGTGAATACTTTTGTAAACATTATATTTTTGTATTTCATTTTCCATACATTTGCAAAAATGTCTAAAAACATGATTTCAAGTTGTCATTGTGGAGTATTGTGTGTAGATGGGTGAGAGAAAAAAATATTGAATCCATTTTAAATTCAAGCTGTAACACAACAAAAATAAGTCAAAGGGTATGAATACTTTCTAAAGGCACTGTATTTTATAGTATGAATATGATGGAATATAACAGAGTAAAATACAAATAATAGAATACGAGTAGGTCAAAGTCTGGGCACAACCAGGACAGAGAATTTATGCTGTGCTTTGATATGGCGTAGATCACTAGCGTAAATGTTTGATGTCGAGGGAAGGCAATGCATTAAAGTTGTGTGGGGCTGACTGGCTGAGCTGGGGTGAGGTGGGGTTGAGCTGGGGTGAGGTGGGGTTGGCAGGACAGGTAGGATCAAAGGACCAATGAAGTCACCACCGCGTGTGTACATGACTGAATCACCTCAACATTGACATTTGATCTATCCCGCCTCCCACGCACTTAACTAACTAGTTGTAGACATGGCATATTACTGCTGTCAAGGAAATGGATATATCCAAAGAGGCACAAATGTGACCCGTTTCAAGAAGCTCGGCGTATGACGCACGTCACTACTTCACAGGAGAGGCATTTGAACGTTTTACTTTAAAAAAAATCTAAATGTGTTTTTTGGCAGAAGTGCCTTCTGGAACATGTGAACTTTTATGTACTTTAATAACAAATATGTATGCCACCTGTAAATACAAATACATTTGTTAAATTACGAGCCTAGTTGGTTAGGCCACAGAAAAATACAGGAACCGTCCCGCTAGCAATGATTGGCTGAGATAATGTATGGTCTGGACATGCTGAGAGATGAGTTCGGATTGGTCTGATATGTAGCATGCTTCTGTCTATAACATATGCTGCTCAGAATGTGTACATAATCCTTTCTACCTCAGTTTTATTTGAAATATACTGTATCATGAATAACTGAAAAAGTGTTACTACTGCTCTCAACATTGCTGCTCAGAAGTTAACAGGCACTATCGACAAAGATCAGTGGAAAAAAGTTGTGATGAACTACTTTCCATGCTGACAGACTCTGAAAATGAATCAGACGATGAGCAAATCCCTGATTTAGGTAAAAACATTTTCATTGAACCAGACATTGTAGAGTCTTCTGATGATGGGGAAGAAACAGTGATCAACAGTGTTGTTGTCACGAAACAAAATGAGTTTTGAAATCAGTGAAATAATCTCCCTGCAGATTCATGCATAGCTAGCTAGCTACATGTCTAAACAAAAGACTCCACTATGCAAGTAATCATTTTACTGTACCGTTTACACCTTCTGTATCCTGTGCATGTGACAAATAAACTTTGATTTTATTGGATATAGTGTGAGACGGTGATGGGAAGAACAACATGACCTGCACCAAAATCAGATTAGAATATAGGCCAGGACTAGATTAAGTGTATTTTTACTAATACGTTTTGCAACTACTTTCACCACTTTTAGTCTTGAAATCTTTGGTTGTTTACTACATTACCTTATTCACTCTGTTTAGCACATGGCCTCACATGTGATCCTTAAAGGGATGGGTGGGGCTAAGGCTTAGGAGGGTGTGAACGATGCCACCCATCACTACCTTTGACCCTGCCCACCTGCAGCTCCTCAGGGCATCCGTCAGATAGCTAGCTGGAACCGGTACAAGTATAAGAGCCTAGTCCAGTTTTCAACAACATTACATTTACATTTAAGTCATTTAGCAGACGCTCTTATCCAGAGCGACTTACAAATTGGTGCGTTCACCTTATGACATCCAGTGGAACAGCCACTTTACAATAGTGCATCTAAATCTTTTAAGGGGGGTGAGAAGGATTACTTTATCCTATCCTAGGTATTCCTTAAAGAGGTGGGGTTTCAGGTGTCTCCGGAAGGTGGTGATTGACTCCGCTGTCCTGGCGTCGTGAGGGAGTTTGTTCCACCATTGGGGGGCCAGAGCAGCGAACAGTTTTGACTGGGCTGAGCGGGAACTGTACTTCCTCAGTGGTAGGGAGGCGAGCAGGCCAAAGGTGGATGAACGCAGTGCCCTTATTTGGGTGTAGGGCCTGATCAGAGCCTGGAGGTACTGAGGTGCCGTTCCCCTCACAGCTCCGTAGGCAAGCACCATGGTCTTGTAGCGGATGCGAGCTTCAACTGGAAGCCAGTGGAGAGAGCGGAGGAGCGGGGTGACGTGAGAGAACTTGGGAAGGTTGAACACCAGACGGGCTGCGGCGTTCTGGATGAGTTGTAGGGGTTTAATGGCACAGGCAGGGAGCCCAGCCAACAGCGAGTTGCAGTAATCCAGACGGGAGATGACAAGTGCCTGGATTAGGACCTGCGCCGCTTCCTGTGTGAGGCAGGGTCGTACTCTGCGGATGTTGTAGAGCATGAACCTACAGGAACGGGCCACCGCCTTGATGTTAGTTGAGAACGACAGGGTGTTGTCCAGGATCACGCCAAGGTTCTTAGCGCTCTGGGAGGAGGACACAATGGAGTTGTCAACCGTGATGGCGAGATCATGGAACGGGCAGTCCTTCCCCGGGAGGAAGAGCAGCTCCGTCTTGCCGAGGTTCAGCTTGAGGTGGTGATCCGTCATCCACACTGATATGTCTGCCAGACATGCAGAGATGCGATTCGCCACCTGGTCATCAGAAGGGGGAAAGGAAAGGATTAATTGTGTGTCGTCTGCATAGCAATGATAGGAGAGACCATGTGAGGTTATGACAGAGCCAAGTGACTTGGTGTATAGCGAGAATAGGAGAGGGCCTAGAACAGAGCCCTGGGGGACGCCAGTGGTGAGAGCGCGTGGTGAGGAGACAGATTCTCGCCACGCCACCTGGTAGGAGCGACCTGTCAGGTAGGACGCAATCCAAGCGTGGGCCGCGCCGGAGATGCCCAACTCGGAGAGGGTGGAGAGGAGGATCTGATGGTTCACAGTATCGAAGGCAGCCGATAGGTCTAGAAGGATGAGAGCAGAGGAGAGAGAGTTAGCTTTAGCAGTGCGGAGCGCCTCCGTGATACAGAGAAGAGCAGTCTCAGTTGAATGACTAGTCTTGAAACCTGACTGATTTGGATCAAGAAGGTCATTCTGAGAGAGATAGCGGGAGAGCTGGCCAAGGACGGCACGTTCAAGAGTTTTGGAGAGAAAAGAAAGAAGGGATACTGGTCTGTAGTTGTTGACATCGGAGGGATCGAGTGTAGGTTTTTTCAGAAGGGGTGCAACTCTCGCTCTCTTGAAGACGGAAGGGACGTAGCCAGCGGTCAGGGATGAGTTGATGAGCGAGGTGAGGTAAGGGAGAAGGTCTCCGGAAATGGTCTGGAGAAGAGAGGAGGGGATAGGGTCAAGCGGGCAGGTTGTTGGGCGGCCGGCCGCCACAAGACGCAAGATTTCATCTGGAGAGAGAGGGGAGAAAGAGGTCAGAGCACAGGGTAGGGCAGTGTGAGCAGAACCAGCGGTGTCGTTTGACTTAGCAAACGAGGATCGGATGTCGTCGACCTTCTTTTCAAAATGGTTGACGAAGTCATCTGCAGAGAGGGAGGAGGGGGGAGGGGGAGGAGGATTCAGGAGGGAGGAGAAGGTGGCAAAGAGCTTCCTAGGGTTAGAGGCAGATGCTTGGAATTTAGAGTGGTAGAAAGTGGCTTTAGCAGCAGAGACAGAAGAGGAAAATGTAGAGAGGAGGGAGTGAAAGGATGCCAGGTCCGCAGGGAGGCGAGTTTTCCTCCATTTCCGCTCGGCTGCCCGGAGCCCTGTTCTGTGAGCTCGCAATGAGTCGTCGAGCCACGGAGCGGGAGGGGAGGACCGAGCCGGCCTGGAGGATAGGGGACATAGAGAGTCAAAGGATGCAGAAAGGGAGGAGAGGAGGGTTGAGGAGGCAGAATCAGGAGATAGGTTGGAGAAGGTTTGAGCAGAGGGAAGAGATGATAGGATGGAAGAGGAGAGAGTAGCGGGGGAGAGAGAGCGAAGGTTGGGACGGCGCGATACCATCCGAGTAGGGGCAGTGGGCGAAGTGTTGGATGAGAGCGAGAGGGAAAAGGATACAAGGTAGTGGTCGGAGACTTGGAGGGAGTTGCAATGAGGTTAGTGGAAGAACAGCATCTAGTAAAGATGAGGTCGAGCGTATTGCCTGCCTTGTGAGTAGGGGGGAAGGTGAGAGGGTGAGGTCAATAGAGGAGAGGAGTGGAAAGAAGGAGGCAGAGAGGAATGAGTCAAAGGTAGACGTGGGGAGGTTAAAGTCGCCCAGAACTGTGAGAGGTGAGCCGTCCTCAGGAAAGGAGCTTATCAAGGCATCAAGCTCATTGATGAACTCTCCGAGGGAACCTGGAGGGCGATAAATGATAAGGATGTTAAGCTTGAAAGGGCTGGTAACTGTGACAGCATGGAATTCAAAGGAGGCGATAGACAGATGGGTAAGGGAGAAAGAGAGAATGACCACTTGGGAGAGATGAGGATCCCGGTGCCACCACCCCGCTGACCAGAAGCTCTCGGGTGTGCGAGAACACGTGGGCGGACGAAGAGAGAGCAGTAGGAGTAGCAGTGTTATCTGTGGTGATCCATGTTTCCGTCAGTGCCAAGAAGTCGAGGGACTGGAGGGAGGCATAGGCTGAGATGAACTCTGCCTTGTTGGCCGCAGATCGGCAGTTCCAGAGGCTACCGGAGACCTGGAACTCCACGTGGGTCGTGCGCGCTGGGACCACCAGATTAGGGTGGCCGCGGCCACGCGGTGTGGAGCGTTTGTATGGTCTGTGCAGAGAGGAGAGAACAGGGATAGACAGACACATAGTTGACAGGCTACAGAAGAGGCTACGCTAATGCAAAGGAGATTGGAATGACAAGTGGACTACACGTCTAGAATGTTCAGAAAGTTAAGCTTACGTAGCAAGAATCTTATTGACTAAAATGATTAAAATGATACAGTACTGCTGAAGTAGGCTAGCTGGCAGTGGCTGCGTTGTTGACTTTGTAGGCTAGCTGGCAGTGGCTGCGTTGTTGACACAACAAGCAGTGGTAGAGTGATGAGCTCTTATAAACCTCTGCCCTGTTCACCAACAGCTATGCCACAACCAATTGACCTTCCTCCTGCAGCCTTGAACTCTCCCAACACATGCTAGTGTTAGTGCATCACTGACCTACGTAAGTGCACTGTGATGTCTGGTTGTACTGTAAGCTTGTATGTAACTAACTGATAGCCATTCCCACCATAGGTTTTTAAGATTGCCGCCAGCCAGTGTTGTTGTTGTTATTGTTATACACCTGAGATGGCGGCCCCCATGGCCTTATCCAACATGGCTTCTGTTAATATCTAAGCATTATTAGCCACATAGCATACTAACCCTCTACTGCTAATGGTGCTGGTTATATTATTGCTATGTTAACCCATGGCCTTCGGCCTGCTAGCCTAGCTTAGCTTTCTAAGTTTTTACTTATGCTGGCCCTGTATATATTGTGTGCTATGTTTATCATATTAGCCCATTGTAACACCTGCAATTGAATATATTGCTATACTGTGTGCTACGTTAAATATAATAGCCAATACTGTTAGCCTCGCTAATGCTAGTTGCCCTATATATACAGTGTTCTGTATTACGCCTAATAGGATGCCTGCTGAATGCTATACCATGTTAATTGCTGTTATACCATTAAATAGCTATGCTATTACTGCTAGCCCTAGTCTAAAAATCCTATAGGATTAGTGACAATCCTATAGGATTTTGTCTCCCCAATCAAAATTCCATTAATTATAACAGTTTTGTTGATCGGAAACAATTCTACATTAATTTCTGTTTTATCCACCTTTAAGAAAGCCCGTCCCTTTAAGAGTGACTGATGACATAACAGCTAGCGCAAGCCACCTGTGGTTGTGCAGAGAATCTTATTATTCTAACTGTTTTATCCTTCACTGTGCCTGAATGCAAGAACTGTGAGTACAGTATTTGTTTCCTTATGTTTCCTGATGAAGTTGTAAATGTTTTAGTAATATTTGTCATTGTACAGCATTTTATGCACTTGTTTTTATGCTAACTAAGAAACTAGCTACTGTTAGTCCGATTTTGACTGTCAGCTGACTAGCTAGCTAGCTAAGTTGTAACATTTACATTACATTACATTTAAGTCATTTAGCAGACGCTCTTATCCAGAGCGACTTACAAATTGGTGCATTCACCTTATGACATCCAGTGGAACAGTAGTGCATCTAAATCTTTTAAGGGGGGTGAGAGGGATTACTTTATCCTATCCTAGGTATTCCTTAAAGAGGTGGGATTTCAGGTGTCTCCGGAAGGTGGTGATTGACTCCGCTGTCCTGGCGTCGTGAGGGAGTTTGTTCCACCATTGGGGGGCCAGAGCAGCGAACAGTTTTGACTGGGCTGAGCGGGAACTGTACTTCCTCAGTGGTAGGGAGGCGAGCAGGCCAGAGGTGGATGAACGCAGTGCCCTTGTTTGGGTGTAGGGCCTGATCAGAGCCTGGAGGTACTGAGGTGCCGTTCCCCTCACAGCTCCGTAGGCAAGCACCATGGTCTTGTAGCGGATGCGAGCTTCAACTGGAAGCCAGTGGAGAGAGCGGAGGAGCGGGGTGACGTGAGAGAACTTGGGAAGGTTGAACACCAGACGGGCTGCGGCGTTCTGGATGAGTTGTAGGGGTTTAATGGCACAGGCAGGGAGCCCAGCCAACAGCGAGTTGCAGTAATCCAGACGGGAGATGACGAGTGCCTGGATTAGGACCTGCGCCGCTTCCTGTGTGAGGCAGGGTCGTACTCTGCGGATGTTGTAGAGCATGAACCTACAGGAACGGGCCACCGCCTTGATGTTAGTTGAGAACGACAGGGTGTTGTCCAGGATCACGCCAAGGTTCTTAGCGCTCTGGGAGGAGGACACAATGGAGTTGTCAACCGTGATGGCGAGATCATGGAACGGGCAGTCCTTCCCCGGGAGGAAGAGCAGCTCCGTCTTGCCGAGGTTCAGCTTGAGGTGGTGATCCGTCATCCACACTGATATGTCTGCCAGACATGCAGAGATGCGATTCGCCACCTGATCATCAGAAGGGGGAAAGGAGAAGATTAATTGTGTGTCGTCTGCATAGCAATGATAGGAGAGACCATGTGAGGTTATGACAGAGCCAAGTGACTTGGTGTATAGCGAGAATAGGAGAGGGCCTAGAACAGAGCCCTGGGGGACACCAGTGGTGAGAGCACGTGGTGTGGAGACGGATTCTCGCCACGCCACCTGGTAGGAGCGACCTGTCAGGTAGGACGCAACCAAGCGTGGGCCGCGCCGGAGATGCCCAACTCGGAGAGGGTGGAGAGGAGGATCTGATGGTTCACAGTATCGAAGGCAGCCGATAGGTCTAGAAGGATGAGAGCAGAGGAGAGAGAGTTAGCTTTAGCAGTGCGGAGCGCCTCCGTGATACAGAGAAGAGCAGTCTCAGTTGAATGACTAGTCTTGAAACCTGACTGATTTGGATCAAGAAGGTCATTCTGAGAGAGATAGCGGGAGAGCTGGCCAAGGACGGCACGTTCAAGAGTTTTGGAGAGAAAAGAAAGAAGGGATACTGGTCTGTAGTTGTTGACATCGGAGGGATCGAGTGTAGGTTTTTTCAGAAGGGGTGCAACTCTCGCTCTCTTGAAGACGGAAGGGACGTAGCCAGCGGTCAGGGATGAGTTGATGAGCGAGGTGAGGTAAGGGAGAAGGTCTCCGGAAATGGTCTGGAGAAGAGAGGAGGGGATAGGGTCAAGCGGGCAGGTTGTTGGGCGGCCGGCCGTCACAAGACGCGAGATTTCATCTGGAGAGAGAGGGGAGAAAGAGGTCAGAGCACAGGGTAGGGCAGTGTGAGCAGAACCAGCGGTGTCGTTTGACTTAGCAAACGAGGATCGGATGTCGTCGACCTTCTTTTCAAAATGGTTGACGAAGTCATCTGCAGAGAGGGAGGAGGGGGAGGGGGAGGAGGATTCAGGAGGGAGGAGAAGGTTGCAAAGAGCTTCCTAGGGTTAGAGGCAGATGCTTGGAATTTAGAGTGGTAGAAAGTGGCTTTAGCAGCAGAGAGAAGAGGAAAATGTGGAGAGGAGGGAGTGAAAGGATGTCAGGTCCGCAGGGAGGCGAGTTTTCCTCCATTTCCGCTCGGCTGCCCGGAGCCCTGTTCTGTGAGCTCGCAATGAGTCGTTGAGCCACGGAGCGGGAGGGGAGGACCGAGCCGGCCTGGAGGATAGGGGACATAGAGAGTCAAAGGATGCAGAAAGGGAGGAGAGGAGGGTTGAGGAGGCAGAATCAGGAGATAGGTTGGAGAAGGTTTGAGCAGAGGGAAGAGATGATAGGATGGAAGAGGAGAGAGTAGCGGGGGAGAGAGAGCGAAGGTTGGGACGGCGCGATACCATCCGAGTAGGGGCAGTGTGGGAAGTGTTGGATGAGAGCGAGAGGGAGAAGGATACAAGGTAGTGGTCGGAGACTTGGAGTGGAGTTGCAATGAGGTTAGTGGAAGAACAGCATCTAGTAAAGATGAGGTCGAGCGTATTTCCTGCCTTGTGAGTAGGTGAGAGGGTGAGGTCAAAAGAGGAGAGGAGTGGAAAGAAGGAGGCAGAGAGGAATGAGTCAAAGGTAGACGTGGGGAGGTTAAAGTCGCCCAGAACTGTGAGAGGTGAGCCGTCCTCAGGAAAGGAGCTTATCAAGGCATCAAGCTCATTGATGAACTCTCCGAGGGAACCTGGAGGGCGATAAATGATAAGGATGTTAAGCTTGAAAGGGCTGGTAACTGTGACAGCATGGAATTCAAAGGAGGCGATAGACAGATTGGTAAGGGGAGAAAGAGAGAATGACCACTTGGGAGAGATGAGGATCCCGGTGCCACCACCCCGCTGACCAGAAGCTCTCGGGGTGTGCGAGAACACGTGGGCGGACGAAGAGAGAGCAGTAGGAGTAGCAGTGTTGTCTGTGGTGATCCATGTTTCCGTCAGTGCCAAGAAGTCGAGGGACTGGAGGGAGGCATAGGCTGAGATGAACTCTGCCTTGTTGGCCGCAGATCGGCAGTTCCAGAGGCTACCGGAGACCTGGAACTCCACGTGGGTCGTGCGCGCTGGGACCACCAGATTAGGGTGGCCGCGGCCACGCGGTGTGGAGCGTTTGTATGGTCTGTGCAGAGAGGAGAGAACAGGGATAGACAGACACATAGTTGACAGGCTACACAAGAGGAGAGAGGCTAATGCAAAGGAGATTGGAATGACAAGTGGACTACACGTCTCGAGTGTTCAGAAAGTTAAGCTTACGTAGCAAGAATCTTATTGACTAAAATGATTAAAATGATACAGTACTGCTGAAGTAGGCTAGCTGGCAGAGGCTGCGTTGTTGACTATGTAGGCTAGCTGGCAGTGTCTGCGTTGTTGACACTACACTAATCAAGTCGTTCCGTTGAGTGTAATGGTTTCTACTGTGCTACTGTGCTGATATTCGGGGCTAGCTGGCTAGCTAGCAGTGTTGATTTACGTTACGTTGCGTTAAAAGAACGACAATAGCTGGCTAGCTAACCTAGGAAATCGCTCAAGACTACACAATTATCTTTGATACAAAGACGGCTATGTAGCTAGCTATGTAGCTAGCTACGATCAAACAAATCAAGCCGTTGTACTGTAATGAAATGAAAAATGTGATACTACCTGTGGAGCGAAGCGAAATGCGACCGGATTGTTGAGTGCGGAAGTTCTGTTACGTTAAGGACGACAAATAGCTGGCTAGCTAACCTCGGTAAATTAAGATAATCACTCTAAAACTACACACTCTAACTACACAATTATCTTGGATACGAAGACAGCAAAGACAACTATGTAGCTAACTAACACTACACTAATCAAGTCGTTCAGTTGAGTGTAAGTTGTGCTGCTAATCGGTAGACGGTGGACTAGCTAACGGTAGACGTTAGGTAGCTAGCTAGCTGCAGGGCGGTGTAGACTGCGTTAGGACGACGAAATACGATAATTACACAATTATCTATGATACAAAGATGGCTATGTAGCTAGCTAAGAAGAAAAATTGCTAAGATTAGACAAATCAAACCGTTGTACTATAATGAAATGTAATGAAATGTAATACTACCTCCGGACCGAGTGCAGATGCGACCGCTCACTCCAAACCCGCTCGCTCCAACCATTTGTATCTCGTTTTTGAGGTACTGTATTGTTATAGCAGATGAGAAATATGTATTGTTGTTATTGGTAAATATATGTGCATTATTGTAGGCAAGTCAAACCCATTTACATGATTTCTGGTAGATCATCAAAATAAATAAATCATATCAAGTTTTTGGACTCATTCAGCAGTTTTAACCTAATGAAGTAGAATAGTATTGGACATTAATGTTGAAAGTCCATTTAAATTCCTAAAACCTAATGTAAAACCGATGCTGTCACAGCTTCCCATTGAAAATTACTTTATTACATTATTTACACAATTTGCTATGACACTCGAAATTGAGCTCAGGTGCATCCTGTTTCCATTGATCATCCTTGAGATGTTTCTACAACTTGATTGGAGTCCATCTCTGGAAAATTCAATCGATTGGGCATGATTTAGAAAGGCACACACATGTCTATATAAGGTCCCACAGTTGACAGTGCATGCTAGAGCAAAAACCAAGCCATGAGGTCAAAGGAATTGTCCTTAGAGCTCCGAGACAGGATTATGTCAAGGCACAGATCTGCAGCATTGAAAGTCCCCAAGAACATGGGGGAAAAGTTTGGAACCACCAAGACTCTTCCTAGAGCTGGCCATCCGGCCAAACTGAGCAATCCGGGGAGGTGACCAAGAACCCGATGGTCACTCTGACAGAGCTCTAGAGTTACTCTGTGGAAATGGGAGAACCCTCCAGAAGGACAACCATCTCTTCAGCACTCCACCAATCAGGCCTTTATGATAGAGTGTCCAGACGGAAGCCACTCCTCAGTAAAAGCCACATGACAGCCTGCATGGGGTTTGCCAAAAGGCACCTAAAGACTCTCAGACCATGAGAAACAAAATTCTCTGATTGGATGAAACCAAAATTGAATTCTTTGGCCTCAATGCCAAGCGTCACGTCTGGAGGACACCTGGCAAAATCCCTACGATGAAGCATGGTGGTGGCAGCATCATGCTGTGGGGATGTTTTTCAGCGGCAGGGACTGGGAGACTAGTCAGGATTGAGGCAAAGATGAACAGAACACAGTACAAAGAGATTCTTGATGAAAACTTGCTCCAGAGTGCTCCGGATCTCAGACTTGGTCAAAGGTTCACCTTCCAACAGGACAACGAACCTAAGCACACAAGCAAGACAACGCAGGAGTGGCTTTGGGACAAATCTCTGAATGACCCTGAGTGGCCCAGCCAGAGCCTGGACTTGAACCCGATCGAACATCTCTGGAGAGAACTGAAATAAGCTGTGCAGTGACGCTCCCCATCCAACCTGACAGAGCTTGAGAGGAACTGTAGAGAAGAATGGGAGAAACTCCCCAAACACAGGTGTGCTGAGCTTGTAGTGTCATACCGAAGAAGACTTGAGGCTGTAATCGCTGCCAAAGCTGCTTCAACAAAGTACTGAGTAAAGGGTCTGAATACTTATATAAATGTCATATTTCAGTTTTTTCTAAAAAACAGTCTTTACTTTGTCATTACGGGGTATTTTGTGTAGATTAATAAGGAAAAAAACAATTTCACCAATTTTAGAACAAGGCTATAACGTAAGAGAATGTGGAAAAAGGTAAGGGTCCTGAATACTTTCCGAATGCACTGTAGCTACTAGTATCACCTTTATTACTGTTGTCTAATACATTCCCCTTTCTGTTCCATTACAGAAGCCACTATCACTACCCTGTCTCCTTATTTACCACCACAGACAGATGCTGGCACTAAGACCGCACTCAGTCAGCTGTATAAGGAAATAAGCAAACAGGAAACCATTCACTCCGGCACTCCTAATGCAGGGAAACTTAAATCAGTAATACCAAATTTCCATCAACATGTTAAATGTGCAACCAGAGGGAAAACAGTTCTAGATCATTTGTACTCCACACACAGAGACGCATACAAAGCTCTCCCTCGCCCTCCATTTGGTAAATCCAACCACTATCCTCCTGATTCCTGCTTACAAGCAAAAATTAAAGCAGGAAGTATCGGTGACTCGGTCTATAAAAGAGTGGTCAGATGAAGCAGATGCTAAACTACAGGACTGTTTTGCTATCACAGACTGGAACATGTTCCGGGATTCTTTCGATGGCATTGAGGTGTACACCACATCAGTCATTGGCTTTATCAATAAGTGCATCGAGGACACCTTCCCCACAGTGACTGTACTTACATACCCCAACCAGAAGCCATGGATTACAGGCAACATTCGCACTGAGCTGCCGCTTTCAAGTTGCAGGACTCTAACCGGAAGCTTACAAGAAATCCTGCTATGCCCTGTGACTAACCATCAAACAGGCAAAGCATCAATACAGGGCTAAGATTGAATCATACTACATGTCTTATGTGGCAGTGCTTGCAAACTATTACAGACTACAAAGGGAAGCACAGCCGCGAGCTGCCTAGTGACACGAGCCTACCAGACAAGCTAAATCACTTCTATGCTCGCTTCGAGGCAAGCAACACTGAGGCCAGCAACACTGAGGCATGCATGAGAGCATCAGCTGTTCCGGACAACTGTGTGATCACGCTCTCCGTAGCCGACGTGAGTAAGACCTTTTAAACAGGTCAACATACACAAGGCTGCCAGACAGATTACCAGGACGTGTGCTCCGGGCATGTGCTGACCAACTGGCAGGTGTCTTCACTGACATTTTCCAAATGTCCCTGATTGAGTCTGTAAAACCAACATGTGCAAGCAGACCACCATAGTCCCTGTGCCCAAGAACACAAAGGCAACCTGCCTATATGACTACAGACCCGTAGCACTCACGTCCGTAGCCATGAAGTGCTTTGAAAGGTTGGTAATGGCTCACATCAACACCATTATCCCAGAAACCCTAGACCCACTCCAATTTGCATACCGCCCAAACAGATACACAGATGATGCAATCTCTATTGCACTCCACACTGCCCTTTCCCACCTCGACTAAAGGAACACTTATGTGAGAATGCTATTCATTGACTACAGCTCAGTGTTCAACACCATAGTGCCCTCAAAGCTCATCACTAATCTAAGGATCCTGGGACTAAACACCTCCCCCTGCAACTGGATCCTGGACTTCCTGACGGGTCGCCCCCAGGTGGTGAGGGTAGGTAGCAACACATCTGTCACGCTGGTCCTCAACACTGGAGCTCCCCAGGGGTGCGTGCTCAGTCCCCTCCTGTACTCCCTGTTCACCCATGACTGCATGGCCAGGCACGACTCTAACAACATCATTAAGTTTGCAGACGACACAACAGTGGTAGGCCTGATCACCAACAGCGACGAGACAGCCTATAGGGAGGAGGTCAGGGACCAGAATAACAACCTATCCCTCAACTTAACCAAGACTAAGGAGATGATTGTGGACTACAGGAAAAGGAGGAAAGAGCACGCCCTCATTCTCATCGACGGGGATGTAGTGGAGCAGGTTGAGAGCTTCAAGTTCCTTGGTGTCCACATCAACAACAAACTAGAATGGTCCAACCACACCAAGACAGTCGTGAAGAGGGCACGACAAAGCCTATTCCCCCTCAGAAAACTAAAAAGATTTGGCATGGGTCCAGAGATCCTCATAAAGGTTCTACAGCTGCAACATCGAGAGCATCCTGACTGGTTGCATCACTGCCTGGTAAGGCAATTGCTCGGCCTCTGACCGCAAGGCACTATAGAGGGTAGTGCATACGGCCCAGTACATCATTGGGGCTAAGCTGCCTGCCCTCCAGGACATCTACACCAGGCGGTGTCAGAGGACGGCCCTAAAAATGGTCAAAGACCCCAGCCACCCCAGTCAGACTGTTCTCTCTACTACCGCATGGCAAGCGGTACCGGAGTGCCAAGTGTAGGACAAAAAGACTTCTCAACAGTTTCTACCCGCAAGCCATAAGACTCCTGAACAAGTAATCAAATGGCTATTTGTACTGTGTGCCCCCCCCAACCCCTCTTTTTACGCTGCTGCTACTCTCTGTTTATCATATATGCATAGTCACTTTAACGATACATTCATGTACATACTACCTCAATTGGGCCGACCAACCAATGCTCCCGCACATTGGCTAACCGGGCTATCTGCATTGTGTCCCACCCACCACCTGTCAACTCCCTCTTATACGTTACTGCTACTCTATGTTCATCATATATATGCATAGTCACTTTAACCATATCTACATGTACATACTACCTCAGTCAGCCTGACTAACCGGTGTCTGTATATAGCCTCGCTACTTTTATAGCCTTGCTACTGTACATAGCCTGACATTTTACTCTTGTTTTATGTCTTTACCTACCTATTGTTCACCTAATATATTTTTTGCACTATTTGTTAGAGCCTGTAAGTAAGCATTTCACTCTAAGGTCTACACCTGTTGAATTCGGCGCACGTGACAATTAAACTTTGATTTGATTTGATTATTGTTGCAATGTGTGTGTGTGTGCCTGTGAGTCATGTGGAAAATAAATGTGTTCTGTACATCTTTCTCCTACTGGTCATTCACCCAGGCTGATTGTACCTATAATTTGAACCAGCACCTCTTTCGAGAGCACCACCAGTTGGGAGCGCTCTTATTCCCATAGTTGTGTGAAGTTGGCTAGATGTATTTTGGGTGGTGGACCATTGTTGATACACACGGTAAATTGTTGACCATGGAAAACCCAGCAGAGTTGCAGTTCTTGACACAAACCGGTGTGCCTATCACCTACTACCATAGCCTGTTCAAAAGCGTTTAAATATTTGATCTTGCCCATTCACCCTCTGAATGGTACACATACACAATCCTTCTTTAACCTGTCTCCTCCACTTCATCTACACTGATTGATGTGGATTTAACAAGTGACATCAATAAGGGATCCTAACTTTCAGCTGAATTCACTTGGTCAGTCTATGTCATGGAAAGAGCAGGTGTTCTTAATGTTTTGTATACTCAGTGTGTATAGAAATCATGAATAAGAATACAGCTGAGAGACAGAGAAATCACAAAGATGG
This sequence comes from Oncorhynchus nerka, assembly GCF_034236695.1. Lineage (NCBI taxonomy): Eukaryota > Metazoa > Chordata > Actinopteri > Salmoniformes > Salmonidae > Oncorhynchus > Oncorhynchus nerka. The sequence continues at coordinate 73,872,009 of NC_088415.1, read as the reverse complement.
GGGGATTGTTTGAAGAAGACCCATGCTGTGTCTCAAATGGCACCTTTGACCAGGGCCTATAGGACACTGGTAAAACACAGTGCACTATGTATTGAATAGGTAAAAATTTGAGACAAACGCCCAGACTTTGAAGCCTCCGGGATAAGCAACAGGCAAAATAAGGTTAAAGATCACAGATCACAAAGCCCCCCAATAGATGCAGAAATACAATGTGAGTGCTCTGACAGATCGGACCACAAGTGGATTGCATGTCCAAGTGATCCACCAAATGGGAGTGGACATTGCCAATAGTGGAGGGCCACACAATTGACCAGTGCAGCGGCTTTTTTCATCTTCCTGCGATCCAATATCGAGGACCTCTAACTCATCAACTTAAATTTACAGAAGAAGAAAAAGAATGGCCTGGCTAGAGTGGGAGAAGAGATTGGAAAACTGTCAAGGTGTTCTGAAGCCTTCATAAATCCTCTAGAAGGGAATAGAAGTATTGAAGATCTGATCTGAAGAGGAGAAGAGATGAGCAAAGTTAGCTACAAAGCTTGGCCAACTCAAGGAGCTCTGTCAAAGCACTTGGGATCTGTATGTTACAGCAGAAAAGTTCATCTACTCAGGAGGTAGTTCGATTCTCTGAGCTTTTTATTTTGAGAAGTCTGTTTGAACATCTGTGAAACCCTGACAACTGTCTCATCTGAAAGACACAAATACCAACTAAATTAAAGTTGCCCTTTGTCTGCTGTGGCAACAAAAGCAAATTGTGAACACAATCGGGCTGTCTGTTACTCTGCTTTGGTTTTTGAACTTGCAAAGATCCTCTCTGCAGTCTTCCAAAACCAATTTACATCAGGGCTAACAATACTGTTGAACAGAACAACACTAGGCTATGGATGGGAGGGTGGATTTAATGTTTCAAATAGACAGGGTTGCTTAGTGAGATCAGCAGACATACTGCTCAAGTAGGTAGTGCACAGTACTGGAGACCTACTGGATGTTGTAGCCTACTGTATGCTTTTTGTTATGGGTACAACTTGGAGTCTGGCTAGAGATTTGGGGGGAAGAAATCCCAACAGTATGGCTGACACTCTTCTTCTGTCCCAGCCTTACTTGGAGATTAATTTAAACTCCCCTTTAGGTATTGAATTTATCATTATTTTCACTATCATGTTGATACAGACATTCTATTTTTATATCTGGATTATAATATTTTCACATGAAAGTGGAGAATGACTCTGATATATGCCATTATTCCAGTTACTCCTTCAAGGCGTAAAGGAAATGCAACAATGAATAGCGGTTGAGACACTGGAGGGACTAGACGAGAGGGATTTGAGTTCAATCTTGGCTTGGCTCACATCACTGATATGCCCCTGAAGAAAGCATTTTTCCTTCATTATATCTGTGGGAAGTGACCATCTCTTGAAACATGGACAAAAGTTGAAAAGTTTTGGGGATTCCTTTTCAATAGTTTGTTTAATCGTTCAATCTATTTGCACCCACAATTAACAACAAACACTGCTCACTGAAATACAATTACTGCGATGCGACAGTATTTCAACCGTCTACTGTGCATTTAAAGCAGTTTCTCCATTGAAGGACATACAGATGTAGAATTTGATCACTCTTTTGTTGCTGAGAATGTTCCTGCACCGCAGGAAATGCAGATGAGCTTTGTGACTTACAAAAGCACACTGAAAAGCCACACTAACACACAGTTATTTTAACCGTATTGGTCTTTTCATGTAGCCTACTTTTGGCCAGCTAACAGCCTAGACACTGGTCAAGCAACATTATGGACCAAACGTTCATATCTTGTTGCTGCTGGATTATTTTGCTGTGACAATATAGGTACAATTAAGATCCTACATCTGTATACAATTGGTTTAAAACCTCTTAGGGATCCCTTAACCTCTCTAGGCTAGGGGGCGGTATGTTCACGTCCGGATGAAAAGCATACACAGAGTAAACTGCCTGCTACTCAGGCCCAGAAGCTAGGATACATTATTAGTAGATTTGGATAGAAAACACTCTGAAGTTTCTAAAACTGTTTGAATGATGTCTGTGAGTATAACAGAACTTATTTGGCAGGCAAAACCCCGAGGACCAACCATCCAGGATTTTGTTTTTAAGGTCACTCTCTTTTCAATTAGTTTTTATGTGGATCTAGATTTCTAAGGCACTTGCTTGCAGTTCCTATCGCTTCCACTGGATGTCAACAGTGTTTAGAAATTGTTTGATGTTTTTCCTTTGAGAAATGAAGAAGTAGGGCTGTTCAGAACGAGGGTCGAGTCTAGTGTACTGTTGTGGTTGATGCGCGCGACCTAAAAGCTCGCTCCACTTTGTTTTTATCCGCTATTGAACGCAGTTTATCCCGTCTTAAATTGTATCGATTAGTTACGTAAAAAAATAGCTAACGTTGTATTAGGAAAGTTGTTTGAAATGTTTGGACAAAGATTATAGGTAACTTATTAGATATTTTGTAGTCATGTTGCGCAAGTTGGAACCAGTGTTTTTCTGGATCAAACGCGCCAAATAAATGGACATTTTGGAGATATAACGCTGGAATTAATCGAACAAAAGGACAATTTGTGATGTGTATGGGACATATTGGAGTGCCAACAGAAGAAGCTCTTCAAAGGTAAGGCATGAATTATATCGTTATTTCTGAGTTTTGTGTCGCGCCTGGCGGGATGAAATATGATTGTCTGTGTTTGTTTGACGGGGAGCTGTCCTCAGATAATCGCATGGTATACTTTCGCCGTAAAGCCTTTTTGGAATCTGACACTGTGGCTGGATTAACAAGAAGTTAAGCTTTATTGTGACATATTGCATGTGTATTTTCAACAATGTTAAATATTTACAATTCTGTAGTTTGAATTTGGCGCCCTGCACTTTTACTGGATGTTGGTCAGGTGGGACGGTAGCATCCCATCTAGCCTAGAGAGGTTACCGCTAGAATCCAAACATTTCAAACAACATTTCTAATCCAACCTCAGGTACCCTAAAATGTAAATAATCGATTAAATTTAAGACGGAATAAACGGTTTCTAATACCGGAGAAAAATAACGAGGAGCGCACTCCTGTTCACGCACACCAAAAGACTTGAGTGCATCTGAGTGACACGTGGAAAGAATAGGACTACTTCTTCATTTCTCAAAAGAAAAACATCAAACAATTTTTAAAGACGGTTGACATCTAGCGGGATCCATAGGAACCGCAATCTGGGCCCTAATAAATCAGGTTACCCATAGAAATGCATTGAAAAAAACAATGACCTAAAAAAAACAATTCCCTGGATGAATTGTGCTCGGGTTTTCGCCTGCCAAATCAGTTCTGTTATACTCACAGACGTTACTTTAACAGTTTTAGAAACGTTAGAGTGTTTCTATCCAATATTTATTTAACCAGGCAAGTCAGTTAAGAACAAATTCTTATTTACAATGACGGCCTACACCAGCCAAACCCAGACAACACTGAGCCAATTTTGGTACAGCCTTGATTCGAAACAGTGTCTGTAATGACGCCTCTAGCACTGAGATGAAGTGCCTAAGACTGCTGCGCCACTCGGGAGCTCAAGTGGCACTATGCTTTCAACCATCTAAAATCACAACTAAATTCCAATGGAAAATCAATGTCTGATTGTTGGTTTATTTGCCATCTAAATGTATCACTGTGCTTTTAACCATTTAAAAGCACAACAAAGTTCAAATGGGAATACAATGTCAGATATTTTGTTTAGTTATACAACATGTGTTATCACTGTGCTTCATCTAATAGCACAACCAACTGACCTGGATTGCAGTTGATGTTACATTAAAATACATTGTGCAAGTGATCAGTGCCATTGCAGATTATTATAATTTGTGTAGATTTCCACAGACCTCTGACCTTTGTATTCTATCCTGAACATGATTACATAAGAATACATTTATTGTTTGAGTAACCTAAAACTGTGGCCATGATGTGTTACTCAAGGTTGAATGAATACTGTTTCATTAGTTTCTAAGATAGCTTTAACTGTAGACTATTTACTGTATTACAAAGGTAATATTAAGTTTGTTTGTATTTGGTTGACAATGCAACCAAATATCAACATTTAAAAGATGTTTCTACTGCTTGTGTAATTCCATCTGAGCCACTGGCTTAATCCTATTCTTTAACTTTTACAGTACCAGTCAAAGTTTGGACACACCTACTGTATTTTTGGTTGAGATGGAGAAGTGAATATTATTTGTTATCTTGTCGAAAAAAAGTTAATATGCTATTTACTCTGTATTGCAAAAGTGATATTGAATATAGTTTGGATGCCAACGCAACCAAATATCAATATTTGAAGGAGATGCACATTCTGCTTGGATAGTTCCATATGTGCCACAAAGTCTGACTTTAATTTCAGTTTTCAATTTCAATTTCAATTGATATGTTAGATTCACATCTCCATTTCAACTAAACATCTAAGTTAAAGAATGTGAGTAAATCAATTCAAATCAAACTTTAAATACAGTCTGATTTGATTTATGTCATATTTATTTATTTTACATTTTTGGTTGAGATGGAGACGTGAATCCAACTTATTTATCATCAACTTGTAAATTACATTTGAAATCAACCAAAACTTGAAACCCTGGGCCTATACGTATTGTCTATGTTTAGTTGAATCCTAGGCTGAATTTAAACAATAGTAGTTAATGACTTCCCAAACGCTATATAGGCCTAAATAGCATCATTGATGATTTCTGTGACAGCTGGCTAAAGTGCATGAATACCCACTGCCTGTAACTGCATGAAGACTAGGGTTGAGCTAGTAGTAAGTCTTGGGGAAGCTCCAGTTTTTCTCTCCTGTGTGCTTGACACTGCTTCTGCTGTCTGGTTTGGTGTACTTAATTTGGGAGAGAGCAGGTTGTTCGTCCATAGTTGGTTGACTGTTTGACCATGGTTAACATCGAGGAATTATTCCAAGTCCTGAGGGAGAAGCTTCTTGATTGCTATACTAAATAGCAATTGTTACGAATTGTGACATTATGACATTGGTTTAGCTACATTTCGGTCCACTACAAATGCCCCTAATAGCAAAATGAACTGTTGCTACAGTACAACCAAAGCATGATGGTCTGAAACAGGAAAAGGAGTTGGAGGTAGAGGCTGAAACAGCAACAAGGTTCCCAGTTAAAATCCTGCGTCGCTGGTGCTTCAGTCAGTTTCGTTCTGCAGTCAGTGCTCCCTTTCTCCAGAGTCGTATACAGGACACTTGTCAAGACTTCCGCCGAAGTCGGTCCCTCTCCTTGTTTGGGCTGTGTTCGGCGGTTGACGTCACTGATCTTCTAGCCATCACTGATCCACTTTTCATTGGTTTTGTCTTCCTTCACACCTGGTTCATATCCCATCAATTACATGTTGTGTATTTAAACCTTTGTTTCCACTCATGTTCTTGTCGGAAATTGTTTGATTGTATGTTTGTGTATTATGTGGTGCGCGACGGGTTTTATACTCACTGTTTATTATTTAGTCATTTTGGTTTTGGAGTTTTGTGAAGCACTGATTAAACAACTCCGTTTATAGCAAGTTCGATTCTCCTGCGCCTGACTTCCCTGCCACCAACACGCACCCATTACAGAATCTTTGACCATCTATGGAGTCAGCAGGAGAAGGTACCCCAGCCATGGAGGTGGAGGAGCGCATCCAGGAGCATGCGGTTATGCTTCACCATCTGGGCGCCGCTATGGATCGCGTTGTCCAGACAATGGACCGCTGGGAGAGACAGGGAGTTCTTCCAGCGCCTTCACCAGCACAACCACGGACTCTCCTGAGGGCCCCTTTCCCGCCTGAGCCCAGTGGGATCCGTCTCTCCTTGCCACAGGAGTACAACGGGAGTGCTGCCAACTGCCAGGGGTTCCTCCAACTAAACCTCTATCTGGCCACGGTCCACCCAGCTCCATCGGACCATGAGAGGGTGTCCGCCCTCGTCTCGTGCCTCACCGGGAAAGCCCTGGAGTTGGCCAACGCCATGTGGAGAGGGAGATGCGGCGTTGGACCATTTTGAGGAGTTCACCCGCCGTTTCCGGGCAGGCTTCGACCATCCGCTCGAGGGCAGAGCGGAAGGTGAGCGCCTCTACCATCTGAGGCAGGAGACGAAGAGCACCCATGAGTTTGCCCTGGAGTTTAGAACCCTGGCTTCCAGCGCGGAATGGAACAGGGCCCTGATCGACCACTACCGCTGCAGTCTGCACGAGGACATCCGTAGGGAGCTGGCAGAGACACCACCCTCACTTTCGACCAGTTGGTGGACCTGTCCATCCGGCTGGACAACCTGCTGGCTAAAATTTGTATTTTCCTTATTGACTCTCCTGCGTTTCCCGTGGAGCTGGGCCTATCTTGGTTAGCTTGTCCTAACCCCACTGTTTCTTGGCCACAGAGGCATCTCACGGGGTGGTCGCGAGAGTGCTCAGGGAGGTGTTTGGGGTTTTCCGTTGGTGCTACAACGGTGGAGAGTCCAGACCAGGTCTCCACTTTGCGTATTCCCCCTGAATATGCCGATTTTTGTGTCTCGCCTTCTCTAAAAAGAAGGCGACTCAATTACCACTTCATCGACGGGGCATTTGTGCGATAGATCTCCTGGTAGACGTGACTCCTGGAAAGTGCAGCGTGTATCCCCTCACAGGCGGAGGCGGAGGCTTTGGAAACATGTCTCCGAATCCCTGCATCAGGGGTACATTCGGTCCTCCACATCTCCTTGAGTTTATTTTTTGTGAAGGAGGGAGGTCTGCGTCCGTGTATTGACTACTGGGGTCTAAATCAAATCACGGTTAGGTATAGTTACCTGCTATCGCTCATAGCCACAGTGATAGAGTCAATGCACGGGCGCACTTCTTTACCAAACTAGATCTCAGCAGTGCTTACAATCTGGTGCATATCCGAGAGGGAGACAAGTGGAAGACTGCTTTCAGTACCACCTCTGGGCACTATGAGTACCTCGTCATGCCGTACGGGTTGATGAATGCGCCATCAGTCTTCCAAGCTTTTGTAGAAGAGATTCAGGGACCTGCACGGGCAGGGTGTAGTGGTGTATATTGCTGACATTTTGATATACTCTGCTACACGTGCCGAGCATGTGTCCCTGGTGCGCAAAGTGCTTGGTCGCCTGTTGGAGCATGACCTGTACGTTAAGGCTGAGAAATACCTGTTCCTCCAACAGTCCGTCTCCTTCCTAGGGTATCACATTTCCATGTCAGGGGTGGAGATGGAGAGTGACCGCATTGCAGCCGTGCGTAATTGGCTGACTCCCACCACGGTAAAGGAGGTGCAGCGGTTCTTAGGGTTTGCCAACTACTGCCGGAGGTTTATCCAGGGTTTTGGTCAGGTAGCGGCTCCCATTACTTCACTACTGAAGGGGGGCCCGGTGTGCTTGCAGTGGACAGCTGAGGCGGACAGGGCTTTCAGTCACTTGAGGGCTTTGTTTACCTTTGCTCCCGTGCTGACCCATCCGGATACCTCTTTGGCGTTCATAGTGGAGATGGACGTGTCTGATGCTGGGATAGGAGCTGTGCTCTCTCAGCGCTCGGGTACACCACCGAAGCTCCTCCCTTGCGCCGTATTTTTGAAGAAGCTCAGCCCGGCGGAGCATAACTATGACGTGGGGGCCCGGGAGTTGTTGGCTGTCATCAAGGCCCTGAAGGCATGGAGACATTGGCTTGAGGGGGCTAGACACCCTTTTCTCATCTGGACTGACCACCACAATCTGGAGTGCATCCGGGCGGCGAGGAGACTGAACCCCCGCCAGGCAAGGTGGGCCATGTTTTTCACCCGTTTTGTTTTTACCCTTTCTTACAGACCAGGCTCCCAGAACGCGAAGGCAGACGCATTGTCCCGGCTGTATGAAACAGGAGTGGCCCATGGATCCCACTCCCATACTCCCCGCCTCTTGTTTGGTGGCGCCGGTAGTGTGGAAGCTGGACGCGGACATTGAGCGGGCATCACGTGCAAAGCCCGCTCCCCCTCAGTGTCCAGCTGGGCGTCTGTATGTTCCGTCTGCTGTCTGCGACCGGCTGATCTATTGGGCCCACACGTCACCCTCTGGTCATCCTGGGATCGGTCGGACGGTGTTCTGTCTTAGTGGGAAGTACTGGTGGCCCACTTTAGCTAAAGACGTGCGGGTTTGTTTCCTCCTGCTCGGTGTGCACCCAGTGCAAGGCTCCTAGACACCTGCCCAGAGGTAAGTTACAACCCTTACCCGTTCCACAACGGCCGTGGTCGCACCTGTTGATTTCCTAACCGATCTTCCACCATCACAGGATAACACCACGATCCTGGTTGTTGTGGATCGTTTTTCTCAGTCCTTTTGTCTCCTCCCTTTGCCCGGTCTCCCTACAGCCCTACAAACTACGGAGGCGTGCCAGAAAGTTGGCGCAGACCGTCACCGCAGTGAGGCCCCGGACAGGGTCTGGTTCTCGACCCGAAGCCTGCCCTGTCGGAAGCTGGGTCCGCGTTTTTTGGGGCCATTTTAATGTCCTGAGGAGAGTGAATGAGTTATGTAACAGGTTACAGCTTCCCCCCGATTCCCACATTAACCCCTCGTTCCATGTGTCTCCATGTGTCTCAGTGGCTGGCCCACTCCAGGAGTCTGAGGTGAGGGATGTTCCTCCACCCCCTCTGGACATCGAGGGGGCCCTGGCGTACTCCGTTCATTCCATACTGGATTCGAGATATCGGGCGAGGGGCCTTCAGTACCTCGTAGACTGGGAGGGGTATGGTCCGGAGGAGATGCTGGATTCCGGTGGAGTACGTGTTGGATCCTTCCATACTGCGAGATTTCCACCGTCTTCCATGCTGCGAGATTTCCACCGTCTCCATCGCCCTGCGCCTCGCCCTCTGGGTCGTCCCCGAGGTCGGTGCCGACACGCTGCTGGAGCCACACGTCTGGGTGGGGGGTAATGTCACGACTTCCGCCGAAATCGGTCCCTCTCCTTGTTCGGGCGGTGTTTGGCGGCCGACGTCACCGATCTTCTAGCCATCACTGATCCGTTTTTCATTTTCCATTGGTTTGGTCTTGTTTTCCTTCACACCTGGTTCCAATCCCATCAATTACATGTGTATTTAAACCTCTGTTTCCCCTCATGTCCTTGTCGGAGATTGTTTGATTGTATGTTTGTGTATTATGTGTTGGTGCGCGACGGGTTTTATACCCACTTTTATTATTTTGTCATTTTGGTTTTCGAGTTTTGTGAAGCACTGATTAAACAACTCTGTTTATACCAAGTTTGATTCTCCTGCCACCAACACGCACCTATTACAACACTGTCTTGATCTGAGGGATAGGTTTGCACTTTGTCGGTCCCTTTACATAAACTTGTCCTCTCCACAGGTCTGGTACGAGGTGGTCATAGGAGTGCATCCCTCATTGCCCGTTGAAGGAGTAGCGTGATTATAGGAAATTACCTTGACAATGAGCATGTCTAGTGACATGTATTACCACCTCCAGTGTTTTCCATGCCTTCGGCCCATCTCAGAGGTGCTGGTGGATGAAAGTGCTCAGTTTCCCCAAAGTGTTTACTACTTGTGCAATGAGTCGTGTCTGAGTCTGGTGTAGAGACCAGCGAGGTGGCGGACTATTCTGTAACTTGTGCCTGACCTTACTTTGTCGGTTTCCTGTAGTGACCTGGTAGCAGAACAGCTGTTTGAGCAGGTCCTCCCACCTGATGTTCCAAGTGTAGTACAGGGATACTACTTATAGGATAAATTGTTGGTGAGGAAATGGCTGCCTTATGGTCACCTGTTTTTGGTTGACCCTGTCATTCAAATTGCAGTACAATATACCTTCCGTGATTTGGTTTTGCATTCCTCTTATGGGGATATTGCTGGTCAATTGGTTGTTCGGAAGTCCTAGGACCGTATTGTGCGTAATTTCTTTTGGCCTCGGCTGAAAGATTTCTCCGCATTTTAAGTGATCAAGGTTCCAACTTCACTTCCTACATGTTTGCACAGGTGTTACTGCAATTTCGCATCAGACACAATCTTGCGACCGCATATCATGCAGTTAGGGAGCCCTAGAGGGGTTCCACTGAACCATGAAGTTGCGTGCTACTGCACTGAGTTGGACCGAGACTGGGGGCATGGGTTGCCTTTGATGCTTGCAGCTCAAGGTTTTAATGGAAAGCACAGGATTCAGCCCCAACGACTTAGTCTTTGGACACATTGTACGTGGTCCTCTAGCCATTTTACGAGATGACTGGGGTACTACAGAGCCCCCTAAGAATGTCATATGTAAATGACTTCAGGCGACACCTGTATGCAGCTGGAGACATGGCTAAGGAAAAGTTAACATCTCAGTGTAAGATGAAGCGACTGCTTGCCCGGCGAGCTGAGCGCCGCCAGTTCAGTCCTGGTGACCATGTTCTCGCTCTGTTACCTGTTTGTTCTGTTTCAGGCTAAATTTAGTGGGCCATATACAGTGGTATGTCAGGTTTTGGAGTTGAACTATGTGGTTGCAACTCAAAGGAAAAAGGATACACAGCTCTGTCAGGTGAACTTGTTGAAGCCTTACTATGCATATCCTTCCATCACATCCTCTATTGCCTCAGATTTGCCTGTAACTGCAGGGGACACTAAACCTGTTCTTTTAATTAGTTCAGGGCCTGAATGGTTGTTGGATCATTCTGTTTCAACCAAGGTGGCATTGTGTTGTGAAGGGTTGTGCTTAGGCCAGATGGTGTCCTAGAAGGACGGTTAAAGAATTGAGTCTTTGGGTAGATTGGATACTCTGCTGGGACACTTGTCTGTTCCTTGTCGTGCTGAGCTGGTTAATTTGATCAAGAGTTTTACTACTTTATTTACAGATGCCTTCTCGTACCCATTTGGTAAATCATGATATTGACATTGGTGATGCTCCACTTGTCTGGCAACAGTGTTACCGTGTGTCGTTTTGAGAAACAAACATTTTAACTTCAGGATTTGTGTCCATCCACGGGACGGTTGAGCTAACGTAGGCTAATGCAATTAGCATGAGGTTGTAAGTAACAAGAGAATTTCCCAGGACAGACTTATCTGGTATTGGCAGAAAGCTTACATTAATGTAACTGCACTGTCCAATTTACAGTAGCTATTACAGTGGAATGATACCATGCTATTTGAGTGCACAATTTTGAACATGAAAAGTTATTAATAAACAAGTAGGCACATTTGGGCAGTCTTGATACAATCATGAATACCATAAATACAATTGTTCATCGGATCAGTCTAAACTTTGCAGATACAGTGCTGCCATCTAGTGGCCAAAATCTAAATTGCACCTGGACTGGACTAATACATTATGCCTTTCTCTTGCATTTTAAAGATGGTGCAAAAAAAAATACAAAGGAACGGTTGCTTTTCTTTTACTAGAGCTATTGCTATATTCTCCTACATTCCTTTCACATTTCAACAAACTTCAGTGTTTTTCCGTTCAAATGTTACCAAGAATATGCATATCCTTGCTATAGGCAGTTAGATTTAGGTATGTCATTTTAGGTGAAAAAAAAGGGGGTGGATCTGAAAATATATGCTTGATAATAACATTGCTGAACCTTCATTTTCTAGCTGGGCTTATCCTTGTCTTTTGGTTCATAAGCAGGATGGAACATTTCGGTTTTGCACAGACTACTGAAGTGACACAACCTGATTCTTACCCACTTCCTCGAATGGAAGACTGCTGATCAGGTTGGTACTACTGCATTTGTAAGCAAATTTGATCTGCTAAGGGTTACTGGCAGGTGCCATTAACACCTAGGGCAAGAGAGCTCTGTTTTCATCACACCTTCAGGTCTTTTCTCATATAAGGTGATGAGTTTAGGCCTGCAACATGCACAAGCCACTTTTCAACGCCTTATGAACAGGGTTTCTGGTTTGGAGGGATGTGCCATGTACCTTGATGTAGTTGTGTACAGTGACACATGGGAACCACACTTGTGCTGTATAGCAGCACTGTTTGATTGTCTGGCGGAAGCTCAACTTACCATTAACTTGACAAGGTGGGAGTTTGCCTGGGCAACTGTGACATACCTTGGTAAAATTGTCAGTCGGGGAAGTAAGGCCTGTATGCACTCAACTTTTTGCTATTGATCACTACCCACCTCCAACCACTAAAATATCGCCAGTGTTTTTTGGGGATGGTGGGCTACTGCTGCAGTTTTTGAAATAATTTTTCACCTGTGGCCATACCCCTTACTAACTTGCTTAAGGCAAAGGCCCACTTTGCCTGGTCTCTATTATGTCAACGGTCCTTTGAGGATGTTAAAAGCTCTTCTCAGTACTGCTCCCATTTTGGCCGCACCGTGGCTGTGACAAACTTCTACACTGCAGGTGGATGCTAGTAATGTGCAGACGGGCGATTCTGGTATACTTCTCCAAAAAGATCAACCGTTCTAAACTAAACTACTCTGTGGTGAAGGAGGCTCTTGCCCTGATCGGGTCTTTGCAACACTTCCATGTGTATATGGGTACAGGTGTAGTGCCTCTAGTTATAAACTATAAAAAGAAGCGTCCTCTCAATGTCAGCTGTTTGTTTTCAGCAAACTTAACATGTGTAAATATTTGTATGAACATAAGATTCAACAAGTGAGACATAAACTGAACAAGTTCCACAGACGTGACTAACCGAAATGGAATGTGTCCCTGAACAAAGGGTGGGCAAAATCAAAAGTAACAATTGGCATCTGGTGTGGCCACCAGCTGCATTAAGTATGGCAGTGCATGTCCTCCTCATTGACTGCACCAGATTTGCCCGTTCTTGCTGTTAGATGTTACCCCACTCTTCCACCAAGGCACCTGCAAATTCACTGACATTTCTGGGGGGGATTGGCCCTAGCCCTCACCCTCCGATCCAACAGGTCCCAGACGTGCTCAATGGGATTGAGATCTGGGCGCTTCGCTGGCCATGGCAGATCTCTGACATTCATGTCTTGCAGGAACGATCAGTATGGCTGGTGGCATTGTCATGCTGGAGGGTCATGTCAGGATGAGCCTGCAGGAAGGGTACAACATGAGGGAGGAGGATGTCTTCCCTGTAACGCACAGCATTGAGATTGCCTGCAATGACCACAAACTCAGTCCGATGATGCTGTGATACACCATGACGGACCCTCCACCTCCAAATCGATCCCGCTCCAGAGTACAGAACTCAGTGTAACGCTTATTCCGTCGTCAATAAACGCGAATCCGACCATCACCCCTGGTGAGACAAAACCGAGACACATCAGATAAGAGCACTTTTTGCCAGTCTTGTCTGGTCCAGCGATTGTGGGTTTGTGCCCATAGGCAAAGTTGTTGTCGGTGATGTCTGGTGAGGACCTGCCTTGCAACAGGACTACAAGCCCTCAGTCCAGCGCCTCTCAGCCTATTGCGGACAGTCTGAGCACTGATGGAGGGATTGTGTGTTCCTGGTGTAACTCGGGCAGTTGTTGTTTTCATCCTGTACCTGTCCCACAGGTGTGATGTTTGGATGCACTGATCCTGTGCAGGTGTTACACGTGGTCTTCCACTACGAGGACGATCGGCTGTCCGTCCTGTCTCCCTGAAGCGCTGTCTTAGGCGTCTCACAGTACGGACATCACAATTTATTGCCCTGGCCACATCCGCAGTCCTCATGCCTACTTGCAGCAAGCATAAGGCATGTTCACCCAGATGAGCAGGTTTTCATAACTGTGACCTTAATTGCCTTCCGTCTGTAAGCTGTTAGTGTCTTAACGACCGTTCCACAGGTGCATGCTCATTAATTGTTTATGCATGGGAAACGGTGTTTGAACCCTTTCAATGAAGATATGTAAAGTTATTTGGATTTTTATAAATTGTCTTTGAAAGACAACATCCCTTTTTCAGGACCCTGCCTTTTTTGATGAGTTTAGAAGGTTCTCCCATTTCCACAGAGGAACTCTAGAGCTGTGTCAGTGACCAAGGTCCTTCTCCCCCGATTGCACAGTTTGTCCGGGCGGCCAGCTCTAGGAAGAGGCTTGGTGGTTCCAAACTTCTTCCATTTAATAATGATGGAGGCCACCGTGTTCTTGGATTTTCAATGCTGCAGAAATGTTTTGGTACCCTTTCTCAGATCTGTGCCTTGACAATCCTGTCTCAGAGCACTGAGGACAATACCTTCGACCTCATGGCTTTAGCTCTGACATGCATTGTCAACTGTAGGACCTTAAGGGGTGTGCCTTACCAAATCTTGTCCAAGCAATTGAATTTACCATAGGTGGACTACAATCAAGTTGTAAACATCTCAAGGATGATCAATGGAAACAGGTTGCACCTGAGCTTAATTTCGATTCTCATATCAGAGTCTGAATAATGTAAATAAGGTATTTCTGTTTTTGAATGATTTTTGTCATTGTGTGTAGATTGCTGAGAAATGTTTTGTTTAATACATTTCAGAATAAGGCTGTAATGTGGAAAAAGTTAAGGGGTCTGAATACATTCCGAAAGCACTGTAGATTCCATGTCACAAAACGTTGACAAATTCCATTTAATCTTTTACCACAGCGGGCTAATTCAGGGTGACAGTCATTCTTTGTAGTCTAATGAAAATCTATTTTCAGTGTCCAGCTCACTTACTTACTTGCTTAAAGAAACAGAATACAACTACTATGTCAGTTTAAATGTATTTGAGTTTCATCCCAATAATACACTATATACAGTACCAGTCAAGTTTGGACACCTACTCATTCAAGGGTTTTCTTGATTATTATTATTTTTTCTCTTCTAAATTGTAGAATAATACTTGACATCAACATGCATTTCAATTAACAGGTGTGCCTTGTTAACTCGTGGAATTTCTTTCCTCAATGCGTTTAAGCCAATCAGTTGTTGTGACAAGCTAGGGGTGGTATACAGAAGAGAGCCCCATTTGGTAAATAAGCAACGAGAAACGACGGTCCATCTGAAAAATTTAATGAACTTTGAAAGGTTCTTCAAATGTAGTTTCAAAAACCAAGCGTTATGATAAAACTGGCACTCATGAGGACCGCTACAGGCAAGGAAGACCCAGAGTTACCTCTGCTGCAGAGGATAAGTTCATTAGTTACCAGCCTCAAATATTGAGATTTTTGGTTCCAACCGCAGTGTCTTTGTGACGCAGAGTAGGTGAACGGATGATATCCGCATGTGTGGTTCCTACTGAAGTATGGAGGTGTGAGGACTGCTTTTCTGGTGACTATGTCAGTGAATTTAAAATGTTTAAAGAGTTCAAGGCACACTTAACCAGCATGGCTACCACAGCATTCTGCAGCAATACGCCATCCCATCTGGTTTCTGCTATCATTTGCTTTTCAACAGGACAATGACCCAATACCCCTCCAGACTGTATAAAGAATATTTGTCTGAGAAGGAGAGTGATGGAGTGCTGCATCAGATGACCTGGCCTTCACAATCATCCGACCTCATCCTAATTTGAGATGGTTTGGGATGAGTTGGACCACAGAGTGAAGGAAAAGCAACCAACAAGTGCCTAGCATATGTGGGAATTCCTTCAAGAGTGTTGGAAAAGCATACCAGGTGAAGCTGGTTGAGAGAATTCCAAGAGTGTACAAAGCTGTCAAGGCCAAGGGTGGCTACTTTGAAGAATTTAAAGAATATTTGGATTTGTTTAACACTTGTTTACCGCATGATTCCATATGTGTTATTTCATAGTTTGTCTTCAGCATTGTTTTACAATGTAGAAAATGGAAAAAAATATTACAAAACTGTTTGACATCGAAACAAGATTTCTGTCAGTAAAAAAAGAAATAAAAAATCTTTAAATTCTGAAAAATATTAACTTTCCATCCATGAGGCCTAAGGGGCCGCTTTTGGTCATTGACTGCAGGAAAGGGCTACACAATATTGATTTAACCAGCTTGTGCCGAATGGGATAGAAAATATATTGTAAGTTAGTAGACAGACTAGGTAACACTGTCACCACCGATTAAATCCACGACAATCGAGAATTTCAATAAGCATTTCTCTACGGCAGGCCATGCTTTCCTCCTGGCTACCCCGGCCAACCGCTCCGTACCCCCTGCAGCTACTTGCCCAAGCCTCCCCAGCTTCTCCTTCACCCAAAACCAGATAGCAGATGTTCTGAAAGAGCTGCAAAACCTGGACCCGTACAAATCAGCTGGGCTAGACAATCTGGACCCTCTCTTTCTAAAATTATCCGCCGCCATTGTTGCAACCCCTATTACCAGTCTGTTCATCTCTCTTTTGTATTGTCCGAGAACCCTAAAGATTTGGAAAGCTGCCGTGGTCATCCCCCTCTTCAAAGGGGGTGACACTCTAGACCCAAACTTATAGACCTATATCCATCCTGCCCTGCCGTTCTAAAGAATTTCTAAAGTCAAGTTAATAAATAGATCACTGACCATTTCAATTCCCACCGCACCTTCTCCGCTGTGCAATCCGGTTTTTGAGCTGGTCACAGGTGCACCTCAGCCACGTTCAAG
This sequence comes from Oncorhynchus nerka, assembly GCF_034236695.1. NCBI lineage: Eukaryota > Metazoa > Chordata > Actinopteri > Salmoniformes > Salmonidae > Oncorhynchus > Oncorhynchus nerka. The sequence goes on along the minus strand of NC_088415.1, from coordinate 73,855,578 downwards.
GTACTAAACGATATCATAACCGCCATTGATAAAAGACAGTACTGTGCAGCTGTCTTCATCGACCTGGCCAAGGCTTTCGACTCTGTCAGTCACTGTATTCTTATCGGCAGACTCAATAGCCTTGGTTTTTCTAATGACTGTCTCTCCTGGTTCACCAACCACTTTGCAGACAGAGTTCAGTGTGTCAAATCGGAGGACCTGTTGTCCAGACCTTGTGCAGTCTCTATGGGAGTACAACAGGGTTCAATTCTCGGGCCGACTCTTTTCTCTGTACATATCAACGATATCGCTCTTGCTGCATGTGATTCCCTGATCCACCTCTACGCAGACGACACCATTCTGTATACTTCTGGCCCTTCTTTGGACACTGTTAACCTCTTCAACCTATGGGGGCGCTATGTCATTATTGGATAAAAAAACGTGCCCGTTTTTAAGCGCAATATTGTGTCACGAAAAGATACTCGACTATGCATATAATTGGCAGCTTTGGAAAGAAAACACTCTGACGTTTTCAAGACTGCAAAGATATTATCTGTGAGTGCCCCAGAAATGATGCTACAGGCGAAACCAAGATGTAACCTCAAACAGGAAATGAGCTGAATTTCTGAAGCTCTGTTTTACTATCGTCTCCTTATATGGCTGTGAATGTGCTGTGAACGAGCTTATGCTCTCTGCAGTTCGTCCAATATGTCTGCAGCATTGTGATGTATTTGTAGGCATATCATTGGAAGATTGGCCATAAGAGACTACATTTGCCAGGGTCCCGTCCGGTGTCCTTTGTCTAAATTGGTGCGTAATTCTCAGTGGCAATCATTTTACCATGCGATACAGACAGAGAAGCACACTTCCAGGAACGATACATCATTGAAGAGATATGTAGAAAAACACCTTGAGGATTGATTCTAAACAACGTTTGCCATGTTTCAGTCGATATTATGGAGTTATTATGGAAAAAGTTCGGCGTTTTTATAACTGAATTTTCGTGTTTTTTTTGGTAGCCAAACATGACGCAGAAAACGGACCGATTTCTCCTGCACAAATAATCTTTCAGGAAAACTGAACATTTGCTATCTAACTGAGAGTCTCCTCATTGAAAACATCCGAAGTTCTTCAAAGGTAAATGATTTATTGAATGTTTTTGCGAAAATGTTGCCTGGTGATGCTAATGCTAAATGCTAATGCTAAATGCTAACGCTAAATGCTAAATGCTAGTTTTGCTATGGTAGAGAAGCATATTTTTGAAAATCTGAGATGACAGTGTTGTTAACAAAAGGCTAAGCATGAGAGCTAGCATATTGATTTCATTTCATTTGCGATTTTCATGAATAGTTAACGTTGCGTTATGGTAATGGGCTTGAGGCTGTAGTCATGATCCCGGATCCGGGTTGGCTCGACGCAAGAAGTTAACCAACCTCCAAATTAGATTCAATGCCATACAACACTCCTTCCGTGGCCTCCAACTGCTCTTAAACGCTAGTAAAACAAAATGCATGCTTTTCAACCGTTCGCTGCCCGCACCCGCCCACCCGACTAGCATCACTACTCTGGACGGTTCTGACTTAGGTATTTCTGTAGTTGTCCACAAATTCTAGGTGTCTCGCTAGACTGTAAACTCTCCTTCCAGATTCATATTAAACATCTCCAATCCAAAATTAAATCTAGGATCGGCTTCCTATTTCGCAACAAAGCCTCCTTCACTCACGCCGCCAAACATACCCTTGTAAAACTGACTATCCTACCGATCCTCGACATCGGCGATGTGATTTACAAAATAGCTTCCAATGCTCAGACTCTATCCAGTTTGCTGAGTAATCAGTGCCATCTGTTTTGTCACCAAAGCCCCTTATACATCCCACCACCACGACCTGTATGATCTAGTCGGCTGGCCCTCGCTACATATTCATCGCCAGACTCACTGTCTCCAGGTCATCTACAAGTCTATGCTAGGTAAAGCTCTGCCTTATCTCAGCTCACTGGTCACGATAACAACACCCGTAGCACACGCTCCAGCAGGTATATTGCACTGGTCATCCCCAAAGCCAACACCTCCTTTGGCCGCCTTTCCTTCCAGTTCTCTGCTGCCAATGATTGGAACGAACTGCAGAAATCGCTGAAATTGGAGACTTATGTTTCCCTCACTAACTTTAAACATCAGCTATCTGAGCAGCTAACCGATCGCTGCAGCTGTACATAGCCCATCTGTAAATAGCCCACCCAATCTACCTACCTAATCCCCATATTGTTTTTATTTACTTTTCTGCTTTTTTGCACACCAGTATTTCTACTTGCACATCTGCTCATCTGCTAAATTGTAATTACTTCGCTACTATGGCCTACTTATTGCCTTACTACCTCACGCCATTTGCACACACTGTATATAGACTTTTTTTTCTATTGTGTTATTGACTGTACACTTGTTTATTCCATGTGTAACTGTTTGTTGCACTGCTTTGCTTTATCTTGGCCAGGTCGTAGTTGTAAATGAGAACTTCTTCTCAACTAGCTTACCTGGTTAAATAAAGGTGAAATAAAATAAAATAGTTTGAGCCAGGGTGCCTTTCCTCATGCACACTCTATAGAGAAATGCACTCTCCGTTGAATAAATTCATCTAACTCTATGACTCAACTTTGTTTTGATTCCACAGCTGAATGGAATTGATCAAAGTTTTCGTGTTTACTATAAAGTGTAGAGAAATCAATCAGAAAAAGTTGGTCAGTTCTTGAAACCCACTGTATCATCTTGTCTCTATTCTTTATTTTTTATTCAGTGGTGTGTCTGTTTCAACGTGGAAAATTATAGTTAGAGGCTTGTCTCCTGCTAGAGCTATAATTATCTGTATAGAATTATAATTGCTATTTTATTCAAATTGGCACATTTCAAGTTAACCACTGCAATGGTTCTCTCGCACTTCTCATAGTTCAGACTAACTCCTCCCACATGACATTTGCAAAAACGGAAGCATTTCTTTGATTTTGTTATCAGAGTGTGTGATGGGCATTTACCTGTCTCCAACATGTTTCTTCCTTCCCAGTACTCACATTACTGACCGATATTAACTTGAAGTGATATTTCCATTCATGTAGAATAAGTAGACAATGAAATAATGAAATACAATTTGTTACCATGCATGTGAACATTCTGTATTTTTAGTATCTGTGTTCAGGTTCAATTCTGTCTTTGCAGGTCTGACATTTGCAGAGTCTCCCTTTGCCATCAGCTCTTTGCTCTGTGCTTTTTTTCATTACACCCAATTCCCTATACTGAAGAGAATAATTTCTCCATTGCTCAGCCTATTGGTCTTGTAACATTTCTGTGTATTTGTACATTGGGGTTGGTGTTATGGTACAACTGAAATTCTATTTAACACTATATTGCAACCCCTGCATTTCCACAAATACATCCATGGGCCTAATATCCAGCATCAAATCAAATTACGTTTTATTGGTCACATACACCTATTTAGCAGATGTTATTGCGGGTGTAGCGAAATGCTCTATCCGTGAGTTGTGTCATGCATAATACTGTACTCTACTGTCAAGCATGCATTTTGTTTCAAGCTTTAGGGAGAGATTAATTTAAGCAGAGAGAGCGGCTAATGGATTTCAGATAGGAAATTATGCTTAAATCTGCATGCATTAAGATTTTGATATTTACTGCATTGTGCAGTTGACTTCATCCTCTGAAATTGGCTGCCCTCCAGCTAGGAAGACGTAGAGAGAGACTGGTCTGGATTTGCTTCCCCAGGTACCAGCAGATTGTCTCGTAGCCAAATATAAATATTTCCTTTATGATACTCTATTCTCACTTCGAGAAACAAAGCTGAATGTAGGTCAGAAGAATCATGATAAATGTTACTGTATCTTTTACCATGTTTTGTCCTCTGAGTGAACTGATCTGTGCTCTCATTAAATGTTGTAAACATTGAAATACCTATTTATGTACATCCTGTTGAGAAGTGTACCACCACCAACGCTCCCCCACTTCCAACCACCTGGCCCTGTTGAGATGCACTCCCATCCCATATGACTTTGGCAGCATCCCAAATAGTACAATATTCACTATATAGTGCACTACCTTTGACACCTATGGGCCCTGGTTAAAAGTAGTGTACTATATAGGGTGTCTCCCAAATGGCACCCTATGTGCTGACCACTTGCACTCTGGAACATTGCCACTGTATTTGATCCACCTTATGCAATTTTCTATCTACACCAAGCCACTTGAAAGTACTGTATGTCCCTCTCTTCTGAGTGTTAGAGCAGTCAAGGTGAAATTACTTTAAAATCTACTTGAACAACAGGAACTTTCCTAGTTGAAAATCACATATGCTACTAAACAATTTTCTAGTTTATCTTGAATGAAAATGTGATTTATTCTTTAAAAATCATTTGGAATAACTTATAATTTGGTAGTGATTTATAATGCTTTCAGAGACAAAAATAGATATCTGCCATACATCATGAAAGAATGCTCTCGGGTAAATGAATGTTAAATGCTTTCCTAAGGTAATGTATTTGGCAAACTACCTAGATTTGAAGCAAGATGTGCTTACTTGTGCATGACACAGCCCTATCTCAGAGTCAATAATCCTATTCAGTCCATGGATGCTTTGCAAATGTCACCCTATTCCATATATAGTGCACTACTATTTAGCAGAGCCCTATGGGCCCTGATCAAAAGTAGTGCACTGTATATAGAATAGCAATATTTCCTAAACTAGATTAGAATCTAGATATCCTCAAAGGATAGAGAATAGATGTGCATATATGAAAAATAATGGCAAGTTTTATTTTTACTCCTCTGTGAAACGGCTGCTCCTGTGACATTACCATTTGGCAAATGTTGGCCCCACAGGAATACAAAGGGTTCATCTCATAATCTGAATTCCTTATCAGTAATTTAGTGTGACATAATCTCTGAGTTATATTCCTGTGTGGGTGTACCTCATAAAGGTTATCATTCATAACCCTAACCTGGAATACACTGTATTTGAATGGATTTATGCATCAGAGCTCTAAAGTGGCCCAAATACTAAACCTCCTGTGGCGCCAATCGAACTGTATAATTACAGTATGTGTGCTCATGCACCATGAATATCCTTAGGGATTGGATCGCTCTGTAATTGTGGTATCCCTTTTGCAAATTGATTAATTTGGAATTCATTCCTTTGCCAGAATGGGGTATGTGTGGGTGTGTGTGGATTGACTAATGACAGTAACCTGTTTAAATGTATATTTATTTACATGTGACAAGTTTGTATTTTATTGCGCTACACAGTATATGTGTTCCCTCATGAAAGCGAGTCTTTTTAGTGGTTAGTTATGCTTATTCATCTTCACCCCTAACTCAACCTTGTGTCCTAAACAGGCAGTACTAATCAAATGAGTTCATTTAAATCTAAGTTATTCATTTAGATATGCTATGGCCAACAATAGCTAATTACAAAATTCAAGGAATATATTTTCGTTGATACCTATGACACTGAAACCACATTTTAATGTCAATTCATTTAGAAGAGATTCAAATGATGAGCGAATGACAGAGCTGTGCTTTAGCAAAACATCTACTTCCCTTTTACAGTCTACAAATCATCTGCTAGATACAGTATGTAGGCCTACCACCAATAATTATGTTTCAGTGGATGTAGGTCTGGCTGGTATGATAGAACAAAAAATCCCTCAAAGGAGTTACTGTTATCAGCATTCTCTGTATTTGCATATTCTGAAGTAAAAGACAATTATAACTGAGCTGTGTTCTCTACCAGTCTGTGTGAGAGGAGAATTTGTTGTGATGATATCCATTTAGCTGTCCCATTTCCTCTGGTCTGACCAGTGGTGCAATAAAAAGAGAAGTTCATCTCAGACTAATGAGCTGTTTCTGGACACAGTGCTTGATGATGACATTGCAGTGTCATTTTTCTAGTTTATTCAGGGGCTGCTTTTTTGTGCAATAGAATAGGGGATCATGTCCTGAAGCCAAGAACATGGGATGCTGCTGAAAAGTACAGGGAAGATAGTACTGTCAGTGAGTGCATTCAGGGTAACGGTTAGTATCAAGCCTTTCAGATAAACAGAGATGTAGCGAGAGAATGTTGGGAGAGGAATATGTAGCCTATTTAAATTTTTATGGATGCTGAAGAAAGCAATCTATCACAATGCAACTACATCTTCCACCACTTTGTGATGCGTGAGAATAAGATGAACTCGAACGTTCACACGTCATAGGTACTTTCCTGTCATTAACTTGCTGCTACAGAATCAATATGAGATAAATGAAAAGCTAGCTCTTGAGAGTTTCAAACAGGATTACTTTATTCAGAATCTTATATTCTCATATGAATTTGTGTTACTTCGTGTCCAAAGCGAACTGGTATTATGCAGAGCACTCATGCAAAATTTAAGGGGAAATTAGCATTTTTACTATAAAAAACAACACCCACGAACTAGGGTAGACAAGAATCCAACGTGGGACATGCATTTAGTCATGATTTTGCATCAAGTACCGCTGTAAGTAAAGTTGGATTCTGAGTTTGTTTCTGCATAAGGAGGCATGGTCTCCCACCAGGCAAACAAAGACTGTACAGAACCACTGAGTTTGCCAATATGTATGAATCCAGGGGTTGTCCAAAATGGCACTCTATGTGCACTACTTTTGACCAGGTCCCATAAGGTTCTGGTCAAAAGTAGTGCACTATATAGGAAATAGAGTGCCATTTGGGTTGTAGCTAATTTCTTCCTTTGCTTGGAGGATGACGGAGACATGGGGCTATGACACCAATAGATTCAGGAGAGTAACGAAAGGAGTCTTGTAACAGCCTACAAACAAAAAAACGAGGGTTCCTCAAGGTTTCTTTTGGGAAGGGTGATGGTCCTATGTGGAACCATACTGTCCCAAAGAATACTTTGAGCCCTTCAATGATTCTTTGCAGTTAAAATGTTTCTTTCCTCTTGTAGTGATAATTAAAGTGCAGGGGTGGTTCATTCATGTATTTCGGGGAGTGGTTTGCTCACAGCTATTTTTGAGCAACCATGAGTATAAGTGTCTTTCCAGTTAATCTAATCTGTTACGCTATAACATGATATATATGACTATGGTCTTGTGAAAGGCTCATGTATGGCCTATTCCAGTGCTAGCACACCTGATTCAACTTGTTAATAAACACAATAAAACATGGAATTTTAACAATATAATATGACTATTAAACTAGAATTTTAAAAAACTGTATGGTTCTACAAATAACCTTTGCTATGGAGATATCATATTATATCATATTAGTTCATAAAGTGTTTTTATATATATCCTCAAAAAATATTTACCAAAGCGGAATCCTTTTTTGGGGCAAAATATAACCTTTGTTTAATGGTTCTTTATAGAACCTTAGGAAAGGGTTCTTTATGGCACCATACAGGTTCCATTTATAACCTTATGAGCATGGTTCTTTACAGAACCTTCAAAAAAGGTTCCGTATAGCACCAAAAAGGGTTCCGCTGTGATTTCAAGCCAAAGAGCCCTTATATGGCACTATAGAGAAGCATTTGCTTTCAGTGTGTAGCATACAAAATAACTACCTGTGTTGTATATAATGGATGTGTCCAAAATGGAACCGTATTCCCTATTTAGTGCCACTTTATGGGTTCTGGTCAAAAGTAGGTGCCATTTGAGATGCACTTTTATATCTGCAACCTTACTTTCATTATGCCAATGAGGATCAGGGGGAAGTGCTTTTCTACAGTTGAAGTCGGAAGTATACATACACCTTTGTCAGTGGTGTATTGGAGGTGAAGTCAAGTGCAGGAGAGCAGAGTATAATGAACAGGCACACTTTTATTATAGTTCCAAAAACAAGAGCACTACATAAGTCAAATGCGCTCAAAAAACAGAACATAAAAGTAAAGCTCGTAAACTAACACCACATAACATGAAACGAAACAGAGGGTTAAATACAAGTAGATTGATTGGGGAAATGAAAACCAGGTGTGTATGGAAACAAGACAAGACAAATGGATATGTGAAAAATGGAGCGGCGATAGCTAGAAAGCTGGTGACGTCGATCGCCGAACGAACAAGGAGAGGAGCCGACTTCGCCGGAAGTCGTGACATGGATGGATGCATGTAATGACTAGGGCCAGTCATTTTTCTTGGTGTAAGATAGTGGACCACTATTATAATAATATATTTTATTTGTAAAGTGCATTTCTCATTACCCATCCACATCGCTCCGGCCAAACGCCACGCCCACTAACGTTTCTTATCCACAATAAGTCTGGATTTGCTTTCCTCCCTGACGCCTTGTAGAATACCAACACATTCTGACTTCTGATTGGGTTGGACCAGAGCCGGGACCGTAGCCGTCATTGGCTTTGGTACTCTGATTGGTTAGAGACGATCCAATCGCTAATGAATTTGTTTTGTACAGTACCCCTTATTTTGACGTCAGCACAAATTACTTCTAGGATGGCAGTTTCAGCATGAATGTATGGAGTGATTGATTGAGCAGTGGAATTCAATTCAGAATGAGTCGAAAGTGCACATCGTCACACCTGGGGTGTATTCATTAGCCGGATTCATTTTTGGTCTCTGGCAAAACGTTTTGCAACGGAAACCATTTACTCCAAATGGAAATTGTTTTTCAATGACAACGAAAGTTTCTATTGGACAAACTCCAGCAGGTCCTTCCCAGTTTTGTTTCGTTTGCTCTGTTTGGTTCCTAGAGTAAACAGTTTCCGTTGCAAAATGTTTTGTAACAGACAAAATGTTTTCCAATGGAATCTAACTAATGAACACACGCCTGGTCAAGCCACATGGTAAGGAAAACTCCAGGAGTGCAATTGCAATGTCTTATCATAAACAGTAAATGCTTTAGCACCATTTACAATGGGATTTAAATTAATAGCAGCCTGCCTAGACAAATTATCATTAAATCACTGACTTATTTTTATTTATTTTACCCTTATTTTACCAGATAAGTTGACTGAGAACACATTCTCATTTACAGCAACTACCTGGGGAATAGTTACAGGGGAGAGGAGGGGGGATGAATGAGCCATCATTCCAATCCCCCATATATTTTTTCGGTCAATAATATTAATATACATAAACTCAGCAAAAAAAGAAATGTCCCAATTTTCAGGACCCTGTCTTTCAAAGAGAATTGGTAAAAATCCAAATAACTTCACAGATCTTCATTGTAAAGGGTTTAAACACTGTTTCCCATGCTTGTTCAATGAACCATAAACAATTAATGAACATGCACCTGTGGAACGGTTGTTAAGACTAACAGCTTATAGACGGTAGGCAATTAAGGTTATAGTTATGAGGCTCTGGAAAAACACCAAAGGAAAGATGCTCAGGGTCGCTGCTCATCTGCATGAACATGCCTTAGGCATGCTGCAAGGAGGCATGAGGACTGCAGATGTGGCATGGGCAATAAATTGCAATGTCCGTACTGTGAGACGCCTAAGACAGTGCTACAGGGAGACAGGACGGACTCCTGATCGTACTTGCAGTGGCAGACCACGTGTAACAACACCTGCACAGGATCGGCACATCCGAACATCACACCTGCAGGACAGGTACAGGATGGCAACAACAACTGCCCGAGTTACACCAGGAGCGCACAATCCCTCCATCTGTGCTCAGACTGTCCACGATAGGCTGAGAGAGGCTGGACTGAGGGCTTGTAATCCTGTTGTAAGGCAGGTCCTCACCAGACATCACCGGCAACAACGTCGCCTATGGGCACAAACCCACCGTCGCTGGACCAGAGAGGACTGGCAAAAGATGCTCTTCACTGACGAGTTGCAGTTTTGTCTCACCAGGGGTGATGGTCTGATTCATGTTTATCGTCTAAGGAATGAGCGTAACGCTGAAGCCTGTACTCTGGAGCAGGATTGATTTGGAGGTGGAAGGTCCGTCATGGTCAGGAGCGGTGTGTCACAGCATCATCGGACTGAGCTTGTTGTCATTGCAGGCAATCTCAATGCTGTGCATTGCAGGAAAGACATACTCCTCCCTCATCCTGACATGACCCTCCAGTATGACAATGCCACCAGCCATAATGCTTGTTCTGTGCATGATTTCCTGCAAGATTGGAATGTCAGTGTTCTGCCATGGCCAGCGAAGAGCCTGGATCTCAATATTTACTATGATTAAATGTCAGGAATTGTGAAAAACTAAGTTTAAACGTATTAGGCTAAGGTGTATGTAAACTTCTGACTTCAACTGTACATGCATTCATATACATATGTACATACTTTTTTTTTTTTAAGTACCTTTATTATTCCCTGCAAACCCTATCACCCTTCCCCCAATTGGAGTAAACTAATAAACAGTAACACTTAGGCTTCTACCTTCAGTTTATACATATCATACACATTTTACAGACACAATCTATTTTACAATAGTGATATTTTGTTTGTTTTTAGTCCTTCCTCTATTTCTGATGTCCATCCAGTTTAGTTTCTATTTGTAACTGTGCTATTACACAACATTTCTGAACCAATATACTTTTTACAAACCCTGTATGTTTTACATTGGCTATCTTGTTGTTATTAGTCCCACCCTTCAGCTCCATTTAACCCCTCCCATCTATCTCTCAACACCATCCATTTTGAATTTCTATTTGCCATATATTTTTCAACTGTACTGTGATGCTTCACAAAAGCACAGATTGTAAATTAAATATAAACATTTTTGCTAAAATAATAATAATATTATTGATTGATTGACTATGACTTTTCAAATCACCCAGTATTGCTATCTCCAGCATTAGTTCTAGGTAAATGTTGCAATTCTTCAGCCATTCCAGGAACTGTGACACAAAACGAGCTACATATGTACAGTACCAAAATAAATGATCTAATGACTCTGCCTCCTCACAGCAAAATCTGCAGAGCTGGGAAGATTATATCCCCCATATATATAACATTCAATTGGCTGCAAGAATTTTGTATAATTGAAATTGAAAATTAGAAGTTTAGAATCTGGTGTTGTTTTGCGTGTATATCGAAAATCTCTTCCCAACTATTTTGCCATTTATATGGCACAGCTGTCAATTTTTTGGTATGTTTTTATTTATCACAATTTTCTTTTTTCTTCTTTTTTTTTCTTTTTTTCTTTTATAATATGTTTATTATTTTACAATTAAAAATCAAATAAAAAAGACAGCAATACTAACAATGACATTCATTGTACTGTTGAATGGGATGGCCAAGTTAGAGGACAAAACAAAACTTAACTCACACATACACAAAATAAAACAAAATCCTATTAGGTGGTACATGTATATGAAGACAGCATATAGTCATTACAAGCAGTGTAGTTAAGCCAAAAATAGATATTGAGTGGAGTACAGCACAGAGTAGCAGCAGATCCTCAACCCAGTTATGAAGCGGGACTAGACCATTTATCCAGTATCGGCTGCCATATTTTGTAAAACATTGGACTTCTATTGGAGGTATTGTATCGAATCTTTTCCATATGTATTACATTCCCTAAATCCCGTAACCACATTTCAAAGGTAGGTACAGTCTCCAGTTTCCAAAATTGCAATATGAGCCTTTTGGCTAATAGAGTACAAAGAGAGACAGCTTTCCCTTCGTGGTTATTCCCATCAACTGTACCAAACAGAGCGGTCAATGGGTCTGGGGCTAGAACTCTATCAAAGGCTCTAGATAAAGAATCAAAAATGAGAGCCCAGTAAACATGTAACTTAGGACATGTCCAGAATAAGTGGGTCAACATCCCCTCATCCTGCTTGCACCTCTCACACAGTGGTGAGGTGTCCGGGAATATTTTATGCAGTTTTACTTTTGAGTAATGTAACCTGTGTATCACCTTAAACTGTACAAGGTTGTGTCTGGCATTCACTGAACTGTGGTTTATATTCCTGAGAGCTTCTACCCAGTCCTCATCTGAGATTTCTGACCCAAGTTCTTGTTCCCAAGCCCCTTTAATGGTGTCTGTGGATACCTCTATGTGGGCCTGTAGCACATCATACAGTCTAGAGACCGACCCTTTTGAATGGGGTTTGACAAGGATCAAGCTATCTAATGTAGGACTATTTGGCTTCATGCCATACTGTGGGATATGTGTCCTTACGAAATTCCTGATTTGGAGGTATCTGAAAAAAATGTGTTTTTGGCATGTTGAACTTTCCCTGTAATTATTGAAATGAAGCTAACTGACCATCTATGTATAGATGTCACGCCCTGGTCTAAGTATTTTGTGTTTTTCTTCATGTATTGGGTCAGGCCAGGGTGTGGCATGGAGTTTTTGTATTGTGGTGTGTTTTGTCTTGGGGTTTTGGTGTGTATGTTAGTGGGATTGTAGCTTAGTGGGGTGTTCTAGGAAAGTCTATGGCTGTCTGAAGTGGTTCTCAATCAGAGGCAGGTGTTTATCGTTGTCTCTGATTGGGAACCATATTTAGGCAGCCATATTCTTTGGTTGTATTGTGGGTGATTGTCCTTAGTGTCTTGATGTCATTATTCTGTGGTAGTTTGCACCAGTTTAGGCTGTTTCGGTTTTCATTACGTTTATTATTTTGTTGAGTTTGTATTTTGATTCGTGTTACGTTGTTTTATTAAACATGGATCGAAATCTACACGCTGCAGTTTGGTCCGACTCTCCTTCACCAATAGAAAACCGTTACAGAATCACCCACCACCAACGGACCAAGCAGCGTGTCAACAGGCAGGAGCAGCTGCAGTGGGAGAGGCTGCACCACCTGGAGAAATGGACATGGGAGGAAGAACTGGACGGTAAAGGACCCTGGGCTCAGCCTGGGGAATGTCGCCGCCCCAAGGAGGAACTAGAAGCGGCAAAAGCGGAGAGGCGCTGGTATGAGGAGGCAGCACGGCGACGTGGATGGAAGCCCGGGAATCAGCCCCAAAAAATTATTGGGTGGGAGCTTACAGGGAGTAGAGCTACGCCAGGTAGGAGACCTGTGCAACTCCCAGCTTACCGGGGCTAGAGACCGGGCAGGCACCGTGTTATGCAGTGGTGCGCACGGTGTCCCCAGTGCGGGTGCATAGCCCGGTGCGGTATATTCCAGCTCCACGTTTCGGCCGGGCTAGATTGAGCATCGAGCCAAATGCCATGAAGCCGGCTCTACGCATCTGGTCCCCAGTGCGTCTCCTTGGGCCGGTGTACATGGCACCAGCCTTGCGCTCAGTATCTCCGGTTCGCCTACATAGTCCAGTGCGGGCTATTCCACCTCGCCGCACTGGCAGGCCAACCGAGAGTTTTCAACCAGGTAAGGTTGGGCAGGCTCAGTGCTCAAGAGCTCCAGTGCGCCTGCACGGGCCGGTCTATCCAGTACCACCTCCACACCCCAGTCCTCCGGTAGCAGCTCCCCGCACCAGGCTTCCTGTGCGTGTCCTCGATCCAGTACCACCAGTTCCAGCACCACGCACCAGGCCTTCAGTGCGCCCCGCCTGTTCAGCGCAACCAGAGCCTGTCTCCTCTCCTGCGCTGCCGGAGTCTCCCGCCTGTTTAGCGCAGCCAGAGCCTGTCTCCTCTCCTGCGCTGCCGGAGTCTCCCGCCTGTTTAGCGCTGTCGGAGCCTTTCTCTTCTCCTGCGCTGCCGGAGTCTCCAGTCTGCCCAGCGCCGCCAGTGCTCCCAGTCTGCCCAGCGCCGCCAGTGCTCCCAGTCTGCCCAGCGCCGCCAGTCTGCCCAGCGCCGCCAGTCTGCCCAGCGCCGCCAGTCTGCCCAGTCTGCCCAGCGTCGCCAGTCTGCCCAGCGTCGCCAGTCTGCCCAGCGTCGCCAGTCTGCCCAGCGTCGCCAATCTGCCCAGCGCCGCCAGTCTGCCCAGCGTCGCCAGTCTGTCAGGATCAGTTAGATCCACCAGTCAGCCAGGATCCACCAGTCTGCCAGGATCCGCCAGAAGTGCCAGTCGGCCAGGATCCGCCAGTGCCAGTCGGCCAGGATCCGCCAGAAGTGCCAGTCGGCCAGGATCCGCCAGAAGTGCCAGCTTGGGACCAGTGCCAGTCGGCCAGGATCCGAAGTCTTGATGGCCAGGATCGCCAGAAGTGCCAGTCGGCCAGGATCCGCCAGAAGTGCCAGTCGGCCAGGATCCGCCAGAAGTGCCAGTCGGCCAGGATCCGCCAGTGCCAGTCGGCCAGGATCCACCAGTCTGCCAGGATCCGCCAGAAGTGCCAGTCAGCCAGGATCCGCCAGAAGTGCCAGTCGGTCAGGATCCGCCAGTAGCGCCAGTCGGTCAGGATCTGCCAGTAGCACCAGTCAGCCAGGATCCGCCAGAAGTGCCAGTCAGCCGGGATCCGCCAGCACCAGTCAGCCAGGATCCAGTCCCGGCCAGGACCAGTCAGCCAGGATCTTCCAGATCTGCCAGTCAACCAGACTCTTCCAGATCTGCCAGTCAACCAGACTCTTCCAGATCTGCCAGTCACCAGACTCTTCCAGATCTGCCAGTCAACCAGACTCTTCCAGATCTGCCAGTCAGACTCTTCCAGACAGTCAACCAGACTCTTCCAGATCTGCCAGTCAACCAGACTCTTCCAGATCTGCCAGTCAGCAGACTCTTCCAGATCTGCCAGTCAACCAGACTCTTCCAGATCTGCCAGTCAACCAGACTCTTCCAGATCTGCCAGTCAACCAGACTCTTCCAGATCTGCCAGTCAACCAGACTCTTCCAGATCTGCCAGTCAACCAGACTCTTCCAGATCTGCCAGTCAACCAGACTCTTCCAGATCTGCCAGTCAACCAGACTCTGCCAGATCCGCCAGTCGGCCAGGATCCGCCAGTCGGCCAGGATCTGCCAGTCGGCCAGGATCTGCTGAGACCACCAGCCAGCCAGGATCTGGTAGATCTATCTACCTGCCCGAGCTTCCTCTCACTCCCGAGCTTCCTCTCACTCCCGAGCTTCCTCTCACTCCCGAGCTTCCCCTCAGTCCCTAGCTCCTTCAGTCCCGAGCTGTCCTTCAGTCCCAATCTGCTCCTCAGTCCAGTGGGGTTCTGGGTGAGGACTACTAGGCCATGGTCGGCGGCGAGGGTGAACTATCCAGGGATGCGAGGAGGAGGGACTAAGACATTAACTGAGTGGGGTCCACGTCCCGCGCCGGAGCCGCCACCATGGACAGACGCCCACCCGGACCCTCCCTATTGATTTGAGGTGCGTTCGGGAGTCCGCACCTTAGGGGGGGGTTCTGTCACGCCCTGGTCTAAGTATTTTGTGTTTTCTTCATGTATTGGGTCAGGCCAGGGTGTGGCATGGAGTTTTTGTATTGTGGTGTGTTTTGTCTTGGGGTTTTGGTGTGTATGTTAGTGGGATTGTAGCTTAGTGGGGTGTTCTAGGAAAGTCTATGGCTGTCTGAAGTGGTTCTCAATCAGAGGCAGGTGTTTATCGTTGTCTCTGATTGGGAACCATATTTAGGCAGCCATATTCTTTGGTTGTATTGTGGGTGATTGTCCTTAGTGTCTTGATGTCATTATTCTGTGGTAGTTTGCACCAGTTTAGGCTGTTTCGGTTTTCATTACGTTTATTGTTTTGTTGAGTTTGTATTTTGATTCGTGTTACGTTGTTTTATTAAACATGGATCGAAATCTACACGCTGCAGTTTGGTCCGACTCTCCTTCACCAATAGAAAACTGTTACAATAGATTACCAATTGTTGTGAGCCCCTTCTCCCTCCACTGTGAAAACACCACATCATCCAATGCGGGGTGGAAAGCATGATTCAGGCAAATCGGGCTGTCAATGTATGCATATATATGTCAATGGGTATGTTAAGAAAATACCTAATCTGTTTCCAGATCCTAAGCGTATGACAAATGACTGGGTTAGAGTCATAAGTGGATTTTTTCACATATGATGGGCTATTAACAAGTGCAGGGAGTGAGGAACGTTGACAGGAGGCCTGTAAGTCGCTCTGGATAAGAGCGTCTGCTAAATTACTTAAATGTAAATGTAAAAATGCTCAATCAAAAGCCATGCAGGCATATCTTTCTGTCCCATCGCAGGTAAACTTTCCCTCCAGAAAGACACAATGTTCAGATTAGCAGTCCAATAATACAGTTTAAAGTGAGGAAGGCCAAAGCCCCCTCTATTTTGTACTTGCATAAATGCTTCTTTGAAATTCTTGCTGCCTTGTTATCCCATAAAAATGGAGTTACTATTGAATCCAGTTTCTTAAAATAGCTTTGTGGTATGAAATTGGGTAGACATTGGAAGAGGTAAAGAAACCTGGGTAGGACAACCATTTTAATAGCGTTTATACGACCAACCAAGGAGATATGCAGAGTTTTCCAAAAATCTATATTTTCTTTAAGCTGATATATTTTCATGTCCCAATTCGCTTTCAATAGCTGATCAAGGTCTCTTGTCATTACAATGCCAAGGCTTGTGAACTTGTCCATCACTGTTCTAAACGGGGTAGATTGCAGAAATTGCATATGCACAGGCCGTGATATTGGCATCAACTCACTTTTTTGCCAGTTTATCTTGTAGCCAGAGAAGGAGCCAAATGTGTTTATCAAGTTAAGTAAGGGTGGAATAGAAGTTTTAGGTTTGGACAAAAACAAAAGAACATCGTCTGCATATAGGGAAATTTTGTGCTGTGTGTCCTTTATTACAGAAGCTATATCGGCACATGCCCGAATGCGAGTAGCAAGCGGTTCCATGGCTATAGCGAAGAGAGCAGGCGAAATAGGGCACCCCTGTCGGCATCCCTTGAACAAGCGGAATGACTGCGACATTTCTTGATTGGTTACCACGGACGCCATTGGGTGAACCGATCATATATTTCCACTCAATCCGGTCAAACGTCTTCTCTGCATCGAGCTATTACCACTGCCTCAACCTTATGATTGTGATACATTACGTTGAAAAGTCGAGGATGAGTAAACAAACGGAATGTTTTTCCTTATCAGGATTGCTACCCCTCTCGCTTTTGCATCAAAGTTAGACTGGTATATCTGACCGATCCAGCCGACTCGTAGCTTGGCCTGAGCGGAGCGTTTAATATGAGTTTCTTGAAGAAGCACTATGTCAGCACCCAGTGATTTAAGATGAGAGAGAACCTTAGCTCGCTTCACCACATGCTCTAAGCCATTACAGTTCCAGCTGACTATCTTTATTCCACCTGGTCTACTCTGTGCTCTGTCACTATGTGGCATTTCTTATTTTAGAGCAAATTGTTGCTGTCATACAAAACTCAGAAGAAAAAAATCCCGCCGTGCGGGAGCTTGTCATGCCACCTGTACTAATAATAAATGTGAACATAAAACACATCCCCCATCCCCCCTCCCGTCCCTTTACTGAGTGACTTCCCCAAACGAAGCACTCCTTGGCTAACACACAAACCTTAGGGTGTCTAGACATACAGCTTGAACTAACTCGTCGTCTATAGATGCTCCGCATATAAACTAATATTAAATAACACTTAACTCTCACGTTAGGGGGTGAGTGGCGCTAAAACATGATGTGCCAAACAATGCTATATTAGCCACAACATCTCACCAATCATAAGTCCCAAATTCTGATCTTCTAATCGAAATGCCATAGTCTGGAAATCCAAACACATTCCTGGCCTGTATTTGGTCATTTAGCCGGCTGACACAGCCGTTTTGTATCCTCAGCCAGGGAGCTTGCTTGTCAAGAACAGATCGGCCTCTTTTGGGTTGTCAAACGTACGTGTTGATCCTTCGACTGTCACCTTAAACCGAGCTGGGAAGAGGAATCCATATCGGATGTTGGCCGCCCTGTATTTGTTGCGTACCTCATCATACTCTTTCCGTTGGTTCCTCACCTCCAAGGTAAGATCTGGGTAGAAAGGCACCCTGGCTCCGTTGAAGTTAAGGGGGAACCTTTGACTAACCAGCTTGAGGATGAGATCCCTGGTCTGGGGATAGTGCAGCTGTACAATGAATGGCCTTGGTGGCCCGCCCTTGGCCGGCTTCGTTGCCTGAGATCTGTGTGCGCGGTCGATCAGGATGGCCGTTTTGAAGTGTTCACTCCCCAGCAGGGCCGGTATTAGCTCTGAGACAAATTCAGTGGGTTTCCCTTTCTCAGTGTCCTCCTGGATGCCACATATTCGGATGTTCTGGCGTCTTGAATGCGACTCGAGCATTTCCAGTCGGGCTTTCAGGGTTCTGTTGTCATTTTTTAACGTTGCGCACTGTTTCTCTATGTCCTGTAGCCTGGCCTCGTGATCGACTGTCGTTTGCTCAACCTCATGCACCCTTCTCTGAGTTGCCTTCACAGTTTCGGCCAAAGTCCCAATACTCTTTAAGATATCAGCCAACCTTCTTGCTTAGTGAGTTTATGGCAGCCAGTATGTCACTTTGCGTAGGCTCTGTGGGGGACTCTTGGAAGCTAGCCTCTTCAGCTAACTCCTCGTGGGTTGGCGACGTTGAAATTGGTTCGCTGTCTATCTCATTCAAGTTATCTTGTTTAGCGCTCCCTTTTCTGGTGCCTTTTCCCTTTGTCATATTTGTTTGAAGATAAAGGTCGTGAGAGGTTAAGATAAATACTAATTTGTTTCAAAATGGAGCGGAGCTCTAGCAAAGCACGTCTACTCCATAGCACGCTCTCTAGCGCCCCCCATCACAATTTTCTTTAACCAATGTTTGGTCTTTAATGCAGGGCCGACAGACAAGCTCCTTACTTTTTCCGCCTTGTACCTGCCTCTTTCATTTTTGAGGTAATGCTGCAATTAGTTGGTTGTAATTTTGGTTAGAGCAGACATGTCCATATGTCTGTGTTAGCTGTATGTGTGACACAACTCACCAGTTTTATTTATGATATAATTTACAAAAACGATACCTTTTTTAAATATTTTAGCGAAAAACTTTTTTTAATCAGTTAGTATATTTGAGTTTAACCACAATTTTTGTTCTATCTTTTCCGGTGGATTAAACTGAAATTACAACCAACTTTCTAAGGCTTGTTTAAAAAATAACAATATTTTGGAGATGATTTTGTTTTCAAACAACCAAATGTGAGCAGTTGTAATCTGAATAAAGGGAAAAAGGCCATTCTTGAACATAGGATGAGACATTCATACCAATTTACCAGAGAACCATTTTGTATTTAAGTATAACTTTTGTATGACTGATGCCTTTAGTGAGAGATCTAATGCTTTAATATTTAATAATTTCTGCCCTCCAAATTCATATTCATTATATAAATAGGCCCTTTTAATTTTGTCTGGCTTGCCATTCCAAATAAAATGGAATACTTTTTGTTCATATAATTTAAAAAGCAGGTCACTAGGTGTAGGCAAAACCATAAGCAAATAGATTAACTCTTAACTAGTCACATCACAGTTTATCAGGGCGATTTTTCCACATAGACAGGTATTTTCCTTTCCATGGAAGCAAGATGTTATCTATTTTTGGCAACTTTATATACAAATTTATTGGTAGCATTTCTATGTTAATTAAAGATTGAACAATTATTTGGTGCATTTTCCCCCATATTCCATCCAGTTCACTTTATTTCTATAATATATTACACTGGATCTTTCTTGAATAAGTTCCTCCATTTCTTTTTCCTCTAAATAATTCTGTGCCTCTATAGTACCATTTTTATTGCTATCTAACTGTACTGTTAGACCTTCCATTTCCTTTGTTAATATGGACTCTTCTGATCTAAATTGCTTTTGTTTTATAGATGAGTTCTGAATTGTATAGCCTCTAAAGACACATTTAAAAGTGTCCCATACAATAACATAGGTACAGCAGATCCCCTTATGTCGGAAAAGGTCAGTTCTACATTTTTCTGTCCTAAATATAAACAGGTTATCATCCAGTAGGCTTTGATTCAATTTCCAATATCCTCGTCCACATGGACATTCTGTAAGAGTAATATATATGCCAATTATGTGATGATCCGACCACATTCTGTCCCCTATCAACACTTTTTAACTTTTGGTGCCAGAGAATGACATAAGAAAGTAATCAAGACGACTAGCTTGATTTAAGCCTCCATCATGTATTTCTCACTAGGTCAGGGTATTTAAGCCTCCATATATCCACTAATTCCAATATATCCATGATTTCCTTAAGTGCCTGTTGGTGATAGTTTGTAGTGTGATTTCCTTTCCGGTCAATAGAGGTATTTAAAACCGTATTAAAATCTCCCACCATAATAATAGAGTCTAGTGTTGCTTGTAGAGTTGATAAATTCTTATATTTTCAAAGATGCTTGGATCATCATTATTCGGCCCGTATAGGTTAATATGCCATACCTGTTTATTGTCCAATAACATATTTAAAATAATCCATCTACCTTGATGATCTGTTTTGGACAATTTGCATATTTGGATCAAAATTACTGTTAATTATTATCATCATCCCTTTTGAATTTCTTTGCCCATGGGAGAAATATATTTTGTCCCCCCAGTCCTTTTTCCACAAGGAGTTTCCTGTAAACAATAGACATTATATTCCTTCTCTTTTAACCAGGTAAATACTGACCGTGAAGCATGGGTGTGGCAGCATCATGTTGTGGGGGTGCTTTGCTGCAGCAGGGACTGGTGCACATCACAAAATAGATGGCTTCATGAGAAAGGAAAATCATGTGGAAATATTGAAGCAACATCTCAAGACATCAGTCAGGAAGTTAAAGCTTGGTAGAAAATTAGTCCTCCAAATGGACATTGACCCCAAGCATACCTTCAAAGTTGTTGCAAAATGGCTTAAGGACAACAATGTCAAGGTATTGGAGGCTTCATCACAAAATTCACCCATCTTATTGTGGGAAGCTTGTGGAAGGCTACCTGAAACGTTTGACCCAAGTGAAACAATTTAAAGGCAATGCTACCAAATACTTATTGAGTGTATGTAAACTTTTGACCCACTGGGAATGTGATGAAAGAAATAAAAGCTGAAATAAATCATTCTCTCTACTATTATTCTCACATTTCACATTCTTAAAATAAAGTGTTGATCCTAATTGACCTAAGAATTTTTACTATGATTTAAAAGTCAGGAATTGTGAAAAACTGAGTTTAAATGTATTTGGCTAATGTGTATGTAAACTTCCGACTTTAACTGTACGTCTCCAACTTCAACTGTAAGTCTCCAACTTCAGTGATTTTTGCAATTCGTTCCAGTCACTGGCAGCAGAGAACTTGAAGGAAAGGCGGCCAAAGAAGGTGTTTGCTTTGGGGATGAACAGTTCTTATTATCTGCTAAGTCATTACAATTATAACTGGCTTTACTTATTTCACCACTTACAATAATGAGACAAGTTTCAATTCTATTTATCAAAATATATGTTTGTAAACATACCATTATGAAGTAATGGTAAGTTTGATTGAGTGTCTATATAGCTGTACCATGATATTTGCATTGCTACCAAGTAAACCTCCAATTGGTCCCCACTGTTCCACCCGCTAAAAGCCCTCCTTATCCCGAGTTGGGTTGTCATCCCAATGCCCGGCAGACCACCCCCGACCCTCCGGACCCCATAGCCCTGGAGAGACTGGGACCCATCCTTTGAAAAGAGCACACAGTGCCACCCACAGAACAGAAGCAGATCAACCGCCTAATGCATTTCCATCGCCCTCATCTCGATTTCTATTATATATAGCCATTAAAAAATATATAATATGAATATATATATATATATATATATATATTTGAAAATTATTTTTTAAATATACTGTATATATATATTATTTTCCATGATGAGCTATTAATATTTGTAGTAATGTTGGCAATTTACGCAAAGGATTTTTACTTCTCACCAGTCTTTCCATTACCAAAATTACATTATGGAAAGCAATTATTATATTAGCAAACAATTATTGTGAATCATCCTATATTGTCCCTAACATCTTTAACTACCTCGCAACAGTTGTGGAATACACACACTCATACACACTCAACCCCTTTCCCACACAACAACCATAGACTCAGATTCTCAACAGTTGCACCATCCCAGAGCCCAACTCAAGAAAGGTCTTGATTTACAAATGCATATACAGTTGCAGCTGTATGAGAATGCCTGCAAGACCATGCAAAAAACAATAATGGGCAGAAATGGGGGGAATTGATTAACCATTGTCACGTCCTAGATGATGGAGGTCAGATATACCCCCTTCCCCTGAAACACCCACAACACGGTCCCCTGTATTGACCGTATTCCCAAGCATCTCCATGCAGTCAGACCTTTGATTTTGTGCCACCAGGGCCACAATAATATGCCCCCTTTCTGAATGTCTGAGTGTGACCCCCTCCCCACGGGTTACTGCAGCTAGTGTTGCCAGCACCGCCACTGCCTGGGTGGGGGCAACCCCCGGAATCCCCACCGGCTAGGTACAAGATCGTCAAGGTTCTCATTAGCAGCTTTGAGAATTTCCTTGTATATTATGCTCTCCCTTCGGGGGCTTTGGCTTTGCAATAAATAAGCTATATGTATAATTGATTTTAAAACGCTGTTTCACCATGATAGGACAATAAATAAACAAATAAGATGTATATCCCTCATCTGAACAACATTGAAAGCTCTCTCTCACAAACCCTGCTCACAGCAATACATTGGTTCTGGGATATGCAACCATTTCCTTTCTTACTCAACGCCACACTTTTCCAAACACCAGAAAACACACACCACATCTTCCATCCACACATACTGGGCCTTCTGTTTACTGAGTTTTTATTATTATGATTTATTATTGTTTATCTCCACCATGTTGAATTAGTGCTTTTGTGTTCCAATTAGTTATATTTGAGCTATATTTTTGTTGTATTATTGCAATCCATAACTGGGCTAGAATATGTGTTTCCTTATTTGTCTCCTCGATGAGAACTTTGTCATTTTTAAAATAGCCATGGAGTAGTCTTTGAACAACTGGTTATCAATATACAGTTTATCGACGACGAGAGCTATGCCTTTCAATCTATTTGCCTTGAAAATTTGATACAGAACTTTACGCTGTTCTGCAATTTCCTTTGGGAACTGGTCATTCATGCCTATTTTTGTGCCAGCAAGTCTTTTACCCAGGCTTTTAAACATGATTTAACTTTAAAGGAAGCAAATTTGGCAACGATTGGGCATTCATACCTCTGCCCTCTCTGTTCGAAGCGGTGTACACATTCCAGTTGGATTTTGTCGATAGCATCACGTGGAATCTGAAGCGCTGTAAGGAGGAACTCTCTAACTACAGATTCAGGAACTTATCAGTTCTTTCTCTTGGATACCTGTAAGTACCAGATTCTCTCTCATGGATCTAGTCTGTATGTCAAGTAAGGCTCCTCTCAGAATGATGTTCTTTTTAAGTTCATTAACTTCGGTTTCAATCTTATTGACTGTCCCTTTTAGCTTGTGTGTTTCCTTCTCCAATGTCGCAGCTTTTTCGTCACTCATCTCGAGGCCCGCCTTCAACTCTTTTATATCCTTACTGACTAGTTCAAGTATACCCAGTTTGTCATTTATTAATTTTAACAGATCAGTTTCAACCTTTACCATTCCCGGTGGTGAAAATATTAAATTGTCTGTGTCTGTAGAATAGTCATGTTTTAGTTTTAAAATAGTTTTAGTTTTAAAATAGGTTCCCGTCTTACTCTGTCATGTTTGGGTGTTGCTTGTTTTCGTAATATTTGTTGATAAAATTTCTCTAGTCTTATGATTTGTTTTGTGTTGTTATCCAGATTGAAGTGTAGTGCTAATATTTAGTCTAACTTACCGATGTTGAATATTACGTTTTTATCTTGAGGTGGTCTACATAGCTGTGTTCAGTTCGCCATCTTGCTTCGTAGTCCTTGACAAACCGGAGCAGCCTGGGGTTAACACCCCTACTCTTTACGATAAGTGCCATGGGATCTTTAGTGACCACAGAGTCAGGACACCCATTTTAACATCCCATCAAAAAGACAGCACCATACACAGGGCAATGTTCCCAATCACAGCCAGGGGCATTGTTTTTGTGTGTGTTTAAGACCAGAGGAAAGGGTGCCTCCTACTGGCCCTCCAACACCACTTCCAGCAGCATCTGGTCTTCCATCCAGGACCAACCCTGCTTTGATTCAGAAGCTAGCCAGCAGTGGGATGCAGGGTGGTATGCTCCTGGCACATAGTGTCCATTAAAATGTCAAAATAAAACTTCCCACAGTAGGCCTAGGATCTCAATCAACAAGTCCGAAAGAAAGAGAGAGGGGGCCGAAAATAAGGAAATGGCATTAACTTAGTCCAATTGCACTAGTGTGAGTTCTGGAAACTGGGGTTAGTATAATACCAATGTTTTGCTGGGGCTTAATGCAAGGCAAGCTAGAAGTGTCCAAATAATGGGACTTACTGTATGGGGACTTGTGGCCTGAGCCAGTAATAGGCTTACATCAAAGGGGATGAATGTCAACTGGATGAGGCTAAGGGAGTCTGGTGTGGGAGGAAGGTTTTGGAGGGGGTGTAGTGGGGGGTAGGCAGTGGTATTGGTTGGCGCTCTCCCTTGCCCTTTTCATCCTTTTAGCAGCTATCATTTCCCCCATGGGGATTGACAATTTCTCAGAAGACTCATAATTGCTTTCCTCGATAGTGGATAATGGCCTCATGCTGTGTCATCCTCCTCAACTGTACCTATGAGAAAAGATGACTTTATTGATTTCCATGTCTTTTTTACCTTTTCAAATGCCCCTGATTGCCTTTCAGTTGGCAAACCAAGTGGATCGGCACTAATCCAGTTTCCAGTATCATTTTGTTGGGCTGTGTTGTTGTGAGATGCAGTATACTCTGCTAGTTTGATCACATCAAATATAAGGCCAGCTGACTCAATGAGATGCTGTTATGCATCTTTTGCCATGAAATCAATTATCGTTTTCAAATCTGAAACCACAAAGGGCATCAATGTAGGTGATGAAAGACAATGAAAATGCATTAGAAATACAAAAAGGGTCAACACATCACACAATTAATGTATATTTCAGTTTGAGTTTTTCTTGTATATGTATATGCATTATATATTGCTGCTTAGAGAAATGGCTACTTGATATTCACCAGGGTGAGTGTAAGAACAGATCATTGCACAATAGAGGATCCATGTCGTGGTCCATGTCAACATGTGGCTCATGCTTTTTTACAAGCAAAGAGGCTGTTTACAAGCATGTGCATCTCTACCATTTAGAACAGTGTCGGTGGAATTGTTTCCTTCCCATTCTCTTGCTCCTGAGTTCTTTTACCTCGACCACCACAACCATGCGTCTGCAAAAGACTTCCAGATAATTGAGTGTGATCCAATTAAGGTATACATTACACTTCAGCTATCTCACAGGCCAATGGTAATTACCTTGGGGGTTTGCAATTCCAATACCTTCCTTCAATCCTCACTAGGCAGGCAGCGGCTTCCCCTCAGCTACTTCCTGTCAATTTGAGTCTCTGGGGTCAAAGACCAGTTGTTGCAGCCGAAGCATGCTGGGAGAAAGCTTATCGATGAGACAGCCAATGTATCAAAGTGTCTGAAAGAGAGAAAAAACGATGAAATAATTGTCCTATTGTTTTTTTTAGAGCAACAATAGTCATGCGTAATTCTCAGGAAAAAAGATTTGTACATTAGTTAGCTTTTTTCCATCAAATCGAGTGAATCCATTTTGCAAGAGAAAATGTGTACACAATGTTATTTTCTGGTGTTCAATGCTGAATATCCAATCTATACACTACGTGGCCAAAAGTATGTGGAGACCCCTTCACACTTGCTTACAGGTGTATAAAATCGAGCACATAGCTATGCAATCTCCATAGACAAACATTGGCAGTACAATTTGCCCGTACTGAAGAGCTCAGTGACTTTCAACGTACCACCGCCATAGGATGCCACCTTTCCAACAAGTCAGTTTATCAAATTTCTGCCATGCTAAAGCTGCCCCTGTCAACTGTAAGTGCTGTTATTATGAAATGGAAACGTCTAGGAGCAACAACAGCTCAGCCGTGAAGTGGTAGGCACACAAACTCACAGAAGGGGACCGCCAGGTACAGAAGCGCCCTCGGTTGCAACAATCAATACAGAGTTCCAAACTGCATCTGGAAGCAACGTCATTACAATAACTGTTCGTTGGAAGCTTCATGAAATGGATTTCCATGACCGAGCCGCCGCACACAAGTCTAAGATCACCATGCGCAATGCCAAGCGTCAGCTGGAGTGGTATAAAGCTCACTGCCATGGGACTCTGGAGCAGTGGAAGCACGCTTTCTGGAGTGATGAATCACACTTCACCATCTGGCAGTCCGACGGACGAATCTGGGTTTGGCGGATGCCAGGAGAATACTACCTGCCCCAATGCATAGTGCCAACTGTAAAGTTTGGTGGAGAAGGAATAATGGTCTGGGGCTGTTTTTCATGGTTCGGGCTAGGCCCCTTAGCTCTAGTAAAGGGAAATCTTAACGCTAAAGCATACAATTAAATTTGAGACGATTCTGTGCTTCCGACTTTGTGGCAACAGTTTGAGGAAGGCTGTTTCAGCATGGCAATGCCTCCGTGCACAAAGCAAGGTCCATACAGAAATGGTTTGTCGAGATCAGTGTAGAAGAACTTGACTGGCGTGCACAGAGCCATGACCTCAACCCAATCAAATACCTTTGGGATGAATTTGAACACAGAGTGCGAGCCAGGCCTAATCGCTCAACATCAGTGCCCACCCTCACTAATGCTCTTTTAGCTGAATGGAAGTCCCAGCAGCAATGTTCCAACATCTATTGAAAAGCTTTCCCAGAAGAGTGGAGGCTGTTATAGCAGCAAAGGGGGGGCCCAACTCCATATGAATGCCCATGATTTGAGTGAGATGTTCGACGAGCAGGTGTTCACTTACTTTTGTCCATGCATTGTAGAATGCTGAATGTACAAGTCCTTCATGAGGAGAATACACTTTAATGGATTCTTCGGAATTTTCTATATGTAAGGTTGTCTGATTCCGCAATCTGGAGGTGTGTATAGAGTACCAGCAAGCCCAGCCACCTGATACAAAACCACCTAGCCAGCCTGCGAATTAAGGATGTGGTCATGTACTGTCTGGCTGTGGCCTCAACACTAACTACCTTAAACATACCCCAGACATCCTTGACTTAGTTTCCTATGTAGATATAATTCCCAGTAACGTATCATGTATTTGTGCCTCAGCACCATAGCTCCTGAGTCTTGGCTTCTCTCCTGCCACTACATCCCCCTTTGAACTGTACTGGGAATTACAGCTCCGTTATCGCAACAGTACAGCGGCAGATGTCAGCTCCTCTTGTTGCCGTCTGTCGTCCTCCTCGTATTAACGAACAGGGAATACCAAGCTCTCTGAGTGGATAATACTCTAGAATGAAAGCAATCAGCTTATGTTCCGAAACGTTTTGGGTTTACTGTCTACCTAAAACACCTATCGTAATCTCAGAATTGAATGTCGGCGCTTGTGATCGTTTGAGTGTGCAGATTGATTGACATCAAGCAATCTGCAGTATATGCATAATGATGGTGTGAAGCACATCATACTAGGGTAGGAAAGAAAACATTAGTCATCTCTATATTGAGTGTTGTGTAAATATAGCCCAGAATTTGGATGGCATACCATTGTCTTAAACATCACATGATAATTTCTGGTCACAATGAGCTCTGCCAGTTCACATTTTATTAAGTAAGTCTTTGGGATTGTGCTACTTTCCACTGGAGAGGTGATAGTGTGTAGGATGATATAAAGGACAGCTTGTATGAGTAATAATTGACGATAACGCCTACATACACTCCCATACGTATTTACTTGGACAGTGAAGCTAAAACTTTTCATTTGTCTCTATATTCCAGCATTTTAAATTTGGGATCAATGTTTTATATGAGGCGACAGTACAGAATGTCACCTTTAATTTGAGGGTATTTTCTTACATATCTGTGTCACCGTTTAAAAGGCACTTAAAGGTCCCCCATTTGAAGGTGTCAAGTATTTGGACAAATTCACCTGTAGTGTAGAAGTGTTCAGAAACATATTCTATTTTTATATACCATAAAAGGTGACTCAAATGACAATATATTATTTACCATTCATTTCTATTGGGCACAACATAATCTGAAACACAACCAAAGCAAACTGCAAATGCATCCAACAAGTTTGTAGAGTCACAAGCTTGATGTACTCAGTGACTGCTAGGAATATGGGACCAAATACTACATTTTTTAATTAAATGTTACACACCATAATATTTATGAAACCTTCAAAAATGTATGAATTTTATGAAACCTAAAATTAAAGGTGACATTCTGTACTGTCACCTCATAAAACATTTGATCTCTATTCCAAAATGCAGTATAGAGCCAAATTAAAAGTTTTAGCTTCACTAAATATCGCTAGAATATGGCCATACAGTACATGTATTCCACCTTTTTTGTTGGAATAGGTGACCTTTTGCTCCTTTTCCCTTGTTAATGCTGTCTGGTTGGAGAATATAATAAACTTGGTGAAATTTAAGTGTAGTGGTATTTGTCTAACAACTATACACAGGGATGATGTACTGTATGACGTATTTTCAGAGAAGATTTACAGTTGCATGTATAATTCTATGAAAAACAAGTTACTGTACCTATTTTACAAATTAGTTGTGGACAATTTATTATAACCTTAATAAGTACCATATAATGGCCAATTCATTGGCTACTCTAAAATGTGTAGTTCATACAACACAAGGCCACAGATGTCTGAAGTTTTGAGGGAGTGTGCAATTGGCATGCTGACTGCTGGAATGTCCATCAGAGCTGTTGCCAGAGAATTTAATGTACATTTCTCTATCATAAGCTGACTCAAACATCGTTTTGTGAGGCCATCCAACTGGCCATCCAATATGTACTCCCAGCCATGTGAAATCATTTGACTAGGGCCTATATATGAGCTGTACCTCAGTAAAATCTTTGAAATCGTTGCATGTTGCATTTATATTTTTGTTCGGTGGAGAAGGGGAGGTGGAAGGATGCAAAAAAACAAGGCTAGTGGTGTCGTACAATGCGACATGGACTGCAGAACAAATAGGAATGTTAGTTTGGTCAGGTTTCTGTAGGGTGACAGTGGTGATTAAGGAGAGTGAGGACAGGTGTGGAGGCTGATGAGCAATGAGTAGCAGCAGATGCTTGTTGAGGAGCTGCATTCAAGTCTGGTCCTCACTCCAGAATTTCTGTCAACTCTTAACACCATTTCACAAGTTTAAGGACCAGACATGAAACATGTTTAGAATATTTGAGGAAACGGAATGGATTTTAGAATGTGGGATACAGGGGGAATGAGAATGGACCATATGAAGCAGAGGGCTGCAGATGAAGGATCCGGGGTGTGGACTCTGTAAAGCAGAGATCATCAACTATATGTAGATTAAGCAACGGGCTGACTTTTTTCTTGAGCGGATGGCCAGGAGGCCAGAACATAATTACAAATACATGTGTAGACTGCAAATTGGCCACTAGAAGCACAAACATATGACTGAAACAATTTCAAACCATACTTGTATTTGTATATCACAGTGTATATCTCTTACACATGGGAATACTTCAGAACAGATTTCCCAAATAAATTAATCACTTTGAGCTGATTTGCTGTTTCTACATTATTTTATGTCCAACAAAAACACTTTTAAAAATCACCCACGGGCCAAATTCAGCCCGCAGGTTGGGGAACCCTGTTGTAGCATTCGGCTTGGAGTCTCAGGTAGACATCATCAGGGCGTGGTAGACTGCTGTGGTGATTGCAATTGCAATCCCCCCCCCCCAGGAGATCCTTGGAAGAACTTAAGCGATACCACTAGTCACTCAACATGCACTGCAGAAGAGAGATGAGGAATGTTAGTTTGGTCAGGTTTAAGTAGGGTGGCAGTGGTGCTTAAGGAGAGTGAGGACAGGTGTGGAGGCTGATTGGCAATTAGTAGCAGCTGGTGCTTGTTGAGTTGCTAGGGCGCTACATTCAAGTCATCTATTTAAAGTGTTGCATTTAAGTCTGGTCCTCTCACCTCGTTTAAAAAAAAATCTTAACACCATTAAAAGTGATAGATATGAGCAAAGCACGATAATACATTAATTTCGGAGACATTGTATTCATTTGTTTATATTCATTCTCCCTCCCAACCTGCCCTTTAAATGATTATACTGTCTGCCACTGCCAAACAGTCAGGGGTGCCTGTGAAGAGACACTTGCTAAAACCCCACGGTACCTCTCATAAAGTTAGCTTGTCTCCAAGCTAAGTTTAATCTAATCTCCAGGAGAAAGATTTCACGCAGGCACTGAATCGCTGCCATATCAATTCATTGGAGCATTCTGTGTAGTACTCAATTTTGCAGAGTACACCACCACCATATTAAGTATTTAATACTAATATACTGGGCACACACAGATTATTGAAGCCCTCAGGACATCACAAGATGTGGTGTTTTGCTGTTTCGTATATTTTGTGGACTGATCACAGAAGGTTGGTGGCACCTTAATTTGGGAGGACAGGCTTGTGGTAATGCCTGCAGTGGTTATGGGGGGAATGGTATCAAGCACATGGTTTGACGCCGTTCCAGCCTTTATTATGAGCCGTCTTCCACTCAGTAGCCTCCACTGGTACTGATTAAGTATAAAAAATGTATTGCATCACTTTATCTTACACAGAACAATTTGAACTATGATCAAAGGAGATAACAATGGTGGTCAGTCTTATTTGAGGATATATATGTAATTCAGGTGAATTCTATCTCTCCTTTTGTAGTTTTTGCTTCACTATTTCTCAAAAGAAAAATAACCTAAGCTGTTTTAAAATACTTGCCTTTATATATATTTTAAACTCTATGAAATCTTGACAGTGTGTTGGAGACAAGAACGTGGACAATAGGAAGGAAGAGGTGGCAGACAGACACACTATTTAAACACAGTTTTGGTGTGGACAAGAACTAGAGCATACAAACCCAAAATGTAAAATTGTGAGTCTCCAATGTTCCCAGCATATCACATTGTGCCAAACAGAAGACTGCTAACAAGCAAGCAACATAAGTGGCTATTGATTTAGTTTACTGAAATAGTGTGTTGGTCCCTGTTCTTTTGTTTTTGTGAAGTCTCGTCCCATAATCTGTCATATAGCCATCTGGCTCAACTCTAGCAAACTACCGATCCAACTTTCTCTCCAACTTTATGTTGCTGCCTGAAAACATGTTTTCTGTCGTGTGGACACTAAACAACATTTAACAATTCCAACTTCCTCCGGGTGTGACCCTAATTTCTCCATAGATTCCCATGTGTTCAATGGAGACAACGATAAACCATCATCCATGTCCCTGTTGAATTGTCATGTGCATTTTCCCTCTATTGCTCTCGTGGTGTCCCTCTGAACATGGTGGTGGCAAATACATCTGCTGCTCTTTTCTAGAGTGTCCATGTCCCCTGGGCGACTTCTTGGAATAACTGGACCTCCTCTTGTCACCACTTGAAGAGAATAACCCTTTGATGTCATCAAGGACACTTCAAACATCCTGACCTTGATAACTTCTCAAAGCTTCTCTCTTTCAAAACCGTTCTCACATGCTCTTACGCACAAAGCCCGAACCCTACAAGTGGCATATGTTTTCGCACATCACTGATCTCTCTTAAACATCTTTCACTCCCCCTGATGATTCAGATAACTTTTTTTGTCCCCCCTCTCCTCTCCTCCTCTTTGCCCCTTCTCTCTCCTCGCTGGCTTCCAACGTTTACCCAAGAGGACCTGGTGGATGTGTTTCATAGTATCGTGTGGTTTTCTACTCAGTATTCAAGGCTATTGGATTTCTTTGCAAGATACGCTGCATGCATCTTTTCTGCACTGGTTTATCTCCTCCTATACTGCTGCAGACATGACTACGATTAGAGTCCCAAGATCTGATTACCATTTACATAACACGTTGTTATCATATCATTTAAATCCAAAATACACCATTCAAATGGTGGTACAAGAGAGCTGCATCAAATCAAATCAAATCAAATTGTATTTGTCACATACACATGGTTAGCAGATGTTAATGCGAGTGTAGCGAAATGCTTGTGCTTTTAGTTCTGACAATGCAGTGATAACCAACAAGTAATCTAACTAACAATTCCAAAACTACTGTCTTATACACAGTGTAAGGGGATAAAGAATATGTACATAAGGATATATGAATGAGTGATGGTACAGAGCAGCATACAGTAGATGGTATCGAGTACAGTATATACATATGAGATGAGTATGTAGACAAAGTAAACAAAGTGGCATAGTTAAAGTGGCTAGTGATACATGTATTACATAAGGATGCAGTCGATGATGTAGAGTACAGTATATACATATGCATATGAGATTAATAATGTAGGGTAAGTAACATTATATAAGGTAGCATTGTTTAAAGTGGCTAGTGATATATTTACATAATTTCCCATCAATTCCCATTATTAAAGTGGCTGGAGTTGGGTCAGTGTCAATGACAGTGTGTTGGCAGCAGCCACTCAATGTTAGTGGTGGCTGTTTAACAGTCTGATGGCCTTGAGATAGAAGCTGTTTTTCAGTCTCTCGGTCCCAGCTTTGATGCACCTGTACTGACCTCGCCTTCTGGATGATAGCGGGGTGAACAGGCAGTGGTTCGGGTGGTTGATGTCCTTGATGATCTTTATGGCCTTCCTGTAGGTAGTTTGCCCCCGGTGATGCGTTGTGCAGACCTCACTACCCTCTGGAGAGCCTTACGGTTGAGGGCGGAGCAGTTGCCTTACCAGGCGGTGATACAGCCCGCCAGGATGCTCTCGATTGTGCATCTGTAGAAGTTTGTGAGTGCTTTTGGTGACAAGCCGAATTTCTTCAGCCCCCTGAGGTTGAAGAGGCGCTGCTGCGCCTTCTTCACGACGCTGTCAGTGTGAGTGGACCAATTCAGTTTGTCTGTGATGTGTATGCCGAGGAACTTAAAACTTGCTACCCTCTCCACTACTGTTCCATCGATGTGGATAGGGGTGTGTTCCCTCTGCTGTTTCCTGAAGTCCACAATCATCTCCTTAGTTTTGTTGACGTTGAGTGTGAGGTTATTTTCCTGACACCACACTCCGAGGGCCCTCACCTCTTCCCTGTAGGCCGCCTCGTCGTTGTTAGTAATCAAGCCTACCACTGTTGTGTCGTCCGCAAACTTGATGATTGAGTTGGAGGCGTGCGTGGCCACGCAGTCGTGGGTGAACAGGGAGTACAGGAGAGGGCTCAGAACGCACCCTTGTGGGGCCCCCGTGTTGAGGATCAGCGGGGAGGAGATGTTGTAGCCTACCCTCACCACCTGGGGGGCGGCCCGTCAGGAAGTCCAGTACCCAGTTGCACAGGGCGGGGTCGAGACCCAGGGTCTCGAGCTTGATGACGAGCTTGGAGGGTACTATGGTGTTGAATGCCGAGCTGTAGTCGATGAACAGCATTCTCACATAGGTATTCCTCTTGTCCAGGTGGGTTAGGGCAGTGTGCAGTGTGGTTGAGATTGCATCGTCTGTGGACCTATTTGGGCGGTAAGCAAATTGGAGTGGGTCTAGGGTGTCAGGTAGGGTGGAGGTGATATGGTCCTTGACTAGTCTCTCAAAGCACTTCATGATGACGGAAGTGAGTGCTACGGGCGGTAGTCGTTTAGCTCAGTTACCTTAGCTTTCTTGGGAACAGGAACAATGGTGGCCCTCTTGAAGCATGTGGGAACAGCAGACTGGTATAGGGATTGATTGAATATGTCCGTAAACACACCGGCCAGCTGGTCTGCGCATGCTCTGAGGGCGCGGCTGGGGATGCCGTCTGGGCCTGCAGCCTTGCGAGGGTTAACACGTTTAAATGTCTTACTCACCTCGGCTGCAGTGAAGGAGAGACCGCATGTTTTCGTTGCAGGCCGTGTCAGTGGCACTGTATTGTCCTCAAAGCGGGCAAAAAAGTTATTTAGTCTGCCTGGGAGCAAGACATCCCGGTCCGTGACTGGGCTGGGTTTCTTCTTGTAGTCCGTGATTGACTGTAGACCCTGCCACATGCCTCTTGTGTCTGAGCCGTTGAATTGAGATTCTACTTTGTCTCTGTACTGACGCTTAGCTTGTTTAATAGCCTTGCGGAGGGAATAGCTGCACTGTTTGTATTCGGTCATGTTGCCAGACACCTTGCCCTGATTAAAAGCAGTGGTTCGCACTTTCAGTTTCACGCGAATGCTGCCATCAATCCACGGTTTCTGGTTAGGGAATGTTTTTATCGTTGCTATGGGAACGACATCTTCAACGCACGTTCTAATGAACTCGCACACCGAATCAGCGTATTCGTCAATATTTTTATCTGACGCAATACGAAACATGTCCCAGTCCACGTGATGGAAGCAGTCTTGGAGTGTGGAGTCAGCTTGGTCTGACCAGCGTTGGACAGGCCTCAACGTGGGAGCCTCTTGTTTTAGTTTCTGCCTGTAGGCAGGGATCAACAAAATGGAGTCGTGGTCAGATTTTCCGAAAGGGGGGCGGGGCAGGGCCTTATATGCGTCGCGGAAGTTAGAGTAACAATGATCCAAGGTTTTACCACCCCTGGTTGCGCAATCGATATGCTGATAAAATGTAGGGAGTCTTGTTTTCAGATTAGCTTTGTTAAAATCCCCAGCTACAATGAATGCAGCCTCCGGATAAATGGTTTCCAGTTTGCAAAGAGTTAAATAAAGTTTGTTCAGAGCCATGGATGTATCTGCTTGGGGGGGGATATATACGGCTGTGATTATAATCGAAGAGAATTCTCTTGGAAGATAATGCGGTCTACATTTGATTGTGAGGAATTCTAAATCAGGCGAACAGAAGGATTTGAGTTCCTGTATGTTTCCTTCATCACACCATGTCTCGTTAGTCATGAGGCATACGCCCCCGCCCCTCTTCTTACCAGAAAGATGTTTGTTTCTGTCGGCGCGATGCGTGGAGAAACCCGTTGGCTGCACCGCATCGGATAGCGTCTTCCCAGTAAGCCATGTTTCCGTGAAGCAGAGAACGTTGCAGTCTCTGATGTCCCTCTGGAATGCTACCCTTGCTCGGATTTCATCAACCTTGTTGTCAAGAGACTGGACATTGGCAAGAAGAATGCTGGGGAGTGGTGCGCGATGTGCCCTTGTCCGGAGTCTGACCAGAAGACCGCTACGTTTCCCTCTTTTTCGGAGTCGTTTTCTTGGGTCGCTGCATGCGATCCATTCCGTTGTCCTGTTTGTAAGGCAGAACACAGGATCTGCGTCGCGGAAAACATATTCTTGGTCGTACTGATGGTGAGTTGACGCTGATCTTATATTCAGTAGTTCTTCTCGACTGTATGTAATGAAACCTAAGATGACCTGGGGTACTAATGTAAGAAATAACACGTAAAAAAAACAAAAAACTGCATAGTTTCCTAGGAACGCGAAGCGAGGCGGCCATCTCTGTCGGCGCCATCAGTTAATTCATTAAGTCGAGAAATCAAATAAAACGGAATAAATGAAACCGTTCACTTCAGCTCACATCAAACATGAATTCCTACCTACGTAAACCTTTTATTGAAGACTAAATGTGAAGTTAATGTGACTACTTCCTGTACTGGCCGTTTTAGATTGTCATTATTTACAAAAAATATGGTATATCAAACAGCTCCTTTGAAGTCCAGCCCACTTGAGAAAGACTGACACACATCTCTCCCCTCCACTCCCCTCCCCTCACACTCTTCAAGGTATTAATTGAGCCTTTAGTATTGCTATTGATTGTTTGCCAAGTTCAATACCGTTACACTAGTTGGCCACTCACACTCCATCAATGAGGCTTCAGCAACAAGATTTTTGTAGAAACCTTGTATCGTATCTAACCCCCTTGCAATGACTTAATAAAGTGGTTGTATCCCTGTCATCTTCAAATGTTGAGAACCCCAAAAATCTAGTCCCTACATACTGGACGCAAGATACATAACAATGGTATCAACAAGTTGATCTGACTGGGGAAGTAGATAAAGGGCCTCATTAAAGGGCCCAAAATACTGAACTATCCCTTCTAGGCCACACTGTGCAGCTTCAGATGAGTCATAGCCAATAAGAAGCCCTCTTTTGCCCTCTTATTGTTTCATGGCCTAAAGCATCGAGAAGAGATCTGGAAAGCCAGTACTTTTATATTTCTTTATTTTTGGACAATCCTCCTTACAGTTTCTCAGCCCTGCGGATACTGTGAGTCAATTCTCACTTTCCATACTTCAGTTTAAAATGTAACTTAACTTGACGGTCTTGAAGACTGAGAAGATTAAGAGCACGATGGTGAGGATACTCACTTGTCTTTTATAAATCATTATAAATCTATGATTTATTGTGAAATACTGTGTTGTTGTGTCTCGTTTGCAGTCAGACATCATTAAATGTCACCTAATTTCACCTCATCATGTCAATTTAGAATTAAGTGGATTATCATTGGTCCTCTCTTCTGCTCACACAGTACTTCACCCTTACTTCCTGTGCATGATGCTGAATAACTTTAAGCTATTGAGAATTTGTCAATATAAAGGCCTTTCTTCAAAACATGTTCACACAAAAGGCCATAGAGTTTCAGCATTGGCATCATGCCACGATTCGATGTAGGGCA
This sequence comes from Oncorhynchus nerka, assembly GCF_034236695.1. Classification (NCBI taxonomy): domain Eukaryota; kingdom Metazoa; phylum Chordata; class Actinopteri; order Salmoniformes; family Salmonidae; genus Oncorhynchus; species Oncorhynchus nerka. The sequence continues at coordinate 73,819,088 of NC_088415.1, read as the reverse complement.
TGAAAGAATACATCTGCATGGTATACAATCACAGCCGCCAACAGTCATGACATGTAGCTGACACATATGTGTTGACTGCTTGGTGTCAGTTTTTCCACCCAATGCTGCACAGACACACTTCTACTTGGGAAATAATTACTATTCATTAAAGCTAGCTGTCAGATTCTCTGTCTCCCCTCCCTCCCCAGATGTCCTTCAGCAATCCCAGCACCTGTCATTCTGTCAGCCCTCAGTCAGCCTATCGATTCACAGATCTTTACCCAAGCATAGAATGCTTGCATGCAAATTTCTCTCTCCCTCTTTTTCTGGGCTGACCTTTATTTCTTAAAGAGTTTTTGGCAGGGATAAATAAACCACCATGAACTTTATTCAATTTAATTATTACTCTTCTTCTCATTCAGACCAGACATTTGTCAGGTACTAATATGTATTGATTTGCGGTTGTATCCACAACGACAGTCCAAAGTAAAGTTTGCACCTCACTGCAGAGTAACATTGCAATAACAACACATATATCAGTGAAGACTGCTGGGAGGAGCTGTGGGAGGACTGCCTGATTGTAATGGCTGGAATGGAATGAATGGAACGGTATCAAACACAAACATATGGAAACCACGTTTGACTCCGTTCCATTTGATTCCGTTCCAGCCATTACAATGAGCCTGTCCTCCTATACCTTCTCCCAACCACCTCCACTGACATCGAAAGTAGTCAGAATTAAATATCATTATCAGAACACATACGCAACTGAAAAAGGTAACATACTCCAATGTCTTTTCGAATGCATATCTGAAATACCTTGCATCCAATTAATTGTTTTTATATGGATAGAATACAAATAAATGCAAACTTAGTTGTTCTTTTTTATTATTTAATATAAGAACATTTACATCCTCTTAAAACATTGAGAGAAACAAATATTTTTGATCAAACAATAATAAAAAGTGAAACGGTTCTTTACAGAGCCAACCAGTAAGCATATCAGTATGTTTGTGTATGTAGCGCCTCATTCAGTATGTACAGATACAAATACATAAAACATGATCATATAATCAAATATAACTCTTTCAGCTGGATACTGAGCTGATATTTCATATTCTTGATTGAGCTGTGTGAAGTAGAGTCTGATCAAAGTGGATGGAGTCAACCTAAGAATATTTACATTCAGCACTTTGGTTCTGGACATTTGTAGCTTTCAGGGGCAAAACAACATCTTATTCTATAACCATACAGAAGTTGAAGGCGTTTTAGGAAATATCTGTACATTTTTCGAACGACAATTACCTTTCATACTGTACGGAAAAACTGCTTGGGTTAATTATGTCAGGAATAGTACAAGCTAGACATACAGAGAGTTTGTTGCTTATTTCTTGAATGGCTCGCATAAGTAGTGTACTTTACAGCATAGGTACGTACATGGTAGAAATATAGGAACAAGTTATAACTGTAATTATATCAGAGATAAATGTATATAATTGATCATTGTAAGTGTTCACAACTTGTTCAAATATTTTAACCATGTTACTAACAACTTTTACATATAGTTTGATTCTGATGGTAGCAATACTGATGACATAGAAAATGTAATTTAATAAAGGCAGCTAAAGATGACATTCAAATCAAACTGTAATGATAACCTCTTATAGTGGTGCCATTCTCTCATATCATCACCCATTGAAAAGCTACGGTTGGGCTCCCTGTGGAAAGAAAGATGTCCCCCACATATCAAATAAGTTATAAACCGTAATTGTGAGGTCATGCCTGTCTGAGGCCTAAGGACGTTGGGCACCAGTCCCAAGACTTGCACACCAGACAAACAGGCCACTGCTCAGTGACAGTGTTGGCATTGTAGAAGACCTTTTACTTCCACAGGGATATTTACATGTCAGGCGTCCTCTCACCAATGGAAAATGGATCGAGCACACATGAAAAGAGCTGTCCAGCCTTGAACATGGTGGCCATGAAAAGCTCAAGGACGGCCGCCGTTAACAATGAAGTGCCTCAAATGTTAAAAGAAGTCCAATGTGGCAGAATTGGAAGAAATTACACCACTGATTGACATAAAAGAATACAGAGTTTGAAAGAAGAACATCTGGGTGGTATGATAAGTGCTGTGTGCTGGCAGCCATGCTAACCGTCAGTTACTGTCCTATGGACTGAGGCAGTCAGAGGCAGTCAAAGGCAACAAACAAACAGAAAGGAAAACACGGCAAATAAATGCTCTATGAAATCATCTGCTGTACTCAGTGTACTGTCTATCATGTAACGAGAGGCTAGCCAATCAAGTCAAGGAGAGTTAATGCATTCATTTGCATGCTTAGATTTTAGACTGTTATGCAAGTGGATGTGGATTTGGAGTGGAATGTTTGAATGTTTCTATTATATGATAATGTCCATAGTAATGAAATTGTAATAGTACCTTGTATTTGTTGTTGATAATGTTTATAGTTTCTCTCTCTCTCCCCCTCTCTCTTTCTCTGTGTGCTAATAATAATATATTCTCCAGAAACGTTGTATTTCTAACATTTCTCTGAACCTATAATAAAAATTGTAATTGATGACTGTACTACATGACCTACACAGGTACAGGCAAAACAATAAGTACAAGGACCACATTTTATTTGACCAATACCACAACATAAATTACATTATTGGACTCTCAAAACATAATAAATCATTGGAGAAAAATTGCCAACCCCATTTCCCTCATTTTCTTGTGGGAATGTTTGAAATGTTTACACAGCATAATAGACCCTCCTTGATTGATTGGGTGTCCTTCACTGTCCTGACGATTAGCTGAAGGGCAAGTGATGATTTCTAGATGACATCAAGATAAATAACTTTTATTTACAAACTCTGTGTTTGTGACTCCCATCTTATTAAAATAGTTTGATGTTTTTCCCAGGTTGTTCAGAAGCACAGTGAGTTTGATGCAATGTGACAATGTGTGTTTGGTTCCCGTGCACTGTGACAACCTTGGAAATGAGTTTTAACTTGCAAATGCTGCACTTCATATATTAGAGAACATTCATCTTATCAGGAAGCACCCAGGGTAATTCCATTTCATGGTAACAAAGAGGATTCGTACAGCGAAGAGGGACATTTAAATATGTGTTCTTTGTCGAGACCAAATGTTCCTATTGTCCAATGGTACAATTGATAAATCCTAGAAACACAGCTATTCCAGCAGTAGATTTATGACAGCAATTTTTCACTCAAGATGTAGGTTTTATAAATAATGAAAGGTCAAATAGTATTTTATCATATGACATAGATATAGCAATTGTTGAACCATCACAATCCGTGTAAAAGATTTGAAACATATCCAGTTGGAATATACTATACTGAGAGAAATGCATGGTCTCCAGTTTATCAGCTCATGTTAATTTGAGTTCCAATCTAGGCCTACCGTGAATACCATTAATAAACATTTGAGTTAAAGAACTAGTTTAAAAAATAATAAAATTCCGCAATATGTTTAACTGGAATTGTGACTGGCATTTACAGGTAAGATCCACAATACAGTGTACTCATTAGAATGCAAATACAGTTAGCCTATTCCAAAAACGTGTTATGTCTGCAAAATATATTCAAAACATCTAGCTTGGAAATTAAACTGAACTAAATGTGCTTTTTATCTGAATATTGACTCTCCATTATAAGGCATGATTTTTTTTTTTTTACAAATATTTTTGGGGTGTTTGCACTTGGTTATCAAATAAAAGGTATGTGCACTTTCCACATAGATGGAGCAATATTTACAGAGCTGTATACACAGACCTTTAGTAACCTTGCCAGGAGAATTCATTTTGAAGTCCGCTGAAAAACTCAACTCAACATTTAAGACATTTATGGCACTCGGTTTGCCACAATGTTCACCTTCTTTTGGTAAAGTAATGTTGCTGAATAGAACGATTCAGTCATGGGCTTCTCAACCAAATGTTAAGCACAAATACATATCTTGTATGGTTTTGAACGAAAGATAAAATGGAAAGACAAGGATAAACAAATGTGAAGGATTATCAAAATAAACCGTTAAGCATAATCAACAACTCATTCAGCACATCATATTTTCCCTTTAAAATTAAATTGTTCTGTAACCAAATAAAAACAGTTAGAAAGGGAAATCCTGTTCCGTTTCCTCAACTTCATGCCAACAGATGAACAGCCATAGTGATCCTTTTGAAAACTCATCTGAGCTCCTTGCTTTCTATATTAAAAACTCTATCTGTTGTCATGACATCACTCCACATTCAACAGATTCAACACACGCCACAGTCTTTCAGCAAGTGTATAGGAATGTTCTAGACATCTCAGAAATATATGTACATGTTTTCCAAACCAGATGGATAAATTGGCGGATGACTGAAGAGTAACCAGCAGCGCAGCACTCGCTGGACCCTAATTTAGACTGAGCTAGCTGCATAACTGGCCCAGTTCTGCCTCAGAGGAATTGGGCAGCTTGGAGTTGAAAATCTGGAGGGAGTCTCGGATGCGCACCACCTCGCTGGTGGAGAGCTTGAGCCTGTGTCGGAGCAGACATGAAAAGATGTCCAATGCCTGCACTCCGGGCGGGGAGAGCCGGTTGATGCGGTCTCTCATCTCCAGCAGCATATGAAAGGCTGCGTCCTGGGTTCCTTGCGTGTACGGGTAGTCCAGCTGCATAATCAGGTCTTTGATGCCCTCTGGGTCAAAGTGCATGCTGTAGCCAAACACCTTGAGACTGTTGATCTTCATGTAGCCCAGGTTGGACGTGTGGTCGTCCAGGTCCAGGGGCTCGTAGAAAAGGGTCTCGTTGACAGTGGGGTCGTCGGTCAGGATGCGGCTGCGCAGGTAAATGTGCACCGTCTCGAAGAAGGACTTCCACTTGTTGCCCAGCATCAGCGTCCAGTTGTAGCACTGCAGAGAGGCATCCAATTTAGTTCTCTCCCAGTCTGGGAAGTCCTGCTGGTTGACAGGCATGAACCAACTCTCCGAATGGCTGCCCCCAAATGGGTTGACATAGATAGCAGGCACAGGCTCCAGGGTACTGTTTTTAGTGGAGCAGATCTGGAATGAGATTCCCATTAGCATATGAATGAGGTTGGATTTGTTTTTGTTGCTCTTTAGAGTGAGGAGCATGCGTTTCCTCCAGGCCGGGTTGAACCAGCTGCCCAGACGCACATCATTGCTGATGTAGATGGCATGGACCTCCATGCGACTGTCCAGCTGCTGGAGCAGATACTTGACCTCTGTGTCCGGCATGTCAAAGTCAATGTTCAGGTAGTGGTCCAGAGAGTTTGCTATGTTGGGCCGACACGAGCCCAGGTGCAGGATGTTGCCAGGGTGGCAGGAGCCACAGCGGGTGATGTTGTCCGGGGCACATGAGAGGCAGGATGACCCTTCTCCGACCTCACAGGGCACTGTCCCCTGGCAGGCGCTACTGTGCTCTGCAGTGCAGGTGCAGCTCTGCATCTCCTCTGAAAACGTGCCCAGGATTCCATGCTCGTTGCAGTACAGGAGTGACTGGGCCCTGCTCAGCCAAAATCCTGGTGTCCTAAAGAGGAAAGAGCATTATTTTCAAAAACATAATTTAACTATGAGATCATCTTTACTTAAAATGTTTTACCTTTGACTAACACTATTGTACCCTATAGAAAGGATAGAGTAGTGCATACAGGACACAAGTGATGACAATGTCTTGGGGTTCTATTCAATGCGCATCGCAGAAATTCAGCTTTACAGCGAAAGCTGAAATTTAAAGGCAATATTCCCTCTTTAGCAAAGACTGCATTCATAGTAAACGCTGCATATGTCGGCTCAATTGGAAATAACCTTTACATTCATTTCAATCGTGGAATATAGCCCTTAACGTTCACTTAACATCATCCCATTTAGTAAGTGTCAAATAATGATTGATGTGGCCTTTAAAAGGCTTTATCGCCCATCTTTGGGATTCAGAAGAATAGCAAGGGCCATACACACAAGATCCTTCTCTCAACTGTTCCGTTTACTCTGGAGTCTAATGTCTTCCAGAGTCCATTTCACACTATTTCTCAGCCCTATTGAATTATGCAGAACATGTATTCCAGAACCTGCAGAACATACTTGTTCTTTTAAATACCAATATGTTATTGCTAAATCATTCTTAGGATTGTATCTATTTGTCAATTTATTATACATAATGCTCACTATATAAAGTGAATTTGCTATTAAATCTGTGTTCATTATTTATGTACAAGCTTTGGTAGGATTTTAGGTGCAACCTCATTTAGAGCGAAAATAACACAAATATTGTACATAAATTGAAAATGTTGTACTTTGCTGTAACTTTCTACTAAGCACTATTGAGTAGTTGGTTCTGCAAATAGTAGTTTTACTCAACAGGTTTTGTATTGGGACTTGCACAACATAAATCTCAAAAATGAAACTTTTCCTTTCCGCAGGCATGCATATCAAAATTGAGGGATTATATAGCACATGATAATGTAGAATACATCTTCTGGCTCAGCTGAGCTGAATAGATTGTTTTTATTTGTTTGAACAGAGTTAAGGAAGTGAATGACAGCCAGAGGTAGCGCCTGTCAAAGAAATTGAAGTGTTCAGTGGGCAATACGTTAATAACACCAACCTGTTGTCTCTAAGAGCACTTGATTACAGACATGCCACCGTAGACCTCACATCATACAGACCACTTCAATCGGGGCAGAGATACTAAACAGCTCTCTCTCTCGCCCTCTTTTTCATTTCAGACTCTTGCCCTGGTTTTCTCACAGCATCAGATAACAAATTGCATCTTAATGACAGACAACTCAGGCAAGTCAGTGCCTTCATAAAGTATTCACACCTTTCTACTTTTTCCACATTTTGCTTTGTTACAAAGTGGGATTAAAATGGATTTAATATAATTTATTTTGACAACAATCTATAATATATCTATAATATATAAAATACTCTATAATGTCAAAGTGGAAGAACATTTCTAACATCTGTAAAACATTTATGAAAAATAAAACACTAAAATATCTTGATAAGTATTCACCCCCCTGAATCAATTCATTTTAGAATCCCCTTTGACAGCAATTACAGAGTCTTTCTGGGTAAGTCTCTAAGAGCTTTCCACACTTGGATTGTGCAACATTTGCCCATTATTATTTTCAAAATTCTTCAAGCTCTGTCAAATTGGTTGTTGATCATTGCTAGACAACCATTGTCAGGTCTTGCCATACATTTTCAAGCATATTTAAGTAAAAACTGTAACTTGGCCACTCAGGAACATTCACTGTCCTTTTGGTAAGAAACTCCAATGTAGATTTGGCCTTGTGTTTTAGGTTATTGTTTTGCCGAAAGGTGAATTCATCTCCCAGTGTCTGGTGGAAAACACACTGAACAAGGTTTTCCACTAGGATTTTGCCTGTGCTAAGCTCCATTCTGTTTATTTTTTTATCCTTAAAAACTCCCCAGCCCTTATTGATTACAAGCATACCGATAACATGATGCAGCCAACACTAAATATGGAGAGAACGTACTAGGGCTGTGGCAGTCACAAGATTTTGTCAGCCGGTGATTGTCAAGCAAATAACTGTCGGTCTCACGGTAATTGACCGCTAATAAACATAAACACATTTAGCATCTCCTGGCTTCCACACAACCCATTGATGCAGACCTTTGGAACATCTACATTTTAGTCTAATAAATCCATGTAATATAGCCTACATCTTCACAACAAATCCATTATTTATTTTAGACAGTTCTAAAGAAGCATGATATGAAGAAAATGTAGTCTATTTCTGAAGAACAGAATAGCATACTCTGAGTTGTCCTTAGGTTAGGTCCTGATCTGGCTATGCCAAATGGCTGTGGGCTATACTAGTTAATTTAGCAGACAAGATTCGCTTAGAATTCCGTGGCATTATTTTATAGTTTGATGAATGCAAATTAACAAAGGGTATTTTCTCCAAACGATTTGAGAGAGAGCGCACATTTTGTGTTGAGCGGTTAACAAAGTGATGCCGTAATGCACCCTAAAAAAAATCCATGCCTTTTGCAGCCAGCGGCCATTGTGCCCTTCTCTTGTGCCCTTCTCCCCGAGTGCTGCGTTGTGCCTTTCTCCCTGAGTGCTGTGTTGTACCTTTTTCCCTGAGTGCTGTGTTGTACATTTTTCCCTGAGTGCTTGTGTTGTGCCCTTCTCCCCTTGTGCTGCGCGCTCTGAATTACCTCTCACTTACATGGCTCTCCATCACATGATTGGATCTTTCTCACAGGCTACAAGTGAAGACCGACACATCGGGGACGCAACTGCGCGCATCCTTATCCAATTCCGAGGTGCATATTGAAGATATTGGAAGAACTGTCCACATTTACTTTTCGTCAGCCAACAACAAGAGTAGGCCTAACGAACAGCAAAAGCACTAGCCTATGTCAATCTACTATCCTCCATAGTGAAAAGGTCAACCTACAGTATTCTGTGCGAGAAATAAATATTCCAAACATAGTCTGGGACAGTTGTGGGATGCGATAGATCCCCAATTAATACAACCACTACCTTCAAAAAAACATTTTGATGCAATGTGGCTGACGCAACAGATCAGAACGTTTTCAGCTTAAAATGTTGATAAACTAGTAGGCTATTTCACATTATAAGTGCAGAAATGCGCACATGGTAGTAGGCTATAAGCATTAATGTTCTATTAGAGGGAAACACCATTCTCAAAAGTGACCGCAAATGCAATTATACATGTAATGCTTTTATTATAAAGGTGCATTTTAATGGTGAAAATGAGCTTCCACAAACTTTAAACTCACTCGCTGCTTATGTATCATGCATCATGTTATCGGTATGACAGTTAGGCTCTACACCCCTTCTTAATTTTAAGAAGTTATTTGGCCACTTTAGTTGTTAAACAAACTATGCCTATGAGCTAGGCTACATGATGTGTGCGACTATGTTCAGAAAATGTTGCAAAGAAAATACATTGTTTATTATGCTGGGCATCATTCACAAGTCATAGTATATAATTCACAAGTGATAGGCTAATATTGTCATCAGACTATTCTTGATTTAATCTTGTCTTTAGATATACTAAATAATATTTGTGTGAAATTTGTTTTGATTTAGAATGGACCATTATCATGCACCTTTTTTATTTATTACTTAAATAGCGATTGGAGGACGCTTTTCCTGTGGTTCATTTTCATACCAGCCAGGTAGGCAATACTCCTGTTGTAAATATAAGCAATGTGATTAATATTAGCAAAGTTGAGAAATAAATATAGTAGGCCTAGCCTATAGAAAGCAGATGGGTTCCTCCTCTGTTTTCTTGCGCAATTACATGGCCTATAGAAATGTTGTGTGACATGAGCTCATGTTTGATTAGATTTTGATTACATTTGCATTGATGTCAGAGTGATTAGAGGGACAATAGAGTGCCGAGTACAAGGCAGTTAGCAAGCTTGGTAGGCTACTAATGACCATCAGTGGCATCAGAGCTGGGAGAAGCCTAATTAACATGACTAAATGGTCACATGGAATTTAACTGTCTTCATGCCGCTTTGGCAGTAATACGGTCACCGCAACAGCCCTAAGTGGTACTCAGTTATGTGGTCTATTGGATTTGCCCCAAACATAAGACGTTGTATTCAGGACAAAAAGTGAATTGCTTTGCCACATTTTTTGCAGTATTACTTTAGTGCCTTGTTGCAAACAGGATGCATGTTTTGGAGTATTTTTATTCTGTACCTGCTTCCTTTTCACTCTGTCAATTGGGTTAATATTGTGGAGTAACAACAATGTTGTTGAGCCATCCTCCTTTCACAGCCAAACTTTTTTGGGATAGGGGGCAACATTTTCACTTTTGGATGAATAGCGTGCCCAGAGTGAACTGCCTCCTACTCTGTCCCAGATGCTAATATATGCATATTATATTATTATATTATTATTATTAGATTTGACTAGAAAACACTCTGAAGTTTCTAAAACTGTTTGAATGATGTCTGTGAGTATAACAGAACTCATATGGCAGGCAAAAACCTGAGACAAATCCAACCAGGAAGTGGGACATCTGAGGTTTGTAGTTTTTCTAAGATTGGCCTACCGAATACACATTGAGATATGGATGAGATTGCACTTCCTACTGCTTCCACTAGATGTCAACTGTCTTTAGAAACTTGAATGAGGATTCTACTATAAAGGAGTGGCTCATGAGTCAGTAGTCTGGCAGAGAGTCTTGGTCTCATGACAGAGTTACCTCGCGTTCCAGTGCTTTTTCTGAAGAGAAAGGAATTCTCCGGTTGGAACATTATTGATGTTTTATGTTAAAAACATCCTAAAGATTGATTCCATACATCATTTGACATGTTTCTAAAGGACTGTAACAGAACTTTTCGAGTTTTTGTCTGGATGAAGTGCCTGCGCCTCATGAAGATGGATTACTGGGCTGAACACGCTAACAACAAGTGGCTATTTGTACATAAATGATGGAACTTTATGGAACAAATGAGTCATTTATTGTCGAACTGGGATTCCTGGGAGTGCCTTCTGATGAAGATCATCAAAGGTAAGTGAATATTTATGGTGTTGTTTCTAACTTTGTTGATTCCAAAATGGCGGATATTCCTCAGGCTGTTTTGGGTTCTGAGAGCCGTTCTCAGATTATGCTTTTTCCGTAAAGTTTAAAAAAATCTGACACAGCGGTTGCATTAAGGAGAAGTCTATCTTTAATTCAGTGAATAACACTAGTATCTTTTATCAATGTTTATTATGAGTATTTATGTAAAATCACTGGATGTTTTGGAATCAAAACATTACTGCACGTAACACGCCAATGTAAACTGAGATTTTTGGATATAAATATGCACATTATCGAACAAAACATACATGTATTGTGTAACATGATGTCCTAGGATTGTCATCTGATGAAGATCATCAAAGGTTAGTGATTAATTGTATCTATATTTCTGCTTTTTGTGACTCCTATCTTTGGCTGGAAAAATGGCTGTGTGTTTTTTCGACTTGGCAGTGATCTAACATAATCATATGTTGTGCTTTAGCTGTAAAACATGTTTGAAATCGGACACGACGGGTAGATACACATCTTGCTAATCTTTCATTTGCTGTATTGGACTTGTTAATGTGTGAAAGTTACATATTTAAAAAAAAATATATATATATATTTCGCGCGCTGCCTTTTCAGCGGAATGTTGTTGAATGTTGTCGAAGGGTTAAACTCTTGTTTTAAAGTCACCATTGGCCTCATGTTGAAATCCCTGTGCAGTTTCCTTCCATTCAGGCATCTCAGTTAGGAAGGACGCCTGTATCTTGCCTGTATCTTGTAGTGACTGGGTGTATTAATACCCCATCCAAAGTGTAATTAATAACTTCACCATGCTCAAAGGGATATACAATGTCTGCTTTTTTATTACCCATCTACCAATAGGTGCCCTTCTTTGCGAGGCATTGGAAAACCTCCCAGATCTTTGTGGTCGAATCTGTGTTTGAAATTCACTGCTCGACTAAGGGACATTACAGATGTGTATGTGGGGTACAGAGTTGAGGTAGTCATTCAAAAATCATGTTAAACACTATTATTGAGTCTATGCAACTTATTATGTGACATGCTAAGCAAATTGTTACTCCTGAACTTATTTAGGCTTGCCATAAAAAACACGTTGAATACTTCTCAATTAAATCCATTTTAAATTCAGGCTGTAACACCACAAAATGGGGAAAAAGTCAAGGGTGAAGACCATGAAGACCTGACCCAAACAACATAACTTGATATAAAAGAGGAAACAATGATGATAGAATGCCATCAAGTGGTTTTACATAATAGTTAATTTATGTAATTTACCAATGAAGTAGGTGTAAGATGTTCAAAAGCCAAAATAAACACGTTTTCATCTGATATGGCAGATATTACAATATATTTCAGCAATCATTTAAGAGCATGTGATGTTCCCATTTTCGTACCTTTCTCTAGAGAGGCTGATCCTTGGCAGTTTGGGACAGCGCTTGCTCAGAGTGAAGAGTTTCCTCACAATCTTCTGGGCTTTCCCAAGAACCAAATTGGTGCTGATCTCCAATTGGCTGTAGCGCTTCTGGAGAGCTGCATCTGTTGCCCAAAACTTGAAAACCATGGATGTGTTTAAAAAACGGTCCGTTGGTAGTTTTTTCATGAAGGCCTTGAATTCATCTAAGAAATTGAGAAACAATCACCATAAAAACATGATTAGTTTTATTCATCTTAAAAAAGTAAATAATTTCACAATCATCAATATATTTTTATTTTCTTCACTTTTCTTAATTTTAACCAGATATTTATATTATGGATTATACCTTTTAATGTGCAATTATGGTTCATATCCCTAATTTACCATGGACAGCTCTACATTATCATTATATTATTTCACTATTTCACTAATTTAAACCATCCAGAGACTTCCTACTTATGCCCTAGGCAAGTTATCTCCCTATGTAGCTGCTATGAAGTATCTTATCAAATCACTGCAATGAAGACACACAGTACTTTTTTTACAATGCCCAACTGAGTGAGACCTGCAATTGTTATGGGGGCTGGAGCTTTTATATTCCTGTATGCTACTCTTGGCAACACTGTAGTGAGTACATTTCTAGTTAAACTGACAGGCTCAGGTCTTTACAGTGCTCGATGATCCTGAGTGAGCTACCTCTGGCTCCCAGAGCCAACACCAAATGAGTTGAAAACATCAAGTTGTAGTTTATCACATTCAACGGCTCAATTGGGTTACACATCGGACTTGCGGTGTCACCTCTCTTCATACTATCAGTCTCAAATGCATGCGATGTCGCAATAGGTATTTGATGGATCCATTAGTTTGTTCAGTGTTAAAATATTTTGTTTAATGGTAAATGATTTGATTGCATTATATCTCGATAGACCTCCTGCCTGATTATTTGTTGACATGGGCATAATACCACAGGAACTACTACTGAAAAAACCTTACTAAATTTCTATGTTGTCGGCATGCGTTCACATGCATTAATTGAACACGCATTAATTGGAAACCCTTGAATGAGTAGGTGTGTCCAAACTTTTGACTGGTAATGTACGCTACTACTTCCCGTTTTCTTGGAAAACAGAACAAGCAGTGATAAGTAGCCTATTATGTACCTGCCTGTACTTACATAGATGTTATTCCCTTATGGTTACCTACTTCCGAAAATGTGGTCTCCTTTGACACGAGGAGGCAGAGTAACAGCGTACTTTCATATGTGGTTAGACACCACATTATGCCCTCATCAAATAACACATCTTTCTAGCATGTACTTACGGATTCTAACCACCCACCTGACAAGCCAAGGCTATAGAGTGGTAATATCATCTAATAAAAAACTAATCTTTCACCTTGGACCCTATAGCTGAAAATCAGGGCGCATCAACTTGCTGTTTGTCAGGCTCACCCACCATGTGAAACATATGGGATGTGTCCCAAATGGCACCCTATTCCTTTTTTAGTGTACTACTTTTGACTAGGGCCCATAGGAGCGGGGATATGGTGCCATTTGGGACGTAGGATATGGTGCCATTAACTGGAGTGATCAATGCCTCTGCTTCCCTCCACATGCACTGGAGAACCCAGGCCATTTGAATGATCATTGGGATTCACAGAACACAAAAGTAATGTGTCTGTCTATTCCCCTTTTTCTTGGCATTTGTGACTTTATGTTCACATTCATGGAAAATGTAGGCCTTTAAAAATGTGTCAGAAAAAGGGATGTGGTTATTTCCCATAATGGACACAGCCCACTTTCATTCTGATGGGCGTATTAGTAATTCATATAACCATGAACAGAACAGACAGCAAGCTGGGCTTGTTTATTTTTCTCAAAATCAAGGATTTTGAATCATGGTTTTGAATGGCAGCACTGCAACTATTATTTGATATTAGGCAGGGTGAAACCAATATTTTAAATGAGGACAATGCACTGCCATAAAGCTTGTATCTTTGAGTTGTATGTTACAGAGCAGATGCTTTTGCAATGTCGTTGCATGGAATACAGTGATATAATATCTTCCCATTTCTCAATGGATTACTAAATGTTTTTGTTATTACTGAATCCTGAACCTGAATTATTAAGGAACCCCCCTTGGAATCCCCATATCTCTTCCATTGCTTTGATTGAACAAGTTATTAACATACAGTGCATTCGGAAAGTATTCAGACATTTTTCCACATTTTGTTATGTTAGTATTATTCTAAAATTGATGAAATATATATTTTTCTCAGCAATCTACACACAATACCCCATAATGTCAAAGCGAAAAGTGTTTAAAAAAAAACAATTTTGCAAATGTATTACAAATAAAAAACAGAATTATCTTATTTTCACAAGCATTCAGACCCTTTTCTATGAGACTCGAAATTGAGCTCAAGGGCATCCTGTTTCCATTGATAATCCTTGGGGAGTTTCATCAACTTGATTGGAGTCCACAGCATGTCAGAGAAAAAAAACAAGCCATGAGGTTGAAGGAATTGTCCTTAGAGCTCCGAGACAGGATTGTGTCGAGGCACAGATCTGGGGAAGGGTAGCAAAAAAATTCTGCAGCATTGAAGGTCCCCAAGAACACAGTGGCCTCCATCATTCTTAAATGGAAGAAGTTTGAAACCACCAAGACTCTTCCTAGAGCTGGCCGCCCGGCCAAACTGAGCAATCCAGGGAGAAGGGCCTTGGTCAGGGAGGTGACCAAGAACCCAATGGTCACTCTGACAGAGCTCCAGAGTTCCTCTGTGGAGATTGGAGAACCTTCCAGAAGGACAATCATCTCTGCAGCACACCACCAATCGGGCCTTTATGGTAGAGTGGCCAGACGGAAGCCACTCCTCAGTAAAAGGCAAATGAAAGCCCGCTTGGAGTATGCCAAAAGGCACTCAAAGACTCTCAGACCATGAGAAACAAGATTATCTGGTCTGATGTAACCAAGATTACTATTTCGCCTGAATGCCAAGCGTCATGTCTGGAGGAAACATGGCACCATCCCTACAGTGAAGCATGGTGGCAGCATCATGCTGTGGGAATATTTTTCAGTGGCAGGGACTGGGAGACTAGTCAGGATCGAGGCAAAGATGAACAGAGCAAAGTACAGAAAGATCCTTGAGGAAAACCTACTCCAGAGCACTCAGGACCTCAGACTTGGGCGAAGGTTCACCTTCCAACAGGACAACGACCCTAAGCACACAGCCAAGACAATACAGGAGTGGCTTCGGAACAAGTCTCTGAATGTCCATGAGTGACCCAGCCAGAGCCCGGACTTGAACCCGATCAAACATCTCTGGAGAGACCTGAAAATAGCTGTGCAGTAACGTTCCACATATAACCTGACAGAGCTTAATTAAGAGGATCTGCAGAGAAGAATGGGAGAAACTCTTGTGCCAAGCTTGTACCGTCATACCCAAGAAAACTTGATGCTGTAATTGCTGCCAAAGGTTGTTCAACAAAGTACTGAGTAAAGGGTCTGAATACTTATGTAAATGTGATATTCTTTGTGGGGCAGAAGTCCCAGTGCAGTAAAAATTATGATTGTTTTACGTTTTATATATATTTCCACACTAGGTTGAAATAATACTGTGAAATTGTGAATATGATGAAAATGCCCTTTTAGTGTAAGAGCAGTTTAAAAAGATCGCCTGAAATTCCAGCCTGTTTTAACTTAATGAACCAATAAGAGAGAGTGTTCCATACCTCTCTGCCAATAACAGCTAGTTTTCAGTTTTCCCCTCCCCACTCAGACCACTCCCAGACAGTCCTAGCTAAATTCTTGCTTGAGACATTGCTCTTTGCTAAGAAGCTTCTTTTTTTTTACCACGTTAATTGAAAACAATCCCAGTAAGGTACTTAATTGTTACCTAGAAAGGATTTGATTTTGAGATTTAAAAAAATGGCTGCATTGGACCTTTAAGAGAGATCTAAGTTCACCATCCTTCTTTCAAATGTATGTCTCCTTTTTTTCTTTCCGTGGGTATACTACTCCTACTGGAATACTTTGAGTGGAAAACACAGTGAGACATGGCTGTCAAGCTATCATCACAAAGACATCAAATGGTTGCTTGTGGCACTTTGACGGCAACTACAATACAGTGCCTCCACCGTATTTGACATTATAGTTACAGTGCACTATATGGTACACTGACATAAAGACGGCACTTCTTTCAAGGTAAAACTTGTCGGGATTGGTAAACTATCTGTAGGAACTACTGCAGTTGATGCTCGCTCTTTATGAACAAGGTTCCTATTCTCCTATGACATTTTTCAACACTTTATATTCCAGAGACAGGACTAAGAACAACACTTTCACTTTCTCTGTGTATCAGATTTTGAAATATCAGATATTGAGGGGGGATCTTGTTGGGCTCAGACTGAGCATATAGAAAATACAACCTGTATCAGATAAGAAATACATTATGCAAACAGCACAAATAAACTAGTTGATCGTTACTAGGCTTTCTGGTGGCATATAATGTGATCCGGAACTGGATAAGATATTAATATTTACATGAATATCTTAAAAGATCCTTTTGTTTTGTCCCTTAAAGACTCGTTCAATTTTCAAAACACAAATAAATATTTTCAGAATGAAATCGTACCACTTGAGATATGCTGTACAGTTTGTGGGCTAAGACACCATATATGAACTTCAATGACTCATCAGGTATAACAAAAAATGTAATCAAACTAAAGGCCCTGCTATGTGATCAAATATGGCTGCTGTTGCAGTTATTAGATGAGACTGAAACACTTTTTTTGTTCAGTATGTTTCTAGATCCTATTATTAACCAATGTAAAGTCTAAGACTCACTATGAAAAACCACAGGTCAAGTATGTATTGCTCCCAGCCCACAACCAAATAATGATGAGCAGAAGCACTGTTTTTGATTGCACAGTGGGAGGAAGTAAGACATATGATCTGACCCAACGACATATTATACCACACAGTAAACTGCAGGATCTGATTTGCATTGAGGGTTAATCTCTTTTGCCTTGTAAATGGCTTATAACTCTCTCTCCCTTTGGATAACTCACAAAGTAATCGCTTGTCGACCGATTCTGCCTGTTAACTGAAGAATCTGTCAGGACTGAATGGGATATGTCGGATAACGAGCAGCAGCAGTTCTGGTTATTTGGACAAATCATGATTTCACAGGTGTTAGCATCTCTTAATCACTTCTCTTAACATGTATGGGTTAACCGAGATTACTCACAAAGTAACACAATGCTGTCTGAACAGGATTCTTTGTTAATGTGAGACGAGCAACTTTCCCATCAGACAAATAAATATTCACCTATTGTAGGCTCAAGGAATACTGTAGTATTACTATATTTTCAATAGCTTTTCTTCAAGAAATCAAGTATCTTGTTATTTTGCCTTGAACATATGAACATTTTTCATATGAGAAATGCTCCTCACTTTCTGTCAGTGCTGGTAAAGCTTGAACAATAAATATATTCGACCTTTGCACACACGGGAAACCAATGCTATCAGGTTTCTGCTTATTGCTCTCTGGTGGGTGATTTTAGCATGGAAAAACACCACTATGTGCTCTAAGGTTCGACAAACTCATAAAGGAGATCAATTTCCACTACTACAATGATTCCTTCTTCCAGGGTTGGTGCTGAAACATAATAACCTGACACTGACTCTTGCTCTTGATCTGCAAGGCTCAGATATTTCAGTATTTATGGCTAACGTGTGGAGCAAGATGTCACAAACTCATGATAGCTTTATGATTTCTTAGGAAAAATCTACAGATTCATGATTACTGTTTCCTTTGATCATGGATGGCTATACACATGAGCTAAGACAAACTATCAATTTGGCTATGTTCGGCAATCTGGGCTTTTTATTGTTGCCATTTAAGGGTTTATGTTGCATACAATGAATAAGGAGCTGTACTGAAATGTTTCCCATTAAACCAAATCTGACATTCAATATAACATCATCATCAAATATTTATTGGAATTAGGATGCTCATTCTATCTGATGTGGTACACTCTTTTGCCCTTGTTGGTGATCATTGTGTTACAGTATCGCTTTGCCACAATTTATAACCCAGAAGAACCATCCGTTTCAGGGATGTGAAGCACAGTACAGTAGTACTGCTTCTGTTATAATTGATTGAGAAATACAGTTTCTTTAGAATGCCATTAGACAATTCCCTTTTACCTCATGTTATACAAATCAAACCCCGTTTGGGTATTATTAATAAGCATGACAAATTGTTTCATTACTACTGCCAGGTCAACTTTGACAACAGAGAGGGTAACACCAGAAGCTTGAGTAAGCTCACAAGTTATTTAGCATTGACTGTTTGGAATATTTCACCAAGTCATGCGGTAAGATCCAACCTGGATAATAGATTTAGTGAACAGGAGGGGGTCAATCATTCAGGCAGCATTTCCCCAGCAGCTATTTCTCAGAATACTTGCCTGAGGATAATGGTTTTTACACTTAGTGAGTAATGCATTGAATGAGATATTTCGCCAAAATATGTAATTTCAGTGCCATAGAGGACGCCTGCTGTCCATTGACTAAAGCAGATGCTTTGGGAACATTTCTAAGGACATTTTATTGAGCTGAGTCATCTATTGGATCTAGCCCAGTTCTTGTAGTCGGGCACCAGTTTCTATAACCTGACCAAGGAGCATAACAAGAATATATTGTTTCATTGCTCTTACAGTATGAAAGCAGTACTCTCCAATGTTACACCATCAAGCTGCAGTTGGGAATGAGACAGTCATTTGTTCTTCTGTGTTCTATAGTAAGAATGTATTGCCATGGAAAAATACATTATATTCCTCTAATTAGTATTGATGGAGGAATGAAGTTGATGCAGTTGCATATTGGGATATTATTTTAGCCGATATTTCGTATCGTTTAGGAAATATTGCAAGATTATTTTCTCGCTAGTTGGCTGTACCTGCACCAAAACTCCAGTATTTTTCCTTCATAGCTTGTTCTCCATCTTCTTTTAAATAGGGAGCCAATTTGTTTTCAAGACTTATTTCCATTACTGATCAAAACTCATTTTCTCATGGCTCTCTCTTATCCCTCTGCAGCAGACATATGGTGAGCAATATGTTTGGAACATCGAATCACAATAAAATTCCAGTATTGGATCGCAATGCATATAGAATCATGAGAATTGCAATACATATCATATCTGGGATAATATCATATTGTGAGGTCCCTGGCAATTCCCAGCAGTACTAATTCGCCTTTTGACTCCATATATAGTATCAACATTGCTACCAGGTAAGCTATCGTCATCAGCTATCACTCTGTCAGAGAATGCATTTGTCATAACCCTGTAACGTCTTCCACGAACAGTATCTGACAGGTACAATTCTTAGAATAAAGGGTTCCCAAAGGGTTCCAGGTCAAATCCTTTTTGGTTCCAGGCAAAACCATTTTGGGATCCGGTTCTACATGTAACCCAAAACGGTTCTACTTGGAACCAAAAGGGTTCTGCTTTGAACCAACAAGGGTTATTTAAAGGGGATCTTCTATGTGTACAGACAAAGAACCCTTTTAGATTCTAAATAGCACCCTTTTTCTAAGAGTGTGTCACGGCAGATTTCCTCCTCTTCCTCTCAGGAGGTGTAGCAAGGATTGGACCAATACGCAGCGTGGTAGGTGTCCATGTTTTAATAGGGAAAACTGAACATGAACACAAAATAACAACGTGAACTGGCAATGAAACAGTCCTGTGTGGCACAGACACAGGAAACAATCACCCACAAAATACCCAAAGAACATGGCTGCCTAAATATGGTTCCCAATCAGAGACAACGATAAACACCTGCCTCTAATTGAGAACCAATCTAGGCAACCATAGACTTACATAAACACCTAGACTAGAAAACACTCCATAAAAACATACAAAACCCCTAGACCAGGCAAACACATAAATCCCCCATGTCACACCATGAACTAACCAAAATAATAAAGAAAACAAAGATAACTAAGGCCAGGGCGTGACAGAGTGTAAACTAGGATGTTGTTTGGCTCTCTGTTAAAATAGTTTACTTGCTGTCTACTATTTTAAATTGGCTCTAATCTTTAACAAAATGGTACACTGATTCTTAATCCTTAAGACAAAATATGCACGGTCTGCCAGCCGTTATGATTAAATGCTAAATGAGGTCCAGGTAACCATTAGAATCCTAATTCATTAAGTGAATTAGAATCCTCATTCATTCACTCATTCATATTTTGTGTATTTGATGGTTCTGGATAATAAAATGCATTAACCTTGGGCATTATCAAGGTTGTGTATATAAAGGAAGCCAGGTGGCCTAGTTGGATGAAGACAGATGGGATTTAACTATGTTCCCACTCACAGTTATTATATTGTTTAATCGTATTTGTTTTATATACCAAACATGACCTTAAATTCCCTTTATGGTAGATGTAATTTTTGTGAGGCAGACATGCAGTATTGTGAATAGTGTCAATAGACTTGACAAAGGTAGCCTATGTGCATGACAAAGGTAGCCTATGTGTCTCAGCACCTCCCCCTTTAAATCCTTGATTACAATGCTTCCCCTGCATGGGAGACCAGGTGAAAATTACAACACCTTTCATCCTCTCCCTCAAACACCTTCTTTTTAAAAAACCTTTATTTAACTAGGCAAGTCAGTTAAAGAACAAATTATTACTTTCAATGATGGCCTAGGAACAGTGGGTTAACTGCCTTGTTCAGGGGCAGAATGACCAATTTTTAGCTTGTCAGCTCAGGGATTTGATCTTGAAACCTCTCGGTTACTAGTCCAACACCCTAACCACTAGGCTAACCACTAGGTGTGCACTTTCTTTAGTTTATTTTTTTAAATGAGATTTTATTAGAATCCCGTTAACTGACGCCAATGGTGACAGCTAGTCTCACATAAAGAATAAGATATTACAGACAAAATGCTTTACAATTTACATACATTTAAAACTATTAACATGTAGCGTGTGTGTGTGTGTATGCAGCAGTTACACATACATGTCAATACATACACACAATAAGTAGGTTTTCTTTACACAGAACTGTCACCTTGTATTACAGTACCCACAGTTTATCTTCTTACTTTTATTAAGTCGTATCTGGGTTTTGATTGATGTTGCAAAAAGAGTATTACTTATAAACTAATGCTGTCAGTTTGAACTGCATTGAACTCACACTTTTAAACTAGACTGGGACAGTTACTGGGCAACAGTAAAATGGGCAGGTCGAAAGGCCTATGGGAATTAACAATGGACAGAAGGGTTGCATCCCAAATAGCACCCTATTCCCTATTTATGGCACTACTTTTCATCAGGGCACAAAGGGCCCTGATTAAAAGTAGTGTACGATATAGGGAATAGGGTGCCATTTGGGATGAAAACTAGGAAGTCATAGTCACTGCCCTGATCAGGACACTGAAATAGCATTCAAAACACATTTTCTAATAGTAAGGACTAGATTCAATCAGATCAAGCGTTAACTGGGGATAGCAAACACTCGCATAGTGGATGTTTTGCTGTGTTGGAGGTGTAACTGCATTGGGTGTCACAAAGCCACACCCACCCCACTCCTGTTAGAAGTTCAGAGCTAGAAAGTGTAGGCTATATAGAAATATTTACACTCAAATAAAAAAATCTTCAAACAAGATAATTACGATTTCTATCATCCTAATGCAGGTGTGGTTGACAGACACATTCCACCTTTCCAACTTGTAAACAAGGCTATTGTGACTCCATGCAGCCAATAGAAATGTCCACTTTAGGTATAATGCTGGGAGCCATTGTGGATTTGACAGCTCTTACCAGTTACACCTCAGACACTGCCAAAACAACCGCTATGAGGATGTTGGCCAAAGCGGAACTGATTGAAGAGAACCCCTTATAATCTTTATCGAAGAGCTTGTAACAAACTATAAGTCTTTGCTCTCATAGTAGGGAATATGAGGAAGTTTCATCTCTCCTCACGCTAGAAAATGTTTGTTGCCTTGGGCAAAGTAAAGATAAAAATGTTTGCAAGGCCTATGTTGCAAAGTACATTCAGAAATGAGCTTAGGGCTTAGTAGCTCAAGAGGGAAGAGCCAACCTGGGAGATACTTGCTGTAACGTGGCTGGCACTGTCTACCTTTGAGGCATTGGGAGTTGACTGTACTTAGTTTCTGTTGCTTAACCTTTAAACATATACAAATAATTAAAAGCTCAATGTTGTTAATAGGGTATTGTGAATTTATGAATACCACATTTTGTTTCAATTAAATTCTACCAATGAGCTGAGGTCACATGAGTTTTTAAGGACTATAAATACCTCTTCACCTTTAGTATATGAAGGCCGTTTTCTATTGTCCTGATGGGTAACCGTACCGCTGAATTTACACAACTATACTACACTACACTATTCACATACAACTTGCTATGCTGACAGACATACACACACACACAGAGACAGACAGCTCTCCTGTTGTTTGCTATAAAAATAGAATTGACATTTTAAAAAACAACAACATAATAATCACCCAAGTTATTGTAACTAATAGGTAACATAGAGCCTTTTTAATCTAGTGGTGGACAAGCCCACACAATACTCACACATCCAGTACAACAACACAGACTTAGCTTGTCACACCCTGATCTGTTTCACCTGTCTTTATGATTGTCTCCATCCCCCCCCAGGTGTCGCCCATCTTCCCCATTATCCCCTGTGTATTTATACCTGTGTTCTCTGTTTGTCTGTTGCCAGTTCCTTTTGTTTCGTCAAGCCTACCAGCGTTTTTCACTCTGTTCCTGTCTCTTGATTGTTCCTGTTTTCTAGTTTTCCCGGTGTTGACCTTTTCTGCCTGCCATGAGCCTGCCTGCCGTCCTGTACCTTTGCCCCACCTATCTGGATTACTGACCCCTGCCTGCCCTTGACCTGTCTTTTGCCTTCCCCTGTTGGATTAATAAACTGTTATTACTTCAACGTGGTCTGCATCTGGGTCTTAACTGAAAAGTGATATAGCGAGTATTTATTAAACAGCCTTTACAAAGCCCTGAAAAAAGAACTGTGTTTAAAGCTGTTAACGAGATCCTCATTAGCTGTAGTGACTCTAGCACTATGACATTTGATTAGCTGGATTCAACAGTGTGAGTCACAATGTAATTGAGCCAATGGAGACTACCCCTGGCCTCACGAACTGTCCATGTTGAATGCCTACACTTACAAACAGAAGGCAGTTCATTGTCATTAGCTACTGAGTTGAGCTGTACTCACAAATAATCCCTGACATCAGTTGAATGTTTTTCAATAACAATGTTTTGACAAAAAACATTTGTTTACAATTAGCTCAATTTGCAACAACAAAAACACCAATGTAGTCTAGAAAAGTATGCATGGGTTGCACCGCAGTTACTTGGTCGCGTCACACCGTTGTTATCAACGTTCTCAAGCCACTCTCAGACATACTGATGCCGAAAGTTGAGTGGTGCCCAGTCATTCTTAATGGGGGCTAATGATTTCTATGGCTAAATTAGAGTATAGTGGCTTGGAAATACGATGACATTTCTAAAGTAGCCAAACAACTTTGTCATCATTTTGATGCTGTCAAATATACTTTAGAGATGGCAATGTTGCCATTAACTAGCAAAGTTTGTCAAAAAATAGCAAGCAATGCTAACGTAAGTGAGCTAAAGTTATACTTGAGCTAAAGTTATACTTCATCTAAAGTCAATTTGGCGACATCACAATGATGACAAAAGTTTTCGACTACTAAGTATTTGTCTCCTTTCGAAATGTCATCATCTTTCCAAGCCACTATTATGTACTTTAGATTAAATGTTCATCAGTGCAAATTAAGCAGAACGTTCAGTTGGGCACCAGTGCTCAAGAGAATATTCATATCGATATTGTGATGCAACGTGCAATCCATTAATATGTTAAACACATTGTATGCAAGTAAAACACGCTCATATTACAACATACAGTAGCATTATTTCCTGTTTGGCAAAGTCCACTTATTTCGCAGGGAGGTACAGTGCCTTGCGAAAGTATTCGGCCCCCTTGAACTTTGCGACGTTTTGCCACATTTCAGGCTTCAAACATAAAGATATAAAACTGTATTTTTTTGCGAAGAATCAACAACAAGTGGGACACAATCATGAAGTGGAACGACATTTATTGGATATTTGAAACTTTTTTAACAAATCAAAAACTGAAAAATTGGGCGTGCAAAATTATTCAGCCCCTTTACTTTCAGTGCATCAAACTCTCTCCAGAAGTTCAGTGAGGATCTCTGAATGATCCAATGTTGACATAAATGACTAATGATGAAAAATACAATCCACCTGTGTGTAATCAAGTCTCCGTATAAATGCACCTGCACTGTGATAGTCTCAGCGCAGAGAGCATCATGAAGAACAAGGAACACACCAGGCAGGTCCGAGATACTGTTGTGAAGAAGTTTAAAGCCGGATTTGGATACAAAAAGATTTCCCAAGCTTTAAACATCCCAAGGAGCACTGTGCAAGCGATAATATTGAAATGGAAGGAGTATCAGACCACTACAAATCTACCAAGACCTGGCTGTCCCTCTAAACTTTCAGCTCATACAAGGAGAAGACTGATCAGAGATGCAGCCAAGAGGCCCATGATCACTCTGGATGAACTGCAGAGATCTACAGCTGAGGTGGGAGACTCTGTCCATAGGACAACAATCAGTCGTATATTGCACAAATCTGGCCTTTATGGAAGAGTGGCAAGAAGAAAGCCATTTCTTAAAGATATCCATAAAAAGTCTTGTTTAAAGTTTGCCACAAAACACCTGGGAGACACACCAAACACCAAACATCCCCACTGTCAAACATGGTGGTGGCAGCATCATGGTTTGGGCCTGCTTTTCTTCAGCAGGGACAGGGAAGATGGTTAAAATTGATGGGAAGATGGATGGAGCCAAATACAGGACCATTCTGGAAGAAAAGCTGATGGAGTCTGCAAAAGACCTGAGACTGGGACGGAGATTTGTCTTCCAACAAGACAATGATCCAAAACATAAAGCAAAATCTACAATGGAATGGTTCAAAAATAAACATATCCAGGTGTTAGAATGGCCAAGTCAAAGTCCAGACCTGAATCCAATCGAGAATCTGTGGAAAGAACTGAAAACTGCTGTTCACAAATGCTCTCCATCCAACCTCACTGAGCTCGAGCTGTTTTGCAAGGAGGAATGGGAAAAAATTTCAGTCTCTCGATATGCAAAACTGATAGAGACATACCCCAAGCGACTTACAGCTGTAATCGCAGCAAAAGGTGGCGCTACAAAGTATTAACTTAAGGGGGCTGAATAATTTTGCATGCCCAATTTTTCAGTTTTTGATTTGTTAAAAAAGTTTGAAATATCCAATAAATGTCGTTCCCCTTCATGATTGTGTCCCACTTGTTGTTGATTCTTCACAAAAAATACAGTTTTATATCTTTATGTTTGAAGCCTGAAATGTGGCAAAAGGTCGCAAAGTTCAAGGGGGCCGAATACTTTCGCAAGGCACTGTAGTTATGTAAGCTATACCTTCACCTGTAGGCAGTGATTTTAACTCTGTCGAGGGGAGAGGAAGGACTAGTACCATGACTACATTCTCAGATAGTATCCCCTGGGAGTGCAAAGATTCTAGGAAACGAGACCGTATGAAGGGAGAGCATACGTTACACGAGCCACCCCCCAGAGACATGTAATGCACCTCTACCAGCTACCTTTGCACAGGGGGGCATGTAGTCCTTTCCCCCCGACCACTTTAAACACGCGTCCCAAATAGCATCCTATTACCTATATAGTGCATTACTTTTGACCAGGGTCCATAGGGCTCTGGTCAAACGTAGTGCACTGTATAGGGAACATGGTGCCATTTTAGACATACACACTACATTTTTCATTAAAAAAGGTTCTCTACAGGCGATCCTGGTGACAAATGGAGCCTGAGCTAAAGGATCCCTAACCACACTAAATTACCCCATGTGGATTTGATGCATCTCTCTCTCAACAGGCACACAGAATGAACAATAGTAGAAGATGAACTGCCATTGTCTCATCCATTTGTCAGCAGGAGAGGGAGGAGAGGCCTTCATCTGCTATTCTATTTATAGCTCAATGTCTTTGTTGCAAGCAGTCAGATATTGAACAGCGTTGATGATGTTTTTCTCCATAGGAAAAAAAACTTTATTTTCAGTATACAACACCTCCTCCGCAAGCATCTGTGCTACTTCGCTGAGCTACCGGTCAAGTTTGACGATGAATCACTTTCATACCAGAAATAGAGCCTTGGAAAGTTTTGCTCCCATTGTTCATGTATTAATGTGAACAAAAAAGTTTGACACATGACAGAAAGAGTAGCGAGGTTCAACTGGTGTTTGAAATAGTCTCAGAGAGTCTGCTGCTGGACCCAGGCCAACACTCCTGAGCCCCTAGTGAGATGTCGAGCACTGTTGAGTCTATGTACCTCAAGAGAGTAAGTTGTCCTCCAGTCCGAGCGCATGGTGGGCTAGTGGTCCTCAGGGATCACAGAGAGCTTTAGGGGTCAGCAGCACACACGTAAAACCACCATCACAGTCCCTGAGCTCCAATGGTGAGCTGACAGTGCTTCAAATACTTTTCTCAAGGAACTAACTGTTTGTCTCTACCCCTGCGCCTTAATCCATGTTTCTCCATGTTTTTGTTGTATTTCATTTCACTCGTTTGAAATATAGCACACATTCTTATTTTGCTGCCACTGCTGCTTGAGTTAAGGCAGGCGTGTGCTTTGTGGTCTCTGATCATGTGAGCGAACATATGTGCCTCCGGAATCGACATGTGAAGTCTGCACAGAATGTAACATCACAGGGATCAAAGTATCCCAAAGCATTACAAAACTATTAATACAATGGGTGTAGATTTCCAGAGCTGAATTTCAACTTTTGGCAAACCTCATATTTTACCAAAATATTTATTATAATTGAGTTCCTTGTGCGTAGTGTTTGTGTGAGCTTGACTAGATCTCTTAGTCTGTATACTAACAATTAGAAAGTGTTGATCTATGTGGCACTGTATCAGCACAAGTTCACGGTAGAATTATAGCTCCAATCATATTACTGACATGTGCAACATGCAACATCTACCGTTACAGTGCATTTGGAAAGTATTCAGACCCCTTCATTTTTTCCACATGTTGTTATGTTACAGCCTTATTCTAAAATGGATTACATAGTTTTTCCCTCATCAATCACAATGCCCCATAATGACAAAGCAAAAATAGGTTTTTAGAAACGTAAATATGACATTTACATAAGTATTCAGACCCTTTACTCAGTACTTTGTTGAAGCAACTTTGGCAGTGATTACAGCCTCAAGTCTTCTTTAGTAGGACACTACAAGCTTGGCACACCTGTATTTGGGGAGTTTCTCCCATTCTTCTCTGCAGGTCCTCTCAAGCTCTGTCAGATTGGATGGGGAGTGTCGCTGCACAGCTATTTTCAGGTCTCTCCAGAGATGTTAGATCGGGTTCAAGTCCAGTCTCTGGCTGGGCCACTCAAGGACAGTCAGAGACTTGTCCCGAAGCCACTCCTTCATTGTCTTGGCTGTGTGCTTAGAGTCGTTGTCCTGTTGGAAGGTGAACCATCGCCTAAGTCTGAGATCCTGAGATCTCTGGAGCAGGTTTTCATCAAGGATCTCTCTGTACGTTGCTCCGTTCATATTTGCCGCAATATTGACTAGCCTCCCAGTCCCTGCCGCTGAAAAACATCCCCACAGCATGATGCTGCCGCCACCATGCTTCACCGTAGGGATGGTATTGGCCAGGTGATGAGCGGTGCCTGGTTTACTCCAGACATTGCGCTTGGCATTCAGGCCAAAGAGTTCAATCTTGGTTTCATCAGACCAGAGAATCTTTTTTCTCATGGTCTGAGAGTCCTTTAGGTACCTTTTAGCAAATTCCAAGCGGGCTGTCATGTGCCTTTTTACTAAGGAGTGGTTCCATCTGGCCAATCTACCATAAAGGCCTGATTGTGGAGTGCTGCAGAGATGGTTGTTCTTCTGGAAAGTTCTCCCATCTCCACAGAGGAACTGGAGCTCTGTCAGAATGACCATTGGGTTCTTGGTCACCTCCCTGACCAAGGCCTTTCTCTCCCTATTGCTCAGTTTGGCCGGGCAACCATTTAAGAATGATGGAGGCCTCTGCGTTCTTGGGACCTTTAATGCTGAAAAAAATGTGTACCCTTCCCCAGACCTGTGCCTCAACACAGCTCTGCAGACAATGCTTTCGACATCATGGTTTGATTTTTGCTCTGACATGCACTGTCAACTGTGGGACTTATATAGACAGGTGTGTGTGTGCCTTTCCAAATCATGTCCAATCAATAGAATAAAAAAAGGACTCCAGTCAAATTGTAGAAACATCTCAAGGATGATCAATGGAAACAGGATGTATCTGACCTCAATTTCGAGTCTCATAGCTAAGGGTCTCAATACTTAGGTAATTAAGGTATTTCAGTTTTTTATTTTTAATACATTTGCAAAAAAATCTAAAAACCTGTTTTTGCTTTGTCATTATGGGGCATTGTGTGTAGATTGATGATAATAATAATGTTTTAATCAATTTTAGAATAAGGCTGTAATGTAACAAAATGTGAAGGGGTCAGAATACTTTCCGAATGCACTGTACCAATACATAGGCTCTTGCAAGTTCCGTGGCTGTATGCATTACATTGAATTGGCTGCTGGAGAAGCACTATTGAGCTGTGTATGAAGTTTTGCTTTGGGCTAAGAGCAGCATTTCTGCTGTAGGGAGAATCTGCCATGTACTCGACATTATAATCCCCTCTTAGAGAAAACATTACTGGAGCTAAGCAGAATGCCACCATTTTGCCTTCTTTCTGTATCTACCTTCATTTGTTCCTGAATATACAAGTTTCCACATTATGCTTGATCTTCGTTATGACAGTGTTATCGTCTAATCAGTGTGTGCAATACACATCACATTCTAAACTCCATCAAAATGCAGGGATAAAAAAGCAATACAAATCAGTCGACCACTAAGACATGTACAATATGCTAAGGTATTGAAGATGCATGGATGTCCTGGATGCAATTGAACCCCAAAAGCGCCAACAGCGGTTAAAAATTTAATTTCAACATTTTGGGGCTTTGTCAAGCGACTAGTTACCAACAAAAAAATCAAATTTACGATGATTTATGTGTTAATATGGAAGAATGAAAAATAATATCTCATTTGTTTACAAGTGGTGCTTGTCACAAAGGTAGATGTATAAGATAGTTGCTTAACAAAGCCCTTAACAAAGCCCTCTCTCAACTTTTTTCATTCAACTTTTTCACTCCGGATGCTTTATCTGGACGTGGTTCGTCAGGACCTCCACCAGTCTAAGCTAAGTAGTAACATTAACATGATGCCTTCTAATTGCAGTCACTGTACTCATAACATACAGGAGAACGATCGCCTTATGGCGAGGATAGCTGTGCTGCAAGCCCACCTTCTGACGCAATCGTTAGGCAAGGGTAATTTAAGTGTAGGAAAGGATGAAACAGCGTCTGTGCCACCAGTAATTGCAGATAGTAGTATAAATCCCCTCACAGTCTCCACAGCCGGACAAACTTTCTCATGGCTTCTGGAAGGAAATGCTGTAGGAATGCTCAACCGGTGTTGCTCATTCAGCTGACAGAAACTTTCAACCGGTTCTCCCCATTAAGCATCGAGTCGGCATCAGAGGCCGAGCCTTCTCTGGTCTCTATTCCTCCTGTTACAGGGTCTGAGACGCCGAAGCCTCCCACCATTAGCTCTGACAAATTGAAAACCTTTGTCATTGGCGACTCCGTTACCCACAGTATTAGACTTAAAACTAATCATCCAGCGATCATACACTGTTTACCAGGGGGCAGGGCTACTGACGTTAAGGCTAATCTGAAGATAGTGCTGGCTAAAGCTAAAACTGGCGAGTGTAGAGAGTATAGGGATATTGTTATTCACGTAGGCACCAACAATGTTAGGATGAACAGTCAGAGGTCACCAAGCGCAACATAGCTTCAGCGTGTAAATCAGCTAGAAAGATGTGTCGGTATCGAGTAATTGTCTCTGGCCCCCTCCCAGTTAGGGGGAGTGATGAGCTCAGCAGTCTCAGCAGTCTCACAACTCAATCGCTGGTTGAAAACTGTTTTCTGCCCCTCTCAAAAAATTGAATTTGTAGATAATTGGCTCTCTTTCTGGGACTCACCCACAAACAGGACTAAGCCTGGCCTGTTGAGGAGTAACGGACTCCATCCTAGCTGGAGGGGTGATCTCATCGTATCGACGAACATAGACAGGGCTCTAACTCCCCTAGCTCCACAATGAGATCGGGTGCAGGCCAGGCAGCAGGCTGTTAGCCAGCCTGCCAGTTTAGTGGAGTCTGCCACTAGCAGTCAGTGTAGTCAGCTCAGCTATCCCCATTGAGACAGTGCCTGTGCCTCGACCTAGGTTGGGCAAAACTAAACATGGCGGTGTTCGCTTTAGCAATCTCACAGGAATAAAGACCTTCTCCATTCCTACCATTATTGAAAGAGATTGTGATACCTCACATCTCAAAATAGGGCTACTTAATGTTAGATCCCTCACTTCCAAGGCAGTTATAGTCAATGAACTAATCACTGATCATAATCTTGATGTGATTGGCCTGACTGAAATATGGCCTAAGCCTGATGAATTACTGTGTTAAATGAGGTCTCACCTCCTGGTTACACTAGAGACCATATCACCCGTGCATCCCGCAAAGGCGAAGGTGTTGCTAACATTTCTGATAGCAAATGTCAATTTACAACAACAAAAAACACGTTTTCGTCATTTGAGCTTCTAGTCATGAAATCCATGCAGCCTTGTCATCAGAATTTCATAATTCCTATATGTGTTCATTAATTAAATTCACTTAGTCTATTTTATGAGAATTTGTAAGATTCTTATTTGCATAAAATAGACAGAGACCAGTTTTATCAAAATTAGATAATAGTATTTATTCTCGGAGCGCGCTGCCATGAAACCACGAACAACAGTTTATATACAAAATATGACGTCATAGGTTATAAAATGTCCTTCCTCCTATCTACCAGGACAAAGCAGGTTCAAAAGTTTATTCCAACCCCCTAGCTCGCGCACTCCAGACACACACTTATATCAAGGTTAACTTCTGAAGTCTTCATCTATCACTATTCAGCAGACAGTTCCAGATAATGGAAAACCTAGGGAGACACTCACTGCCTTATCTAAACATCCCAGAGCTAAGTTGAGTCGGTTCAACCATAGGTTAACGATCCTTTCAGCTTACTTAAAACCCACAATACATTTCCTCCCCAACCTAGCTGGAATGGTATTTATTATGTTTAATTACCCCCTGTTTCATGCTACACAATCCCTTCCTTATGAATTAACATTATTAATAAGATATAATAAAACAGAGTAGAGTTTAATTAGTTATAGTTCTATTTAAAATGTAGATATTGTTTAGTCATTATTCATAAAATCCCTATCAATCCTACTCAATCACTTTTTATAGCTACTGTTTACAGGCCTCTGGGCCATATACAGCATTCCTCACAGTTTCCTGAAATCCTATCGGACCTTGTAGTCATGGCAGATAATATTCTCATTTTTGGTGACTTTAATATTCACATGGAAAAGTCCACAGACCCATTCCAAAAGGCTTTCGGAGCCATCATCGACTCATTGGGTTTTATCCAACATGACCTATTCATTGCCACAGTCATACTCTAGACTTAGTTTTGTCCCGTGAAATAAATGTTGTGGATATTAATATTTTTCCTCATAATCCTGGACTATCAGACCACCATTTTATTACATTTGCAATCACAACAAATAATCTGCTCAGACCCCAACCAAGGATCATCAAAAGTCGTGCTAAAAATTCTCGGACAACCCAAAGATTCATAGATGCCCTTCCAGACTCCCTCCGCCTAACCACGGACGTCAGAGTGCAAAAATCAGTTAACCATCTAACTGAAGGACTCAATCTATCCTTGTGCAATACCCTTATGACAAAAAATATTTTTCATAAGAAAGTAACTCCCTGGTTTACAGAAAATACCCGAGCTCGGAAGCAAGCTTCCAGAAAATTGAAATGGAAATGGCTCTACACCAAACTGGAAGTCTTCCTATTAGCTTGGAAAGACAGTACTGTGCAGTATCGAAGAGCCCTCACTGCTGCTCGATCATCCTATTTTTCCAACTTAATTGAGGACGTATTTTTATACTGTAGTAAAGCTAACTAAAAGCAGCATTCCCCAAGACAGGATGGCTTTCACTTCAGCAGTGATAAATTCATGAACTTCTTTAAGGAAAAGATCATGATCATTAGAAAGCAAATTACGGACTCCTCTTTAAATCTGCGTATTCCTCCAAAGCTCAGTTTTCCTGAGTCTGCACAACTTTGCCAGGACCTAGGATCAAGGGAGACTCAAGATTTTTGGTACTATATCTCTTGACACATTGATGAAAAATAATCATGGCCTCTAAACCTTCAAGCTGCATACTGGACCCTATTCAAACTAAACTACTGAAAGAGCTGCTTCCTGTGCTTGGCCCTCCTATGTTGAACATAATAAACAGCTATCTATCCACCGGATGTGTACCAAACTCACTAAAGTGGCAGTAATAAAGCCTCTCTTGAAAAAGCCAAACCTTGACCCAGAAAATATAAACAACTATCAGCCTATATCGATTCTCCCATTGGTCTCAACATTTTTTGAAAAAGCTGTTGCGCAGCAACTCACTGCCTTCCTGAAGACAAACAATGTATACGAAATGCTTCAGTTTGGTTTTAGACCCTATCATAGCACTGAGACTGCACTTGTGAAGGTGGTAAATTACACTTTAATGGCGTCAGACCGAGGCTCTGCATCTGTCCTCGTGCTCCAAGACCTTAGTGCTGCTTTTGATACCATCGATCACCGCATTCTTTTGGAGAGATTGGAAACCCAAATTGGTCTACACGGACAAGTTCTGGCCTGGTTTATATCTTATCTGTCGGAAATATATCAGTTTGTCTCTGTGGATGGTTTGTCCTCTGACAAATCAACTGTACATTTCGGTGTTCCTCAAGGCTCCGTTTTAGAACCACTATTGTTTTCACTATATATTTTACCTCTTGGCGATGTCATTCGGAAACATAATGTTAACTTTCACTGCTATGCGGATGATACACACCTGTACATTTCAATGAAACATGGTGAAGCCCCAAAATTGCCCTCCCTGGAAGCCTGTGTTTCAGACATAAGGAAGTGGATGGCTGCAAATGTTCTACTTTTAAATTCGGACAAAACAGAGATACTTGTTCTAGGTCCCAAGAAACTAAGAGATCTTCTGTTGAGTCTGACAATTAATATAGAGCTCCATTTTTATGGAATGGTCTGCCTACCTACGTGAGAGACGCAGACTCATCAACCTTTAAGTCTTTAAAGAGAGAGCATGCTTCAGTAGGACTCATCTCTTCAGTAGGTCTTATGCTTGAGTGTAGTCTGGCCCAGGAGTGTGAAGGTGAACGGAAAGGCACTGGAGCAACGAACCACCCTTGCTGTCTCTGCCTGGCCGGTTTCCCTCTCTCCACTGGGATTCTCTGCCTCTAACCCTATTACAGGGGCTGAGTCACTGGCTTACTGGTGCCCTTCCATGCCGTCCCTAGGAGGGGTGTGTAACTTGAGTGGGTTGAGTCACTGACGTGATCTTCCTGTCCGGTTTGGCGCCCCCCCTTGGGTTGTGCCGTGGCGGAGATCTTTGTGGTCTATACTCGGCCTTGTCTCAGGATAGTAAGTTGGTGGTTGAAGATATCCCTCTAGTGGTGTGGGGGCTGTGCTTTGGCATAGTGGTTGGGGTTATATCCTGCCTGTTTGGCCCTGTCTGGGGGTATCGTCGGACGGGGCCACAGTGTCTAACGACCCCTCCTGTCTCAGCCTCCAGTATTTATGTTGCAGTAGTTTATGTGTCGGGGGACTAGGGTCAGTCTGTTATATCTGGAGTATTTCTCCTGTCTTATCCGGTGTCCTGTGTGAATTTAAGCATGCTCTCTCTAATACTTTCTCTCTTTTTTCTCTCTCTCGGAGCACCTGAGCCCTAGGACCATGCCTCAGGACTACCTGGCCTGATGACTACTTGCTGTCCCTGGTCCTCCTGGCCATGCTACTGCTCCAATTTCAACTGTTCTGCCTGCGGCTATGGAACCCTGACCTGTTCACCAGACGTGCTACCTGTCCCAGGCCTGCTGTTTTCAACTCTCTAGAGACAGCAGGAGCAGTAGAGATACTCTGAATGATCAGCTATGAAAAGCCACCTGACATTTACTCCTGAGGTGCTGACCTGTTGCACCCTCGATAATCACTGTAATTATTATTATTTGACCCTGCTTGTCTCTATGAACATTTGAACATCTTGGCCATGTTCTGTTATAATCTACACACAGAACAGCCAGAGGAGGACTGGCCTCCCCTCATAGCCTAGTTTCTCTCTAGGTTTCTTCTAAGGTTCTGGCCTTTCTAGAGAGTTTTTCATAGCCACCATGCTTCTACACCTGCATTGCTTGCTGTTTGGGGTTTTAGGCTGGGTTTCTGTACAGAACTTTGTGACATGAGCTGATGTAAGAAGGCCTTTATAAATAAATGTGATTGATTGATATAGATATAAATCTATGGAGCCACCCCAGATTTGGCCCCTGGGGGGCATGGCAGCCACTATAAAAATACAATGAAAATATAAACGTAAATACATATTTAGATTCCAATAATGGCTCTCTATCAAGTTGAGTTGATAGCCCATAGCGTTCCAAAGTTAGAGCACAAAATCTATCGCCTATAATGCTCCATCAGTGGCTAGGTCGTACCAGTACTTCTTTTTCCCTTATTTTTTTTGCTGTATTATTTTGTTTTTTACCTACCCCCCTTTTTTGATCTTGTCTCATCGCTGCAACTCTTCAATTTGCTCAGGTGAGGTGAAGATGGAGTCATGCGTCCTCCTAACCGTGCTCCTTAACACCTGCCAGCTTAACCCGGAAGCCAGCTGCACCAATGTGTTGGATGAAAGACTGTTCAATTGGCTTCCTGGGTCAGCCTACAGGCACCGGCCCACCACAAGGAGTCGCTAGGGTGCGATGATTCAAGTAAAGGCTCCCCGGCCAAACTCTCCTCTAACCCGGACGACACTGGGCCATTTGTGCGCTGTCCTCTGGGACTCCCAGCGACGGCCAGTTATGGCACAGTCCGGGTATGAACGCAGGTCTGTAGTAACTCCTCTAGCACGGCGATGCAGTGCCTTAGACCGCTGCGCCACTCGGGAGGCCCCCATAGCAGTACTTCTAATGAGCTGAATTTCTCAGCCTCTGAGTATCACAGAAACACTTTGAATGAATAACAGACAAATGTCCATCACAAGTTGTTATGGGTGACATTTATAAAATGAACTATTCAAAACATGAAAAATATAAAAAATGTAAAATTTTAAACATGAAATTTGACTATAAATGTGTGAAAATCTTAAAATATATGCTTATTTTGGGGAATGAAAACCAATAACTTGTGTTACAAAAAGTTAATAAATTGAAATGTGTCACTACTTGACAGGCTCAATCATTACCAATTGAGGTCAAAAATGACCTACGTTGCTGCTTTTAAGATACAAATATGAATTTACTGCCAAATGTATTCCCATGAATAAATCAAATAAAATAACAAAAAAGGTTGGGAGATGTTGCCAGCAATTGAACCAAAGAAATCCATTTCTGGATAAGTCTTTTTCATGTTTGTACAAATCTGTCGCATTCAAAATTTGTATGTGCCACATCTAAGCACTCGCAGTCCATGCTTTTTTGAGGTAATAAATGCAGAAATGGGCAAGACATCAGTGGAATTTCAACTGGCAGGCATTGATGGTGAAGCAGTGCCAAGACTATTTGTTGTTGGTACCATGTATCAAACAACTCACTGTTACTTGAAGGCATGTTTTAATTAACATAATGGAAACATTGTGACAATTAGGTGATTTGCACTGTATAACGAAAGAAAAGTAAATCTAACACTGAGAGAATACTTGACATTTATGGGCAGATTTTACACTTCTGCACATTGTTTATTATGGTAGTTAAAAGGTATTGACAGATTATTTTTGACGGATTAAAAAAATCCACCCAGTAAGGTAAACAAACCTGTTAAGATTCATGTAATGTGTGTCCATTGCAGATTTACATACAATAGTGTAGCTCATTTGACTATACAACTATACAACTAATA
This sequence comes from Oncorhynchus nerka, assembly GCF_034236695.1. Classification (NCBI taxonomy): domain Eukaryota; kingdom Metazoa; phylum Chordata; class Actinopteri; order Salmoniformes; family Salmonidae; genus Oncorhynchus; species Oncorhynchus nerka. The sequence continues at coordinate 73,782,826 of NC_088415.1, read as the reverse complement.
TTAGGGGTAGCCTGGGTGCCAGAGTGAGAAATTGGTTTTGCTTTGTCAGTCATAGAAATCTGTGTAGAAATTGCGTCACTAATGAGGCATCATATATTAAACATTAGTCCTTCAATTATTATTATTATTATTATATATATATATATTTTAATCAACATCGACATAGCTTTGTTTGCTAGCTTTGTTTACTCCGGAGGTTCATTCAACTTGACGAATGCATTCATTACAACCTGATGTCCTGTGACATTGGCTTTCTGAGCCATTTCAATGATTGTGCTCAACAAAGATAGCAGGAATTAATTTGGAAAATGACTACTGCCCGCAGTGGTATTAGGCTACTATCTTGCAATTCCTACTTGAATTAGTATTGTGTGTTCACAAGTATAACTACAGTATGTACTGTAGTGTAAACATTATGTCACCACAATCAATGCATTTTTAAACGTAAACAATCAAGTCTTTGTTGTATTGTCAGAGCCTAAAACTGCTGTTTTTCCCCAGTTTTCACCTAAAATTACATATCCAAATCTAAATGCCTATAACTCAGGCCCAGAATCAAGGATATGCATATCTCATTGCATTCCCAAATATGCCTAATTTGTTTATTAATAAATGACCATGTTCAAAACTGTGCACTCTCCTCAAACAACAGCATGGTATTATTTCACTGTAATAGCTACTGTAAATTGGACAGTGCAGTTAGATTAACAAGAATTTAAGCTTTCTGCCAATATCAGATACTAATAATATTTTGCACGCCCAATTTTTCAGTTTTTGATTTGTTAAAAAAGTTTGAAATATCCAATAAATGTCGTTCCACTTCATGATTGTGTCCCACTTGTTGTTGATTCTTCACAAAAAAATACAGTTTTATATCTTTATGTTTGAAGCCTGAAATGTGGCAAAAGGTCGCAAAGTTCAAGGGGGCCGAATACTTTCGCAAGGCACTGTATGTCTATGTCCTGGGAAATGTTCTTGTTACTTACCACCTCATGCTAATTGCATTAGCCTACGTTAGCTCAACCGTCCCATGGAAGGGACACCAATCCCGCAGAAGTTGCAATAATAGTTTATACTTAAAGGCCCTATTATTACCAGACTCCCAAGCCATCTAGTTTTCAGATAATGAAAACAGATTCATGACTGGAGTAAATATAATTCTAGTCAGGCTTTGCCTTGGCTGGCCTTGTCCTCTGGAGCTAGCCATTTCATCTGCTCAAAGGAGATATGGGTCTTTCTATAAATAATGGAGCCAATGTGTAACATTGGGATACATTTTTTAAATTGGATTGAAACAAAAATAAAACGGATTTTCATTCAGTTCCACATGTGCACTTAAGAAGTGAATATATGCAAATTTCCCATATCTCCACCTATAACAATATAGGCTTAGGACTATACATCCTTTCAGCAGGATTCATACAGACATTGGCAAGTCAAATTCAAGGACTTTTTCAAGCACTTAAATACAATTTTCAAGTACCTCAAAAAGCATGTAAAAGTGTCCAAAAATTTGACAACCACTTTAAGAAAAATGCTTTTTGTTTTTTAGACCTAACCAATGCATTGATATTGAAATTATTATTACATTAAATATATTTGAGAATAATGTGGACATTGCCTGACTAAACAGATTGGATGCATGCACAGCGATTTTTCTGGAGCCTATGTGGCCGATATTGGCACACATAATAAAGCCATGATTAGCAGTAGCATTAATCTCACCTTTGAATCTCATCATCGATGTTTTTATAATGAGAAAGTGACAAAAAACCAGGTTCCATTTTTTAGGAAAGGATTTCTGAGGAAAGTCAAGTTGAAGCAATAACCACACATGGTTTTACCGCAAAAGAGTAGCACAACACCCATCAATTGTGTTGCTCTCCACTTTCTGGACTCTCATAAAAACAGATCAAAAAGGAAATCCTGGATAATTGCAAGGGAGCAGGAGAACTTACACAATAATTACAAGGACTTTTCGAGAACCAAATTTCAAGAAGGAAATTTCAGATTTTCAAGGTAGGCCTATTCCAGTACTTGAATTTCTGGGCTCCAAATTCAAGTTCACATAAGCTGCTTCAAGCCCTTTATATTGTTTAAAATAACATGGAAAACAAAATCTATCTGTCATGTTATTTCATTACCAGATCATATTGTTAATAGTAAAATAAATATATTTTTAAATGTATTTGTTATTCAGAATAATTAATAGGAATAGCATTGGGTGCTGTGCAAAAGTCTATTTACACAATTGCACACAGTAACCAATCAGCTGGACACCAAATGCGCATCCAGCAAGTATTATGCATAATTATTGAAGAACCACGTTAACGAGAGTATCAATTTAGGTTTTACAGTAAGTATCAAGGTAAGGTGACTTTCGGTTATAAGCATCTGATTTTGCAATCGCATTTACTATCATGGATTTGTGTGCCCATGAAAACTGTTTTCACCAAATAACATATAGAGACACAAAATGTTACAGAGTTACACTGCATTTCTGATATCTCGATACCAAAACTGTCCCAAAGCAGGATCCAGGCTTCTTACAGTGTTCAAGTTCAATGTCTAATTTAACTGATTAATACTTAATATGTGACCAGACGGCTCGAGTCGGTCTTATGTAGCAAAATTTGAAATGGTGTTTCTCACATTGGATAAAAGTAGAGACTCAGAGCTAGAAAATGGTTTATCATACACTACAGTTTAGGAACAATGGGAAAGTAATTTTGCTTTGAAAGTTGATAAACTTGTAATCTCACTTTTGAGAAAATGGCCTTTGAATATTTTGGTACACCTACTAAGAGCTCTTCTTTGTCTACACCCATTCAGCATCATTCACACCATCTTAAGCTTTAGCCTCACCGATCTCTTAAACGGTTAATCCGAGCGTTATGTCCTAACAACAGTGGTCAAGCACCCAAGCTTGCTCGCTACTTCCAGACAAAAATGAGAGAACAGCTCACTGACCATTTTACTTGCCCTAGCGGAGCTATTTACGCTGTTATGTTATCCAGAGCGTTGGGGACTGCAACTGTGCTGCTGGCAACAACTTAATTAAGCTTTTTTGCCAAAGTTTACTGACACCGGCCATATTCAACAGGTGTTGAGCGTTCTTAAATTCGTCAGTTATTCTGCGCTCTTGCAAACTCAAACGAGAGTACTCGGAAATCAGAGTAATTAACCAGAGCGAATTTACCAGCTACGTCTATCAACAGTTGTCGCAGTGACATCATTAACATTATATTGAAATGGTTACTTGCATAGTGGAGTCACTTGTTAAAGCTACTTCCAGACACAAATGAGAGAACAGCTCACGGACCATTTTACTCGCCCTAGCAGAGCTGGTTAGGCTGTTTTTATGTTATCCAGAGCGTTGGTGACTGCAACTGTAATGCTTTCAACAATTTAATTACACTTTTTAACTAGCAAAGAAAATAGCTCTGAGATATGAATAATATTACTACAGAGATAGCTAGCGAGCCAGCCAGCTAATGTTAGCTAGCTAGCTAACAGTATGGCTGAGAGGTATACCGTATTTTACTTTATACCGATATTGATACACGGACTGGTTTGGTGTTTTACTTTACCTTCTATAACGTTATTTTGATGTTAGGTTTGTTAAATGTGATACGCCGTGTGTAACGTCCATTTTTATAATTTACTCCGCTACTTGAGTCATCCCTCTCCGCTCTCTCTCTTTCCATGCTGCTTTCCACACAGACCTTGTCCCACCCCTGTCACTCAAGGAGCGCATTAGCTGTTGCTTGGCCACGAGACACTTTCGTTCAGTCTGCATGGTCAATGCAGTACATGCAACAATGTTGATGACAATGTTTGATCTTAATATAAATCCACAAGCATTCTATAATTACAATATTAGTTTGTGATTCTTACATCTGCAAACAGCTAGTTTGTATTTTCTTAGTAAGTTAAGATAAATCGTGTTAGCCACTAATGCTGATCGCTAGTTAGCTGGCTGGCTAGCTAACTTGCTAATTAAAGTATTGAGTCAGTGCAAACGTAGCTAGCTAATATAGCCTGATACCAGTGCTGGTGGAGGCCTACATCAGCATGTTGGTTGTGCAACAGTATCTTCTAAATCAAAGACAAGTATGCGAAGCATGAATATGTTGGCTATATGAATAAAGATTTAATGTAGCCAAAGATTTTAGGGTCACCTAGGAAACACAACATCACTTTGGTTCCTACCCTGTCACAATAACACATCCATGGCATTTTCATTCGTTGTCATGTCAAACAATACTGTATTCAAAGTTCCCACTATTATTTATATTCAAATTATATAATTATAATAGACATTCTATTTCCACGATTCCAAAAGTGACATAAATCACAATTGCAACATTTGGTTAAAAATAAGGCCTAGTATTTTTGCCCATATCGTGGCAGTGTGGAAATTATCTCGAAATGCAGAAATTGATGGAAATGCAGGAAATTATTTTAGGTTGAAGTTGAATTGAACAGTATAAAGCAATCCCAATAAAGAATGACCCATTGATATAATTTAGAATATATTTGTTGCCACTCTAGGGTCACACACTACTCATATGATATAATGACAACTTACACAGCCATAAATAAAGACAGAAAAGTCATGTTTAATGTCACATGATTTTGTACAAATCCATCAAGACACCAACCATGATAAAGGGTTAAACATATGTTTTAAACCAACTCGTGAATTTTATTGAATGTAGCCATTATCGTCCCTTAAATCTTAATGTAATGACATTAACATTTTTTGCAGATTATTGTCAATGGCATATCTGTAACAAGTTGTCCAGTGTAGGAAATCCTCATTGTTACGCTAGTTTATAGAAAGACCCACATGCATTTTGATGAGTGAAGGCCTACAGTTAAATATATTTGGGGGTGCTTTCAATAAAGCCCCATCGTGGGACAGAAGAGGCTTTGGAGACAGAGACAGGATTTATCTCTCTGTTTGGATCATTCCTTGGCTGGGTGAAATACTTGATGTGCCAGCACTTCCCACCAATTTCAAGTTTTTCCTCGCCACATTATTTATCAGCTAATCTCACTAGAACTGCTGCAGCTCAACCTCGCATGCAGACTAAGCAGACTCTAACCAGCCGCACTGAGCCTTGGATGCTTTGCTCTCTGTGGCAAGTGGAGAGCCATGAAAAGACAAACACTCTGCCCCATTAAAAATGCTTAGTGCTGAGATCACTTCCTCCCTCTGTATTGTACATCATACATTTTTCAGCTTGGGTTAAGGTGTTTGAGTGTGTGTGTGTGTGTGTGTGTGTGTGTGCATGTGCCTTTTATGATATTTTTTGCGCATTACTTATTTTGACACTCAACCATCTAAAAGAATGAAAGGGGCCATGTGCTCCTTTTCATGACAAATTGCTTCAGTTAGGCTTCAGACAAAAACAATGTCAGCAGAACAAGAATGTGCTGCAATTATGAGGAACTTATTCCTCCTTTTCAGTAGCCTGTCAACAACGCAGCATCTTATAACAATTTAATGCGAGAGGTGCTCTGATATTGCTAAGTCAGGTATTGTCAAAATGATGTTCAGGGAATTAAGGGAGCATGCCTGTGCTTTCAAAACTTCACTCAGTATGCACTTTCTATATCATACAGTATCCAACAGATGGAGAGAAGCCCTCGCGCAGATACACATTAGATAAAACATTACAATGGGGAACACTACCTGCCTCCAATGTCAAACTACACTTGTTTTTCTTCTTCTGTTTTTCTTTTTTACATTAAAGTCCCATTGAGACCAATGTCTCTTTTTCAAGGGAGCCCTGCATATTCACAATTTACAAATACAACATAATACAAATATACAAGATTATAAACACACTCAAGAGAAACAATCACATTTTTCAGTAAAGTTGTTCCCAATCAAGAACTGCCTGAGAGGCACCAGTACATCTAGTTGTACATATTCACGGCATTAGCTAGCTGTTTGTTGATATTGAGTCAAATGGTTGTAGCCATTTTGGGGAAACTGTTTTTTATTTTTTATTGATCTTGTGCATTTTATAGCACACCTGTGTCCTGCTCCTCCCAAAAGCTTTCAAATGCAGCTTGATGGAAATGAATAACAAATAACAAACAAATAGCCCACCTGATTCCATAAATTCAGTGTTGAAGTTGGTCCAGGATTCCTTGCTTTTGTGCAGATTTTCCTCCATGACTTTGATATCAGCCAAGGGGCAGTTACAATCAGGGAACTTGGCAGAGCAGCGGCACCAGCAGTCATTGTTACGACACAAAAGCTCCCCCTCAGTGTTGCATGCCACGTAGCTGAGAGCAGCCTCCACAAAACGGTTCCGGAGGAATTCTGGAAGGACATCCTGTAAACCTGAGCACAGAGGAGAATATTATAGAATCTTGTCATTTATGCATTATTATATTGTAGTGACATCAAGTTATACATGTCACGTTTATCCCTCAAAGAGCCTCCATAGCGAGAGCGTAAGTCTAAAAATGAGATGGAAATGACTGTAATTGGGTTAGTTTAGCCACAGCAAGACAAGGGAACCTGGTTGCTAGTAAATGGGCATTAGAGATTATGGTAGAGACTGCAAAACAAAATCCAGAGTGTATGTGATCAAGGTTATGGAACTATGCACTTACGATACTACACTACTTAGGAAATAGGGTGCTATTTGAGACGCAACCAACATTTTGATGGAACAGTTCTATAAAACAATGCCACCCATCAGCCTCCCCTATGGATCTACACCTGCACAAATCTCCTACAATTGTTACAGATGCACCTAAAATAGGTGATATGTAATGTGGATAAAGACACCATCAAATCACAAGCAATTTGAAAACCCATTATATTTTTGTAGTGTTTAAAATATGCATGATCAATACATATTCATATTATTGCAGAGAGTTCAATAATATGCATTCAATTGTGTGCTTTTTTTCTCTCAAAATGTTTTTGTTTAGTCAGAAGCTGTAGGTGTTTGGAATCTAATGATCATGTTATCCTTTGACAAAGGCTCCCTGTCAGTTGCACCACTTTGGACATATTTCAAGAGCGGGAGTCAATCTGTATGCCTTATTGTGAATATTTATGTGTGTTCCTTGGTATTTACTTTCTGGATTGTGGAGAGCAGACACAATTAGTCACAGTCTTCCATCCCTGCCTTGGCGGCTGTCAGGTTCTGTGAGCCAATAGGAGAGCTAGCTGGCAGAGATAGCTTTAATTTGGGAGACAGCTAAATAACAGACTTCTCCCCAGACCCTCCATCCTTGCCTCTTTTTGGAGACAGTGCAACTAGCACTTTTCTTTGGAATTGCAAGCTTCAGTTGTCAAGAACAACACTTTCCCATATATCATTTATCTTCCTGTGCTAATGTCTGATCTCTTGTGGGGACTTCAGACTTTTTTGCAAAATAAACTTCTACACATTAGAAGAATATAATGAAACATGCGCACACACACACACACACACACACACACACACACACACACACACACACACACACACACACACACACACACACACACACACACACACACACACACACACACACACACACACACACACACACACACACACACACACACACACACACGCACCAAGGCACACACACTCTCTCTCTCTATTTCAAAAAAGAGCTCATATAATGTTACAGATTTCCAACCACCTCTCAGTAGTTAGCGGGTCTCTGTCAGCAGGGAGCTTCCTTCAGGAGACGGCGGTATTAAGTGGGTTGACAATTTAAATGTCAAACCTGAAGAAGGCGCTAGAAATTGGAAAAAGCTGTGTTTATAATTGGTGATGGCTGAAAGAAAATAATGCTCAGGGCTCATTCCTCTCCTCACACTACTTTGTGTTTGTTTCACCTTTGACTTGTGGTGACATTCCTGTCGTGGGTGTTCGAAGCAAATTAGTGTTCGCTGAAATGCTTGTCTGCAGACAACCTTACAGCCTGCTTTTAAAGAATTGGAAAATATAACATTTATTAGACTGGCATTAACCTCTGCCATTTATTATTATTATAGACCACATGGCCTTTGAGTTGCAAATAATAGTAGATGTACTGAAATGGGATTAACTGTCCTTGTTTGTTTTCTAGTAACCCTACTACAATGTTTATCTACTTCAACTTCACACGTAAGCCTATTTGAATAGGGTTATTATCCTTAAGGATTTTACTAGTGCCGTAAGACACCTTTCGGATTGTAGACCACCACAATTAGATTCATTGTATTATATCCAAATCAAATGTTATTTGTCACATGCGCCGAGTACAATAGGTGTAGACCTTACAGTGAAATGCTTACTTACAAGCCCTTAACCAACAATGCAGTTTTAAGAAAATACCAAAAAAGTAAGAGATAAGAATACCAAATAATTAAAGAGCAGCAATAAATAACAACAGCAGAGCTATATACAGGTGGTAACGGTACAGAGTCTATGTGCGGGTGTGTCAGTGTCGAGGTAATATGTAATATGCACATGTAGATAGAGTTATTAAAGTGACTATGCATCGATAATAAGAGAGTAGCAGCAGCGTGGGGGTGGGGGGTGGGGGGCAATGCAAATAGTCTGGGTAGCCATTTGATTAGATGTTCAGGAGTCTTATGGCTTGGGGGTAGAAGCTGTTTAGAAGCCTCTTGGACATAGTCTTGGCGGTCCGGTACCGCTTGTCGTGCGGTAGCAGAGAGAACAGTCTATGACTAGGGTGGCTGGAGTCTATGACAATTTTTGGGGCCTTCCTCTGACACCGCCTGGTATAGAAGTCCTGGATGGCATGCAGCTTGGCCCCGGTGATGTACTGGGCCTTACGCATTGCAGTCGGAGGCAGAGCAGTTGCCATACCAGGCAGTGATGCAACCCGTCAGGATGCTCTCAATGGTGCAGCTGTAAAAGATTTTGAGGATCTGAGGACCCATGCCAAATCTTTTCAGTCTCCTGAGGGGGAATAGGTTTTGTCGTGCCCTCTTCACGACTGTCTTGGTGTGCTTGGACCATGTTAGTTTGTTGGTGATGTGGACGCCAAGGAACTTGAAGCTCTCAACCTGCTCCAATACAGCCCCATCAATGAGAATGGGGGCGTGCTTTTCCTGTAATCCACAATCAGCTCCTTTCTCTTGATCACATTGAGAGGTTGTTGTTCTGGCACCACACGGTCAGTTCTCTGACCTCCTCTCTGACCTCCTCCCTATAGGCTGTCTCATCTTTGTCTGTAATCAGGCCTACCACTGTTGTGTCATCAGCAAACTTAATGATGATGTTGGAGTCTTGCCTGGCTGTGCAGTCATGAGTGAACAGGCACCCGTGTTGAGGATCAGCGTGGCGGATGTGTTGTTACCTACCCTTCCCACCTGGGGGTGGCCCGTCAGGAAGTCCAGGATCCAGTTGCAGAGGGAGGTGTTTAGTCCCAGGGTCCTTAACTTAGTGATGGGCTTTGATGGCACTATGGTGTTGAACACTGAGCTGTAGTCAATGAATAGCATTCTCACATAGGTGTTCCTTTAGTCCAGGTGTGAAAGGGCAGTCTGGGGTGCAATAGAGATTGCATCATCTGTGGTTATATTGACCAAAATCCAGTGTTTTTATGGTATTTTTAATTAGCTGAAAATAACTGGATTGTAAAAAAAAGTATTCATAATAGTTTCTCTTCATTATATTTTCTATCAATAGAACATTAAGCCACATATAACTTTATTGTGTGATATTCTACTACTCTCAGTCTCCACCTAACCCAAGCTTTACCCAGGTTTCCGTTTTGGCCTATCAGATGTTCGTAATGGCTGCTCAGTGAAATGACCTGTCCTGATTTGTAATAGACGCTTTCTAAAAAACTTTAATGAGCAAGCCTTCCTTCATGAACTGGCCTCTGTAAAATGGTATAGAATCAGCTTGATCCCCTCTGTCGAAAACGCTTGGGCCTTCTTTTTTTGATATTTTCAGTGGTATTGTTAACAAACACACCCCCATAAAGAAAATTAGAATTAAAAACAGGTTCAGCCCCTGGTTCGACTGTGATGTTGCAGAGTTACTCCACCTCAAGAATTGCATTTGGCTGACTGGCTCTCATTCAGGCAATTGATAAATAAGTGCACTCAGGCTATCCGAAAGGCCAAAGTTAGTTACTTTAAGGAGCATTCTCTCTCTGTGGGTCTAACCCCAAGAAATTCTGGAAAACGGTTAAAGACATGGAGAATAAACCCTCCTCCTCACAGCTGCCCATGTCCCTTAAAGTTCGATGATATGGTTGTTACTGACAAGAAGCACATGGCTAAGGTCTTTAATTAATCACCACTTCCTTAAGTCAGGATTCCTATTTGACTCAGCCATGCCTCCTTGCCCGTCCAACATTTCTTCATCTCTCACCCCTTTTAATGCGACTATCCCCGATGCTTCTCCCTCATTTCCCCTGCCCCGCTACAAAGTTCCTCCCTGCAGGCAGTCACTGAGTCCAAGGTGCTAGAGGAGCTCCTGAAACCTGACCCCAAAAGAACATCTGGGTCGGATGGTTTAGACCCTTTCTTCTTTTTAAGGTTTCTGCCGCTATCACCGCCAAGCCTATCTCCAACCGTTTTAACCTGTCTCTCCTTTCTGGGGAGGTTTCCATTGCTTGGAAGGCAGCCATGGTTCATCCTTTATTTTAAGGGAGAGATCAAGCTGATCCCAACTGTTATAGGCATATTTTTATTTAGCCTTGTTTATCAAAAGTGTTGGAAAAACTGGCTTTCTTGATTTTCAAAAAATGTAGAACTAAGAACAGATATAGCCCTTGGTTCACTCCAGACCTGACTGCCCTTGACCAGCACAAACACATCCTGTGGCAATAGTCCCCGCAATATGCAACTGTTCAGGGAAGTCGGGAACCAATACATGCAGTCAATCACCCGTAGCACGCGCTCCAGCAGGTATATCTCGCCGCTCATCCCCAAAGCCAACACCTCTTTGGCCGCCTTTCCTTCCAGTTCTCTGCTGCCAGTGACTGGAACGAATTGCAAAAATCGCTGAAGCTGGAGACTTTTATTTCCCTCACTAAATTTAAACATGAGCTATCTGAGCAGCTATCTGATCGCTGCAGCTGTACATAGTCCATCTGTAAATAGCCCACCCAATCTACCTACCTCATCCCCATATTGTTTTTATTTACTTTTCTGCTCTTTTGCACACCAGTATCTCTACTTGCACATCATCATCTGCTACTTTATCACTACTATGGCCTATTTATTGCCTACCTCCTCACGCCATTTGCACACACTGTGTATAGACTTTCTTTTTTTCTATTCTGTTATTGACTGTACGCTTGTTTATTCCATGTGTTGTTGTTTTTGCTGCACTGCTTTGCTTTATCTTGGCCAGGTCGCAGTTGTAAATGATAACTTGTTCTCAACTAGCTTACCTGGTTAAATAAAGGTGAAATAAATAAAAATATATAAAAAATGCAATCTGGTTTCTGCTCAGGTTATGGATGTGTCAATGCAAACTTAAAGGTCCTCAATGATTCTAAGCAATGTTGTGCTGCTATTTTTATTGACTTGGCCAAAGCTTTTGACACGGTAGACCATTCCATTCTTGTGGGCCGGCTAAGGAATATTGGTGTCTCTGAGGGGTCTTTGGCCTCGTTTGTTAACTACCTCTCTCCAAGAGTGCAGTGTATAAAGTCAGAAAATCTGCTTTCTCAGCCTCTGCCTGTCACCACGGGAGTACCCCAAGGCTCAATCCTAGGCCCCACGCTCTTCTCAATTTACATCAACAACATAGCTCAGGCAGTAGGAAGCTCTCTCATCCATTTATATGCAGATGATACAGTCTTCTACTCAGCTGGCCCCTCCCCGGGTTTTGTGTTAAATGCTCTACAACAAAGCTTTCTTAAGTGTTGACCAAGCTTTCTCTACCCTTAACCTTGTTCTGAACACCTCCAAAACCAAGGTCACGTGGTTTGGTAAGAAGAATGCCCCTCTCCCCACAGGTGTTATTACTATCTCTGAGGGTTTAGTGCTTGAGGTAGTCACCTCATACAAGTACTTGGAGTATGGCTAGACAGTACACTGTCCTTCTCTCAGCACATATTAAAGCTGCAGGCTAAATTATAAATCTAGACTTTGTTTCCTCTATCGTAATCGCTCCTCTTTCACCCCAGCTGCCAAACGAACCCTGATTCAGATGACCATCCTACCCATGCTAGAATACGGAGACAATTTATAATTTATAGGTCTGAGATATCTACCAGTCACATTATGTTAAAGGTCCCCAAAGCACACACATCCCTGGGTCGCTCGTCTTTTCAGTTCGCTGCAGCTAGCGACTGGAACGAGCTGCAACAAACACTCAAACTGGACAGTTTTATCGCAATCTCTCCATTCAAAGACTCAATCATAGACACTCGTATTGACAGTTGTGGCTGCTTTGCGTGATGTATTGTTGTCTCTACCTTCTTGCCCTTTGTGCTGTTGTCTGTGCCCAATAATGTTTGTGCCTTGTTTTGTGCTGCTACTATGTTGTGTTGCTACCATGTTGTTGTCATGTCTTGCTGCCTTGCTATGTTGTTGTCTTAGGTCTGTCTTTATGTAGTGTTGTGTTGTCTCTCTTGTCGTGATGTGTGTTTCTTCCTATACTTATGTTATTTTTTTATATATATTTTTATCTCAACCCCTGTCCCCGCAGGAGGTCTTTTGCCTTTTCGTAGGCCGTCATTCTAAATAAGAATTTGTTCTTAACTGACTTGCCTAGTTAAATAAAGGTTAAATAAATAAATGGTTCTTTAAACCATTCGTTGTTGCTAGCTATCCCTGTGGTGTCCATGGGAATACCAGCTTGGCTAGTGAGATGCTGTTCCTCCATCCTTGGACTGCGTCCTGGCCATCTGGGCCTCATTATGTCTGATCTTTGCCCAATCACCTATTGTCTAGCCTCTCCTTCTGGACCGGTGCAGCCATGATGGACCTGCTGGTTGGACTTGCTAGGAGCCAGGGCTCCTGAGGGCTTCTCCAGGTTATGGAAGCAGCATTCAAAGTCAGAATCCCAAATGGCACCCTATTCCCTATATAGTGCACTAACTTTGGCCTTCTGGTCAAAAGTAGTGCACCGTGTATGGAATATAGGGTACCATTTGGGACTTCACCAAATCTTTTATTTTACTGCGTTAAAGCACTAGTCCATAGTAGATGGATGAATCCATAACAAAACTAATCCCAAACACAAGGATTTAAAAAACCTTGCTTCACAAATATGATTTATGATCTGAGATTTGATCATGCAGGAGTCTGAATGAATTTCTTGAATAGTCTTGAGGAGTGAATAATGAGAGTCCACTGCTAGCTTTGAAGCACTGATCTACACCTATCTAAATCATAGGGCATTGGTTGTATAGATCAGAGCTGGAAAGAACCGTGAATAACACAAGGGGGAATACAAAGCCTTTGCCTGGAGAGTGTACTGTTTGCAGTAAAGGTTATCCACCTAAATAATCACTTACATCCCGTTGAAGAGTTATGATAATTTGAAACTTAAATACTTTTCTCTTCCTGGCAAAAAAAAAATACTTTTGTGGATTCCAAGTAATTTGTCTTACAGCATAAACACACTGTACCATAAAATGAGATGAAGTGCAAGGAACATACTGAGTATATTATTAAACACATAAAAATATAATGAACAGAAAGGGCGTTCAAGTCAATGATGGCATAATGGGTGGGCTGGCAGCCATTTTGAGTGCACTCATGCCAGGAAGTAAAAGCTAGGATAAAAATATACAGGTTATGATAAGAGGATTCTAATATCCCATAAATCTTTGGGACCAGCTTCCATATTCACAATGACTGGGAGTGAATGGTAGCAGCAGAAAAAGTTCACCATCAAAGTGAAAAATAAACAAAATCGTAGTGAATTTCAGATAACAACTCAGCGAACACATGCTGTAGCGTAACTGCTTTACTGTCATTCTATTCATTTATTTGAGATGTTTTGAACATAATCTACATTGTTTTCAATGCTAATCCTGTATAATCAGCAACGGTGCTGATCCCATGAATTTCTTATTTTTTTCGAACACTTCCTCATGGAATTATTAAGTTGTCTTAACCTTCCCATCTTCAACCTAGAGTAAAAGTAGTGGAGGGGAGTCGACTCAAAAATAATCGATTAATCGACTCCTTGCCCGTCGACTCTCGGTGTCAACTCATTATTTCTGGGTGTCAAGCTTCGATTCCGCTAGGAATCAGCTCCTAAGATCCAGTATTTTTGCAACAGAGGAAACTATTTGCCGTAGTCTACTTCGAGAACACAAACGATCGTATCTCTCACAGTAAAGAAAGCGCGAGCTAGCGAGGGAGAGAGAGATGGGATGGGATGTGCATTGCCAGGAAGTTATGCAGGCAAGCAGACAGTTAGGCAGACTGTACGAGCATCTGTAATCAAAAGATGTAGGCTATAGGATATCTGTATTTTTACATTTCTTGGCTTGCGATGTCTAATGGAAGTTCAATAGCCTAAAGCAGGGGCTACCAATGAGTAGGCTGAGCTTTTTCTACATGCAACAGACGAAGACCAAACACATACTAGAATCTTTCATAGCAAAGAGAAAGAGGAGCAGGCGAGCCAGTGAGGGCAACCGCTATGCTTGGTAATCTGTATCTAGTAATATCTTGTCTAGCAATGCCTCGTAAATTCCCGAAAAGTATATTAAAGTATATATTAGGCTATCAATTAGTATGGTTAAGCTATTCTTCATAGTGCCAGTGAATTGAAGTTGAACATCGCCGAATGCATCAATTTAATTAGGCGGAAATGTGCAATAAAAGGTATTGTATGTGCCTATATGTTATTTTATGAAAACCTGGCTGACTGTTGTTGTCCTAGGTCAGGGCATTCCAACCCTGTTCTTGGAGAGTTACCTTCTCATAGGTTTTTGCTCCAACCCCAGTTGTAACTAACCTGATTCAGTTCATTAACCAGCCAATGGAGGCTGCTGATTCAGACACGGTAGATTAGGGTTGGAATGAAAACCTACAGGATGGTAGCTATCCACGAACAGGGCTGGAGAGCCTTGTCCTCGGCAATAGATCGCAACGCATCCCCGCTAAACTTTTTGGAAATGGCAAGTTCACTTTCTCATCCATAAACACAGTCAAGTGCAAATACGGTTCAGCAGCTCAAATCAGCAGGATGTTGGGGCATTATTATTAGGAAGGATGTCGACAATGGATCATTAAAATAATGATTATAATCACACTTCATGAATGTTTATATTAAAGGTAGACCTATACGTTTGGCAGCCAAGCACGAGTTATCAGTGTATGTAGCTAGCCTATTATCGTCTAAACATGACATTGAGATATCTTCACACCTACAATTAAAACCTCCATAAGAGTCAATTAAATTTGAAAAAAATGTGGAATTACAGGGGCAGTTTTGAAAAACGAATCCTGTGTGAATCATCCCCTGGAATAATGCACATGCTTGGATAATAATGACAAAACCAACATCTCTAATAATTCCTGTCCGAATAGGGCTACAACATGGCAAAGAATAGGCTTATCAGCGTTGAGTGCGCCGCATCATCCCATGGGATCAGTCAAGGCTGCACACAGCAGAAATATCTGAAATATTCTAGTACCTACACATCACCTTCTAAATTCAAACAAAAATGACTTTTATAGGCTAGATTGGTGAGAAAATGGGCAGCATCATGCTCATGTCTGTCCTCTAGAATGCAAATGTAGTCTTTCTAGTAGGACTCTGCAATAATGAGGTGGTGTCTACGTGTGTGCGCCTCCATTTCAGCATGTTTTGGGAATCGAGCAAGAGTCGACTCCTACGACTCCAACCACAGGAATCGGAGTCAACTCCACAAATTCTGGAGTTGTGCACCATTAAGGGCAAGTAAAATGGTCAAAGTGAGGTGTTCTCTCATTTGTGTCTGGAAGTAACTAGCAAGCAATGCAAAGTTAGCCTGTTAGCTTGGGTGCTTGACGCCCGTTGAGAGGTCAGAACGCAACTCCTCGGCCAGAGCATCCAGTGTGCGCTCTGAACGCTACGAGAGCGAAACACTCTGAATTTACGAAAGGACAATCTGATAACGCTCTGAATAACACTCTGGCACTGCATGAGCCACATCATTTAGCATCATTTGAATGAACATTCTACATTACCATGGCAATCCAGCATCAGTTAATAGAACATTCCAAAATACCATGGGAATTACTGCATCTTATAAAACTGGTTGTTTGGATCCTGGACGCTGGTAGCAGGGAGTTAGAGCACCACAATTCCCGCATTCCACGGGTAATGCCTGTATCAGTTCCATTACATTTATCAATGCACATCCACTGTCCCATAGCCCAGCCAGTCAATTTATAAACTTCATGGACAAAAGTGTCTAGACAATTATTTCCCCATTCTATTAGCCTAGCATTTGGTTTGGTACAGCAGGGTTATTATAAGTTGCAGGTGTTTTTTTGTGTGATCTCCTCCGTGCTCTGCATATGAATGTGAATGATAGCTTCTCTGATCCAGGTGAATTCATTTATCAGGATCCTTATAATGTATATATCCAAATAATTGGCAATAGAAACAAAAGTAAAACAAATGAAAATGCACATACTTTGCTGTCATTTCAGCTGCTTGATGTGATTGCGTGTTAGCTGTAGTTGGCTAACTACCTAGCAAAAGAGAAGTAATGTTAGCCTAGCTATCCTCCATAACTATCTTATTGACCCGACAATCAGCTAGCTGGTTTTTGCCTGCCTATTTATATATTTTTTTTAAAGTTCTTGTCTATCTTGTAATAATTGAACCTCTGTTAGCTAGCTACATGCCAATGATTTGTTGGCATGTAGTTCATTCTATTAATGCTGAATTAATAGAATGAACAACTGGGTCAAAAACATAAGAATAGAATTAACGACCAGCCTCATTGGTTAGCAACTTCAGAACCTCAGAACTAACAACTGACTTTTGCCCGGACTATATTGTCTAGTGGAAGGATGTATAAAAACTAATTTACTCATTTTTGTAAAATGTCGTTAATCTTTTTTGTTATATATATGTTGGCAACCGTTTTATAAAAGCAATAAGGCCCTCGAACCCATGGATTATCATGTGATAACTCCCTCCCAAGGGCTGTTTCCCAGCCCTAGCCTTTTCCTCGGGCCAAAGAACAGCTCTTACCAGTCAAATTGCCAGGGTTAGAGCTTCCAAGACAGTTTTATTCATTCTATTTATATGATTATACACAAATATAGTAGAACACAGTCCAACCATTTTGAGAAAGGAGTAAAATAGCTTACCTTTTAGATGTATTTTATTTTCAGGACTGTGTACCAAGACAGAGCTAACAGAATCAAGGCTGTCATAGTTACTGCATCCAAGTGGCCCAGTCCTAGTTTCTGTTACCTAGGAAACAAGGAGATATTTTAATGCCTTATTACTGGTAAATCATGCACCTGTTTGTTCCCGTTTCTGGCAGTAAAGTAAACAGTACGGGCGGTTTCTAACCATACCAAAATACTTCTGCACTCATCTGAGACGATAGTCAGAGAACCAATCATCTTTACTATTTTTCAGATGTCACATCTGTCAAAAAATGCTATCTTGCCAAAAGTCAGGAGAAATCTGAAAAAAAGAAAACATGCCCCTGCAACTCCTGTCATTGACATATGAATGATTTATGAATAATATACAGTAGTACGGAGCTTAAAAATCGAAAAGGCAAGATCCTGTACATATAAGACTTTACAAAAAAAAGTTTCCGAAAGGGTTCTTCAGCTCTACCCATAGGAGAACCCTTTTGGTTCCAGGTAGAACCCTTTTGGGTTTCATATAGAACCCTCTGTGGAAAGGGTTCTACATGGAACCCAAAAGTAATTATTTAAAGGGTTCTCCTATGGGGACAGCCGATGAACCCTTTTAGGTTCTAGATAGCATATTTTTTTCCAAGAGTGCAGTTAGTTATTGGATGAGAAGAATGTACAAGAACACGATAGTGAAAGATGTTGGTTTCTGAGTATAGGCTAATGATGGGAGAACTAGCAATAATACTAACGATATGCCTCTGGCTGAGCAATTTTGACCAGTAAATTATGTCTTACAAATGATGTGATGTCACTTTGTCCTCATAAAATCTCACCCATCAATATAAACCTCCCTTGCAAATCTCCTTCCAAATCTCGCTTGCAGTTAGGTAGGAGTAAGATTGTATTTATTGTCAAAGAAATGCTGCCAGTAAGCTACAATAGACTCAATTAATATTGCATTTGACAAATTATTCATTGTAAAATATTGTTTTTCAATTGACCCCTGTCAAACAATACCAAGTCAGTGCAACAATACATGCTATGCATTGTGAACTATACTGCATTCGTCTTACTGTTGTGTCTGTGAAGGTGTCTGTGAATACGTTTCAACTACAGTTGTGTCAGTTGAATTTGTTTCAACTATAAGACTGCAATATATTCAGACTAAATTGAAGTACTTCATGGTCACCCTGCATTACCATAAGACAATATATTTAATTCCTCCTCCAGAGGTTTCATTGCAACCACAAAGCCTAAAGGCACGTACACAGACAGGTCAAGCACATCCCACTCTCTCCTGGATGATTAGCTGAGTTGACAGAGCATTGAGGAGAAGGTGGCTCACATACTAGAGATGATAATTTTGCAAAAATGTAACCGGCAGCTTCTCGTCTTGAAGCACTGCAGGGTTGAAGTCTTCTTAATGTGAGTGTTAAACTGTCTATCCTTTCACATAGTTTTAAACACTGATTCCCGGTGCTTCATAATGTTATTTAGACGGTTCTGCTGTCTGCCAGTTAGCTTGGATACATATAACTAGTACAGCCCATTGTGAAACTTTCTGACAAAGTTTGATGATGGTACCAGTACTCTGTAAAATGGTAATGGATGCTCTATAGACTTTGACAAATAATCTTACATTCCAAACAGAGTTATTGTAGATTGAGTTAAATGCAGTTTAAAGTAGATCAAGCTGGAGCATACATTATAGGACTGTTACTGGGATCATGTCATATTGCTATCATTATCGTTATATTTTGCTCTCGGTGTAGTCTAAGCTCAAACATACTTGCAATATCCTGAGGACAATGGAGTGTCATAACAAATAATGGCAGTGTACTGTATGTGGTCATGACAGTGAAGTGTACCATAGGTCAAATGGGACATTTGTCCTCTAGAGGCAACCAGAGAACAACAGAGATCAAATGGTATGTAGCTGTGCTGGTAAATACCCAGAAAGTATTTACTCTAAAACCCATTTGTCAATTTAAGGTACAATATGAATGACTAGCTTACCAGGATGTTGTCTAAATAAGGGAAAGTCTGATCATTAAAAGCACAGAATACCCCACTTGAATCTAATAGGCAAATTGGAAAATTGTCTAAAATCACGATCAAGTCCGAAATGTTCAGAATAAGTTATTTTATCCGAGATAAAAAGTTGAAAAATCTTAGACGTTATTTGAATAAACGTTGAAAGCCAACCCTGTCCACCCACTCGCCTCCTGTCATCATGATACATCAGTACTCGATGCATGCAGATGAGAATACTGCCTTTTAAAGTGTGTGTGTGTGTGTGTGTGTGTGTGTGTGTGTGTGTGTGTGTGTGTGTGTGTGTGTGTGTGTGTGTGTGTGTGTGTGTGTGTGTGTGTGTGTGTGTGTGTGTGTGTGTGTGTGTGTGTGTAACTCAAATGTATGCTGAGTAATTAGCTGCTAAGCAACAAAACATTACCATGCAACCTTTTCTTACTGGAGTTGAGCATTGTATTTCAGAAACACGGAACGATTTCTCAATGCCAAAGGTTTCAGTAGCCTACCATCATTCTGTTTCACATTCAAATGAAAACTAACCGGCCAAAAACTCCCATGTACAACCCACTGACAAATTGGATATACTCTAGCAAACTAATCGAATATATTCTGAAAAAGAAACGGGATGCTTCAATGACTGAGTGTCCTTGAAAGTAGCAGTAGATTTACCTTTATGGCGGAGGTGGCTATCTGTAGGTGGTGAAGTCTTCTTAAGGTGCTCTCGCGGTCTGTGAAATAAGAGGCAGCCAACTGATGCAGTACTTCCAGGGAGACCACCGAGCTGTTTCCCTGCCCCTCCGATTTCTTACTGAGCTTCTGCTTATCCAGGAAGATTGTCAACGATTCTTCTCCTGTAGAAAGAAATAATAGAAGAGAAAAGAAAAGAAAAGAAAAGAAAAATAGAATGACTTTTTTTCCCCAGAGGGAACTTCAGTCAAATATACACACAGTCCTTAATACTAACGAACAACTAGAACAACTGGCTCACTCATAATGACAATACATTTGTAATACTCGTTGAGAGTAATGGGTGACATTATCCTCCACGAGAGGAATTAACGGAGGTATTCAGACAAAAGTTCATAGACTGCAGACAGATTATAAAGGTCTTTCTCTGTCTTGTATGAATCCCCAGTCTTTTCAAAATGACACCATAGTATTCACATGATTCTGCTCGACCAGACAGTGTGCTTAGCTCTCTTCTACCTTGGGGCTATGAGATGCCATCAGCACCCAGCAGAAGAATGTGTGCATTGCTATTTGCGATCATCTCATTAGCATGCAGTGTATGGTCCATCCCTTTTGATTTGAGCCATTGATTACAAAAGCTCACTATGGCTTTGCCACTGCATTCATCTCTCTTGTCTTTTAGACTCTGTAACTTCACTTCATCAATCCACCATTAAGTGACATCATAATTAGTGCCTACATCTCATCAGGCATAATGTTCTGGTTGATGTCACAGCAAATGTTTTGAGACCAGGACCATGACTGTTCAATCAATTATTTAGATGCTAGGCGGAGTAATGCATTCCACATCTCCAACTACAACTATTGACATTTCCTTATGTATCCAGCAGTACCTCAATCATGGATTGTCAAATCAACACCAAGCAGATGTTGTCCATACCAACAGAGGATGACTGACAATATGTATTGAAGCTAGAATTCTTCATTTAAATAGTAACAAAGCGTTCTAACTGCCCCTGTTTCGCTAAAAAGCTTAAGGGATGGAGCTGGAAAACCACTCAAATTCATAGACAGAGCTATGGTTGCAGGAACATCCATAATATGAAAGGTACAGTTTTAACCATGTTTTGAGGCTATACAGTGTTTGTTAACATTTAGGTTGTTTACAAACATTGGAGTAAAACAAGCTTATATTTTGGGTTATGAATAACAGTTGAACAAAGCTCATTGGGCATTTATGTGTCTTATATAGTTTACATAGTCTTCATTAACAATGGATATACCTCTTTATAAGTGAAAAAAAAGGTGATGTAGCAACTAAGGATTCTAGCTTTAACGTTAACTTATGTTGAATAGTAAAAACAAAGTTTCTGTTGACATAAATTACCGGTATGACAATGTCACCAGTGATACCATGAGCACAGTGTTCCAAATATGAGTAACCTTTGGCTTGTTTTGAGGCAGTCAACATGATCAATATCTAAGGAGATTACATTACACTGAAGCTATTTTGAGAACAAACTGAGATGCGCAACAACATCCCTTAGCCACATAGCCTCGAGCTAAGTGCCACTGAGTCGGTGTATGTGAAGCTGCTTACCTCCTAGCGTAGCAGACACCAGAAAGTGTGTCCCATATTTCTTGATCAAGTTCTCGTGGATCTGCTGCAGACTTGGCCTTCGACCCAGCAGCCTCAGGTTGCGTAGAAACTCCGGCGCCAGTGGCAAGGGGGCCTTAAAAACGTCCCTCTTCTCTGTGGCCAAGCTGTTTACTTTCCAATGGCTGAATTCCCTGCAAGTGAACCATTGGAGAATTTGGAAATTTGGACAAATCTGATTCATGGTGATTGGATCATTTCATAGGTTGATACTTGCATATGTGAAATATTTCAAATATCATCAGAAGATGTGCATACATTTGCAGTAAAAACTACTATTCAGGGCTGGCAGGGTAGCCTAGTTGTTAGAGCGTTGGGCTAGTAACCGAAAGGTTGCAAG
This sequence comes from Oncorhynchus nerka, assembly GCF_034236695.1. NCBI lineage: Eukaryota > Metazoa > Chordata > Actinopteri > Salmoniformes > Salmonidae > Oncorhynchus > Oncorhynchus nerka. The sequence goes on along the minus strand of NC_088415.1, from coordinate 73,760,827 downwards.
TTCAAATCCCGGAGCTGACAAGGTACAATCTGTCATTCTGCTCCTGAACAAGGCAGTTAACCCACTGTTCCTAGGCTGTCATTGAAAATAAGAATTTGTTCTTAACTTACTTGCCTAGTTAAATAAAGGTAAAATAAATAAATGAATATGTATGTATTCCTTCAGAACAAAAAGTGACAGTAACATGCTATTGTCCCAAGGGGAAAAATAGAATTTGACATTCCACATCAACACTTATTTTGCAGATTATTTGAAGTCAGCATTACAATAGTGACAACCAGCTGTTACATTAGTTGTGTATGATTATCATAGACATGAAATACATTTGCACTTACATGACAACATACAAAACATGGAAAGTGTTTGATCATGATTCAGTGTAAGAAAGTATAGAAAACACGTTTAGTCCAACCTAACACTACATAGGCATTATGCCACAGGAATAACATTGGTAGTACAATGTAAGTACAAGGTAATTCAACTATAATTGCATACTGTTACACAATTTCAAAGACTAAGAACAACGTTGCAGTCCAACTCTTTAGTCATATCCCAGTTTACCTATTTGTTTATGGTCTTGCCAACACCTAGCATCCTGTTTTTTTCAATTATATGACCAAAAAAATATTACATTTTATTTGGAACAGCAAAACAGAATAAATTAAAAGGGCCTATTTATATAATTAATATGAATTCGGAGCTTAGAAATGATTGAATATTAGAGAATTAGACCTCTCACTAAAAGGCATCAGTCATACAAAAGTTTAAATGCAAATTGGTTCTCTGGCAGATAAGTAAGAATGTCTCACCCCATGTTGACAAATGGCCTTTTTCCCTTTATTCAGATTACATCCTCTCACTTTCAGTTATTTGAAAATTAACCAATCTCCAAAATATAGCTATTTTTAAAATAATCCATAGAAAGTTGCTTGCAATTTAAGTTTAATCCACCAGAAAAACAAAACAAATAATACAACAAATATTGTGGTTAAACTCAAATGGAAGAGGTAAAAAATAAGGAACTTGACTGTCGGCCGTGCATTAAAGACCAAAATTGGTTAAAGAAAAGTGTGATAAATAAAAAAGTATACCAGTTTAATTTAGGGACCAACAAATGAACAGCTGTGCCGTATAGATTGTAAAATATTTGGGAAGAGATTGTCAATGTTCCGATTCCATGGTAAATGGTTTATGAACTGATACGCCAAACAACGCTGGATGCAAAACTTAGAATTGTTCAATTTAAATGATTATTCAAAGTTCTTGCAATCAATAAAATGTTATATAAATGGGGGGATACAACCATTCCAGCTCTGCAGATTTGGCTGATAAGAGACAGAATCATTAGATAATTTGTTTTGGTACTGTAAATATGTAGCTTGTTTTTGGACACAGGTCCAGGAATGGCTGAAGAATTGCAACATTTTCCTCTGCATATAGCACTACTGGGTGATTTGAAAAATCATAGTCTATCGATCAATAATACAATAATACTCTTAGCAACAACAACAAAAAGTATATTTAATTTACAATCTGTAGAAACTATGAGAATAGAAAGGTTCAGAACTTTTGTGAAACATCACAGCACAGTTGAAAAATATATGGCAAATAGAAATCCAAAATGGATGGTGTTGAGAGATAGATGGGAGGATGAGTGGAGCTGAAGGGTGGCATTAATAACAAGATAACTGCAATATAATATACTGTGTCCATGAAATGTTTATACTATAGGTTCAGAACTTTTGTGGAACAGCACAGTTAATAATATATGGCAAATAGAAATCAAACTGGATGGTCTTCAAAAATAGATAGGAGGGTAGCAGAGAGAAAGGGAGTAAAAACAAACAAAAGATAGATATTGTAAAATAGATTGTGTCTGTAAAATGTATATAGTATGTATTAGCTGGAAGTGGAAACTAAAGTGTTGTTGTTCATTAGTTTACTCCAATTAGGGGAGGTAGGGTTAGTGGAAAATAATAAAGGAAAATATATTTTTAAAAGATGTGTATATATATACAGTGCCTTGCGAAAGTATTCGGCCCCCTTGAACTTTGCGACCTTTTGCCACATTTCAGGCTTCAAACATAAAGATATAAAACTGTATTTTTGTGAAGAATCAACAACAAGTGGGACACAATCATGAAGTGGAACGACATTTATTGGATATTTCAAATTTTTTTAACAAATCAAAAACTGAAAAATTGGGCGGGCAAAATTATTCAGCCCCCTTAAGTTAATACTTTGTAGCGCCACCTTTTGCTGCGATTGCAGCTGTAAGTCGCTTGGGGTATGTCTCTATCAGTTTTGCACATCGAGAGACTGAAATTTTTTCCCATTCCTCCTTGCAAAACAGCTCGAGCTCAGTGAGGTTGGATGGAGAGCATTTGTGAACAGCAGTTTTCAGTTCTTTCCACAGATTCTCGATTGGATTCAGGTCTGGACTTTGACTTGGCCATTCTAACACCTGGATATGTTTATTTTTGAACCATTCCATTGTAGATTTTGCTTTATGTTTTGGATCATTGTCTTGTTGGAAGACAAATCTCCGTCCCAGTCTCAGGTCTTTTGCAGACTCCATCAGGTTTTCTTCCAGAATGGTCCTGTATTTGGCTCCATCCATCTTCCCATCAATTTTAACCATCTTCCCTGTCCCTGCTGAAGAAAAGCAGGCCCAAACCATGATGCTGCCACCACCATGATTGACAGTGGGGATGGTGTGTTCAGGGTGATGAGCTGTGTTGCTTTTACGCCAAACATAACGTTTTGCATTGTTGCCAAAAAGTTCAATTTTGGTTTCATCTGACCAGAGCACCTTCTTCCACATGTTTGGTGTGTCTCCCAGGTGGCTTGTGGCAAACTTTAAATTACACTTTTTATGGATATCTTTAAGAAATGGCTTTCTTCTTGCCACTCTTCCATAAAGGCCAGATTTGTGCAATATACGACTGATTGTTGTCCTATGGACAGAGTCTCCCACCTCAGCTGTAGATCTCTGCAGTTCATCCAGAGTGATCATGGGCCTCTTGGCTGCAGCTCTGATCAGTCTTCTCCTTGTATAAGCTGAACGTTTAGAGGGACGGCCAGTTCTTGGTAGATTTGAAGTGGTCTGATACTCCTTCCATTTCAATATTATCGCTTGCACAGTGCTCCTTGGGATGTTTAAAGCTTGGGAAATCTTTTTGTATCCAAATCTGGCTTTAAACTTCTTCACAACAGTATCTCGGACCTGCCTGGTGTGTTCCTTGTTCTTCATGATGCTCTCTGCGCTTTTAACGGACCTCTGAGACTATCACAGTGCAGGTGCATTTATACGGAGACTTGATTACACACAGGTGGATTGTATTTATCATCATTAGTCATTTAGGTCAACATTGGATCATTCAGAGATCCTCACTGAACTTCTGGAGAGAGTTTGCTGCACTGAAAGTAAAGGGGCTGAATAATTTTGCCCGCCCAATTTTTCAGTTTTTAATTTGTTAAAAAAGTTTGAAATATCCAATAAATGTCGTTCCACTTCATGATTGTGTCCCACTTGTTGTTGATTCTTCACAAAAAAAATACAGTTTTATATATTTATGTTTGAAGCCTGAAATTTGGCAAAAGGTCGCAAAGTTCAAGGGGCCGAATACTTTCGCAAGGCACTGTATGTATATGTATTTTATATGTATGTGTGTTTGTATGTACAGTTGAAGTCGGATGTTTACATACACCTTAGTCAACTACATTTAAACTCAGTTTTTCACAATTCCTGACATTTAATCCTAGTAAAAATGCCCTGTTTTAGCTCAGTAATGATCACCACTTTATTTTAAGAATGTGAAATGTCAGAATAATAGTTGAGATAATTATTTATTTCAGTTTTTATTTCTTTCAACACATTCCCAGTTGGTCAGAAGTTTACATACAGTCAAATAGTATTTGGTAGCATTGCCTTTAAATTGTTTAACTTGGGTCAAACGTTTCGGGTAGCCTTCTACAAGCTTCCACAATAAGTTGGGTGAATTTTGGCCCATTCCTCCTGACAGAGCTGGTGTAACTGAGTTAGGTTTGCAGGCCTCCTTGCTCGCACATGCTTTTTCAGTTCTGCCTGTCAGGGCTTTGTGATGGCCGCTCCAATACCTTGACTTTGTTGTCCTTAAATTTTGCCATACCTTCGGAAGTATGCTTGGGGTCATTGTCCATTTGGAAGACCCATTTGCGACCAAACTTTAACTTCCAGTCTTGAGATCTTGCTTCAATGGATATAGATACTTTTGTACCCGTTTCCTCCAGTATCTTCACAAGGTCCTTTGCTGTCATTCTGGGATTGATTTGCACTTTTCACACCAAAGTACGTTAATCTCTAAGAGACCGAGCCCGTCTCCTTCCTGAGCGATATGACGGCTGCGTGGTCCCATGGTGTTTGTACTTGTGTACTATTGTTTGTACAGATGAATGGTACCTTCAGGCGTTTGGAAATTGCTCCTAAGGATGAATCAGACTTGTGAAGGTCTACAATTCTTTTTCTGAGGTCTTGGCTGATTTCTTTTTATTTTCTCATGATGCCAAGCAAAGAGGCACCGAGTTTAAAGGTAGGCCTGGAAATACATCCACAGGTACACCTCCAATTGACTCAAATTATGTCAATCAGCCATGACATCATTTTCTGGAATTGTCCAAGCTGTTTAAAGGCATAGTCAGCTTAGTGTACGTAAACTTCTGGACACTGGAATTGTGATAGAGTGAATTATAAGTGAAATAATCTGTCTGTAAACAATTGTTGGAATAATTACTTGTGTCATGCACAAAGTAGATGTCCTAACCGACTTGCCGAAACTATAGTTTGTTAACAAGGAATTTGTGGAGTGGTTGAAAAAGGAGTTTTAATGACTCCAACCTAAGTGTATGTAAACTTCCGACTTCATCTGTATGTATATATATGTACAGTACAATCAGAAAGTATTTAGACCACTTGACTTTTTCCACATTTTGTTATGTTACAGCCTTATTCTAAAATGTCCTTATTTACATAAGTATTCAGACCCTTTGCTATGAAACTCTAAATTAAGCTCAGGTGCATCCTGTTTCCATTGATTATCCTTGAGATGTTTCTACAACTTGATTGTAGTCCACCTGCGGTAAATTCAATTGATTGGACATGATTTGGTCCCATAGTTGAAAGTGGATGTCTGAGCAAAAACTAAGCCATGAGGTTGAAGGAATTGTCCATAGAGCTCCGAGACAGGATTGTGTCAAGGCACAGATCTGGGGAAGGTTACCCAAATACGTCTGCAGTATTGAAAGTCCCCAAGAACACAGTGGCCTCCATCATTCTTAAATGGAAGAAGTTTGTAACCACCAAGACTCTTCCTAGAGCTGGCCGCCTGGCCAAACTGAGCAATCAAGGGAGAAGGGCCTTGGTCAGGGATGTGACCAAAAATCTCACTCTGATAGAGCTCCAGAGTTCCTCTGTGGAGATGGGAAAAAGTGCCAGAAGTACAACCATCTCTTCAGCACTCCATCAATCAGGCCTTTATGGTAGAGTGGCCAGACGGAAGCCACTCCTCGGTAAAAGGCACATGACAGCCCGCTTGGAGTTTGCCTAAAGGCCCCTAAAGACTTTTAGACCATGAGAAGATGTGTGCTACTAGATCCTCTGGTCTGATGAAACCAAGATTTAATTATTTGGCCTGAATGACAAGGAGGAAACCTGGCATCATCAGCATCATGCTGTGGGGATGTTTTTCAGCGGCAGGGACTGGGAGACTAGTCAGGATTGAGGGAAAGATAAACAGAGAAAAGTACAGAGAGATCATTGTTGAAAACCTGCTACAGAGCGCTGAGGATCTCAGACTGGGGTTAAGGTTCACCTTCCAACAGTACAACGACCCTAAGCGCACAGCCAAGACAACACAGGAGTGGTTTTGGGACAATCTCTGAATCTCCTTTACTGGCCCAGCCAGAGCCCGGACGAACCCGGTCGAACATCTCTGGATAGACGTGAGAAGCTGTGCAGCGATGCTCCGCATCCAACCTGACAGAGTTTGAGAGGACCTGCAGAGAAGAATGGGAGAAACTCCCCAAATACAGGTGTGCCAAGCTTGTAGTGTCATACCCAAGAAGACTCAAGGCTGTAATTGCTGCCAAAGGTGCTTCAACAAAGTACTGAGTAAAGAGTCTGAATACTTATGTACAGTAAATTTGATATTTCTGTTTTTTTATTTTTAATACATTTGCAAACATAAAAAAAAAAAACTTTTTTGCTTTGTCATTATGGGGTATGGTATGTAGATTGATGAGGAGGGAAAACGATTTAATCCATTTTAGAATAAGGCTGTAACATAACAACATGTGAAACAAGTCAATCGGTCTGAACACTTTCTGAATGCACTAATTTCTGCAATAATGTTGACTAGTGTACAGAAACATGAAGAAGACACCGGTCTTTGGAAGAATTTTAAGGGCTACGAAGTATTAGCAAACCAATGTGTTGATGAGGATAATCCAAATATCCAAAGTAAACTTCAAATCTTACATCATACTGTATTATCTTTGCCTATAATGTGTAAAGACCATCAGATGCTGTGTACTAGCTTTGGATGATGTTGTCTTGAGTGAAAAATGATTGACGACAGAGGTTGTGAATGGAGCATTGCTTTTCTTTCATGATGATTTCTAAAAATGAAATGTAAAAGCGTTGGCTGACCATTCTAGTGCTGTTAATGATGATAGATGCTCTAAACTACAGGGCTTTAGCACAAGATGATTGCACCTGCAGCCCGGCAGGCTTGCAGGGAATTGTTTAAGCTAAAACTCTGTACCTAAGCGAATACTCCATTCCCTATTTGATAAGAGCACCTGGATTTTAGCACTGTTGTAGCCCTTTCCTGCAGTCAATTGACCACATCGCTCTCTAGTGGCCTCATGGGTGGAATGATATTAATATTTTTCATCATTTCATCATTAATCATTTATTTTAAATTTTTTAATTGTCCCAAAATCTGGTGTTTCTATGTGAAATGGTTTTGTTATATTTAAGTCTTCTGTGATGTATATAGAGTGCACAATTGGGATGCAAACTCAAAATGGAATACATTTTAACTCTATATCTGACAGAGTTGAAATGACAAGCCAGTAACCATGTGTGTGAGGTGTATACCTTTGGTTCAAAGTAGATTACCAAGAAACACTGTGTGACCCTGATTCAGCCCACTGCAGTGAAAGGTTAACGTTCCACTACATTCCTCTATGAGTCAGAGCTTTGACACAAGCAGAACTTTCCCAAGGCTTCTACTTCTACAGTACATGATCGGGAAACGTGTTACCATATAATTCGAATGATTCATTCTATTCCTATGAGTGTTAACCCTAAGTTAGTTTCAGTTACAACATGGAAGGTCATGTTTAATGAGTTCATTACATTGTCTATATCTACAGTGACCTCCAAAAGTATTGGGACAGTGATACATTTTTTGTTGTTTTGGCTCTGTACTCCAGCACTTTAACCTCATAGTCATTGTATAATTTCAAATCCAAAGTGCAGACTGTCAGCTTTAATTTGAGGGTTTTGTCATTCATATCGGGTGAACCGTTTAGAAATTGAATCATTTATTGTAAATAGTTCCCCCATTTTAGGGGACCAAAAGTATTGGGGCAAATCACTTATATATGTATTAACGTAGTGAAAGTGTAGTATTTGGTCCCATATTATTTGCACGCAATGATTACATCAAGCTTAATTTCTATTGGGTACAAAATAATCAAAAACACAACCAAAACAAACAGCGAATGCATCCAACAAGTTTGTAGAGTCACCAGCTTGATGTAATCAATGCCTGCTAGGAATTTGGGACCAAATATTAAACTTTGGACTACTTTAATACACATAAGTGAATTTGTCCCAATACTTTTGATCCCCAAAAATACGGGGACTACGTACAAAAAGTAATTCTTTACTTTTGGAGCTCACTCCACTGTATATTTATCAGCTCTTGCAGATGAGGCTGTATTCCACAGCTACGTTGATTTAGATGTTTTTCTTCATAAAGCATGGTTGCATGAAGCAGCCTAAAGCCATGCATGATATCACCTACTGTACAGTAGGTATGGGTTTAACCTGGATCACAACAGCTGCTTGCCGTGTATATTAGCCACACACTGGCAAATCAAGGTGTTGAATGCCTCTCTTTCCATGTTAGATTTCTGTGAGCTATTTTGAGAGGCAAGAGGGGAATGGTTGATCGGCCCCATTTCCTCTGGAAGTTGACAACTGGGTTTCCAGCTTATTAATATTTGGCCCTCATCAACTGAGGAGGCGTTCTATCATTTCAATGTGTTTTTGTGGAGTATTGTAGCAATTTCTTGGAAGACTTTTCAAGTACACTTTTGATATGGATTCTCACAACTTTTCAGGCGAGACAGGACTGGTCTGGTCTGGACAAAAGTACTATGGTGTTGCAACTTGCAGAAACCTCTTTGATGCAGACTTACAAAGACTTTCTCAAAGTACATTACTGAAATAGCACAGGTTTAGACAATAGGTGTATACTTTATTGCACAAATCTCTTTGAGATTCACATGGTCTTTAGAGCTAAAAATGCAAGCGGCAATTAGTGGCTCTTCCCTGTCTCCCTAGTGTATCCCTATCATGAGCTGGCATAGCACATTCCACTAAACTGTTTATGCTCAGCAGAATAGGTGTGTCTTGGAACACTGTCCATCTCATTTGAGGCAGTTAAACATTTCCTCTCAGATTGTTTAGCTGAATGAAGAATAATTATGTTAAAGGAAGTAGAGCTCAAAGATCTGTCTTTTCAGTAATTGTAAAACATGTACTAAATTTGATAATTCATTGTGCGAGTGCACAAATGGCTAAAAACATCTATTTTCCCAAGTTGAATAGCACATTCTGATTCTCAATTAGAATTCAAATTAATCTTGTTAATTGTACATGGAGACTCACAGCATTCAACAGAGTAATTAGATTTCTCAACTGTGTTGCCGGAGGCAATCGAATAAAAAGCTGGAAAATGAAAAACAGCAAATACATTTGTCCCTCAGACAATGTATTCATATCATGGACACACTTCAGATTTAGAAACCGTTTTAGCCACACTTGATATACAGAGAGATAGCCAATTCCATCAATAACTAACATTATGGAAAATGGCTGATAAGAAAATAGGAAATTTAATCAATTGTCCCTCATGTCTGACCTGATGTGAAACAGGCAGTTTGTCACATTAATTTCTAGTTAATGTTTTTATATTCACCCTGAAACAAACAGTCCCTTTACTGAACCTGAATTGAACAACTGACGTCTGGTTTTTGAAAGAATCCTTTTGAAAATAAGTTTAGCTACTCTTCGTACTGAAGGGCTGTATTGTATTTTGAAAGCCTTACACATTCATTTTAAAGAAAGATTACCAAAAACAGTAACATTAAGCCAAAACAAAATAACAAAATCAAGCTTTCAGCGAAAACTGAAACAGCACAACACAATGCCAATATAGAAACACTAGTCAGCAAAACTCATATTCTTGAAGGCAAAACATAAATTCAATACATAATGTGAAATTGGATTTTGGTTAGTGTAGAGTGTTGGAAATTACATCAAGTCATCTACACAAAGCCGGAGTGCCTCAGAACCCTACACCAATCTCTCACAAATCACATTTCAGTGCTTGAAAAATCTATAGTTGCCAGACATTTCACTCATTAATCATCTTCCCTTTATTTAGAAAATGCTCTTCTATATCAGAAATGTTTCAGATTTCTCTACCAGCAATATACCTCCTGACGTAATCAGTTGTGACAATGTCTCATTTCTTATTTTATTGTCTTGACAGCTCTTGTTGCCTCCAGAATGAGCTGTTACCAGTTACAAGAGCCATAGGGGCCTGGATGGGCATAGTATGGTCCCTATAGGCTGTCAGTTCTGCCACCTCTCATGGCACCAAAAGTACAATGAGCCAACAGTAATGTTTTTAAGGGAAAGCATCTATCATCCCAAAACACCTCCTGGGAGAGTATTTTCCTGTCTGGATATTATAAACATCCTTCCCTTTCTTTCCTATTTCATACCAAATGAAGGCCAATGAAAGAACAGTACCCAAGCTACAAAAAGGGCTGCTTCTCTATCTTGTTTTAAAGTGGTTCATTATGTACAGACCACATGAAATACAATTGTATTTATTCATCAGACCATTATTTCAGAAGGATATCTATTGAGTTGCAAACCTCGTCTGTGAGAGAAACCTTGCAAGACACCAGCAACAGCAGAAGCTCTTTGTTTGACAATCACCATAGCTAGATTCTGCAGGGAATTTAAGCATCCTTCCCCCTGTGACCCTCACATTCAATTTATTCATAGGCATGAGGGCTCCTCGAAACTCAAATCACATATATCTTTACACATTTCACAGGCATAGTAAATGCATGCTATGTATACTGAACAAAAATATAAATGCAACGTGCAACAACTTCAAAGATTTTACTGAGTTACAGTTCATATAAGGAAATCAGTCAATTGAAATAAATTCATTAGGCCCTAATCTATAGATTTCACATGACTGGGAATACAAATCTGCATCTGTGGGTCACAGATACCTTAAAAAACAGGTATGGACGTAGATCAGAAAACTAGTATCTGGTGTGACCACCATTTACCTCATGCAGTGCGACACATCTCCTTAGCATAGAGTTGATCAGGCTGTTGATTGTGGCCTGTGGAATGTTGTCCTATTCCTCTTCAATGGCGGGAACTGGGACATGCTGTCATACACGTCAATCCAGAGCATCCCAAACTTGCTCAATGCGTGATATGTCTGGATACTATGCAGGCCATGGAAGAACTGGGCCATTTTAAGGTTTCAGGAATTGTGTACAGATCCTTACGACATGGGGCTGTGCATTCTCATGCTGAAAGATGAGGTGATGGCGGTGGATGAATGGCACAATAATGGACCTCAGGATCTCGTCACGGTATCTCTCAAATTGCCATCGATAAAATGCAGTTGTGTTTGTTGTCTGTAGCTTATGCCTGCTCTTACCATAACCCCACCGCCACCATGGGGCACTCTGTTCACAATGTTGACATCAGCAAAGCGCTCGCTTGCACGACCCCGAACACGTGGTCTGCGGTTGTGAGGTCAGTTGGACGTACTGTCAAATTCTCTAAAACAACGTTGAAGGCAGCTTATGGTAGAAAAATGAACAACAATTTCGCTACAGTCGCAATAACCCAAGCTAACTATGTATATGTGACAAATAAAATTTGATTTGAACATTCAATTCCCTGGCAACAGCTCTGGTGGACATTCCTGCAGTCAGCATGCCAATGACACGCTCCCTCAAAACTTGTGACATTGTGTTGTGTGACAAAACTACACATTTTAGAGTGGCCTTTTATTGTCCCCAGAACAAAGTGTACCTGTGTAATGATCATGTTGTTTAATCAGCTTCTTGATATGCCACACCAGGTGGATGGATTATCTTGGAAAAGGAGAAATGCTCACTAACACGGATGTAAACAGAAATAAGCTTTTTGTGCGTATCTTTTATATTAGCTCATGAAACATGAGACCAACACTTTACATGTTGCGTTTATCAGTGTAGTTACCATATCAATGGCACTTACAGAATCTCCATGCACAACACTTGAACTTGGCAAACATGAAAGATTAAACAATGTTAGGCTTGCCTTTCAAATAGGACAAAGTCCCTTCACTCCAGAAAGTAACAGCAAGGATGACTGAATTTGCCTTGGCAGAAATATTTCAGTGAACCACCCGTAGGGCAGCTGTGACCAGGCAGAGAGGGGGAATAAAATCAGTCTTCCTCTATATAACCCAGTGGGTGTTCCCTATTCGTAATGGGCAGATTTACACACCTACTTTCCCTCTGGGTGTCCTTTAATGAGATCAGTTAACATATCAAAAGGCCTTGGCAGCACAAATGGCTTGTGGGGGAAACCAAATTTATGTCAATTGACGACTGAGGTGTTGGTCAGACAACAGTGCGCTCTCACACACACAAACACAACACACACACACACACACACACTGCTAGACAACCATTCAAACAGTACATTTACATTTACATTTAAGTCATTTAGCAGACGCTCTTACGGGCTATGCTCTCTGCCTGATTCCATCACAGATCTGCAGGCATTTTTCTGCATTTCAGTTCCTTGTCCTAGTCATTTCTAGCACTGTCCCAGAGCATGAAAGAGAAGCGTGATCCATCAAACTTCTGTCAAAAAAACTACACCTATCATGGCTAGCTATACTCAGAACATCTGCAATGAAAGCTATCATTTAAAGTTGTATGAGAAGAAAACTGTGACATATTTCTGAATAAATTGGTTTCTAAAGAGACAAATATCTCTTTCTTACAGTAAAGAAATGCACCTACACCCCTTCAACATGCCCACACTCAAGTAGCATTAACATCACAGCAGAAAATATGTTGGCAGTAATCTGGAGCTATAATTTGACTCAGGTGAGTGTAGCACCATGGAGAGCATGCAGCAACAACAAAATAAAATGTAATGGAGGCTGTGTGATGGAGGAAAGTAAAATGCATGAATAAAATGCATGGAAGGGTCAGAGTAAAATATTGTAACGACCCTGGGTTTATAAGGGAATCCGTACGAGCATGCTTTTGGGGCACAGTCGATAGCGCACTGGACTTCGGGCTAGAAGGTTGAGGGTTCGAGGCATGCTCCCTGCCTCAGTTTCATTACAATATATATTCTAAGCTGAGGAAAAATGTAAATTAAAGGCTTATCAGAGAGAGTACATCACATTTGGTATTACATTTAGAATAAAGTTAATGATATTGAAAATAAATGTTGAAAAATAATTTGATGGGATGGAAGGGTCATAGTGGATCTTGATTGGTACAGTACAGCACATACAGTACAGCAACATTCAAACACGCACACTTTGCCTCTAGATTCTCACCTGTAGATCTTATAGCGTGTGGAGAATCCTTGCTGGAAGCGTTCTTTGAACTCTGTGTATTCCGGAGAACGGTGGAAAGGTCCCTTCTCAGACAGCAGCCAATCCAATTGGTCGCCACTCTGGTGTCCGGTGCTGGCAGCAGTGAGCGAGGGGTTGTTACTCTGCTGCCCCTCAGCCAGGGCCAGAACCCAGCCGAGGTGGCCCAGCACTGTCCACTGCCATACGAGCATCAACAGCAACCATCTAACAGCTGTGGCTCTTGGCCAACGCATCACCATCTTCCTGTTGGGCACCTGGGACCAGCATTCTTCAACTAATCCCTCCTGACCTGCGAAGGAAAAGAGAGAGAACATGTTTTAGGGCTCAATTCAGAGGACAACTTGAAATAATAGAAAAACACAGATACTACGCTTGACACTTGTATCACTTGCGTTGATTTAGCTTATGTATCCGCCTCACAGCCTTCGCTTTCCTTAGGGATCAATTCAATTAAACACACATGCAGTAACTTTCTTTTCCATAGACAAAAACTTAATAGACTTGGCTAGACTTTCAATCTTAGCCTGTACTAACAACACTGTGAGAGCCTTTCTTTGGCTAGCGTTGGGAGGCCATACACCAAGGAATCAATTCAATAAAACACACTGTGTTCTTTTTTGCGGAAGCGCTCTTTACCATGGTCAAAAACCTACTGCTAGGTGCAATCCACTCATAGGTATATGCTTTTAGTCGTGCTTTCAAGTTTGTGTGGGCGGACAAAATCACATGAAAACATAATTGTTAGGTATAAATAAGGACCTTGCTCTTGAAAAGAGGACCTAGCTTTACACCAAGTACAGATCTACTGTTGGTCTAAGTTGCCGTTGTTGGATTGTTTAGGCTGACAAAAGTAAGGACACACTCAATTATCCAAAGCTGTTATGACTAAATAAGAATTGCCATCATGTCTGAAGCATCCTTAAAAAAAAGAGGGTGGTACGTTTTTGTTATTTATTAATAAGTTACTGTAGTGTTAAATCTGCAGTGCACAGTCAAACATTTAGGCCCAAGAATAGAACAAGCTAGAACAAACTGTACAAGCGATATGGGACCAACAGTATTCCCTGTTGGTCTTCTATTTTGATAAATAACACAATGCAAATTAATTTGAGAGAGCAAAATGCATGTTTAAACAGTAAATAACCTTTCTTTAATTTACACTTGGAAAGGGGGATACCCAGTCAGTTGTACAACTAAATGCCTTCAACTGAAATGTGTCTTCTGCATTTAACCCAATCACTCTGAATCAGAGAGAACCATGGGCTTGTTATGTTTTAATAGGCAATTATTTAGGTAATTTATCTCATTAATAATTATAATAGGCATCTAACTTGGAGAAAGTATGTAGGATCAAGCTTTGAAAAAGGGAACATCATCAACTCCACTTTATACTAGACAGTATAAAAGGTAAGACTATACAAAAAGTTGCTCTTATACCTGTGTGGTAACATTAGAATTACACGAGTCACAGTATTCTATTAGCAATGTTAATTTAGTAATGACTTTGGAGAGTAATTACACATAGTAAGTATAATGTGTCAATACTGCTCAGGAGTAATTGTTGATTTATTGTATCTCACATATAGATAAGCCTCCTAGTCCATGTTGTGCATGACATAGAACACAAACCACCATTATTCTGTGAAGTGAACACCTCACATCTTACAAGTCACTCACTCTTGTTTTGCAATGTGAAAGATAAATCTGTCCGTACATTGTAAAATGTGATGTATTGTGATCCTGTCTTGAAGTGCCTGGCATTCCAAATGATCTCAATTCCATACATTATTTCAAAGGCTATGATGATACAAAATATACATTACGTAGAGAATTAATCACTATGAAATAATATTGAATACTTTATTTCACCTTTGTGCATCACAGTAGTTAATAATTAAAATACCTATCATCTGCCTGCCCACTCATCAAGATAGGGCCTGTCTAAAACAGTATCTCTCTTATTGCACACTGCACACTCCACTGGGGAATAAACCCTTTTTGTGTCCCAAATGGTACCATATTTTGTATTTGGTGCACTTTTGACCAGGGCTCTATAGGGCTCTGATCGAAAGTAGTGTACTATATAGGGAATAGGATGCCATTTGGGAGAGATATGGTAAAGAGGAGAAGCTGTGTGGCAGCTGCTGCTGCTTTCACATTTCCTTTCATTCTGTATAATCCCTCCCTCCCTCCAGCCCCCCCCCCTCCCTGTACCCCTGCATTGCCTGTATCCCATACAGCCAAGACTCTATTATAACTTTCCTTTTCACAGTTGGGCTTTGCAGTTGTAAACAGGAGATGAGATTTTAATGCTATTTCATCATGCTGAATCCAAGTGTAAATTCTACTTTAGCATAAATAAAATATGACTTGCGGTGTAGTCTTTCCTATATGAAAGTTTTTCCTATATGATGGTTGTCATCTCATGAAGCTAGAGGGGAAAACGAGCCACAGCTGATTCATAAACAGTATAGTGCTGACTCCAATCTTGCTTGAAATTTGCCTTTCAAATGAGTCTATGTTCTAAAAGCAACACCTCTTGCTGAGATCTCCAACCCAGGGCTTATTGCTCCTCTCTTGAGGTTCTTCCTAATTATAAAATGCATAGAACATCCTAGAAATGCCAGTGAGACAATGGAGGAAAAACGGAATTTAGCCTTGACATTTAATGTTCATCTTGCATAATTCAGGTACCTTCCTGTTTACCCTTTCTACCCATGAGAAAAACCAAGGAGAAGACACACGTCTTGAATTCAGTATGGTGGTACGAGGGCGGTCGGAATAGAAAACCATTTTACCGCCTCTCGCTTAGAAATAACATTTCAGACAAGTATCGTCTGGGGAACTGGGCACCTTTTGTGCCATTCACATTTGTAGCATTCACCAAGTTTTGCAGGTGGTTAATGTTCACAGTGGCCAACACCCCTAAATACCACACGCGCACACACTCACCTACACGTGCACGCACACTCAGACACACACACCTGCACATCGTCAATGACCATGCATTAGGAGAAAGCCTAAGAATGGTGTGTTTCTTCCCTGCTTTATACTGGATATCATAAGGCACAGTATCAGGCAGGTCAGCGGCTTAATGAGCACATAGTATATGCTATACCTGTAAGATCTACCCAGTAATGTGTGCATGGCAATGAGAGCAGCTGTGAGTCCTTATTGGGTCTGACTTAATAAGGTTTTGTTTGTGAGTGTAGGCAGACACCTGCCTCATGGCCAGGCCCAGCAGAGCAGGTGTAGTCCCATTACCAGAAGGCCAGATGTCCTCTTGAACTCAGGTACTCATACTCAGTGTTTTAACTACTCAGCAACCCCGCCAGCTGTCCCACAATATTTCTGTGTCGCTGCATGCTGAGGGTGGATTGCTTTATGCAACAAAGTTAATGCATAGTACCAGGTTGGTGGGTTTGTACTATGACTCTATTATGAAAACTGTCAGCCAAGGCAGAACTTTCCATCAGTTCCAGCCTAGCAATTTGTTTAAGCGTGGTTTGATGAAAGGATGAGAGCAATTATGAGGAGTACACCTCCTACACTATGGTAAGCCAAACAGCTGTTATATATATTGGTTCCGCAAGATTTGTGTCCTTATGAGCCGAGCTGCACCGCACCGATAGCATCGTGATTCCAACACAAAAGCTATAAGTACGTTTTTAAACAAGCGAGGTATCCCACTCATTCAAAGAGAATTAAAGGCAGACCAGGTCCCTGAGATGCACGTGTTTTCTTTTCCTCAAAAATAAAAATCTACCATTGCCGAAAAAACATTCCCTGCATTAAACTGTGGGATGTAGTTTTTTTAATATCAGAGTTGCTGGTTGGATGTTGTTCCGTTTGTGTCATTCTTTCGTTTTTTAAAAAAATCGTATATTTTTTGTGTAGTTAATATTTCAGCTTTTATTTTCTATGTTTTTTTTTTTTTTTTTTTTCTCCCTATAAAGCACATTGCATTCCATGCCTAAAATGTGCTTTATAAATAAAGATGATTAAAGTCGATCATCTTGCTCAGTAACTTCAATATGATAATAATTTATGAGCAGTTTCTTTCTAACCATGAAGTTGATTCAAATCTCATCCTTCCAGTAAAGGTTTGCCCCCAGGTAACTGTCTTGCAAGATGTAAGATAAATATAAAAATAAAAGCCATAATCTTGAAAATGAAAAAGAGCCTTAATTAAAAACCTCAAGCATGCCAAGTTAATCAGCTAAAACAATTAGGAGGGCGTGAAAAAGCATTAATGTAAAAATAATCTGATTCTCAGCCACACTTCATTGTTCAGGGCACTTAAAAGTGAGATTCCACACATATTTCAAACAGGAAAGCAGGTGCTTACCTATTAACTGCACATTAATAAAGAGTACAGTCAGCATTACACAGGGCAGATGGTCTCCAGAGATAAGGCTTAAAAGCTAGCCAGAGAGGAGTCAAGCTAAATATCAATGTTAGATCTACATCGGGGTCTCCGACGGAGCCAAAGTTTAGCAAACAACCATATGGGCAATTAGGACCATCAGTACCCGCAAAATTTCTATAGCACTTGATAATTAAGACCAATCTGTCTTTAGGAGGTTTCATATTTTCCAGCTGTTTGATTTTAAGAAAATTCCAAAGTACTAAAGGATCGATGATGTGTTATTTCTTCACCTGTCCATCTGCCGTTGTTTCTCCATAAACACAAAGCCACGTATAGCGTGATTGCCTATACATCACTCTGAAAATACATAGCCCAGATAATTACCCAAGCTGCTTACTGTGGGTAACACTGTCTCCATAAAAAGCCCATCTGCATATTGCAACAACTCTTTATTAGTTTGTTGACTAATCCCCCAATAGGTCCACAGTGACATGGGAGGTTGTGGAATTCCTGCCAAGAACAATACACACACACATTTGGTAATTGAGAGCACAGCAGGGTCTCAGTTTGAATCGCCTCTGTAAACTTTAATTATATACAGTATCTACTGAAGTTTGGAAGGAAATATCCAAAGGTGGGATACATGTTTTAAAAATGTAAAACAGCAAAACATCAATCAAAAGCTAAATCGTAATGCATTTCACAATTTCACAATGTGTAACATTTCCCATTTTCAGGGTTGCAACTGTCAACCTGGTCTCATTAGTATGTTGAAAACATGTAACAAACCATATTGCCTGTCATCTATACATGTGATGTGCATTGTCATGGTAATTTATTTCAGTGGTAATAGCTAATCAAGGCCAATTGCAAGGCCACAATCATCTTGATTTAGAAAGACACTGATGTGGGTGTCAGTTGTGCTTATGCTGAATCCATTTCAGAAAAGCCATGAGCCATGTTGATGGCTGGCTTTGAAAGGGTTGATGGGACCTTATTTTCAAGAAAAGCCACGAGGAGCTCTTGTGCTTCTCTGTTGATATGTTCATTAAATATTCAGATAGTTTTATATAATGTATCAGCTTCATGTATATTTGAACTACCTTTTAGGGCACATCAATTCTATTTGATTCATGTGAGAGATGGCACCGTACCAGTCCCTTGTTCTGCAAAGGAGAAACCTAGCAGAACAGTTTGATTTATTACGCATCTCATTTAAAACTTTACTTTACTTTACTTTACAGTCTTGTTGATTCTGAATGAGAACATAGGGGAGACTTAAAAGGTTGACTAAAGGTTAAAATGTAACACAAAAGCAGAAAGTACCCACAATGTGCCTTAAGGCTAGCAAGTACTGACTACTTTGTGTGTGTGTGTGTGTGTGTGTGTGTGTGTGTGTGTGTGTGTGTGTGTGTGTGTGTGTGTGTGTGTGTGTGTGTGTGTGTGTGTGTGTGTGTGGCTTGTGGTCCTTGCGCTGGAGAGAATGCAGAAATGCAGAGATGTTCCTCTTTTCAATAAATCCATGACCATGAATCAGTGACCACGGCTCATCAATGCCAGATAATTTGACAGATTTTTAAAGCCTGAAGCAATCTAGAGCCAGAAGTAAAAGTATATTAGAGTTACTCTATCATATAAAGATTTCCCCTCTTGCGGGTTTGGCAAAATTAAGTTATATATATGTTTTATACAATTTCAAAAATCATACATTCATAACCGTTTTCACCACACACTAAGTGTGTGGCCTCAGGCCTCTACTCCACTACCACATATCTACAGCACAAAATCCATGTGTATGTGTGTGTCATTGCTTCACAGTCCACGCTGTTCTATAAGGTGTATTTTTACACGGTTTTATATCTGATTCTACTGCTTGCATCAGTTACCTGATGTGGAATAGAGTTCAGTTATGGATCTATGTAGTACTGTGCTCCTCCCATAGTCTGTTCTGGACTGTAAAGAGACCTCTGGTGGCATGTCGTGTGGGGTATGCATGGGTGTCTGAGCTGTGTGCTAGTCGTTTAAACAGACCGCTCTGTGCTTTCAACATGCACCTCTCACAAATACAAGTAGTGATGAAGTCAATCTCTCCTCCACTTTGAGCCAAGAGAGATTGACATGCATATTATTAATGTTCGCTCTCTGTGTACATCCAGCTGTGCTGCCCTGTTCTGAGCCAATTGCAATTGCAAGTCCCTCTTTGTGGCACCTGACGACACGACTGAACAGTAGTCCAGGTGTGACAAAACTAGAGCCCGTTGGACCTGCCTTGTTGATAGTAATGTTAAGAACATAGATCTGTTAAGAACGTAGAGCAACACTTTGTTATGGACAGACTTCTCTCCATCTTACCAACTGTTGTATCAATATGTTTTGACCACAACAGTTTACAATCCAGGGTTACTCCAAGCAGTATAGTCACCTCAACTTGCTCAATTTCCACATGATTTATTACAAGATTTAGTTTAGGTTTAGGGTTTAGTGATGCTTTAATACTTTTAGTTTTTGAAATATTTAGGACAAACTGATTCCTTGCAACCCATTCTGAAACAAACTACTGTTCTTTGTTAAGTGTTTCAGTCATTTCAGTCGCTGTAGTAGCTGACGTGTATAGTGTTGAGTCATCCGCATACATAGACACACTGGCTTTACTCAAAACCAGTGACAAAGTAAGGGGCCTAGACAACTGCCCTGGGGAATTCCTGATTCTACCTGGATTATGTTGGAGAAGCTTCCATTAAAGAACACCTTCTGTGTTCTCTTAGACACTTAACTCTTTATTGGGGCGGCAGGTTGCCAAGTGGTTAGAGCGTTGGGCCAGTAACCGGAAGGTTGCTAGATTGAATCCCGAGCTGACAAGGTAAAAATCTGTCGTTCTGCCAGTTAACCCACTGTTCCTAGGCAGTCATTGTAAATAACAATTTGTTCTTAACTGACTTGCCTAGTTAAATAAAGATGAAATAAAAAATGTCAATTATCCACAATATAGCAGGGGATGTAAAGCCATAACACATACACGTATGTTTTCCAGCGGCAGATATGATCGATGAAGTCAAAAGCTGCACTGAAGTCTAACAAAACAGCCCCCACAATCTTTATCATCAACTTACATGATGACATGTAAGTACACAGTTTTGATTGATTAATTGTGCTCTGTTACCATGGTTGTTTATCATCCTTCAAAACTGTTGAGTTGAGGTGTTTGTGAAGTAATTCTTGCCCCCAGCTTGCATGCTCACCCACCGCTGCTGCTGTAGACTGAGTGAACAGCATGCAATACATACAATGTGTCTCTCATCTGCCATCTCATACTAAACCTTGGAATTCATGCAGAATATGGAGCCCAGAGCTCTGCTTATCATCTTCACAATTCCGCACATTGTTACTGTTTTTATGTTCAATCAGGCATGGAAGACGATCTGATGATTCAGATGGGTCGTGACTGATTTCAGCTCTCCTGTGGACACACCCTGCTAAAACATTTATGGTCCGTTTGGTCATGAATTTTATTCACACGTATCTCGTGATACTTCTGGACTAAAGGAGAGATATCCTTCCAGGCATGTTTTGGAGAGAAGAAAGTAGGGAAGTGATCGGGATCGTCAGCTAGAGGCTACAGCCATAGACAGGTGGAATCTATTAGAGTCTGGGTGAGGATAAAAAGGCACAAAACTCTCCATGGAAAAAGTCTAATGTTTCTGCATACAGAATGGTCAATCAAACAAAGAATCTTCATATCAGAGGAGCAGGGTATTTCATAACAGATATTCCCAACACAAAGCTTGAGAGAAGATGAACGTTTATAGAAGGTTGTTTTCCGGTACACTGAATGCATTTGAAATTTGTCCTGAGGCTCATTAGAATTGCTATAGTCATTCAACACATCATTTTCTCTGAGTGATGGTTTAAAGTGGTTGTGTGTTTTCTCACTCTTTAATAATATGAGCAGGCTGTAGCAGGGCTTGTCATCGTGGTTTTTAGATAAATGCCTTTTTCTGCAGGATGAATCACTCTATCAGGGTCAATGAACACTAATGGAGAAAAACTCAACATAATGCTTCATGCAATATAATTTTGGGAGGTTCTGGTATGCCAAAACTAACCTGTTAAATATACATATGATATAGACATGATTCGTATAAAAAATTATCAACGATAATCAGTTTGCTTTTATTGAACATATTTGCCTAAGACTTGTTCTCATAAAATGCAGAGGTATCTTTACAAAAACAAAAATCTTTAGGAACTTAGGAAAGTTGTTTATATTTGTTGATATTTTGAAGTTTTGCTTGGACCAGCAAGGCATGAAGTGATATTGTGCAATTGGAAACCCTAGCCCGGATGTCGATGATGAGTATATCTCCCCTTATATAATTCTTAGGGAAATGTATGGAAATATTTTTAAGCTGCATAATGGTGAGAGATCAATATGCAAGGGCAAGACTGATCCAATATCCAACCCAGGGGAGGTCCGAACCACCAACGTGCTCAGGGTTCAGTGCACAGCTCAAGACCAACGGCAATGGTACCATGCCAACTCCTCATGTGCCTCTCTCTCTAAACCAGCCATTCCTCTGGAGACTTCAGCAACCGAAAACAAACACCTCTCTATCTCTCCCTCTCTCTCGTTTTTTCTCTCTCGCTATCTTAGAAACCCCTCGTATTGTGTGCCAGTCAACATTCATCCGGCCATAATTGAAAAAAATGTAGTTCCTTCCTCAGTTTATGTGACTTGGCTATTAAATTCTGTTTTGACAGGCCATACTCTATAGTGGGTCAAACTCACTCTGTCTGACCAAGCTAGTTCCAAAAACAGGAACAGGTTATCATTCAATTTTCTGGTTTGCTGTGGCAGCTCTCCCTCAACACTTTCCAGAAGATAATTGCATTAGTCTAATTTGACACATTGGGAACATTTGTCACGCTCCTATAGCTGATGCACCACTGTGCCCCACGGTGGATATTAACTTTCCGAATTCCAAAGTCTATAAAAAATGAATCAAGATATAACATGGAAGCAGAATTTTTGTTTTGAGTAAAAATCCAGTATCCACAGGCATTTTCTGAAATTCTTTCAGCTTTGCATGTTCAGCTCAGACTCAATTTAAGGCACACATCTGTGATCTGAACCCTGGAGTTCCTCAAGAAACCATTGCAGTCAATGGGTTAATATTTGCACCCTTGGTAAGTTGAGGGTTCTTGGAGGAACCTTTAATGTTTAAATGTAGCAAAGAGTTCCCGGAGGAACCTTTTTGCTGGTGCGTGCGGAGCACTTAGAATTTATTTTACTAATGGATTTGTTGAGCTGCCAGACTCAGAAGGTTTTCGGCACTGGATTTATCGGATAGCTAGCAATTTGTAAACAATCACCCATTCCTATCAGTGCTATTTTAATAGCCATGTTGAATAAATCAACATTGGTTCCTGTAGCCTCCTGTTTTAATTCAGAAACGTTTATTGTGATGGTAATGATGTTTGCTTATAATGATAATTATTAGGTGACATCTTAAGTCGCTATGTAGCTACAGTATCTTCAATCTTGCCTACACTTAAAAACGCTGGGTTGTTTGGATGACCCAATTCCTGGGTTGGAGGCATTGGGTCACTTAGTAGGGTTGTTTTCATTAAAAAGAGCCAGGTTGGGTTGTTGATTCTGGGTTAAAGTAACTGGGTTAAAGTAAATCTCACTTTCAATAGTTCATATTGTGAACTCATACCCAAATAATGTTTTTGACTCGCCCTATTCTCCTATTTGTGGCCAAAGCATAAATTGGTTGAAAAAACACTTTAAAAAAACATCCCAATCAGCGGTCTAGAGCAGGATGAGCTGGCCAATCAGCAGTCGACTCGCATTAATATTTTTAATATCCTGGTATACACCCACACCATTCTGTTGTTGGGGTACGCCCACAGCATTCCAACACTGAAAAGCTGCTTTTTAACATACTTAAAAAAATGTAAAGTAAAACTATTTCACTCATATTCACCATGTTTCTTTCTAACCGTTTTATGTGAGTAAAGTAACATTTCACATCAGGCCCAACGGAAACAGCAAATTTGCCTGCAACTTTGCAGATGGATCGCCAGGTCGCAGTTGTAAATGAGAACATGTTTTCAACGGGCCTACCTGGTTAAATAAAGGTGAAATGAAATAAAAATTGTGTCATGGATTCCCCTGGTACTCCTGCTCATTCCGTGCACCAGTTCCGGAGGTCTACTGTCACCTGCCTCTAGGCATCACTGAACTGTCTCATTACGCACACCTGATTCCAATTCCCCTGATCAGTAATTGTATTTTTATAAATGACTGGAGACCAGTGCAGGAATACGTAATAGGGGGTTTTAATCTCCACCCAAAAATACAACATGCCATGAAAAGGCACGGGGACGAAGCCCAAAACGAACACGTATACAAAAACACAGGGATGTAACCCAAATAAAAGAGCGAGGTTAAACCTCCAACAAATACACAGGACGAGACCCATAATAACAAGTGCACAACAATACACAGGACGAGACCCGTAAAAACAAGTGCACAACAATACACAGGACGAGACCCGTAATAACAAGTGCACAACAATACACAGGACGAGACCCGTAATAACAAGTGCACAACAATACACAGGACGAGACCCGTAATAACAAGTGCACAACAATACACAGGACGAGACCCGTAATAACAAGTGCACAACAATACACAGGACGAGACCCGTAATAACAAGTGCACAACAATACACGGGACGAGACCCGTAATAACAAGTGCACAACAATACACGGGACGAGACCCGTAATAACAAGTGCACAACAATACACAGGACGAGACCCGTAATAACAAGTGCACAACAATACACAGGACGAGACCCGTAATAACAAGTGCACAATAATACACAGGACGAGAACAGTAAAAGCGAGTACACAATACAAGCAGCACGAAATCCGAAACCACAAAGCACAGGTATTCACAAGACCAATGGACATGGGGACAATAACCGACAAGACAAGGGTGAACAGAGGGCACATACAGTTGATGTCGGAAGTTAACACACACTTAAGTTGGAGTCATTAAAACTCGTTTTTCAACCACTCCACAAATTTCTTGTTAACAAACTATAGTTTTGGCAAGTCGGTTAGGACATCTACTTTGTGCATGACACAAGTCATTTTTCCAACAATTGTTTACAGACAGATTATTTAAATAAAATTCACTGTATCACAAGTCCAGTGGACAGAAGTTTACATACACTAAGTTGACTGTGGCTTTAAACAGCTTGGAAAATTCCAGAAAATTATGTCATGGCTTTTGAAGCTTCTGATAGGCTAATTGACATCATTTGAGTCAGTTGGAGGTGTACCTGTGGATGTATTTCAAGGCCTACCTTCAAACTCAGTACCTCTTTGCTTGACACCATGGGCAAATCAAAAGAAATCAGCCAAGAGCTCAGAAAGAAAATGGTAGACTTCCACAAGTCTGGTTCATCCTTAGGAGCAATTCCCAAACGCCTGAAGGTACCACGTTCATCTGTATAAACACCATGGTACCGCTCAGGAAGGAGACGCATTCTGTCTCCTAGAGATGAACGTACTTTGGTGGGAAAAGTGCAAATCAATCCCAGAACAACAGCAAAGGACCCTGTGAAGATGTTGGAGGAAACAGGTACAAAAGTATATATATCCACAGTAAAAACAAGTCCTATATCGATATAACCTGAAAAGCCACTCAGCAAGAAAGAAGCCACTGCTCCAAACTGACATAAAAAGCCAGACTACGCTTTGCAACTGCATATGGGGACAAAGATCATACTTTTTGGAGAAATGTCCTCTGGTCTGATGAATCAAAAATGGCCATAATGACCATCGTTATGTTTGGAGTAGCCGAAGAACACCATCCCAACTGTGAAACATGGGGTGGCAGCACCATGTTGTGGGGGTACTTTGCTGCAGGAGGGACTGGTGCACTTCACAAAATAGACGCGATCATGAGGAGGGAAAATTATGTGGATCTATTGAAGCAACATCTCAAGACATCGGTCAGAAAGTTAAAGTTTGGTCGCAAATGGGTCTTCCAAATGGACAATGACCCCAAGCATACTTCCAAAGTTGTGGCAAAATGGCTTTAGGAATAACAAAGTCAAGGTATTGGAGTGGCCATCACATAGTCCTGACCTCCATCCTATAGAAAATGTGTGGGCAGAACTCAAAAAGTGTGTGCGTGCAAGGAGGCCTACAAACCTGACACAGTTACACCAGCTCTGTTAGGGGGAATGGGCCAAAATTCACCCAACTTATTGTGGGAAGCTTGTGGAAGGCTACCCGAAACGTTTGACCCAAGTTAAACACTTTAAAGCACAAGATGTTAGCATCGAATATGTAACTTTTCAGGGAAGTTAGGAACCAATATACACAGGCAGTTAGGAAAGCAAAGGCTAGCTTTTTAAAACAGAAATTTGCATCCTGTAGCACAAACTCCAAAAAGTTCTGGGACACTGTAAAGTCCATGGAGAATAAGAGCACCTCCTCCCAGCTGCCCACTGCACTGAGGCTAGGAAACAGTGTCACCACCGATAAATCCGCGATAATAATTCTACGGCTGGCCATGTTTTCCACCTGGCTACCCCTACCACGGTCAACAGCATGCGCCCCCCACAGCTACTTGCCAAAGCCTCCCCCATTTCTCCTTCACCCAAATCCAGATAGCAGATGTTCTGAAAGAACTACAAAATCTGGACCCCTACAAATCAGAAAATTACCCACCCGAAAATGTTGCAACCCCTATTACTAGCATGTTCAACCTCTCTTTCGTATCATCTGAGATCCCCAAAGATTGGAAAACTGCCGCGGTCATCCCCCTCTTCAAAGGGGGAGACACTCTAGTACCAAACTGCTACAGAACTACATCTATCATACCCTGCCTTTCTAAGGTCTTCGAAACCAAGTTAACATACAGATCACCGGCCATTTCGATTCCCACCACACCTTCTCCGCTATGCAATCTGGTTTCCGAGCTCGTCATGGGTGCACCTCAGCCATGCTCAAGGTCCTAAACGATATCATAACCGCCATCGACAAGAGACAATATTGTGCAGCTGTATTCATTGACCTGGCCAAGGCTTTCGACTCTGTCAATCACCACATTCTTATCGGCAGACTCAACAGCCTTGGTTTCTCAAATGACTTTCTCGCCTGGTTCACCAACTACTTCTCAGACAGAGTTCAGTGTGTCAAATCAGAGGGCCTGTTGTCCGGACCTCTGGCAGTCTCTATGGGGGTGCCACAGGGTTCAATTCTCGGGCCGACTCTTTTCTCTGTATACATCAATGATGTCGCTCTTGCTGCTGGTGATTCTCTGATCCACCTCTACGCAGATGACAGCATTCTGTATACATCTGGCCCTACTTTGGACACTGTGTTAACAAACCTCCAGACGAGCTTCAATGCCATACAACACTCCTTCCGTGGCCATCAACAGCTTTTAAATGCTAGCAAACCTAAATGCATCCTCTTCAACCGATTGCCTTTATGCGCAAATATTGCTATAATAACTATATTGAAGTAAACTTGGAGTCACGCGATGATATGTTGTGTGGTCCTCCCACTACGACTTGGGAAAGAATACCGTTTATTAGGCTATAGATTAAATAAGTTATGATGGACTTCAAAAGGTGGTGAAAGTGCACTCTGTGATTGACGCTCCTTTCCAATAAATATCCATGGTCTTATTCTGGAGACATGATGATTGATGCTTAGCTGCCTTTTGACAAATAAAAATGATCTCGCTATTTTGTCCATAATAATATCATGTAGGCTATCCACCCGCACAGTATCTGCAAGCTTTTTTTGGGACAAGACCAACAGTAGATTTGAAAATGTGGTGGAAACCCATTTAACTTTTATTCTTAATTCGGTACAAAAATATTTTTTATGTGAACTACGTCATCGCGCATAGCCTTTTTTCTGCAACAGGTCAATTTGATGGAAACACATCCCTGCTGTGAAAATATATTTTTTATGCATATTTTTTAATATTCACATTTAAGTATTGCATGGAAAACGAGATATAGTAAGTAAATATAGGTCATATTTCATAGAAATCTGAAAACAATAGACAATTACTTTAAGATATGACCCAAATCAAATCAGAAGATTGGAGGCATGGCTTAGGGGCTTTGAGATATTATTTTGGGCCTCCCGTGATGGTAATGTCATTCCTGTTAATTTGTTCTGTTGTATTGTCATCACATGTTAAGGTTGAACATTGACAGTTGTGTAGCTTCAATGAGGCTTACAGAGATGTAGGAGTTCCTCAAAGGCCTATGCAAATCACAATGTTAGAATAGTTACTACTTTATTACTATATGTAATCAGCAATGTAAATCTTATTAATATTATAACATGTACTATGCATAACTATTAAAATACAATTGACATTTTCAGTGTACAAACTTAACATGAATGACATTTACACTCATGGGTGGGCAAAAATAACTATGAAAGCCACGGCTCCAATAAGCCACGCCTCTAATCTTCTGATAGGCTACCACCGCTACAATACATTAACCCCTCCCATTACAAAAACATTCTTTGAAGAATCTTGTCAAAGGGGGTTCCCCGAGGAACCTTTTTGACCCCACAGTGGCAATCTTTTGAACATCAAAATATTATTTGAGGCTCCTTCACTTCTAAGAGTGCAGTTCACTGCACAAGCTTACAGTCTTAACCTTTTTATCTCACCCACTCAAATAAGACACCTAACATTGGTAAAGATATAATAGACATACCATGTTTGAGAATAACTTCAGAGGAGCCCTATTTTTTTGTAGGAGTGATTCAGTCCATGATACATGTAAAAGTTAACACAGTTAATATTCACAACCAATAAACTTGCACAAAATATATGTTTTACCAGCTAAATGTGAGCAAATACAAATCATTCTCTGTCTAAGTAATGGATTTAGTGTAGCAGGTTTTATTCAAAAAATGGAAGCTGCATAAAGTTGCAGTATATTGCCAAGAACTGTGTGTGCACTGTGGTTGATATAAGTGATGAGTCAAGATGGGCATTTGCAATATAGCAGGGCCACCAGGGAACATTTTCAGTGTGCATTGCTGACACAGCACAATATAAATAGTTCATGATTTTCAATTAAGTGTTGAACTATCGGTTTACAATAATGTCTCAGAATGCTCATGTCAAAATTCTATGGAACAGTTTTTTCCTCCTACATTGTAACAAAGTCAGTCATCTCTAGTTCAAGACTTCAATACTGCAGATTGACAAATGAAACTCAAATTAACATTAAAATCAATGCATCGGTCAGAATTTATCTGGAGATCACTCACTTATCTTCAGATCAAACCCGCATAGCAAAGCCTTTAAAATGATTCCTCCAAGGTAGACACAGCAGTGACTCTAACAGATGAGGCTTGTGTAGTAACCTAATGTTTGAAGATTTCTTCCCTTTTCCTTATCGGATTCTGCTCCTTTGTAGGGGTTTGCATCGACAGTAGCTTTGGATATTATCTTATTTGAGGTCTGTCTGATATTTTTACTCACTGTGGACAGCACAACTTATCTGATGTGTTAGGATATAGCAGTGGATGACGGGATATGTTTTAGAAATAATGCCTTTCCCCTTTATTTCTTCATGCAACGTTCAAAACCCACAACCACTCCGAAGCTAGACTGTGTGTTCTACTGATATGGTGGAGCTTCATTTACAGTATGATAATTGCTATTATCATAGGGGGATGAAAATTAAACTTCACACCATGCAAACATGTTCCAACATGTGAAACTGGATTATATTTTATGAGCTAACAAATGCATTCTGCATTGTTTTTCCTCTCGGGACAACAAACAACTGAGGTGACACTGGCATGTCTTCAATGGGTTGAGTTTGTGGACTGCCTCCCAGACTCAAATTTCATCATTTCTGCCTGGTCTGTCATGGGATAGCAAACAGCTATGCTTAATTTACGCATGCCAGGGTGGGTATACATGTAGCTACTCTAAAAACAAGGACAGAAGATGCTAACTAGTAGCAAAGAAAAACACTACCATAAAAAAACAATGGAGAAAATGCCTCCCATAACATTTTAACATGAAAACAGCTGTTCTATCATTCAGCCCACAGAAGCAGCCAATGTGTTGTGTTCAATGTAGGCCTACATTGCACGAGGCTTTTGAAAAAAACATGCAGAGCTTGACATTAACCTGTTTAACCACTTGTCTTTCAGACAAGGAGGTGACAGAAAATGTTTTTGTGTTGATTGATGCAAGAAACCACTTTACAAAATAAAATACATTATTATTCCCATACCATTATTACAGAGAATCAGACAAATTATCTGACTCTCTGCCTATTGGCTATTTAGCTTATTGAAGCTTGTCTCAACTTCAACACTGCCCCTTAAGACAAAAAAAAGCTCTTTATCTGACTCGCTTTTCAAAGATATCTAGAAATGTACATGTTTTGTGTTCTTGAAGGAAGCAATCACTCCCCTATTGCTAACTACAAATGATCTATAACTTGGCTAATAACTCAATAACTAGCAAAGGATATGAACAAAATGTGCACACGAAGGCCTCCCGGGTGGTGTAGTGGTCTAAGGCACTGCATCCCAGTGCTAGCTGTGCCACCAGAGACTCTGGGTTCGAGCCCAGGCTCTGTCGCAGCCGGCCCCGACCGGGAGGTCCATGGTGCGACGCACAATTGACCTAGCGTCGTCCGGGTGAGGGAGGGTTTGGCCGGTAGGGATATCCTTGTTTCATTGCGCAGTGCATGCTGACCAGGTCGCAAGGTGTTTCCTCCGACACATTGGTGCGGCTGGCTTCCGGGTTGGATGCGTGCTGTGTTAAGAAGCAGTCAACCTTGGTTGGGTTGTGTTTTGGAGGATGCATGGCTCTCGACCTTCGTCTCTCCCGAGCCCGTATGGGAGTTGTAGCGATGAGACAAGATAGTAACTACTAACAATTGGATACCACGAAATTGGGTAGAAAAAGAGGGGTAAAATTTAAAAAGTTTAAAAAACTAATAAAAATGTGCACGTGGCTACATGCTGCTCTCGCTTCAATCTCAAAACAATCTACTCACGACCGCTCATGCTGTAAATACAGTCCAGTTCAAAGTAAATGGCACAGATCCATATACGGCAATGGTCTATTTGCATATAGGCCTACTGTAGCTCTGATTGTTTTTGCCGCACTGGTCTGTGTACAGTATGGGCTGAGTTGTGCAATAGAATCATACTCCGATGCGTTTTGCCTCCAACAAAATCTCTTGCATAGTGTGTTTTGTTTCGGTATGTTGCATTGAAGTGGCTAATATTGCATTGATTACATCACAATTGCAACAGTAAAGGGAAACATTGATAGTGTTAACAGGGAAAACTCTAGAACAGTGGTCACCAACTTTTTGAGTCAAGATCACTTTCTGAGTCAATATGCAAGCTGAGATCTACCACTCATATTTTTTTTTACATTACAGAAAAATGTAAGCCTAAAGCATTGAGGTTTGTGCTGTAAACTATAGGCCCAATACATTATCACCACATATTGGCTTTGCTTGAAATGCCCTGCCAAAGCATTGTTGTTCAGGATATTTTTTTAAATTATATTTGTGGTAGGCTATATGATCACACTGGTAATCGATCCTTTGTTGTACCACTTGGAAGGCACAGCTGAAAGAGCATACATTTAAATTATTCGCTTTTTATTTTACTGGGCTGATGTTGCCTGCATCTGATGGTCAGTATCAGCGGAGGGAGAGAGTAGAATACTGGTCTACCTCTCAACATCCCTCCACTCTCCCTTTCCTTCACTGACCAAAAAGTGTTAATTGTCTTCCAGCTGATGGCGAAACTCAAGTCGCACCACATTATTACTGCCTCATGCACAAGTTCATGTTGTTACTCCTATGAACCTAAAAAGTGAAATATTCCTTGATATTAAAATAGACCCAAGCCACTAATAATAACAATGCAAGCCTATACACTTTCCTAGTCATTCATTACTGCTGCAGTGCTTGTTGTAGTGCTGAGAGGAAATAGGAATAATGTGCATTTTATGGCTTACAAAAGTGTTGAATACAAAGTGTTGACAGTGCTGAGTAAGAACTTAAACATGGACTCACTCATTAACCTCTCTTGGGTAGGGGGCAGTATTTTCACGTCCGGATGAAAATCGTGCCCAAAGTAAACTGCCTGTTACTCAGGCCCAGAAGCTAGGATATGCATATAATTAGTGGATGTGGATAGAAATACTCTAAAGTTTCTAAAACTGTTAAAATAATGTATGTGAGTATAACAGAACTGATATGGCAGGCGAAATCCCGAGGACAAACGATCCAAAAATAATAATAATTCAGCCTACCACTGTTTCCAATGGCTTTCATGTTTATTATGAGCAGAAGTCCTTCCAGAATGCAGTTCATAGGGCTTCCACTAGATGTCAACAGTCTTTAGAAAGAGTTTCAGGCCGTTTAAAAAAAAAATGAGCTAGAAGTTGTAGTTTTTCTAAGTGGCTACCATTTTGGCTGAAGTGTTTCCATGCACGTGAATGCATGTTATGAATAAATGTTATTTATCTCTGGTAATGAACATACTATTTTCCGTCTTAAATTGTATAGTTTATTTACGTATTAGGGTACCTGAGGTTTGATTATAAACGTTGTTTGACTTGTTTGGATAAGTTTATAAGTAACGTTTGGGATTAATTTTGTATGCATTTTGAAGAAAGGAAACCGGTGGATTATTGACTGAAGAGCGCCAGCTAAACAGAGTTTTTATGGATAGAAAGAGGGACTTTGTATGTGTGCTTTCGCCATAAAGCCTTTTTGAAATCTGATACAGCGGCTGGATTAACAAGAAGTTAAGCTTTATTTTGATGTGTAATACTTGTATTTTCATGAATGTTAAATATTTATATTTCTGTAATTTGAATTTCACGCTCTGCAATTTCACCGGATGTTGGCCAGGTGGGACGCTACCTATTAAAACAGCAGCGCTTTGGTGTATTCGTTGACAGTCTCTCTCTAGTCATGGTTTTAAATGTTTTGAAATCTGACAGTATCAATTTTGCTGTAGCTTTATTTTATGCCTGCTTCATTACAGCAGACACAATAATAAGTGCCATCCGATTGGCCAGTGTTAGGCCTATAGTGCCCTTGATTTGCTCTCCCAGTACATTCAGGGACATTAAATTGTTCAAATAGGCAACAGCTACCTACCCGGCGCGCAGTGCAACTGCCAGGCTAATAAATAAAATAAAAATAGGAACACAAGGCTTTATCATTGGGTTTTTTACAGAAATGTTTGGCGATTGACTAGGAATACCTTGGAGATCGCAATCAATCGATCGCGATGACCGGTTGGTGCCCACTGCTCTAGAAAGTTTCTCTCTGTGTGCTAATATTTCTTCTGCGCTGCAGTCCAGGGGAGCTGTGCGGCAGTCTTGGGCTACTGTGTGCAACAATGCAAGCATGGCACAAAGTCATATTTCAGTCTTCTGTGATGTATATAACGTGGAATATTGGGATGCAAACTCAAAATTGAATACATTTAAACTCTATAGCTGACATGGTACAGGTGTCTGCCCACTGCCCACTGCACTAAAATGTTATTTATGTAAGGTGAAAGCTTGTTCAGTCATCAGTCAAAGAAGGTAAAGGAATAGATTGGGAGGGGCAATAAAGAACTTCTGCTGACAGTGTACCCTGGGGCAAGGGAAAAGTCCATACCGCAATACTGGAACACTGCATCCAAATAACATAAATCTCACATTTACGTAACTATTCAGATCCTTTACTCAGTACTTTGTTGAAGCACCTTTGGCAGCGATTACAGCCTAGATTCTTCTTGGGTATGATGCTACAAGCTTGGCAAATCCTCTCAAGCTCTCTCAGCTTGGAAGGGGATTATCGCTGCACAGATATTTTCAGGTCTCTCCAGAGATGTTCGATCGGGTTCGGTCTCTGGCTGAGCCACTCAAGGACATTCAGAGACTTGTCCCAAAGCCACTCCTGTATTGTCTTGGCTGTGTGCTTAGGGTCATTGTCCTGTTGGAAGGTGAACCTTTGCCCCAGTCTGAGGTCTTGAGTGCTCTGGAGCAGATTTTCATCAAGGATCTATCTGTACTTTGCTCCATTCATCTTTCCCTCGATCCTGACTAGTCTCCCAGTCCCTGCCGCTGAAGAACATCCCCACAGCATGATGCTACCACCACCATGCTTCACTTTTGGGAAGGTATTGGCCAAAGAGTTCAAACTTGGTTTCATCAGACCAGAGAATCTAGTTTCTCATGGTCTGAGAGTCCTTTAGGGCTGTCATGTGCCTTTTACTTAGGGTTGACTTCCATCTGACCACTCTACCATAAAGGCCTGATTGGTGGTGTACTGTAGAGACGAGAAGAGGTTGTCCTTTTGGAAGGTTCTCCCATCTCAACAGAGGGACTCTATCAGAGTGACC
The DNA here is from genome assembly GCF_034236695.1 of Oncorhynchus nerka. NCBI lineage: Eukaryota > Metazoa > Chordata > Actinopteri > Salmoniformes > Salmonidae > Oncorhynchus > Oncorhynchus nerka. The sequence goes on along the minus strand of NC_088415.1, from coordinate 73,727,014 downwards.
ATCGGTTTCTTGGTCACCTCCCTGACCAAGGCCCTTCTCCCCCGATTGCTCAGTTTGGCCGGGCTGTCAGCTATAGGAAGAGTCTTGGTGGTTCCAAACTTCTTCCATTTAAGAATAACGGAGCCACTGAGTTCTTGGGGACCTTCAATGCCGCAGACATTTTTGGATACCCTTCCCCAGATCGGATCCTCTTCACAATCCTGTCTCGGAGCTCTACGGACTATTCCTTCAACCTCATGGCTTAGTTTTTGCTCTGACATACACTGTCAACAGTGTGACCTTATATAGACAGGTGTGTGCCTTTCCAAATCATGTCCAATCTGTCACGAATCCTTCCGATACTGCTGCTCATTCTGTTCACCAGTTCCGGGGGTCTACGTCACCGGCTTTCTAGGCTTCAGTGAACGGGATTCATTATCCTCAACCCTGGACTGTCTTATCTGATTACACACACCTGGTTTCCATTTCCCCTGATTAGTATGTTATATATGTGCCCTCTGTTCCTTCTGTCTTTGTCGGTTATCGTTCTCATGTCCGTTGGTCGTGTGAGTACCTATGCGTTGTTGCAGATGCTATGTTCTGTGCTTTATATATTGTGTATTACGGGTATCGTCCCATGTCGTTCAACAAGCTTTACCTTCGCTCTTTTGTTTGGGTACAGCCCAGTGCTTTTGTATACGTGTTTGTTTTGGGTGTATTAAAAACCCTATTGTGTATTCCTGCACCTGTCTCCAAGTCCTTTATACCAGCGTGACACAATCAATTTAATTTACCACAGGTGGACTTCAAAAAGTTGTAGTGACACCTCAAGGATGATCAATGGAAACAGGATGCACCTGAGATCAATTTTGAGTCTCACAGCAAAGGGTATGAATACTTATGTAAATAAGGTCTCCTTTTTTGTAATACATGTGCAAAAAGTTTTCTTTGTCATTATGGGATATTGTGTTTAGATTGATGAGGAAAAACACTTACTTAATACATTTTAGAATAAGGCTGTAACGTAATTTTTTTGGGGAAAAAGTCAAGGGATCTGAATACTTTCCGAAAGCACTGTATGTGCAGCATGTGTATGGTAAATATGTATAGACATTTAGTCAAGAGGTTTTGCTTCACCTTTTCCCTTACTATGTATGTCACTCAGAGTCAATAGCAGTTGTAGGGTAATCATCAACTTAACATGCATCTTATTTATTGCACAGATGATGATTACGAATAGCGGCATGTCCTTCACTGATTCTGCTGGGATTGCCCTTGCGTGATATGTGAGTTGCCAACCAGGGTTCGAACTCATTGAGCTAAAGACGTTACATGCATGCAATGCCTGATGATGTTGGCTCACTGATATTAGACAAGAACCCCTGTTTGTTGCTGCCTGTTACTTAGTTCCTCAGCCTCTTACACCACTGACAGCCACCCAAACAGATAGAAAGGAAGTTGATAAGGGCAGGGAAGTGAGATAACTTATAGAAGAAACACACTGTGCAAAAACTGGTTGAATCAACGTTGTTTCCAAAAATTCAATGTGATGACATTGACTCATTGTGGAAAACTGATTGGATTTGCAAAAAGTCATCAACGTAAAGGAATTTCATATTTCTTTCACTCAACTTCTAATCTAAATCCAATGACAGCGTGACATTTTTGGTTAATTTCACAGTGAATTCAATTTTGTTGACAACTCAACAAAATGTAACTCAAAAGTAGACTATAACTGACGTCTGTGCCCAGTGGGAAGGTAAACATTGGTATGCTATCCTTATGTCATTGGAGACACTACAAATGTCTCTGACCCAAACTTGTTTGTTAGTCTTTTGTTTTACAATCTCCTTTCATTAAACTGAAATGAACCATTTCTCATCCCTCAGCTGAGACAGAGAAATCGCAATTCCCATTCATTAAAATACTTAACCTCAGTCTTACCCGTACAAAAAAAAAACAGTAACACATTATTTGACACCTAGCATCATAACACGGTATGACACGGTCATAACCATGTCATAACAGCTGACAACTTGTCAAAATGTTCATATGTCATGGCACATACTGTATATTTAGACCTGCTGTGACTTATATTGCATTATTTTATGGACGGTTATGTCACCGACATAAGTGTCAAAACCCAGAAAACCTATCACACAAGGCAAGCCATTCCATTACACCATAGCCTACTTGTCAACAGCATGTTGATGTTATATAACATTTTCTCAAATGTACCATATTAAATTATCATTGTAATTCAAAACACACTGATGTCAGACATGTACCTACCCCAATGCACTGTTGCTGATGACTGGGATGAATGCAGGAGCAGATTTCAGGAGCAGGACAGGACACCCTCTTTGTGACTGATGTCTAACATAAGGGCATGTACGTGATAGGCCTTATATGATTGTGATGGTCATAATGCTTCTTGACATTATCATAAAGAGTATTTTCTTAGTCCAAGTAAAGTGAAACAGGATGGGCATAATGCTTCATGACAGTGTCATGAAGTGCATTTTCTTCAAGTTATTCAAAATACGATGAAAAAGAAACTTGACTGTAAATAATTCATAACAACAACAACAACGGATTTAACTATAAATCGTAATATTTATTAAAATGTGTTTGTTCCTGCCGAGAAGTTTCTTTTTTTGAAAGTTTGTTTCTGCATTCTACATCAAGGTCTTCGCCTCCCCCCTGGATGCAGCAGGTGCTTTACTTTCTCTGAAAAATATAGTGCCTTCAGAAAGTATATCGACTTATTTGACATTTTGTTGTGTTACAGCCAGAATGCAAAATGGATTAAATATATTTTGTATCACCCATATTCACACACAATACCCCATAATGCTAAAAAAAGAGAACATTTACACATTTCCCCAAATTTATTGAAGATGAAATACAGAAATATAGCATTTACATAAGTATTCACACCCGAGTCAATACTTTGTGGAAGCACCTTTGGCGGTGATTACAGCTTTGAGTTGTCTTGGGTATGTCTGTACCAGTTTTAAACATCTGGATTTGGGGATTTTCTCTCATTATTCCTTGCAGATTTTCTCAAGCTCTGTTAAATTAGATGGGGAGTTGTGGTGAACAGCAATCTTCAAGTCTTTCCACAGAGTTCCAATGGTATTCAAGTCTGGGTTTTGTCTGGGCCACTCAAGGACTTTCTTGTTCTGAAGCCATTCCAGTGTTGCTTTGGCTGTACTCTTCACATCACTGTCCTGCTGGAATGTAAATCTACTGTAGTTTCTCATCAAGTATTTTCCTGTATTTGGCTCCATTCATTGTTCCCTCAATCCTTACCAGTCTCCCAGTCCCTGCCACTGAAAAGCATCCCCATTGCATGATGCTGCCACTGCCATGCTTAGCAGCATGTATGGTGTTAGATGGGTGATGAGCTGTGCCTGGTTTTCTCCAGAGACAGCGCTTTGCATTCAGGCCAAATAGTTAAATCTTCTGCCTTGTGCTCTGTCTTTCATGTGCCTTTTTTGCAATCTCAGCCAAGAAACTCTGTAGTTCTGTCAGTGGTCATTGTGTTCTTGATCACCTCCCTGACAAAGGTCCTATTTTGCTTGGTTGCTCAGGTTGGTCAGATGGCCAGCTCTAAGCCGAATCTAGGTAGTTCCGTATTACTCACAATGATGGAGACAACTGTGTTCTTTGAAATGTTCAAAACTCTAGAAATTGTTTTACACCCTTCCACAGATTTTCACTACCGTTCAAAAGTTTGGGGTCACTTAGAAATGTCCTTGTTTTTGAAAGAAAATCATTTTTTGTCCGATAAAATAACATAATATTGATCAGAAATACAGTGTAGACACTGTTAATGTTGAAAATGACTACTGTAGCTGGAAACGGCTGATTTTTTATGGAATATCTACATAGGCGTACAGAGGCCCATTATCAGCAACCGTCACTCCTGTGTTCCAATGACATGTCGTGTTAGCTAATCCAAGTTTATCATTTTAAAAGGCTAATTGATCATTAGAAAACCCTTTTGCAACTATGTTAGCACAGCTGAAAACTGTGAAAGGCCAGCATCCTGGAGTCGCCTCTTCACGGTTGATGTTGAGACTGGTGTTTTGCGGGTACTATTTAATGAAGCTGCCAGTTGAGGACTTGTGAGGCGTCTGTTTCTCAAACTAGATATTTTAATGTACTTGTCCACTTGCTCAGTTGTGCACCGGGGCCTCCCACTACTCTTTCTATTCTGGTTAGAGACATTTTGTGCTGTTCTGTGAAGGGAGTAGTACACAGCATGGTATGAGATCTTCAGTTTCTTGGCAATTTCTCACATGGCGTAGCCTTAATTTCTCAGAACAAGAATAGACTGACAAGTTTCAGAAGAATGTTCTTTGTTTCTGGACATTTTTGAGCCTGTAATTAAACCCACAAATGCTGGTGCTCCAGACATTCAACTAGTCTAAAGAAGGCCAGTTTTATTGCTTCTTTAATCAGTACAAGAGTTTTTAGCTGTGCTAACATAATTGCAAAAGGGTTTTCTAATGATCAGTTATCCTTCTAAAATGAGTATGCTGGATTCTGTGGATGGTTACCTGACAGGCTCACTTTCCTGTTGAACTCATCGTCTCAAATCTGTAGGACATAAATGGATATTGATTTTGATATATGACATGTCGTATTTTCATATTTCAGTGCATGCTTTTCATGTCATCAGAGCTCGGTGCTTATTATCGTATGTATTAGGTCACGAAATAGAGAAAGACCCCACTGAATGAAAAAAAAATGTATTTTATAACAGAAGAATTTAAATTTAATCACAAAATAATGTTTTCACCCACTCTGTCCAGACTGGGTAGACACCCTATAATATTATGGCAATAGAAAAAGCTTTCACATGTTTTTAAATATATTACAATCATGTTTTAGTAAAGTAAAAGCTATCTCTCAACTGTTCATGTAGCTAGCTAGCTAACAGTTAGCTACCATCTATTCCAGATAATGTTTGTTTAGCTAAAGATGGTGGTGTGCAAAACAACCAAATACGCCCATGCATTGTTGAGGCAACAACAGTATGTCGAATTCACTCCATATACACAATGCCTTTGGAAAGCATTCAGACCCCTGGACTTTTTCCAAATGTTGTTACAATACAGCCTTATTCTAAAAAGGATGAAATAAAACATGTTCCTTATCAGTCTACACACAATACCCCACAATGACAAAAATAAAAACAGGTTTTTAGACATTTTTGCAAATTCATAACAAAAAAAACCTGAAATACCTTATTTAGTATTCAGACCCTATCCTGTTTCCATTGATAATCCTTGAGATGTTTCTACAACTTGATTGGAGTTCACCTGTGGTAAATTCAATTGATTGGACATGATTTGGAAAGGCTCACACCTGTCTATATAAGGTCCCACAGTTGACAGTGACTTTCAGAGCAAGAACCAAGCCATAAGGTTGAAGGAATTGTACTTAGCGCCCCGATAAAGGATTGTGTCAAGGCACAGATCTGGGGAAAGGTACAAAAAAAGCTAATTGTAGGAAATGCTATATAACATACTATTTATGTAATATAACATTTCCTAGAATTTGACATTTTATTACTATTTCAATAGTACACACATTGATGTCAAACTTGTGCTTAGCCCAATGCTCTGTCACTAATGGCTGGGATGAATGCAGGGGCAGGACAAAACACTCTCTTTGGGACTTATGACTGACATATGGTCATGTGCAGTTGAAGTCAGAAGTTTACATGCACTTAGGTTGGAGTCATTAAAACTCATTTTTCAACCACTCTACAAATTTCTTGTTAACAAACTATAGTTTTGGCAAGTCGGTTAGGACATCTAATAATATTTTTCTTTAAATAATTGTTCCAACAATTGTTTACAGACAGATTATTTCACTTATAATTCACAATTCTAGTGGGTCAGAAGTTTACATACACTAAGTTGACTGTGGCTTTAAACAACTTGGAAAATTCCAGAAAATGATGTCATGGCTTTCGAAGCTTCTGATAGGCTAATTGACATCATTTGAGTCAATTGGAGGTGTACCTGTGGATGTATTTCAAGGCCTACCTTCAAACTCAGTGCCTCTTTGCTTGACATCATGGGAAAATCCAAAGAAATCAGCCAAGACCTCCACAAGTTTGGTTCATCCTTGGGAGCAATTTTCAAATGCCTGAAGGTATCATGTTCAGTTGTACAAACAATAGTACGCAAGAATAAACACCATGGGACCACACTGCCGTCATACCACTCAGGAATGAGACACGTTCTGTCTCCTAGAGATAGACAGGTACAAAAGTATCTAAATCCACAGTAAAACAAGTCCTATATCGACATAACCTAAAAGGCTATCAGCAAGGAAGAAGCCACTGCTCCAAAACCGCCATAAAAAAGACAAACTACGCTTTGCAACTGCACATGGGGACAAAGATCATACTTTTTGGAGAAATGTCCTCTAGTCTGATATAACAAAAATAGAACTGTTTGGGCATAATGACCATCGTTATGTTTGGAGGAAAAAGGGGGAGGCTTGCAAGTCAAAGAACACCATCCCAACCGTGAAGCAGCATCATGTTGTGGGGGTGCTTTGCTGCAGGAGGGACTGGTGCACTTCACAAAATAGATGGCATTATGAAGATGGAAAATTATGTGGATATATTGAAGCAGCATCTCAAGACCTCAGTCAGGAAGTTAAAGCTTGGTCGCAAACGGGTCTTCCAAATGGACAATGACCCCAAGCATACTTCCAAAGTTGTGGCAAAATGGCTTAAGGACAACAAGCCGAAGAACACCATCCCAACCGTGAAGCAGGGGGTGGCAGCATCATGTTGTGGGGGTGCTTTGCTGCAGGAGGGACTGGTGCACTTCAAAAAATAGATTGCGTCATGAGGTAGGAAAATGATGTGGATATTTTGAAGCAACATCTCAAGACATAGTTAACGTTTGGTATCAAATGGGTTTTGCAAATGGACAATGACCCCAAGCATACTTCCAAAGTTGTGGCAAAATGGCTTAAAGGACAACAAAGTCAAGGTATTGGAGTGGCCATCACAAAGCCCTGACCTCAGTCCTATAGAAAATTTGTAAGCAGAACTGAAAATGCGTGTGTGAGCAAGGAGGCCTACAAACCTGACTCAGTTACACCAGCCTTGTCTTGGGGAATGGGCCAAAATTCACCAAACTTATTGTGGGAATGTTGTGGAAGGCTACCTGAAACGTTTGACCCAAGTTAAACATTTAAGGCAATGCTACCAAATACTAATTGAGTGTATGTAAACTTCTTACTCACTGGGAATGTGATGAAAGAAATGAAAGCTGAAAAAAATCATTCACTTTTCTATTATTCTGACATTTCACATTCTTAAAATAAAGTGGTGATCCTATCTGACCTAAAACAGGGAATTTTTACTGGGATTAATTGTCAGGAATTGTGAAAAACTGAGTTTAAATGTATTTGGCTAAGGTGTATGTAAACCTCCGACTTCAACTGTACCTGATAGAACTATCTGGCTTATATTACTACCCTTACAACACCCCAAAAATGTCCTGTGATACATTTCCATATGTTTGATTCAAAGTTTGTTTGAAGAATGGAATGGTTTGTCTTGTGGTAGGATTTGTGGGCTTTGACGCTCTTATGTAGGTGTCAAAACACACGTCTTCTCGTGATATGTGTTCTGTCCTATATTTTTATTTAATTTGTTTGTTTTTTAAATCCCAGCCCCCATCCCTGCAGGAGGCCTTTTGCCTTGTGGTAGGCCATCATTGTAAATAAGAATTTATTCTTAGCTTACTTGCCTAGTTAAATAAAGGTTATATAAAATAGAAAAAATATTATGACGTGGTTATGATAGCGTCATAGGTGTCAAATAAAGTGTTACCAAACAACACACATTTTCAGATGTGAAATAGCTATTTTCACATGTTCACCTTAAATTTCACATGTGAAAACATATTTTCTCATGTATCACATTTAGAGTTCACATGTTAATTACGGCTTCGACAACATCCGGTGAAATGGCAGAGCGCGAAATGTAAAAAAAAACTTCTTGTTAATCTAGCCACTGTGTCAGATTTCAAAAAGGCTTTACGGCGAAAGCAAACCATGTTATTATCTGAGGACAGCACCCCATCAAACAAACACATGACAATCATAATTCAACCTGTCAGGCGCGACACAAAAGTCAGAAATAACGATATAATTCATGCCTTACCTTTGAAGATCTTCCTCTGTTGGCACTCCAATATATTCCATAAACATCCTAAATGGTCCTTTTGTTCGATTAATTCCGTCATTATATCTACAAAATGTCCATTTATTTGGCGCGTTTGATAAAAAAATAAAACCGGTTCCAACTCGCGCAACATGACTCCAAAATATCTAATAAATTACCTATAATCTTGATCCAAACATTTCAAACAACTTTCCTAATACAACTTTAGGTATTTTTTAACATAAATAATCGATAAAATTTAAGACGGGATAAACTGCGTTCAATAGCAGTGTTGTCACGCCCTGGTCGAAGTATTTTGTGTTTATCTTCATTTATTTGGTCAGGCCAGGGTGTGGCATGGGTTTTTGTATGTGGTGTGTTGGTTTTGGGATTGTAGCTTAGTGGGGTGTTGCTAGTGGGGTGTTGCTAAGTCTATGGCTGTCTGAAGTGGTTCTCAATCAGAAGCAGGTGTTTATCGTTGTCTCTGATTGGGAACCATATTTAGGCAGCCATATTCTTTGAGTGTTTCGTGGGTGATTGTCCTTAGTGTCCTGATGTCCTTGTTCTGTGTTTATTTGCACCAGTATTAGGCTGTTTCGGTTTTCGTTACGTTTATTGTTTTGTAGTGTTTGTATTTAGATTCGTGTTGCTTCAGTTTAATAAACATGGATCGCAATCTACACGCCGTATTTTGGTCCGACTCTCCTTCACACCTAGAAAGCCGTTACAGGTGTCGTGATGTTGTATTAGTTAATGTGACGACTGTTGTTCATCGCATTATTAAAAGTTTCTAATTGCGTGATTAGCTGAATCAAGCAATTATTAACTCATTAACCTGGGGCACCATGAGAAAATACGTTTTTATTGAGTTTCTATTTCCCAAATGAACTCAAAGAATATCAGAATGTTGATTTTACAACAGCCGCTAATTAACCAGTTACCTCTACAATCTCGTTCTGAACGTCGCATAATCCGGGAATCTGCACGGACCCGGGTCTCACCAATGAGTTCGTACCACACCAATCTTAGTTGAGTAGTTATTTACCAGAAAGCTAAAATTATGATAAAAGATACACATACACAAAACCACATTCTAAGCTATTTGATTAGAACTTAGTATAACGGGCCAACACACTATGTCGCGTGTTACCCAAGATGGGGATTTGAAAAAGAGAGAAAAAGAGAAAGTACACGAGATAAATATACATTTGGGTGAATTTGTCAGCTATGCTTATCCTAGCCTTGCCCCAAACTGCCACTCTTATGGGTCAGAGTATAATGATGTAATTACGTGGGGAAGGTCTCCGCGTGGACCGTTCAGGCTGCTCAATGACGCACTTCTCCGGCGCACCTCTTCTGGTCGTCCTCACGATGTCAGTGTCCTTTTGGCTTAGGAGTCTGTTCCCTCGCCCTTGTTCTGGAAGGGCTCTTCTGAGGACAGACAGCTCTGTAGCTCAGAGCTCACAGCGTATGAATGAAACAGTGTAGATACCACAATTCGATGGGAGGTGGAGGCTAGGTGGTTCGACTTGAATTCACCCGCTTAGACACAGCTACTCATCCGTAGCTTGGGTAGAAAAATATTTCTTTGTCTTAAAAACTTGTGGTGCGTTTTGGGTTCGTTTACTTTTTAGACCTCGGCTGCAGCTTGGGTCACTTAGTCTCATCTGTAAATTCTTTACTCACAGGTTTAATACCCTTGTGTCTGAAGTGGGCATAACCACCTTTAGGGCAATTATCTGGGCGTACCTAGTTAACTTCTTGGATATAGCTCTTTTAATTTTGGGATAAAAAAAACGTTCCCGTTTTAAACAAGATATTTTGTCACGAAAAGATGCTCGACTATGCATATATGCCCCAGATTTTGAAGGCGCTGTGTTCCAATGTCTCCTTATATGGCTGTGAATGGGCCAGGAATGAGCTTACACTTTCTGTCTTTCCCCAAGGTGTCTGTAGCATTGTGACGTATTTGTAGGCATATCATTGGAAGATTGACCATTTTACACTACATCTACCAGGTGCTCGCTTGGTGTCCTCCGTCACAATTATTGTGTAATCTCCAGCTGCGTGTATTTTTCCATTTGCTTCCGAGGAGAAACCCAACTGCCACGAATGATTTATCATCAAATAGATATGTGAAAAACACCTTGAGGATTGATTCTAAACAACGTTTGCTATGTTTATGTCGATATTATGGAGTTAATTTGGAAAAAAGTTTGGCGTTGTAATGACTGAATTTTCGTTTTTTTTTCTTAGCCAAACGTGATGAACAAAACGGAGCGATTTCTCCTACACAAATAATCTTTTTGAAAAAAATTAACATTTGCTATCTAACTGAGAGTCTCATTGAAAACATACAAAGTTCTTCAACGGTAAATAATTTTATTTGAATGCTTTTCTTGTTTTTGTGAAAATGTTGCCTGCTGAATGCTAGGCTTAATGCTATGCTAGCTATCAATACTCTTACACAAATGCTTGTGTAGCTATGGTTGAAAAGCATATTTTGAAAATCTGAGATGACAGTGTTGTTAACAAAAGGCTAAGCTTGTGAGTGAATATATTTATTTCATTTCATTTGCGATTTTCATGAATAGTTAACGTTGCGTTATGGTAATGAGCTTGAGCTTGAGGCTATGATTACGCTCCCGTTTACGGGATTGCTCGACGCAAGAAGTTAATTAAGAGGCAAGGTCTAGACTTTACTCAAATCCAATTTTAGACAACTAACTTCACATTTCATCTTTACCAAAACATTGTCTTTGATTTGGACATTTTCCATACAACATACAATGTATAAACATCAAACATATACTAGGCATTTGTTGACGTTACAATGTTTTCTTAATAACGTAATCTATTAACTTTTAATAACAAAACAAAAATGACATACATTTTCATATTCCATCTATTGTCATGACCACCATTGTGGCTGACGGAAATCATTGTTTCAATGTCCCTTTATTTCATGTTTAATGTTCTGAGGCTGGTTCTCCATAGTAACAGCATAAAGGGAATTTGTCTGTGGCCACATCTTCAGACCCCATAGATCTCTCCTCCTCTGTTGGGGTTGAGAGATAATCTGTAGGGTTGTGGTCTCCTGTAACCTGACCTGATCAGGACAGTCATGACAGAGGATAAAAACAAAGTGGAGCGAGCTTTCAGGTCGCGCGTCCCAATCACAACAGTACACTAGACTCGACCCTCGTTCTGAACAGCCCTACTTCTTCATTTCTCAAAGGAAAAACATCAACCAATTTCTAAAGACTGGTGACTTCCAGTGGAAGCGATAGGAACTGCAAGCAAGTGCCTTAGAAATCTAGATCCACATAGAAAAACCATTGAAAACACTGTTACCTAAAAAAAAAATATTCACATTTCAAAATCTAATTTATAGTTTCATATACAGTGCCAGTCAATAGTTTGGACACACCTAGTCATTTCAAGGGTTTTTCTGTATTTATACTATTTTCAGTTCCCACATATGCTGAGCACTTGTTGGCTGATTTCCCTTCACTCTGCAGTCCAACCCCTCCCAAATCATCTCAATTGGGTTGAGATTGGGTGATTGTGGAGGCCAGGTCATCTGATGCAGCACTCCTTCACTCTCCTTCTTGGTCAAATAGTCCTTACACAGCCTGGAGGTGTGTTTTGTGTCAATTTCCTGTTGAAAAACAAATTATAGTCCACTAAGTGCAAAGCAGATGGGATGGCGTATATTGCTGCAGAATGCTGTGTAGTCATGCTGGTTAAGTGTGCTTTGAATTCTAAATAAATCGCTGACAGTGTCACCAGCAAAGCACATACTTACATCATACCTCCTCCTCCATGCTTCACGGTGGGAACCACAAATGTGGAGATCATTCGTTCACCTCTTCTCACAAAGACAGCGGTTGGGACCAAAAATCTAAAATTTGGACTCATCAGACCAAAGGACAGATTTCCACCGGTCTAATGTCCATTGCTCGTTTCTTGGCCCATGCAAGTCTCTTCTTGTTGGTGTCCTTTAGTAGTGGTTTCTTCGCAGCAAGTCGACGATGAAGGCCTGATTCACACAGTCTCCTCTGAACAGTTGATGTTGAGATGTGTCTGTTACTTGAACTCTGTGAAGCATTTATTTGGGCTGCAATCTCAGGTGCAGTTATCTCTAATGAACTTATCCTTTGCATAGGGCTATCTTCTATATACCAACCCCACCTTGTCACAAGACAACTGATTGGCTCATACACATTAAGAAGGAAAGAATTTCCACAAATGAACTTTTAACAAGGCACACCCGTTAACTGACATGCATTCCAGGTGACTACCTCATGAAGGTTGAGAGAATGCCAAGAGTGTGCAAAGCTGTCATCAAGGCAAATGTTGGCTACTTCGAAGAATCTCAAATATAAAATATATTTAGATTTGTTTAACACTTATTTGGTTACTAGGTGATTCCATATGTGTTATTTCATGTCTTCACTATTATTCTACAATGTAGAAAATAGTCCAAATAAAGAAAACCCCTTGGATGAGTTGGTGTGTCCAAACCTTTGACTGGTACTGTTTAAGAAACATTCACATTTGAAAATCTAACTTTCACATGTGTAATTACAATTTCGCTTGTGGTGGTGAAAGTGTTATTCCCCTCACATGTGAAAAGGTTTGGTTAACATGTTGTAGTAGCAATGTTTTCACATATGAGATTGCAAATTCTTTAATGCCATTCTGTAAAAAGGTAGCAGTTTACCTGAGTATAATCATTTAAGTGTGTTAAAAAGAATGATTTGTTATTTCTGAGCCATCCATTCGGAGTGTTACTGCTGCAGGCACACACCTCTCTTCTTCATACATTTGACAGTGACCGTTGAAAGAAGCCCAGTGAAAAGAACAGAGAAGCTAGTGCTCCTTGTCGCCTTATTTATCCTCTTTAACATGTTCAAATTAGTGTTGCCAGTTGACTGAAATTGACTTTTTGTCATTTTAGTGCACAATATTTGATTATTGCATTTTCTGAAAGCATTCAAAATAAACTGAAAACGTAATACATCATCTATACAGCTAAAAACAACAATGCGATGTGAAAACAAGTTTGCTAACTGACAAAATCAAAACAGAAATATTCTTGTTAAGCTTTTTATTTAGAAAAAAAATCATAATTAACAGCTCAATTTGAACAAATGATGAATTTGCGATTATTTGTGATCAATCACAGCAAATCCTGCGATAAAAACTCAATACATTTTTTATTGTTTGACAGCCCCACATGGGAAGGTGTAGCAGACATGAATCGGTTATGGTTGCTCATGGTCATGTGATGGGGTATCCCACCTGCGACTTCAAAACTAGTGTTTGCCCTCTTGGTCGAATGGTCAAGACCTTGGCTTCTCTGCAGGGAAACCTGGGTACTAATCCCACCACTTACAAAAGCACATGTGAAATTTAGAATATCACATAAAATGTTGGGAAACCACATGAATCATGTGAAAAATCTGTCAAACTTCACATGTGTCTGACTTATATGTCTGTTTTCCCATGTGACCTTTTTCACATGATTTGTTCAAATGTGAAACGTCACACGTGACTAAAAAATGAAAATTTCACGTCAATTTCACGTCAGTTTTTTTGTAAGGGTATACCATCCTCTCTCCAAATTCACAAAGAGTGATTACAGTGTGTCCACTGGAGCAAGAACAAAAGGGCTGGCAGTCCGTATTATTATCTTCGATAATAAGAGAAACAAGAAGCCATTATGGTTCCAGCCAAATCTATTAAGAAACAAAGTATCTCAATGACCTTTCTATCTGGACTCATTTCACACAATGGTTTGACCTTTTAGTATTCGGCGAACTGACAGTGTTTAAAACAACATGGTGGTTCATTTCCACATTCAATCATGGGGGCATAATTTTTTTTAAATGCGTTTTACGCTACACTGCTTTTATTCTTCTGCCCAGCTCACATTGTCTGTGACTATGAGGCTATATGAGGGCTTGTTGTACAACTCATTGGATATTAGTGCTTACAAAATTAATATACTGTACTCTATTGGTTCAGTTTGATTTTTATTTTATATATTTTTTTTCAGAGAGACAGAATAAAAGATGGTAGAAATATTACTGAGCCAAACCAACTATTTAATTGACTCATCTCTGCCCTGCCCATAAGCAAGTAAGCCAGTTGTCAACTTAAACACCTTCACTTCGTATAAACGTCAGGAGAAATACCAAGACAGGACCGTATTTAGCCCAAACAGAAGGCCATGCGAATTCTATTAAGATGTATGGGGAGACAGTTGCTAAAGCCCTTAAATCGTGCTCACATTCAGCTTAATCCTGCTGTGGCTGATGTATGCCTGTAGGTATTGCGAGAGGAAACATGAGTCATTTAGCAAACCACTGCACAGAGGGAAAATTGAAGACGGGAAAAACAGACGCACAGTCTTTTGAACCCCTGAGATAAAAAAAACTGCAGACTCCAACAGGATGAGTCAATTTCCACATAGACCACTTCCCTTTTGTGGGGTGTCTGAATGAAATATGTGCAAAGGCAGGGATCCTATATTTAGACATCAAATCGCTCTGTCACCTCACTGCTCCATCTCTCAGAGTTCTATTTTTCTCCCCATGTGTCACTTGATATCATTGGCATGCAAAAAGGCAGAATAAGTCCTATGTGGACTTTTAGGAACATTAGAACGACGAAGAGGGAACCAGAGGCATGAATTCTCATGACTGACAGGTAGGCAGGAAGTTAGAGTGGGCAGAATGAGGGCAATGGCTTTCAAGTATTCTGTGAGTAAATGGATGTCTGTCACGCGAAAGTGAGTGTACACAACGTTGAGGTTTTAATTAAATAAGAGAGATGACAGTTTGAATATGCTTCAGGATCTGTTGGCGAACGCCTTCTAAAGGCTTAAGATACCGACAACATTTTCTGGATAGGCTAAGGAGCAGCACAGGTGAAGCTCAGACAAAGGACATCTCATCGGTCAAGGATTTCCATACCTGCCTACTGGTAATCTTGAGGGCATCACACGTCTGGCTAAGCTTTATTTCAAGAGGGAAGAAATAGATAAGCAAGTGACAGCGATGAGAATCTCTCTAATCCAAAAGTGCAGCCAGGTCTAAGTATCGTGGGCTACAGGAGAAAAGATAATGAAGGACTGGCAAAAGCAGTCAGTATCAAGAAGTGAATGGAATAGCAAGAACATATCTACTTGTCTCTCTCTGCAGAATGTATAATTCATGAAAACAAAGTCCAAGGGTAAATCCTCCAAAGATCTTCCTCACATCACATACTAGAGGTTTAAAACTAAATGTCAAATTTGCAATAGAGCCCCGGTGCAGGGCTTATCTAAGACTGTGGGATGTATTTTTATGTTTGTCTTATCCCTAAATGAAATAAATTAATGACTGTACAATGCCATTTCAGCTATTGTTTATGCGCAAGTTGCCAAAATGTACTGAAAAAAGCTATCTTACAGGAAGTAACCTTCAATATTTGGTAACCACTCTGGCATCCAAGAGCAATTGTGAATGGAAAGTTACAACCATGAAAAAAATGCATAAATCAATCCACGTATTTCAGTTATTGATACATAGGCCTATCTTATGCCATGAAGTCAGAAAGGGAAGCAATAGGAATAATAAAATAAACAGTAATATACATCCAGCCTGTTGTGGGAAGTGTGGCCGCACCATACATGAAAGTACAGTCAGCATGAATGAATTACCCATCCAAACACACAGTGGTCCACTTCTCTGTAAAAACAGCTCCATGTACTACATAGGCCTCTATAGAAGAGGCAGTAAATATGAATTATTTGAGACAGGTGTCATAAAAACAAGTGCCCAGTCAAAGAGGTCTCTTGGTTTGGAAAAACAGGTATGAAATAATAAATACATCTACTTGTGTATAATGTGTTGTCTTACTCATTATAATTTGGTAAATACTGTGTCATCAGCAGTACAGTGCCACAAGAAGTCTATCTATACAGTACACAACTAGGCATCTGATTACAACCCTACCATTTTCGAAGAGCATGCGAATACTAATCTAATTACAGCATGCGTACAATATTCAAATGTTCCCTTGGTACCAATGCATCAGGGAGATAGTGAAAACTATCCACGCTGCATTGTTTTCACACCAACTACTGCATGAGCTTAAAAAGGGAAAGACTTGGCTTAATAATAATCGTGATGAGAGATTTCCAAATCTACCAAGTGCTACTGGTTGACCAACAAGGGCCACTATTCTACTCTATCAGGGAACATAAACTCAGCAAAAAGGAAACGTCCCTTTTTCAGGACCCTGTCTTTCAAAAATAATTCGTAAAAATCCAAATAACTTCGCAGAACTTCATTGTCAAGAGTTTAACCACTGTTTCCCATGCTCGTTCAATGAACCAAAAACAATTAATGAACATGCACCTGTGGAACGGTCGTTAAGACACTAACAGTTTACAGACGGTAAGTAATTAAGGTCACAGTTATGAAACTTCGGACACTAAAGAGGCCTTCTGACTCTGAAAAGCACACAAAAAAAGATACCCAGGGTCCCTGCTCATCTGCGTGAACAAGAAGAAGGCATGAGGATTGCAGATGTGGTCAGGGCAATATTGCAATTGCAATTAAAACTATGAAACAACACATGAAATATATTTTAGATTTTGAATTCTTCATAGAAGCCACCCGTTGCCTTGATGACAGTGTACCCACATATGCTGAGCACTTGTTGGCTGCTTTTCCTGTACTCTGCTGTCCAACTCATCCCAAACCATCTTCAAGTGGGTTGAAGTCGGGTGATTGTTGAGGCCATGTCATCTGATGCAGCGCTCCATCACTCTCCTTCTTGGTCAAATAGCCCTTTCACAGCCTGGAGGTGTGTTGGGTCATTGTCCTGTTGAAAAACAAATGATAGTCCCACTAAGCGCAAACCAGATGGGATGGTGTATCGCTGCAGAATGCTGTGGTAGCCATGCTGGTTAAGTGTGCCTTAAGTTCTATTTAAATCACTGACAGTGTCACCAGCAAAGCACCCCCACACCATCACACCTCCATGCTTCATGATGAGAACCACACATGCGGAGATCATCCGTTCACCTACTCTGCATCTCACAAACCCTCTCCCCCAAAAAGGACACATTTCCATCAGTCTAATGTTCATTGCTCGTGTTTCTTGTCTCAAGCAAGTCTCTTCTTTTTATTAGTGTCCTTTAGTAGTAGTTTCTTTGCAGTAATTCAACCATGAAGGCCTGATTGACACAGTCTCCTCTGAACAGTTGATGTTGAGATGTGCCTGTCAATTGAACTCTGTAAGGCATTTATTTGGGCTGCAATCTGAGGTGCAGTTAAACCTCCACAGGATCAGTGTCTGTCTTATTTACAGTAGCTAGTACAGTGAAATAATACCATGCTATTGTTTGATGGCCTTTCTCTTGCATTTAAATATGGCACATCAGATCTAATGTGTTATATTCTCCTACATTAATTTCACTTTTCCACAAACTTCAAAGTGTTTCCTTTCAAATGGTATCAAGAATATGCATATCCTTGCTTCAGGTCCTGAGCTACAGGAAGTTAGATTTGGGTATGTAATTTTGAGTGAAAATTGAAGAAAAGGGGTGGATCCTTAAGAGGTTTAACTCTAATTAACTTATCATCTGCAGCAGAGGTAACTCTGGGTCTTCCTTTCCTGTGGTGGTCCAGCTGACGAATCTGGGTTTGGCGGATACCAGGAGAACACTACCTGCCCAAATGCATTGTGCCAACTGTAAAGTTTGGTGGAGTAGGAATGGTCTGGGACTGTTTTTCATGGTACGGGTTAGGCCCCTTAGTTACAGTGAAGGGAAATCTTAACGCTAGAACATACAATGACATTTTAGACGATTCTGTGCTTTTGCTGTTTCATCATGACAATGCCCCCATACACAAATCGAGGTCCATACAAAAATGATGTGTCGAGATCGGTGTGGAAGAACTTGACAGGCCTGCACAGAGCTCTGACCTCAACCTCACCAAACACCTTTGGGATAAATTGGAACACCGACTGTGAGACAGGTCTAATCGCCCAACATCAGTGACCGACCTCCCTAATGCTTGTGACTGAATGGAATCAAGTCCCCGCAGCAATGTTCCAACATATAGTGGAAAGCCTTCCCAGAATAATGGAGGCTGTTATATCAGCAAAAGGGGGACCAACTCAAAATTATTGCCCATGATTTTGGAATGAGATGTTCGACGAACAAGTTTCCACATACTTTTGGTCACACAAACATAATTTACTTCAAGTATAATTTTTAGATATGACTAATAATGTTACTGTTCCCACTACAACAAAATACTGAAAATGAAAAGTCAATATTTTACAACTTAATATTCACACACAAACATATTTTACTTCAAGTATAATTTTTAGATATGACTAATAATGTTACTGTTCCCACTACAACAAAATACTGAAAAGGAAAAGTCAACATTTTACAACTTAATATTCATCATATCCAGCATCACCCCAACATCAGCATATGTGAAATTGCTGCGTTTTTATGTTTTGTAGTAAAAAAGAGGAACATCATCGGTGTGCAGAGTGTGATTTTTACCAATTGTGAGTAGGCATTGCCTGTTAATTGGTTGACGATTTCATTGGAAACACTTATCTTCCTCTTTTTTACGTATGGGGTGGTACTAGACATGATGATGATTATGAAGTTTACATTATTTTTACATTTCCCTTTAAATACATGTAATTTTGTCCTTGAAACATTTAATTAAAATACTGTACAATTCCATTCATTCCTATTGAGAATGCTCCTACTGGGCAGTGCCAATATGGCTGACCGGTGGCTTCAAAGCCTCTCATTGGCCAATACATAGCATCAGCAATCCATAGTTTATATACATCATTGGTTGAGAACAAGGGTGGGGCTGATGCAGTACTGTTCCAATTCCTAATACCTAGAGCAGAGCAGCCCAGTTCTCCGTACTCTCACTCAGTCATATTGTATGTGGTAATGGATGACAATAGCCAGTCCCCTGCTTCAAATTGCGATGGGGAAAAGGACTGCACTTACAGAATAACAAAATGTCCACATTCTGGCTAGGTCAAATAATGAAGATACATTTTTGGACCTAGCATTCTGGTCCACATACTTTCAAGCATTTACTCAGAATTACAGTTATTCGTTATTATCATCTACTGGAAATCATAGAATTCAGTAAATTCCGCTTGGGACAGATCTTCCTCATTCGCTTGGACAATCAAAATCAAGTCAATCTGTGGGCCATCAGACCCTGCCGCCAACTGTAATGGCTTACAGCTTGTGGTCTCTGATGGCTGGCATCCTCTTAGTACTCAATTAAAATGCAGTGAAAGAAGCCTGCTGTTGGGGCTGATTGGTGGAACCTCCACCTGTGCCCAGCTGCAGCATGAATCAACTAAGCTGTGTCCCAAATGACACCATATTCTCTATATAATGCACTACTTTTGACAAGGGCCCATAGGGTTCTGGTGAAAAGTAGGGCACTGTGTAGGGAACAGAGTGCCGTTTGGGACACATCCCTGGTTGCTGCCTGGTCTCTTCTGATCCTTGACTCCTAGTCCAATAAATAATTTTTCGCCACGGACCCTTGACCAGGGTAATCTGAAATTTCCACGTTTTGATGATTGATGCCATCTTGAACCTCACCATTAAACAATAAAGGCTGACAAAAAAGTTATTGGTGGTATTTAAACAGTTTTTCTTTTTCAAGACACTAAACGTGCCATCTTTATCAGCAATGTAGCCTGTTTATATTACACAAATCTTGTCTTTCGTCCAACAGCAGATATTTTATAGGCTTTAGTAGAACCCAATAAAACTAGGATCCACCGCCACTGTGCTTGGATTCAAACTATATGGCCTAAGGATCTACACAACATACCACAGCCACTCTATTTGTTGACATAAAAAAATGATCTTGGGGCATACATTATACTGTAAAAATGATATAAACCTTTATATGCTTTTTGCAATAACATTGAGAACTTTTTCTTTCTATAATTCATAATAAGAAGAGAAGAACACCTTGCAGAACAAGAGGTTTGACTCATTAAAGCAATGGTCGTCTGCAGGCGGCCTGTGGGCCAAAATCGGCCCATAAGTGATATTTAGAGATAAATAGAGATATATTTTGGGGATTTTAGTTTTGGGTCAACAAATACTGTCAAATTACCAGGAATTCTGCAACAAAAAAAACAAAAAAATTGAAATATTCCTACTAGTAACAAAAAGAGACATAAGTGATCGTATTTCAATTGAATCAAGGTATGAAATTATTGTTATTTTCAAATACAATTTCTTGTGGTCAATTTAGAAAGAGTACAAATGACTTTATTGTCCGGCACCCCGACCATCCGTTCCTAAGAAGATTTGGCCTGCGGTTGAATCTAGTTATCTTGCCCTGCATTAAAGGATGGGGGTACTACCACCCTCATACGATCAAAGGGCTTCCACATCATCTCCCAGAATGTACTGCTTTATTACATAATCTAGATACAGTGTGATAAAAAAGGCCATGAACTTGTATCTAATTTAGCTATTACTGCTACTACCCTTTTCCACATGAATGAGAACTCCTCTTGAGTTGGAATTTCCCATCTTTTAAATCAGATTGTTGACTGCTGAAGCACGTCTAATGAGTGCACCCAGTATAAAATGATATAAATATGAATTTCCTATTTAAACCATACTGTAACTTGACTTTAAGGCCTTGCTCAGGGTTAGCCTTTATACAGTACAGTCACCTCAATTGTGTTTTACTTGTCATGGAGCTAAGGATGCTTAGCTAGTCTCTTCAGTGACCCTGAAACATACTGATGTAGGATCTTAATCTGATCACCATGTGTTACAGGATAACTTTTCTGCAATGCAGGACATATAAAACTTGTAATATATTTGAATTAAAGTCTTCTGAAATGTGTAAAAATGTCAGACTTGATTTTCACTTATTCATTTTTTTAAATAAACCCCTACAAAAATGTTCATGAATTACAATCCACATTTCCTGTTGCTGTCTCAAATTAACAGCCTGCAGTCACGACTCAGTGGCTGCATCTCAAATGGGACCCTATTCCCTATATAGTGCAATACTTTTCACCAGGGTCTACAGGGCTTTGGTCAAAAGTAGCGCACAATCTAGGGAATAGGATGCCATTTGGGATGCAAACAGAGGCTTTATTGATGAGCCTCAACTATGAAACAGTCAACCATTGAGTGTACTGTATGTTCCAACACACACAGACAAATCCAAGTTTTTGGCCCAATTGCAAAAGCATCCTTTAGAAGTAGCCTGTGTTATAGCGTGCTGATTCATTTCAGTTTCCAATTTCTCACCCCAAAAAACTGTCCTTTGTTTCACTCATTTGGAGATATTATTTTATTCATTTTCAAGGACTGGAACCTTTCCAACCTTTTCTTGCATGAGAGCTACTTTTAAGAAAAGAGACATGTTGTGAGCTAAAAGAAATTCTAGCTTTCAAATAGGCACATTCTTCTCTTCTCCCCTGCAAGTCTTCCCCAGGTGTGCAGGAGAAAGCAGTGCACTGTTTTCTGGCAATATACCTGGTAGAATAATGGTTAATAAACAACTCTATAAAATATGTGATTTCCCCCCCCAAATTATGTTTTATATTTTCCTAAATTATGTTCTCAGTTGTATTTTTCCTGGTTTTAGCTTTATTGTTTTTCACTCTCAAAATTGCAATTGTTCATGTCAATGCTTAAATCAGAAGGCAATTTTTTGTAGGTCTCGAAGAAAACAAATATATTTAGACTTCAATGTAATTCCCCTTTAATTCTGCATCTGGCCCTTTAATCGATAATCTAGCTAGTGAGGAATATGCTGTCTAATGTGCCGGTCTAGGATGGTTCTGTACTGATGCTGCTCATTTCATAGAAAAGTTAGCAAATACCAAATAATAGATGTAAATGATATACTTACTCATGATATGCCAGGTAAGCCTACTTTGCAGTTAAGATTTAATTCAGAAGGTTTTGGGGAAAGTATTTCTGTCAACCCACATGCGGTTATCACAACTGGCTACACACGGAGTGATAGACAAACATGCACACCACACACACAGACAGGGGCAATACATATTGGAAATTAATTGGCAGATATTGTGTTAGGTTTAGCTTTTTAAGCTAATAGTGGCTAACCAGGGTGGGGTAATGTCAATGTTCCGTTAATTAGATAGTAGCTAGTAGTTTCTGATACTTTTTAGATTTGTTTATGGCAGGTTGCGGTGGAATATATTAATAATTGCATGTCCTTTCAGAATTGTTTGGCGAGCTACTCAAATGTGGGCTGCAAGCTACTGGAGCTGTTGGAGACCTGTTGGAGACCCCTGGGATAGAATATGCAGTGCTACGACATCCATTGCATATTCCAGTCCTTGAAAAATGAATTTCAATGAGATTTTCTGTTGTATCAGTCTGGCATTGTTTTTGTCTTGAGTGCTTTAATAATTAACCAAGATTGATTGATCGACATCAAAATCCTGTCAGCCATTTTCACTTTCAAATGATTAAAACACACTTGAGTTTTACTTTCACTGCACACCATTTTATCTACGGGTAAAAAAAAAAGCATATATATTCTACTCCAAAGTCTTCAGTCAGCTCTGAACTCATATTGACATGCATGCTTTCTACACTGCATGCATGAGTAAGTTAAAAGGGGGCTCTCTCTGTGAAAGTCAGGAAATGGAGAGAGAGGTTATGAGGGGAAGGCTTGGTAATTCAACTTGTGAATTTAACATTTAATTAAACATGCAAACCAGTCAAACAAATGATGCTTTTTAACTTAGCAGGCTGCATAAGCAATAATAAGGGGGAAAAATTAAGATGGAAAATTCCTCATCAATGAATAAATTAGAACGATTGACACTCTCTCCTAACTGTGCCATATATTTGGGTATAAGATAGTATATTTTTCACTCTTTGTGGAACAGAGTTGGTGTACAATGGCCCTACTCGTTGAGATCAGCCCAAGTTTCCCCTCTCTTCTGTCAATCTCATTTTCTACAGCTCTCCATCCTTCAATCTCAATTATGGAAATGTAATCAATGACCCAAACTTCCCTGGGCACAAATGATTGCTAAAAGGTGGGGAAGACTATTATCATGTCCGCACAGATGTTCTTGGCAAGTGATTTTGCTGTACTGATATGGTTCTACTACAGAGAGAAATGGCACCCTATTCCTGTTATAATGCACTACGTTTGACCCTAAAGGGAATAGGGTGCCATTTCGGACACATCGAGAGACTGGTTCCATTCCAGTCCACTTTGAATCAGCAGCTTCGATCTGGGAAATAAGATCTCCAAATGAAAATCCAGCTGTACTACTGCTAGGCCTAGGCATATACTGTATTGAGTTTGCCTTGGCTCCTGATCAATGTTTTATTAATTTAGGAGCACTACATTTTTACCACACACACACACACACACACACACACACACACACACACACACACACACACACACACACACACACACACACACACACACACACACACACACACACACACACACACACACACACACACACACACACGTCATGTGGTATCCCATCTACTCACATAGCCTACTGTAGTTAGATAACTGGCTTCATGGTGCACCAAAGAGTGCTGCAAATAAAAAATAACATTAAACTGGGTCAAGATAGTACAAATGGTACATTTCTGCAGCATAACCTGTGCGGCTCAGAGGGATTAAATCTCCGCTGACAGTAACATTGAAAATCAATGAATTTGGTTTGGATGTCAAGTCAAATGAATCTCTGCTGTGGTAATGTTCAATAATTGAGATCAATGCATTTACTTTAAACATTGCACATGTATGTCCCGTTCTAAAAATGTTATTTATCATTCTCTAAGAGAGTTCAGCCGAGCATCATACATGTTTCAGACTGCATTTAAAAAAAGAGTGAGCTCAAGAATAGCTTAGTGCTGGAGGCAGATCAGCTAAACGTTGTGTGGTACTATGCTCCCTCTGTAGGTGAGAAAAAGCAGTAAAACTGTCAAGAATCTGCTGCTCCCTTCCCAACTGCTGGAAGAGGAGGGTGGTGAGCAGCTAAAAGTCTCTCTCTCCACAGGGAATTTTGAAAAGCAGACTAGTTGTAACTACTCAATGTAGCAAGCCCCTGATATTCATGTACATTTGATGTTCAATAAAAGCAGGCAGGAAATAGAGGACAAGACAGACAACCTCCCTCGGAGACGCTTTGTTGTAAAGAAACAGGGACTCTTTTTTCTAGTAAATGTGTTCATTTTGATAACATTGTATATTTATGTTCTCAACAATGCCCATATCCCACCCCTTAGTGAATAAAATACCAAATAAAAGTCATTGGAAAGAGAGACTTATTTCATCATTGTTTATAAATACTTATAACAATCAGACACCAGGAATCCGCTATTCAAATACGAATTGCACAGAACCAACAGCTTAGTCGCCCAGAACCAACAGCTTAAAAAATACACTGAAGCAGCTTACACATTTTCCTCCACGGATTAGATAAAAAAGAAAGCTGCTTTATATTTGGTGAAAAATTGCATGAAATACCCCCTCCGATTGAAATGTCAGCATGATTCTAGTCTGCCAAAATAATGTGCAAAGAGGATTCATGAACATATGTAAAACAATAGACTGATTGCTCACACTAGTGTCCAGTTCTTTCCTCCTACAGTTGTAGTGCTGCCTGTGGCCTTTGACGAGCACAAATACTTTGAGACACATGGCCATATCAAGAGGGAAGCACTGACCTACACACTGCCTCTTCCTTTCTTTCCTCCATGCCCAGGCAGTTATCCAAGGTTCACACAGCGAGGAGGCAAACCCATGCAGTGAACAACAAAGCTGTGGGGTGGTTTTGTTAAATCTTTCAAGCTTTGTTCTTGAGGTGCTATATTTAAAATGACTGGCTGAAGAATTCTCACTTGACCAGAAAGTTAAAGTACTGGGCATCTCACGTTTTGAAGGCACTTTCAATGATTTTGCAGCAATCTCCTGAATCTCTCTCTCTCTCCTCTGCTCCATTATCATACCCTAAGCCTAAGGCAGGGAGAGATCTGGACTGAGTAAGCCTAGTTGGAGATGCTTACGAACTGAATGCAAATTCACAGAGGAGCATGTATAAAACATAATATTCACAAATCCTCTGCTGAATATAGTAGCCT
Organism: Oncorhynchus nerka; assembly: GCF_034236695.1. Lineage (NCBI taxonomy): Eukaryota > Metazoa > Chordata > Actinopteri > Salmoniformes > Salmonidae > Oncorhynchus > Oncorhynchus nerka. The sequence continues at coordinate 73,701,626 of NC_088415.1, read as the reverse complement.
ATGCACATCAAAATTCATGCGTCACAGGCTATAGGGGACACCCCCATTGATATGAGCGGTTTCAAATCACCAAAAAACTGCACACAAATAAAAAAAATACAATAATTCAGCATCATAGCACCAGAGTAATAATTTAAGGAGATAATTTAAGAGTAAACTAAGCGAACGTCTGAAGTAAAAAAAATAAATGACAGGTTGATAACGAATGTACAACTTCTTTGGATAAAAACACAAAATCAGACTACTAACTCAACATTATTAATAATACACACCAGCCAGGTCACTGTGCAAATAATAACATCAATACTCAGGCACTCTAAAGCACATTACAAATTGATATAGAAGCAAGGCAAGCAATAGCAATGGCATCTCACCCAGAGTGTGAAGGGTGATCCTGTTGTCTCTTTCGTTGTGCGTGTATCCTACCAGCTAGTGAAGGTTGTCAAGATGTTTACAGTCTTCAGACAAACTGGTGGAATGCAGCCAGCAGCTAACCGACAGCCTCCAGTCCCTGATTCACTTGCAGCTTCCAACAGGCAAGTTACAGACTCGCTTATTATAGGATAATCCAGGCATTGTCCTCTCACTGCTATAGCCAAGTTAGTCAATGTTGGTTGCAAGTTGGGGTCCAAAGGTGCCCCTAGAACACTGTCAAGTCCACAACAATACAGTGTATATTTAGCTTGAGATAATCAGCTGAGACCAAAAATAGTCACACCCCAAAAATATTTTAAAACTAAGGATGCATCTAAGATTTCAGAAATAGGAAACAGCAAGATAAAAGACAAAGGTGCCAGTGTCCCCCATGCCTCCAGGTCTTAATGATAATATATAGTGTAGCAGTCAGAAGAACCAGAATAAAATCCACACAAAATCTTCTTTTCCTTTTAGGCAACTCTCCCTTCAGTAAAGAGCCTGCACCTGCTACCAAAGCAGAGAAATACAATGTACACCTTTTTCTGTGAGCCACACAGCTAAGCTTCAGCTGCCCCTGTTACAGTCATCACTCACTCTCAAGCCCAGCACTTCGGATGAGCACTGGACTGACGATTGCTCTTGCTCAAAGTCTTTCAGGAACACATCTCTTTGCTCTGTCAAACCGACTCTTGTTGCCACGCCTCCCAGACCGTGATTGGTTGAGCTGAGCTCAGAGCAAAGTACAGGGAGGAGGGGTCGATAATGCTATGTGGAAGGAAGGAGAGGGACATGAGAAGAGGAGAGAGAGTGGGGAAATGGTAGGCTGGGGGTTGGGGAAGCAGAGGAGAGGATATACGGAGCTCTGCAAGCCTGAAGGGACAGCCTGGCTAATGAAAGAGAAATGCTTCCCCCAATACTTTAGCCAAATTTGTGTTGCAAATTTGTTGTGACTCCTGGCAAACTGAATTCATACTGACAAAGTACCTAGTTTCTGAAGAGAGATGCAGGTAACTGCCAAAATAAAGGAAACACCAACATAAAGTAGGGCATTGGGCCAACATGAGCTGCCAGAAAGGCTTCAATGCACCTTCGCATAGATTATAGTGTCTGGAAAAGGGGTTGGAACAAATTATTTTCAAAGTTCTGAACCGGTTCGAAACCCCCAAAAAGTACCTGTTTAGAACGGTCCTTTCTCTTCCCTTTTAACCTCTGAAATTCCTAGTAATAAAAAAAATCATATTAGAATCCAATAGAATCCCCAATAGAAATCCTATCAGATTTTAGAACCCATCCTATAGGATTTTATCCTAGGGGATAGAATCCTAAAGCACATCTCCTATTGGGATTTTATCCTATAAGATTGGTTCCAAAATCTAATATGTTTTTTTTCAATTGGATTCTTGTATTGGAATCCTATAGGACTGGTTCCAAAATCTTATTGAATCACTCCCATATTGTGGTGGTGTGTTGAAGAGGTTGAGAACCTCAGGGAATTACCACTAGTGTAAGTAGGCAAAGAGATGGAGACACGAGAGAAAGACTGTTTCTCAGTTTACTTGTTATTTAACCATATTTAGCTGTGAGATTATCCAATAAAGCTACATTACATTATTTTAAATTATTTGCACAAATTTCCTGCATGTGGACAGTATGTGTTACTAAACTACACAACCTCACGTTTTGCCCACCTCGAATTGAGGGTAATTAATAGAGGTCTACCGATTATGATTTTTCAACACCGATACCGATACCGATTATTGGAGACCCACAAAAAAAACACGATACCGATTAATCGGCCGATTTTTTAAATTTGTAATAATGACAATTACAACAATACTGAATGAACACTTTCATTTTAACTTAATATAATACATCAATCAAATCAATTTAGCTTCAAATAGATAATGAAACATGTTCAATTTGGTTTAAATCATGCAAAAACAAAGTGTTGGAGAAGAAAGTAAAAGTGCAATATGTGCCATGTAAAAAAGCTAACGTTTAACTTCCTTGCTCACAACATGAGAACATACGAAAGCTGGTGGTTCCTTTTAACATGAGTCTTCAATATTCCCAGGTAAGAAGTTTTAGGTTGAGGTTATTATAGGAATTATAGGACTATTTCTCTCTATACCATTTGTATTTCATATACCTTTGACTATTGGATGTTCTTATAGGCACTTTAGTATTGCCAGTGTAACAGTATAGCTTCCGTCCCTCTCCTCGCCCCTACCTGGGCTCGAACCAGGAACACATCGACAACAGCCACCCTCGAAGCATCGTTACCCATCGCTCCACAAAAGCCGAGCAGAGCAAGGGGAACAACTACTCCAAGTCTCAGAGCGAGTGACGTTTGAAACTCTATTAGCTCTATGAGCCATTTCACATCAGTTACACCAGCCTAATCTCGGGAGTTGATAGGCTTGAAGTCATAAACAGCGCAATGCTTGAAGCATTGCGAAGAGCTGCTGGCAAACGCACAAAAGTGCTGTTTGAATGAATGCTTACGAGCCTGCTGCTGCCTGCCACTGCTCAGTCAGACTGCTCTATCAAATATCAAATCATTGACTAAATTATAACATAATAACACACATAAATAGGAGCCTTAGGTCATTAATATGGTCAAATCCGTAAACTACTATCCGTAAACTATCATTTCGAAAATAAAATGTTTATTCTTTCAGTGAAATACAGAACCGTTCCGTATTTTATCTAAGCGTGGCATCCTGTTACTAAAAAAATCCTGTTACATTGCACAACCTTTAATGTTATCTCATAATTATTTATAAATTCAGGCAAATTAGTTCGCAACGAGCCAGGCGGCCCAAACTGTTGCATATACCCTGACTCTGTGTGCAATGAACGCAAGAGACACAATTTCCCTAGTTTAATATTGCCTGCTAACATGAATTTCTTTTAACTAAATATGCAGGTTTAAAAATATATACTTCTGTGTATTGATTTTAAGAAAGGCATTGATGTTCATGGTTAGGTACATTCATGCAACGATTGTGCTTTTTTTTCGTAATTGCACTTTTGTTATGTCATCCCTCATTTGGCAAAGTTGTCTGTCTTTGTTAGGAATGAAATAGTCTTCACAGTTCGCAACGAGCCAGGTTGGCCCAAACTGCTGCATATACCCTGATTCTGTTGCACAGAACACAAGAGAAGTGACACAATTTCCCTAGTTAAAAGAAATTGATGTTAGCAGGCAATATTAACTAAATATGCAGGTTTAAAAATATATATTTGTGTATTGATTTTAAGAAAAGTGTGGTTTATGGTTAGGTACACATTGGTGCAACGACAGTGCCTTGTTCGCGAATGCACTTGTTTAATCACCCGTTTGGCGGGTGCACTCGCATAACAGGTAGTCAGCCTGCCATGCAGTCTCCTCGTGAAGTGCAATGTAATTGGCCATGATCGGTGTCCAAAAATGCCGATTACGGATTATTGAAATCGGTCCTAATCAATCGGCCATTCCGATTAATCGGTCGACCTCTAGTAATTACACATCCTTTTAAACTCAAATGAGTAATGCTAATATAAACATTTATAGTGATCACAATGACACAACATCGATTAAACACAACGTGTTTAAAAAAGATCAATATCATTGGTTTTAGGATTTATAATTTCGAAGTGAAATCGCTGGTCTCACACCAATACATGGATTTGAGTGTTAAACTAACAGCCAACCCCTGTCACTGTTGATACGCTATGGTGGGTACTGATTCCTTGAAATTAAATAACAAAGCAACTGATGTGTTTCCTTTGATGTTTCGGGCAACTTCCCAAAACTTCCATCCGACATTCTAGAATTTAGATGGCTGTCTTCAGCAAATTCTCTTCTAACCAGTGATATACAAATTATTTTCAGATTCAGTGTGGCCTTTGAATAGTGTTAGTTTAAACAGTGCATTCACACCGTTTTCCCCTTGCTCTATTGATTTCAAATTGATATCGATATGAGTGATTAACCAAATAGTTGTGTTTAACTTTTTATAAAAAAGTTAGTCAACGGGAAGCAGCAACAGCATCATTTTCAATTTACATTTCAGGAATATAAATGGACTTTCAACATTAACGTCCAATAGTAATCTTCTTAATTTGGGTAAAAACTGCGGAATTAGTCCAAAAATTTATGCGATATATTTATTTTGATGATCTACCAGAAATCATGAAAACAGGGCTGACTTGCCTATAATGTGGCACATATATTTAGCAATAAGAAGCAAGATAAACTTTTCTCATTTGCTATAACGCTGAAGTGACTCAAAAACGAGATGCAAATGGTTACAAATTAGCTAGCTATCTAGTCAGCTGGCAGGCAAAATGTGGCTAACAGTAGTTTCTTAGCTTGCGTAAAAATAAGTGCATAAAATGCTGCACAATTGACAAAATACGACAGAAACTTTGTCAGGAAACACAAGGAAACAAATACTGTAATGTTACTCACAGTTCTTACCTTCACGCACAGTAACAGATATAATAATAATATTAGAAAACTGAAGATTCTCTGCACAGCCACAGGTGGCGAGCAGAACTTGGTAGTTAATTAACACTGCAAGCATGGGGGGTATATTATTGTGACCCTAGTGCCACATAATCAAAGTTGGACTGCATGGAGATGCTTGGGAATATGGTCAATACGGGTGACCGTATTGTAGGGGTTTCAGGGTAGAGGTGTACATTTGACCTCCATCATCTAGGATCTGACAATGGTAAATAACATCTCTTAATTTTTGCCTAATTTTTTGTGTGGTCTTGCAGGCCTTCTCGTGCAGCTTCAACTGCGAGTACATTTGTAATTCAAGACCTGTCTTGAGTTGGGCTCTGGGGTGGTGCAATTGTCGAGTAAGTGAGCTTATGGTTGTCTAGGGGTATGGGTTGAGTGTGTGTGTGTGTGTGGGTGTATGTGTGTATCCCACAACTGTTGCGAAGAAGTAAAAGATGTTAGGGACAATAGAGGATGATCCACAGCTATATATAATAGAAAAATCGAGGTGAGGGCGATGGAAATGCATTTGGCAGTTAATCTACTTCAATTCGGTAAATGGCACTGTGTGCTCTTTCCAAAGGATGGATCCCAGTCGGTTATGGGTTATGGGATACAGGGGGTCGAGGGTGGTCTGCCGGGCATTGGGATGACAAACCAACTCGGGACGAGGAGGGCTATAGCGGGTGGAATAGTAGGGACCAATTGGAGGTTTACTTAGTAGAAAGGCAAAGATCATGGTACAGCTATATAGAATCTCCATCATCATGTTACCTTTTAATGGTATGTTTACAAACATATATTTTGATAAATAGAATTGAAAGTTGTGTCTCATTATGGTAAGTGGTGAAATAAGTATAGCCAGTTACAATTGTAATGGCCTAGCAGATAATAAGAAAAGACAATCAGTATTTACCTAAAAGAGATGGAATATAATATTTATTGTTTACAGGAAACCCATTCAACAGTTTTAGATTAAGTTTTGTGGAAAAAGAACTGGGGGGGGGGGCGAAATATACTTTTCCCATGGGCAAAGAAATTCAAAATGGGTGATGGTTTTAATTAACATTAATTTTGATCCAAATGTGCAAATTGTCCAAACAGATCCTCAAGGTAGATGGATTATTTAAAATATGTTATTGGACAATAAACAGATATGGCTTATTAACCTATACGGTCCGAATAATGATGATCCAAGCTTCTTTGAAAATATATATAAGAATCTATCAACAATACAAGCAACACTAGACTCTATTATTATGGTGGGAGATTTTAATACGGTCTTAAATACCTCTATGGACCGGAAAGGAAATCACACTACAAATTATCACTGTCATGTTATGTCTTGTCCCTGTGGTTTCTCTTCTCTTCGTTTCCCCCTGCTGGTCGTATTAGGTTACTATCTCTCTCTCTCTCTATCGTTCCGTTCCTGCTCCCAGCTGTTCCCCATTCTCCTAACGACCTCGTTTACTCTCTCACACCTGTCTCCTCTTTTGCCCTCTGATTAAGTCTCTATTTCTCTCTCTGTTTCTGCTTCTGTCCTTGTCGGATTCTTGTTTGCTTTGCCCTTGTCCCGTCCTGTCGTAATCTGCCTCTTCATCAGATGCTGCGTGTGAGCAGGTGTCTCTGTCCTCTACGGCCCGCGCCTACCCAGAGGGACCTGCAGTCTGTTGCCGCTAGCCCTGCAATTCTCCTCTACTACTAGAAGGAGGACTCTCCTGCAAAGATAGAGGATTTATGTTTTCCTGTTTGGACATCTCCTGTAAAGATTGAGGATTTATGTTTTCCCTGTTTGGACATTAAAAGACTCTGTTTCTGTTGAATCGCTGTTGGGTCCTCACTCACCTGCATAACAGAAGAATCCGACCAAGAATGGACCCAGCGACTTCGGATCCTCTCTACTCAGCCGTCGAGATCCAGGGAGCGATGCTAGGCAGACACGAGCAGGAATTGTCTGCTGCTCGACATGCCGTTGAGACCCTGGCCGCCCAAGTCTCCGCCCTCTCGAAACATATTCACAATCTCCGCCTCGATCCACCGGCTACTTCCAGGGCTTCCGAGTCTCCGGAGCCCAGAATTAATAACCCACCGTGTTACTCTGGGGAGCCCACTGAATGCCGCTCGTTCCTCACCCAGTTTGATATTGTGTTCTCTCTCCAGCCCAACACGTACTCCAGGGGTACAGCTCGTATCGCCTACGTCATATCTCTCCTTACTGGACGGGCTCGTGAGTGGGGCACGGCAATCTGGGAGGCAAGGGCTGAGTGTACTAACCAGTATCAGAACTTTAAGGAGGAGATGATACGGGTTTTTGATCGTTCAGTTTTTGGGAAAGAAGCTTCCAGGGCCCTGTCTTCCCTATGTCAGGGTAATCAATCCATAACGGATTACTCTATAGAGTTTCGCACTCTTGCTGCCTCCAGTGACTGGAACGAGCCGGCGTTGCTCGCTCGTTTTCTGGAGGGTCTCCACGCGGAGGTAAAGGATGAGATTCTCTCCCGGGAGGTTCCTTCCAGCATGGATTCTTTGATTGAACTCGCTATTCGCATAGAACGACGGGTAGATCTTCGTCACCGAGCTCGTGGAAGAGAGCTTGCATTATCCGTTTCCCCCCTCTCCGCATCACTACCATCTTCCTCCACTGGCTCAGGTGCTGAGCCCATGCAGCTGGGGGGTATTCGCATCTCGACTAAGGAGAGGGAACGGAGAATCACCAACCGCCTCTGTCTCTATTGCGGTTCCGCAGGTCATTTTGTCATTTCATGTCCAGTAAAAGCCAGGGCTCAGTTGTAAGCGGAGGGCTACTGGTGAGCGCTTCTACTCAGTTCTCTCCTTCAAGATCCTGTACTACCTTGTCGGTCCATCTACGCTGGACCGGTTCGGCAGCTTCCTGCAGTGCCTTGATAGACTCTGGGGCGGAGGGTTGTTTTATGGACGAAGCCTGGGCTCGGGAACATGACATTCCTCTCAGACAGTTAGGGGAGCCCACGGCTATGTTCGCCTTGGATGGTAGTCCTCTCCCCAGGATTCAGCGTGAAACGCTACCTTTAACCCTCACTGTCTCTGGTAATCATAGCGAAACCATTTCTTTTTTGATTTTTCGTTCACCTTTTACACCTGTTGTTTTGGGCCATCCCTGGCTAGTGTGTCATAATCCTTCTATTAATTGGTCTAGTAATTCTATCCTCTCCTGGAACGTCTCTTGTCATGTGAAATGTTTAATGTCTGCTATCCCTCCTGTTTCTTCTGCCCCCTCTTCACAGGAGGAGCCTGGTGATTTGACAGGGGTGCCGGAGGAATATCATGATCTGCGCACGGTCTTCAGTCGGTCCAGGGCCACCTCCCTTCCTCCTCACCGGTCGTATGATTGTAGTATAGATCTCCTTCCGGGTACCACTCCCCGGGGTAGACTATACTCTCTGTCGGCTCCCGAACGTAAGGCTCTCGAAGATTATTTGTCTGTAGCTCTCGACGCCGGTACCGTAGTCCCTTCCTCCTCTCCCGCCGGAGCGGGGGTTTTTTTTGTTAAGAAAAAGGACGGGACCCTGCGCCCCTGCGTGGATTATCGAGGGCTGAATGACATAACGGTTAAGAATCGTTATCCGCTTCCCCTTATGTCTTCAGCCTTCGAGATCCTGCAGGGAGCCAGGTTTTTCACTAAGTTGGACCTTCGTAACGCTTACCATCTCGTGCGCATCAGGGAGGGGGACGAGTGGAAAACGGCATTTAACACTCCGTTAGGGCACTTTGAATACCGGGTTCTGCCGTTCGGTCTCGCTAACGCTCCAGCTGTCTTTCAGGCATTAGTGAATGATGTACTGAGAGACATGCTGAACATCTTTGTTTTTTTACCTTGACGATATCCTGATTTTTTCACCGTCACTCCAGATTCATGTTCAGCACGTCCGACGTGTCCTCCAGCGCCTTTTAGAGAATTGTCTTTATGTGAAGGCTGAGAAGTGCGCTTTTCATGTCTCCTCCGTCACATTTCTCGGTTCTGTTATTTCCGCTGAAGGCATTCAGATGGATTCCGCTAAGGTCCAAGCTGTCAGTGATTGGCCCGTCCCTAAGTCACGTGTCGAGCTGCCTCGGTTTCGCGAATTTCTATCATCGTTTCATTCGTAATTTTGGTCAGGTGGCAGCTCCTCTCACAGCCCTTACTTCTGTCAAGACGTGCTTTAAAGTGGTCCGTTTCCGCCCAGGGAGCTTTTGATCTCCTCAAGAAGCGTTTTACATCCGCTCCTATCCTTGTTACACCTGACGTCTCTAGACAGTTCATTGTCGAGGTTGACGCGTCAGAGGTGGGCGTGGGAGCCATTCTGTCCCAGCGCTCCCAATCTGACGATAAGGTCCATCCTTGCGCGTATTTTTCTCATCGCCTGTCGCCGTCGGAACGTAACTATGATGTGGGAAACCGCATTTAACTGCTCGCCATCCGCTTAGCCCTAGGCGAATGGCGACAGTGGTTGGGGGGCACCGTTCCTTTTGTCGTTTGGACTGACCATAAGAACCTTGAGTACATCCGTTCTGCCAAACGACTTAATGCGCGTCAGGCTCGTTGGGCGCTGTTTTTCGCTCGTTTCGAGTTCGTTATTTCTTATCGTCCGGGCTCTAAGAACACCAAGCCTGATGCTTTGTCCCGTCTCTTCAGTTCTTCAGTAGCCTCCACCGACCCGAGGGGATTCTCCCTGAGGGGCGTGTTGTCGGTTGACTGTCTGGGGAATTGAGAGGCAGGTAAAGCAAGCACTCACTCACACTCCGTCGCCGCGCTTGTCCTAGAACCTTCTTTTCGTTCCGTTCCTACTCGTCTGGCCGTTCTTCAGTGGGCTCACTCTGCCAAGTTAGCCGGCCATCCCGGCGTTCGGGTACGCTTGCTTCTATTCGCCAGCGTTTCTGGTGGCCCACTCAGGAGCGTGACACGCGTCGTTTCGTGGCTGCTTGTTCGGACTGCGCGCAGACTAAGTCCGGTAACTCTCCTCCTGCCGGCCATCTCAGACCGCTTTCCATTCCCTCTCGACCGTGGTCTCACATCGTAGACTTTATTACCGGTCTTGTCAGCGGGGAAGACTGTTATTCTAACGGTTGTCGATAGGTTCTCTAAGGCGGCTCATTTTATTCCCTCGCTAAGCTTCCTTCTGCTAAAGAGACGGCACAAATCATCATTGAGAATGTTTTCAGAATTCATGGCCTTCCGTCAGACGCCGTTTCGGACAGGGGTCCCAATTCACGTCTCAATTTTGAGGGAGTTTTGCCGTTTGATTGGGGCTTCCGTCAGTCTCTCTTCCGGTTTTCACCCCAGTCTAACGGTCAAGCAGAACGGGCCAATCAGACGATTGGTCGCATCTTACGCAGTCTTTCCTTTCGAAACCCTGCGTCTTGGGCAGAACAGCTCCCCTGGGCAGAATACGCTCACAACTCGCTTCCTTCGTCTGCGACCGGGCTATCTCCTTTTCAGAGTAGCCTCGGGTACCAGCCTCCTCTGTTCTCGTCCCAGCTCGCCGAGTCCAGCGTCCCCTCCGCTCAGGCTTTTGTCCAACGTTGTGAGCGCACCTGGAAGAGGGTCAGGTCTGCACTTTGCCGTTATAGGGCGCAGACTGTGAGAGCCGCTAATAGCGTAGGACTAAGAGTCCTAGGTATTGTCGCGGTCAGAGAGTATGGCTCTCCACTCGTAACCTTCCCCTTATGACAGCTTCTCGCAAGTTGACCCCGCGGTTCATTGGTCCGTTCCGTATTTCTCAGGTCGTTAATCCTGTCGCAGTGTGACTTCTTCTTCCGCGACATCTTCGTCGCGTCCACCCGGTCTTCCATGTCTCCTGTGTCAAGCCTTTTCTTCGCGCCCCCGTTCGTCTCCCCCTCCCCCCGTCCTTGTCGAGGGCGCACCTATCTACAGGGTCCGGAAGATTATGGACATGCGTCCTCGGGGCCGTGGTCATCAGTACCTAGTGGATTGGGAGGGTTACGGTCCTGAGGAAAGGAGTTGGGTTCCATCTCGGGACGTGCTGGACCGTTCGCTGATCGATGATTTCCTCCGTTGCCGCCAGGTTTCCTCCTCGAGTGCGCCAGGAGGCGCTCCAGTGGGGGGTACTGTCATGTTATGTCTTGTCCCTGTGCTTTCTCTTCTCTTCGTTTCCCCCTGCTGGTCGTATTAGGTTACTATCTCTCTCTCTCTCTATCGTTCCGTTCCTGCTCCCAGCTGTTCCCCATTCTCCTAACGACCTCGTTTACTCTCTCACACCTGTCTCCTCTTTTGCCCTCTGATTAAGTCTCTATTTCTCTCTCTGTTTCTGCTTCTGTCCTTGTCGGATTCTTGTTTGCTTTGCCCTTGTCCCGTCCTGTCGTAATCTGCCAATTCATCAGATGCTGCGTGTGAGCAGGTGTCTCTGTCCTCTACGGCCCGCGCCTACCCAGAGGGACCTGCAGTCTGTTGCCGCTAGCCCTGCAATTCTCCTCTACTACTAGAAGGAGGACTCTCCTGCAAAGATAGAGGATTTATGTTTTCCCTGTTTGGACATCTCCTGTAAAGATTGAGGATTTATGTTTTCCCTGTTTGGACATTAAAAGACTCGCTGTTGGGTCCTCACTCACCTGCATAACAATCACCCTCAGGCATTTAAGGAAATCATGAATGTCATGGATATATTGGAATTAGTGGATATATGGAGACTTAAATACCCTATTCTCTCTGGCACCAAAAGTTTAAAAAGTGTTGATAGGGGACAGAATGCGGTCGGATCATCACATAATTGGCATATATATTACTCTTACAGAATTTCCACGTGGGCGAGGATATTGGAAATTTAATCAAAGCCTACTAGATGATAAATTGTTTAGAACTAGGACAGAAGAATTTATAACTGACTTTTTCAGACATAACATAGGTACAGCAGATCCCGTTAATGTATAGTACACTTTTAAATGTGCCTTTAGAGGCAATGCAATACAGTACTCATCTATAACACAAAAGCAATTTAGATCAAAAGAGTCCATATTAACAAAGGAAATTGAATGACTAACAGTACAGTTAGATAGCAATAAAAATGGTACTATAGAGGCACAGAATAAGTTAGAGGAAAAACAAAAAGAAATGGAGGAACTTATTCAAGAAAGATCTAGTGTAATATATTATGAAAATAAAGTGAACTGGATGGAATATGGGGAAAAATGCACCAAATAATTTTTCAATCTTCAATATAGAAATGCTACCCAAATTTTTTTATTAAAACTTGTTACAAATTATGGAGTTACGCATGATTCACCGGATGATATTTTGAAGGAGGAAGTAAAGTACTTTGGGAATATGTTTTCATTTCAGACTCCTCCATCTCCACTAACTGAAACTAATTGTATGGATTTTTTTCCTAATAATAAAGTAAAATTAATATCTGTACAGAAAGACTCATGTGAAGGCCAAATTACAGAGGAGGAACTGCTTGAGGCAATTGGGGCCTTTAAGGATGGGAAAACTCCAGGGCTGGATGGCATACCAGTGGAAGTATACAAAACTTTTTTTGGTATACTCAAAGGACCATTGTTGGCTTGTTTTAACCACTCCTATATAAATTATAGATTATCAGACACGCAACAAGAAGGTCTGATATCATTATTACTGAAACAGGACCCAAGTGGTATATATACAGATCCAGTCCATTTAAAAAATTGGAGACCTCTTACACTTCAGTGTTGTGATGCAAAAATCCTAGCAAAATGCTTGGCACACAGAATTTAAAAAGTATTGTCAGATATTATTCATCCTAATCAGACAGGTTTTTTACATGGACGATACATTGGAGATAATATAAGACAAGTACTGGAAACAATAGAACACTATGAAATATCTGGGACACCAGGCCTGGTTTTCATAGCTGATTTTGAAAAGGCTTTTGATAAAGTACGACTGGAGTTTATATATAAATGCCTAGAATATTTCAATTTCGGCGAATCTCTTATAAAATGGGTTAAGGTTATGTATAGTAACCCTAGGTGTAAAATAATAAATCATGGCTACATCTCAGAAAGTTTTAAACTATCTAGAGGAGTAAAACAAGGTTGTCCACTATCGGCATATCTGTTTATTATTGCCATCGAAATGTTAGCTGCAAAGATTAGATCAAACAATAATATTAAGGGATTAGAAATCCATGGCCTAAAAACTAAGGTGTCATTGTACGCTGATGATTCATGTTTTCTTTTAAAACAACAATTGGAGTCTCTCCACAGCCTCTTAGAGGATCTAGATACTTTTGCTATCCTCTCTGGATTAAAACCAAATTATGATAAATGTACCATTACCATGTAGTTTACCAATTAAATGGTCTGACAGGGATGTAGACATACTCGGTATACAAAGCCCAAAGGAAAGAAATGGCCTTACTCCAATAAATTTTTATAGAAAGTTAGCAAAAATAGATAAGATCTTGCTACCATGGAAAGGATAATACCTGTCTATTTGTGGAAAAATCACCCCGATTAACTCCTTAGTTTTATCACAGTTTACCTATTTGCTTATGGTTTTGCCTACACCTAGTGACCTGCTTTTAAATTATATGAACAAAAAATATTCAATTTTATTTGGAACGGCAAACCAGATAAAATTAAAAGGGCCTATTTATATAACGAATATGAATTCGGTGGGCAGAAATGGTTAAATATTAAAGCATTATACCTCTCACTAAAGGCATCAGTCATACAAAAGTTATACTTAAATCCAAACTGGTTCTCTAGTCAATTGGTACGAATGTCTCATCCTATATTCAGGAAGGGCCTTTTCCCCTTTATTCAGATTACACCTGCTCACTTTCAGTTATTTGAAAAGGAAATAATCTCCAAAATATCTTTATTTTTTAAACAAGCCTTAGAAAGTTGGTTGCAATTTCAGTTTAATCCACCTGAAAGGACGGAACAAATAGTACAATAAATATTGTGATTAAATTCAAATATACTAATTGATTAAAAAAACTTTATTTATCGAAGAAATAAAAAAAAAGGTATAAATGTAGTGAATGATATCATAAATAGGACTGGTGGAGTTATGTCACACATGCAGCTAACACAGACATATGGAAATGTCTGCTCTACCCAAAATTACAACCAATTAATTGCAGCATTACCACAAAAATGGAAGAGGCAAGTAGAAGGGGAAAAAAGTAAGGAACTTGTATGTCGGCCCTGTATTAAAGAACATAAATGGATAAAGAAAAGTGTGATAAATAAAAACATATACCAATTTAATTTAAGGACCAAAAAACTGACAGCTGTGCCATATAAATTGCAAAATCGTTGGGAAGAGATTTTCGATGTACCCATTCCATGGCACATGGTTTATGAATTGATACGCAAAACAATGCCGGATTCAAAACTTCGAATTTTGCAATATAAATTACTATCCAAAATTCTTGCAACTAATAGAATGTTATATATATGGGGGATACAATCTTCCCAGCTCTGCAGATTTTGCTGTGAGGAGGCAGAGTCATTAGATAATTTATTTTGGTATTGTCCATATGTAGCTCATTTTTGGTCACAGGTCCAGGAATGGCTGAAGAATTGCAACATTTGCCTGGAACTAACACTACAGATAGCAATACTGGGTGATTTGAAAAGCCATAGTCAATCAATCAATAATATAATAATTAGCTACATTTTAGCAAAAATGTTTATTTTTAATTTACAATCTGTAGAAGCTATGAGAATAGGAAGGTTCAATTCTTTTGTGAAGCATCACAGCACAGTTGAAAAATATATGGCAAGTAGAAATCCGAAATGGATGATGTTGAGAGACAGATGGGAGGGGTTGAGTGGAGCTGAAGGGTGGGACTAATAACAAGATAAACAATGTAGGGCATAAGGGACCTGTAGAATGTATATAGGTTCGGAGCTTTTGTGAAATAGCATAGTTACAAATAGAAATCATCAAACTGGATGGACATCAGAAATAGAGGATAGAGGACTGTTAAGGGAATTTTTATCAATGATGACTAATTATTTATACATTTCAATCAGGACTGACTAATCAGAATACTAGTATGTTACTGTATATGTACTAACCAGAATACTATTATGTTACTGTATATGTATGAATTTTCTTTTTAATCCTAGTACTGAATATAATGTGTGTAAATATAATCAAGAATTAGAACAATGACTGTCTGTTCCTTGGTAGAAATGAATGAACTATATCGCCAGTCTGGCTAGAAGGCTTATCTTCACAAGCATGACCTTGGCTCGGTCGTATATTATCTTAATAGGGGGAGACGATGTGAGAACCATACAGCCTTTATACTAGAACGGAGATGGCACGGTTTGGTACTGAAACTAATGACGTCATTTTAAGTTTATAACCTGTGGTAAAATGTGTAAGGAGCAGTACTCTCGTGAATAAAAGCTGCTGTTTGACTTTAAGACTGGGATCTGTCCATTTATATAATAAGGGTCATACAAATCCTTATGAATTGACAGAGTGTTTAATTTTAATTGGGTGTTAAAACATAGAGGAATTTAATTCCTGCAACAAGGACTAAGAACAAACAAGAGAGAACTATTGTAAAGTAGACTGTGTCTGTAGAGTGTGTATAAGATGTATGGATTGAAGGTAGAAGCAGAAGTGTTTATTAGTTTACTCCAATTGGGGGATCGGCGGAAGGGTTTGCGGGAAATAATAATAAAGGTATATTCTTTAAAAAAGTATGTATGTCTATATAGGTATGTGTATGTATAAATGTATGCATGTATGGATATATATTTTTACCCCAAAAATATGGGGGATTGGAAATGATGCAGACAATTACATTGGAAGCAACATTCTTTCCGCAATATTAAGCTGATCCACCCTCGAAAAAAAACAAAAAAAAAAAAAACACTGCAAGCATGCTCTAGCTGTGACATCATCAGTCACTCTTAAAGGGACAGTCTTTCTTAAAGGTGAATAAAACAGAAATGAATATATAACTGTTGTTGTATATGTTGTACAGTATATGTATATGTTAATGTTGTTGTATTGTACTCGAACATTTGATTTACAATAGGAAAAAAGTTGTCCAACGGAATTCCAATAGGATTCTGATAGAGGTGACACAAAATCATATAGGATTGCGAGAATCGTAAAGGGTCTAATAGGATTAATTTTGATGGGCAGGTAGTCTACACACACAAGCACACCCACTGGTAAAGATTTCCAGCTGGCAGGCAGATGTTGGAATAAGTTTCAGAGTGACTGTCACGGTCGTTTTAAGGAGTGGACCAAGATGCAGCGTGGTATGTTTCCATCCTTTATTTTGGAATAGAAAACTTTAAAGAATAAAACATCAAAACGAACAAACGAACCGTGACGCTAATATAATGCTCACAGGCAACTATACATAGACAAGATCCCACAAAGCACAATGGGAAAATGGCTACTTAAATATGATCCCCAATCAGAGACAACGATTAACAGCTGCTTCTGATTGGGAACCATACTAGGCCAACATAGAAATATAATTCACCTGGATAACCCACCCTTAAATCACACCCCGACCTAACCAACATAGAGAATAAAAGCTCTCTATGGTCAGTGTGTGACAGTGACAGAGTGAGGGCTTTGCATTGACACTTTGTTGTGATTTTTGTGGGACTGACAAAACGAATGCTCGGATTGTAAAATAACGTTATTAGCCGGTTCCCATGTTTTGAAAATAACAGTTCTGTTCCAGAACAGTATAGACCACTTTCATTTCCGGTTCTGGTTCTGTTCCTCAAATAATTGTGTTATTTTCTGGTTTTCGGTTCTGTTCCCTGAACCGGTTCCAACCCTTGGTCTGGAACTCTATTGGAGGGATGTGACACCATTCTTCCATGAGAAATTCCAACATGTTGTGTTTTGTTGATGGTGGCGAAAAATGCTGTCTCAGTCGCTGCTCCAGAATCTCTCATAAGTGTTCATTTGGGTTGAGATCTGGTGACTGACACACATACACTTGAACTCCTCTATGCTCAATTGAGACCCCTCTTTCAAAGTCACTGAGATCTCTTCTTCTAGCCATGGTAGCCAAAATAATGTGCAACTGGGCATTTGTATACATGACCCTAACCATGGGATGTTATTTGCTTAATTAACTCAGGATCCACACCTGTATGGAAGCACCTGCTTACAATATACTTTGCATCCCTCATTTACTTAAGCATTTCCTTTATATTGGTTACCTGTACATCTCCCTCTTTTTGCAATACATCTGAAAGTCAAATCCTGCCAGCCAGAACCCCATTACTCTCTGATGGATCAGCGGTTGAAGGCGCAAAAATGCAGGTTGAGTTTCCCAGTTTCCCAGTTTCCCAGCTCCCGGGCATAGAGTAGTGAGCTATTGTAATCAGAGTGAATGAGGTCAAATCAAATCAAATCAAATTTTATTTGTCACATACACATGGTTAGCAGATGTTAATGCGAGTGTAGCGAAATGCTTGTGCTTCTAGTTCCGACAATGCAGTAATAACGAACAAGTAATCTAACTAACAATTCCAAAACTACTACCTTATAGACACAAGTGTAAGGGGATAAAGAATATGTACATTAAGATATATGAATGAGTGATGGTACAGAGCGGCATGGGCAAGATATAGTAGATGGTATTGAGTGCAGTATATACATATGAGATGAGCATGTAAACAAAGTGGCATAGTTAAAGTGGCCAGTGATACATGTATTACATAAAGATGCAGTAGATGATATAGAGTACAGTATATACATATACATATGAGATGAATAATGTAGGGTATGTAAACATTATATTAGGTAGCATTGTTTAAAGTGGCTAGTGATATATTTTACATCATTTCCCATCAATTCCCATTATTAAAGTGGCTGGAGTTGAGTCAGTGTGTTGGCAGCAGCCACTCAATGTTAGTGGTGGCTGTTTAACAGTCTGATGGCCTTGAGATAGAAGCTGTTTTTCAGTCTCTCGGTCCCAGCTTTGATGCACCTGTACTGACCTCGCCTTCTGGATGATAGCGGGGTGAACAGGCAGTGGCTCGGGTGGTTGTTGTCCTTGATGATCTTTATGGCCTTCCTGTGACATCGGGTGGTGTAGTTGTCCTGGAGGGCAGGTAGTTTGCCCCCAGTGATGCGTTGTGCAGACCTCACTACCCTCTGGAGAGCCTTACGGTTGTGGGCGGAGCAGTTGCCGTACCAGGCGGTGATACAGCCCGACAGGATGCTCTCGATTGTGGTTCTGTAGAAGTTTGTCAGTGCTTTTGGTGACAAGCCGAATTTCTTCAGCCTCCTGAGGTTGAAGAGGCGCTGCTGCGCCTTCTTCACGATGCTGTCTGTGTGGGTGGACCAATTCAGTTTGTCTGTGATGTGTACGCCGAGGAACTTAGAACTTGCTACCCTCTCCACTACTGTTCCATCGATGTGGATAGGGGGTGTTCCCTCTGCTGTTTCCTGAAGTCCACAATCATCTTCTTAGTTTTGTTGATGTTGAGTGTGAGGTTATTTTCCTGACACCACACTCCGAGGGCCCTCACCTCCTCCCTGTAGGCCGTCTCGTCGTTGTTGGTAATCAAGCCTACCACTGTTGTGTCGTCCGTAAACTTGATGATTGAGTTGGAGGCGTGCATGGCCACGCAGTCGTGGGTGAACAGGGAGTACAGGAGAGGGCTCAGAATGCACCCTTGTGGGGCCCCAGTGTTGAGGATCAGCGGGGTGGAGATGTTGTTGCCTACCCTCACCACCTGGGGGCGGCCCGTCAGGAAGTCCAGTACCCAGTTGCACAGGGCGGGGTCGAGACCCAGTAGCTATAGTCGATGAACAGCATTGAGGTGTTCTGAGGCTGCAGTTCAACAACAGCCAGATAGCTTCTGGGAGATGGTTTGATAGATAACTCAAGGTCACTTGCGTAACCCATGTTCTCTGGTATTGTGAGTGAGACATCTCACAGTGGGATTCACCAAAATCTTCTAAGTAGCTCGAAGGACTAATCATACACGTCTGTCGGTGACAGACAGGTTGAGTGGTGAATGAGGGAGCCCCTCCCCTCAAACCTAGAGCCACTCGCCTGCCCTCTGATCATTCTTGAGCAATACTCACACTCATGCAGGGGAATGTGTTGTGTTGAGTTGAGTCACTCATTATATCAGAGAACTGGGGTTACGACATCTGACAGTGGGATATGGCCAACTCCTGTATCACACATGCTCTCCAAAGCCAAGCAGTCTCAATATCAACCCTCAGAGGCCCGACACTGAGAACAGTATGCGCCAATGAAGGCGCATTGACGTTATAAAACCTTGTAAAATTATGAGAGGATGCCCAACAAGCCGCATCACAAATCTCTTTTAAGGAGTGCCTAAGAACAGTGCCTAAGAGGTAGCCATACCTCTGGTGGAGTGAGCCCTCAGGCTGTAAGCCCTTGCTATTATTTGGACAATATAATAGCTTCCACAATCCAATGAGACAACCATTGACAAGAAAGGGGCCTGAGGGCTGGCAGGGATGCACCCAGGTCACAAAGAGTGGCTCGCTCTTGCGCAAAGCTCTCGTCCTTTACCATAGAATAATGCACAATGTACGTACTTGACACAAACGTCTAGCCTCTCCTCTTCCATAGAAGGGAGAGGTGGCGGGTGAAATCTACAGGCTCCAAGGCGAGACAATTGTACTTGCTGCTAACCTTGGGCATGAAAGCTGGGTTGGGCAACAAAGTGACCTTGGAAAATCCCCAGGCACACTTCTGGCACAAATGGTGAACTGAGTGCATGTAGCTCACTCACTGGCTTTGCAGACATAAGGGTGACCTTATGAGGGGAGATATTTCATCTCCACTCGTTCCAGCAGCACAAAAGGCAGCTGTGCTGAAGGATATTTAACAATACCCACCTGGCACAGAGTCAGTTCAACATCTAGTTTTGATTTAAATTTGGTTGAGTTGTCATCTAAGGTGAATTCAACGTGAAATTAACAAATCATTTCACCATGTCATTCGATTTAGGTTAAAAAATGCTGGCTCAACCAATGATGTATATAAACCCTGTATGGCTGATGCTATGTATTGGCCATTGAGAGGTTTTGAAGTCACTGGTGGACCATATTGGTACTCCTCAGTAAGAGCAGTCCTTCATAGGAATGACTGGAATTATACAGTATATCTATTAAATGTTTAAAGGGCAAAATTACATGTTTTAAAGTATTTTAAGTTAAAAAAGTGTATTTTTATATGTTTTATTGTTCTGTTTATCTCACATAACATCATTTAAAGGTATGCATTAAGGTGCCAGTAATAGAATACATGTGGCAAAAATGAATGTAGACATTAATAAATGCATTTCTAGAGCTTCCAAAATAATTTTTACAACTGTGAGGGAGTGCCAAGATGGAAACATGGTGGCTTCAACACAGCACCCCTATCAGTAATCTAGTGTATGTATAAATCATTGGTCTAGATCAGGGGTGGGCAAAATGTTTGGCTTGAGGGCCACATCGGGATTTTCAAATTCAACAGAGGGATGCATTTCTTGGAGAACCAATTGTTTGTTCAAATCAATTTGCGGTGGCCTCCCGAGTGGAGCAGAGGTCTAAGGCACTGCATCGCAGTGCTTGAGGTGTCACTACAGACCCGGGTTCGATCCAGCTGGCCTTGACTGGGAGACCCATGAGGCGGCGCACAATTCGCCCAGCATCGTCCGGGTTAGGAGAGGGTTTGGCAGGCCGAGATTTCCTTGTCCCATCGAGCTCTAGCGACTCCTGTGGCGGGCCGGGCGCATGTACGCTGACACGGTTGCCAGGTGTTTCCTCATTGGTGCAACTGGCTTCCGGGTTAAGCAGGCATTGTGTCAAGAAGCAATGCGGCGTTTCTGGGACGCATGGCTCTCAACCTTCCCCTCTCCTGAGTCCGTACGGGAGTTGCAGCAATTGGACAAGACTGTAACCACCAATTGGATACAATGAAAGAAGAATCTGGGTGAGAATCCACAGGCCGGATTGAAATGGGCCCTACTTTGCCCCCCCTTGGTCTAGATAATTGACATTTAAAGGTAAAAAAATGAGATAGGCCTATGCGGACACCGGCATAGCAGATGTTTTGGTGGTGTTGGAGGTGGAACTATGTTAGAGCCATCAAATTGGTGAGCGATCATCTTGCGATGATTGTCATGAAGCCACACCCGCCCAACTCGTGTTAGATGTTCAGAACGAGAAAATTTAGTTGTATACAAATAATTACACTCAAATTGAAAAATCATGACATGAAATAATGAAGATTTATATCATCCTAATTGAGGTGTAGATAACATCTCATATTCCAGTGTTCCAACTTGTAAACAAAGCTGCATGGGATTTCAGTAAATGTGACTCAGTGCAGCCAATAGCAATGTCCGCTTTAGGTATAATGCCAGGAGCCACTGAATTTGACGGCTCTAAGGTAGTTGCACCTTCGATACCGCCAAAACAACCACTATCCAAATGTCGGCTAAAGCGGATCTGATTGAATAGAGCCCATCATTTGTAAAAATTTGACAAACCGTTTGTAAGCTCTTAGATGATAACACACTCAGACGTTTATCTTTTCCAGTGACGAAGGAATGGAAGTCTCATGGTAGGGTGGGGTATTTAAAATGGGTCAACTTTGAACAAATATATCTCCTAAGGGTTTTTGCATTCAGGACCGAAAAGGTATTTTCTACTTCTACCATGGGCAAATAATGTATAGAACGTTTGTTTGAATCAAAATGGGTGCCGTCAAAAAGTGATTGAAATCAAATGGAACTACCCAATAGACAAATCCCATGATAGGGCTAAAGGCTTGGGAATTGGAAGTAAGTGACGTGCCCCCTTCATGACATGACATAACAAGGGGCGTTTTCACACCGTGTTCTGGCAAAGCCTATATGACAGGCCGAGATAGCGGCTAGATAGAAGTTAACAGTGGAAAAAGTCTTCCCTCTGTCCAAAATGTCCTGTAGGAAGCATAAAACCCCGGATACAGAGCATTGGTAAGGAATTATCTGTTTTCAGTCTAGAAGGAGGCAAACACCTCCCCCTTTTATGAGAACCAGGAAGTACCGGGAGTAGAAGCCGAGGTGGCTCTGTGGTCTCAGAGCAAACTGCACTCTGTTTGCCACTTAGGCTAGATCCAGGGCCGGTCTGCAC
Source organism: Oncorhynchus nerka (assembly GCF_034236695.1). Lineage (NCBI taxonomy): Eukaryota > Metazoa > Chordata > Actinopteri > Salmoniformes > Salmonidae > Oncorhynchus > Oncorhynchus nerka. The sequence continues at coordinate 73,679,601 of NC_088415.1, read as the reverse complement.
ATGTGCACAAGTTCCCTGCTCTGCTGGTGAGTTGCCCACAGGTTAGTAGGATGCTCGCTCACCAGTGGTGCCCGATGGCGCGAGTCCCCTTTTCATTGTTTTTTCGCTCTGTGTCCTTGTCATGATGCCTGGATACAGCAGAGGCTTTTTTATTGAAAATAGGAGTGTTAACACACTGGAACATGGGGACAATGCATGGTGGCGACTGACAATTGCTCTTCCTGCCCCGGCTGCTTGAACTAGAGCCAGGGGGAGATCCATAGCACAGCACTCGGGGATAGGGTGGATTCTCTGTGTCTTACATGAGAGTGAACGCATGAAAATGGGTCCCTGCACAAAGGGAAAGGTTTAAGGAGTACAGATGTGCCCTTCCCCCGTAGTGAGGGAGGGGGGAGGACTCTGTGCTCTACCGGACAGGTGGTAGGCCAGAACACGAGCTGAACTGTTGGCCGCTCTGCCGCAGGGGGCATACCTCTAGGTTGGGCGCCCCCTTCCTCACTGCAGGGGAATTGCCCTCTCCCTGCCACAAAGCTTTGACTTGTGGTGGGGTAGGCCAGGTAGCCATGATTCCCGGATCTACGCGGCAGACAGAAGTTGAAAGCTTCGCACTCCTGCTTTTGAAGTTTGCACTTCTGCCGCATGGCAGCGACAACAAACAGTTCCTTTGGCTTGACAGGAGCGTCAAGGAAATCGTCTTTCTTCTTGTCCAACAGGCTGGAGAGGTTGAGCCACAAGGCTCTCTCCCCTACCACTGCAAGACTCATGACACTGCCACAGCTTTGAATGGCGCTTCTGGAAGCTCCGAGGTTGAGGTGTCATCTAAAAGGTCTGGGTTAAGCTTGCCAATCGATAGGGGATTGTGTATATCTAGCATCAAATTGGCCTAGTAAGCCAGTAGTACGGACGTAACATTCATCGCTCGGACAGAACAGCAGATATGTATATATTTTTGTAGATAGACGCGGAGAATTAGTCCGTCTTACCAGGGAGAGAAGTGCCTGTCATTGACGATGGTGGCTTGTTGAGGCCCAGCTCATCCATGTCCTTGGCATTCATGTTGCCGTGTGATGCTAGCTACAACAGGAGACGAAAGAATAAAGCGGTGAAGCAAATTCTTACCCTTTCGGTAAAGTCACCACACCCAAAAGACGAGAGCTGATAACCCTGCACTTGGCGGTGTAACCTTAACGTCACACTGTGAACAGTTAAACAGGAAACAGATCAAGTCATGCTGAGGAGAGCTAAGTAGAACTTTTCTGTGAGATAGAGAGGTGAGAATGATCAGAGGGCAGGCAAGCGGCTCTTTATAGTGCTGTCAAGACAACTGGAAACTCTGGGGGGAAAAACAAGGTCAAATTATGAAGTCAGTGAGCTTCAGGTCAGAAAGTCGGAGTTCTAGAAAGATGCCAAAGTTTCCGACTTGGAATTCAGAGTTTGATGACCGTTCGATGACCGTTCAAATAATTTCCCCCAGTCTGAGCTCTTATTTTGAACGCGGCATTAGTATGAGGGAAGGAGCTCCCTCATCCTCCACTTACCTGTCTCCGACAGGCACGTATGATTGGTCTTTCGAGCTACTGAGGAGATTCTGGTAAATCCCACTGTGAGATGTTGAAACAAATAATTGAAAGGGAACTAAATTATTATACGGTAGGTCTTGTGTGGGCTTGATAAGGAGGCAACATGCGGATTCTATTTTAACAACCCAATATAGACAACGTTGGATCAGTGCTGCTTTTGAAATGAACACTACTTGTCCCCTGAACAAAAGAGGGATTAAAGCAGAGATCTGTAGTACATTAGATGGTTGATTGGAGGAAGTGAGCTGTTGACAGCAACACATTGAAATCCAAGGGATATATTTGTATTTTTTCTCAAAGCTGAGATGTATCCACCCACAGTTGTCTATATATTTAGAACTGTTAGGCTTTTTGTGTATTGGACAGCAAGAGCCTTTCCCAAGCATAAAATACTAATGCCAGCCTAATAATATTCATGTTTCATATAATATCCCTTATTCTCTGATGGCAGTTGGCATACCAACTGAACAAGCTTCTCTTGAGCCAAGAGTCTTGGCTCCTAGTTATATTTCCAGAATGTCAATTATCTTTCCTTCTTGGCATTGATAGAATAAGCTCAAACTCAGTTTGGGCTTAGAGCGTTTCAGTTGTATTTTTGTTAAATAAATGTCTCCACCTCCTTGCATAGCAATATATTTTTTAAGCTGTAATGTTGCCCTGAAATGTTTGTGCTAGTTTCGTAAATGTGTGATATTTCACATGCATTTCTGAAGTGTTATGAGTCCCATAAGAAAGTCATTTAAATGAACTTAAATACAGGTATTTACACAGCACGGTAAGAGTGGCTGTAGGGATATTTCCTCCAATAGATAATGAATCAAATAAAGGTGGATGTAGCCTGGTGATTAAGAGCATTGGGCCAGTAACCAAAAGGTTGCTGGTTCAAATACCTGACCAACTAGGTGAAATATCTGACCATGTGCCCTTTGAGCAAGGCACATAACCCTAATTGCTTCTATAAGTCGCTGTGGGTAAGAGTGTCTACTAAATGACTAAGATGTAAAATGTAGAAACAAGCTTGTGTCAATACCTCTGTCTCCTTGGTCTATTGCCCTCCCAATGTCATGGCAATAAGACAATTAAGGTGTATAAATATGTAAATATGTCAACATCTCAGAAGGAGTTGGGTAATGACATTTCCTGCCCTCATTTGGCTAATCCCCAAGTCACCCCCAAATTAGAAACCTTAATGACAACCAATAAGCCACAGATGGTCAAACTCCAGGGTACACAAGCCTTCTGATCTTTCTGCTTCTTGTGGCATCATTTTACATGCCAACAATACATTACCTTGCCAGATGCTATTGGCCCAAGGGGGTGATCATGCCCATAACTAGAAGGTCAGGCCTTTGTGGTATGTTTAAGGGAGCTCTTGCCACCCCTTCTACACTCTGAGAGTGGGTTGCTTGGAGACTCAGGTAATCCATCCGGGGAGGCCATGTGGCAGATGTATCCCATTGCAATTCGTCTTCTGAAGTTGACATATAAAAAATTCAAAGGGTACAATCTCTTGAGAGGGAGCTGGCAAGCTTCCATTTTGAATGAGGACACTGTTTAAAGGGCTAGTTGACTCAAATTAGTTTTTTGTTAATCCTTTTTTTATTTTAGCAGTCATGGGCCAGGAAATATTGTAAATACAGGCTTTCATTATTTTTGCTCCAGGCTCTGCCACAATGGGCAAATCTAGCCACTCTCTAAATCAGCAATATTGAACAGAACTTAAAATGGTTGTAGAGTTCACTCAAAAATGTTATATTGCATGTTATCTTTGTGTTATGATTGTTTAAGGCAGGTGTCTCAGGTCACCCAATTATAATCATCTTAGTCGTTGCTGTACCGTATTTGTTCATATTGTCTTTTTCCAGTTGCTACTCAAAGTCAGTGTTATTCTGAAAGGGAATAGCATGTCAGTCTCATAAAACTTCAAGAAAACCTCATTATATATCTGGATTAAATATTAATGCCCATAACATATTTATATATTACCACTAGGTTTTATGAAAATTCAGCGATTTGGTTAACAATCTGAAATACCTAATTGAGTTCTCTACTTATTTTTAGGTATTTCAAGGATTTTGCTTTTTTTTTACTCAAATGGGTTAAGACCCATAAGACATAGTGGTTATATGTATTTTTTCAGAAAAATACACTTGCTGTTGGCTACACATTTTACATACCTAGTGGCATTATCTTTTTGAAGAAGTTGAGGTGTAGATATAGGTTTGATAGCAAATGAAACACCCAATTTATTTGGTAGTCAAAATGAACCATGTAAACAACAGGATATATATGAGAACAGAGTAGCTACTGTATTGGTTAAGGTTTGAGAACAAAATCAAATGATCTCATTATAGCAAGCACACAAATGAGTAATTCTTAGATTTAAAAAACACTTTCATCTCCCAGATTCATTTTTACTGATGAAAGAGTTTTCATTTCAATAACTACTGTAAATCCCTCTTAATAACCAAATCAATGACACTCCAGAGTGTTACTGTAGAAAATACAAACCACAATAGTTGATGCTGGTGCTGCTCATCTCCAGGAGTGTGCAATATAAGGACAGCAATAATCCACAAACTGTCTGTGTCTCAAATGGCCCCCTTTTCTCTTAATAGTGCAGTACTTTTGATCAGGGTACAAAGGGCCCTGGTCAAAAGTAGTGCACTATATACGAAATAGGGTGCCATTTGGGACATACAGTGCATTCAGAAAGTATTCAGACTACTTTCCCTTATTTTCCCACATTTTGTTACGTTACAGCCTTATTCTACAATGGATTAAATCAAAAATGTTCCTCGTAAATCTACACACAATACCCCATAATGAAAAAAAACTGATTTTACTGTAAGAAATGTACTTGTGGTAGATTTAGTTTATATTGGAAAAGGCACACACCTGTCTATATAAGGTCCCACAGTTGACAGTGCATGTCAGAGCAAAAACCAAGCCATGAGGTCAAAGGAATTGTCCGTAGAGCTCAGAGACAGGATTGTGTCAAAGCACAGATCTGGGGAAGGGTAAAAAATTCTGCAGCATTGAAGGTCCCCAAGAACACAGCGGCTCCATCATTCTTATGCAAGGACAGACGCTGGGAGACGAGAAGCAAGTACAGGGAGTGAACATTTAATAAATAACTGACATGAAACAAACAAGGACAGCGTCTAAACAGGGGAAATATAATGACAATAATGCTGACATGGGGATCAAACTGAGGAACAGACAGATATAGGAGGGGCAATCAACAAAGTAATGGAGTCCAGGTGAATCCAAAGAAGTGAAGGTGCGCGTAACGATTGTGACAGGTGTGCGTAATGATGGGCAGCCTGCCGCCTCGAGCGCAGCCTGGGGCCTCGAGCGCCAGGGAGGGGGGCGTCCCATCTAGGCGAGCCTGACAGGCCGGCTGATTCATGGGAGCCTGACGAGCCGGCTGAGGCCGGGGAAGCCCGACGAGCCGGCTGAGGCATGAGAGCCTGACGAGCCGGATGAGGTGTGGGAGCCTGACAAGCCAGATGAGGCGGCAGAGGCATGAAAGCCTGACGATCCCACCAAGGCGTGGGAGCCTAACAAGCCGGCCGAGGCGTGGGAGCCTCACGAGTCGGCTAAGGTATGGGGCGGGAGTCGGCTGAGGCGTGGGGCGGGAGCCTGCTGAGCCAACCGAGGCAAGAAAACCTCTTGAGCCAGCTAAGGCCTGGAAGCCTGACGAGGTGAAGTGGTGAAGTGGCCAGACGGAAGCCACTCCTCAGTAAAAGGAACATGACAGCCCACTTGGAGTTTGCCAAAAGGCACCTAAAGAACTCTCAGAAACAAAATTCTCTGGTCTGATGAAACCAAGATTGAACTTTGGCCTGAATTGCAAGCGTCACATCTATAGGAAACCTGGCAAATCCCTACGGTGAAGCATGGTGGCGGCAACATCATGCTGTGAGGATGTTTTTCAGTGCAGGTGTAACCGATCTGAAATGGCTAACTAGTTAGCGGTGGTGCGCGCTAATAGCGTTTCAATTGGTGACATCACTTGCTCTGAGACCTTGAAGTAGTTGTTCCCCTTGCTCTGCAAGGGCTGTGGCTTTTGTGGCTCGATGGGTAATGATGCTTCGGGGGTGGCTGTTGTTGATGTGTGCAGAGGGTCCCTGGTTCGAGCCCAGGTTGGGGTGAGGAGAGGGACGGAAGCTATACTGTCACACAGGGACTGGGAGACTAGTCAGGACCAAAGGAAAGATGAACGGAGCAAACCTTCCAACTGGACAACGACCCTAAGCAGACAGCCAAGGCAAGGCAGATGTGGCTTCGGGAACGAGTTTCTGAATGTCCTTGAGTGGCCTAGCCAGAACCTTGACTTGAACCCCATCAAACATCTCTGGAGAGACCTGAAAATAGCTGTGCAGTGAGGCTCCCCATACAACCTGACAGAGTTTGAGTGGATCTGCAGAGAAGAATGTGAGAAACTCCCCAAAAACATGTGTAGATTGATGAGGGGGAAAAAACAATTTAATTCCTTTTAGAATAAGGCTGTAACGTAACAAAATGTTGAAAAAGTCAAGGGGTCTGAATACTTTCCGAATGTACTGTATATAGTGTATACCGCAAAAACCTTCCCATGTGACATGTGTTGCTGAAAGATCTCCCAAAAATATTGGATATCAAAAACCGGAGATGGTGATAGTGATGTTGCTGTCATGCTCTCTCCCACCCTCAGAGCTCAATTATGGTGCAGGTCAGAGTTGGAAATGAATTGTATGGCCTTTAATCACAGAACCACTCGACTGCTGGAAAAAGCTCAAGACTACACAGGGAGATCATTCTTAGACCCAGACTTTGTGCCCTCTCTCCCTCTCTGCACCTGCCACTCGCCTCATCACCAGATGCGCTCAGTTGCTCTTGTTCTTTCTACTCCTAAGTGCAAAACCCCATGCAAACTTTATTTTCTTTGAATATTGATGACTCCACTCTTGCAAGTCTCATGCAATCATCCCATTCATAAATGAATGGTGTCTGTGATAGCTCTAGTTATGTTTGGTCTATTATTCAGTCCTCCTGACATTCATTGACTGTTTACTTTTAATTTTTCAAATCGGGTGACCTAGTGTACTGGAGTTACCTCTGTTTTGACAGGGCAGATGCTGTAATAAAACCCAGGGTTGATGTTTATTTATTTGTATTAATACTGACAGTTTGTTTGGTCCATCGCAAGTCATCACAATATGTGGGCAGATAGCGACTGAATACGGGTTATTACTGTAGCCTATAATAAACACCTATAAACGTATTAGCGCGCAAATACAGTCGACTATCCCATATTGCACTAGTGGGCTCCCAGATGAGCAACATCTTCAATGGCTTGATTTGGGTATTTCCAATAAAGGGGTCAGTGGTACTGCGCATTTTTGCCTTTCCCGCTATCATACAACTCATACGCTGCATTGAAATGACCAAAAATCATCTTTAACCATGTGACAGAGGGATTTGGGGATTTATGCGAAATAAGCGCAATTTATTTTCCGAACAAAACAACCCGGAAATGTGTGCTTTGCCAGCGCATTCCCCCTCGCTCCTCTTCCTCTCGGTATTGAAGTGAAGCCCTCGAACAGAAAGGAGACGGGGATACGAAGTAGCGGTGATGCGGGGCATGATGGGTCTGAGATTGCTTGTCTCACTCGCATGGATTCTTGCCTTCAAAGCTGCAAATATTCAAGGTGTGAATGCCGACGAGGATCGGTCCCAAGATATGGAATGCAAAATGAAAAGCGTCACCGTGTCTGCGTTGCCGTTTTTGAGAGAAAACGACCTGAGCATCATGCATAGTCCTTCGGCCTCCGAGCCCAAGCTTCTGTTCTCGGTCAGAAATGATTTCCCGGGAGAAATAGTCGTCGTGGACGATCTAGAAAACACTGAACTCCCCTTTTTCGTCCTAGGTGAGTTCGGATGATAGGCTGCAGTCTTGATGTTCAGTACCCCCACTTGCCCATGTTTCATAAACGGTCTATTATTGTGATTGGAAGATTATATCTGCCATGTCCATTATTACACGTGAGATGAGTATGTGCAATATAATACACACTAGGCCTGGCTAAGATTGCTATATGCTATAATCATTTCCACGGTGTACTTTGAGTTGGCTACATGACGATAATGAACCTACTTCAATTGCTTTTTTAGAACTGTAGACACATGCATGGCAAACATAATTGAGCATAATGACTAGTAATACTGAAATTACATTGTCATATTAACAAAAACATAGCTGGTTTCAAGGTTATGTGCTACCAATCATTAGCATTGATGGCTGAAAGTGCAGGACGCGAGCATATTGATAATAATAGTATAGCATACTACAGTATATCCACTAAAGTAAGGAAGGAATGTATGTAAGGAATGTATGTGAAAATATTCAATATTTGCGATCCTATTACCTCACTGAGATGAATAGACATATTATATGTGTTTACATGCTGGTGGAGTTAACAGGTGTACCACTATATCACTACAACCGGTGTTCTTTACTGGCCTACTGTACATATTCTCCATAGTTTTACAGTTTTCAGATGGTAGACTCAGCTCTGTAGAATAGCCTTTACTGATACCCACTCCGTATATACAACAAAATATACGTTTAAATAATGTTCCTTTTTACATGTTCACAAATTTAGGCAATGTTTTTTTTTAGAACAAACTCAAGAATGCTTTGAGAGGGAAAGAACATAAGCAGAGTGAGTGGCGTTCACTTCAGAACTCTGGCTGCTGTCCATGGTGCTGATTAGAGAAGCGCACAACTGCTATAGTTCTATGGGACTCTTTGAATGTGGACTGTCCTTTCATATGGCAGGACTGTGCAGTGAGGGAATGTGATATGGGACTAGGTATGCATCCCAAATGGCACCTGTGCCTTCAGAAAGTATTCATACCCCTTCACTTATTCCACATTTTGTTGTGTTACAGCCTGAATTCAAAATGGATTAATTACATTTTCCCCCCCACCCATCTACACACAATACCCCGTAATAAAAAGGTGAACACATGTTTTTAGATTTTTTTGCTAATGTATTGAAATTGAAATACAGAAATATTTCATTTACATAAGTATGCACACCCCTGAGTCAATACTTTGTAGAAACACCTTTGGCAGCGATTACAGCTGTAAGTCTTTCTGGATAAGTATCTAAGAGTGTTGCACACCTAGAATGTGCAACATTTGCCCATTATTCTTTTAAAAATTATTCAAGCTCTGTCAAAATGGTTGTTAATCATTGCTAGAAAAGCATTTTCAGGTCTTGCCATAGATTTTCAAGTAGATTTAAGTGAAAACTGTAACTTGACCACTCCGGAACATTCACTGTCTTCTTGGTAAGCAACTCTAAGTGTATATTTGGTATTGTGTTTTATTGTTATTGTCCTACTGAAAGGTGAATTGATCTCCCAGTGTCTTGGACAGACTGAACCAGATTTTCCTCTTCGATTTAGCCTAAGTCAAGCATGTATTGGATTTGACCCAAATATAACAGTATACTTACTTTAGTGTCTTGTTGCAAACAAACGTATTTTCACTCTGTCAATTAGGTTAGTATTGTGGAGTAACTACAATGTTGTCGATCCATTCTCAGTTTTCTCCTGTCACAGCCATTACACTCTGTAACTGTTTTAAAGTCACTATTGGCCTCATGGTGAACTCTCTGAAAAGTGTCCTCCTTTCTCTCTGACAACTGAGTTAGAAAGGACGCCTGTATCTTTGTAGTGAGTGGGTGTCCATGTGTAACCATCCAAAGCGTAATTAATAACTATACCATAATCAAAGGGATTTTCAATGTCTGCTTTTCAATTTCTTTACCCATCTACAAACAGGTATCCTTTGTGAGACATTGGGAAACCTCCATGGTCTTTGTGGTTGAATCTGTGTTTGAAATTCACTGCTTGAATGAGGGACTGTACAGATAATTGTATGTGTGGGGTACAGAGATGAGGTCGTCATTCAAAAAGCATGTTAAACACTGTTAAAGTCCATGAAACTTAAATGTTTTTATTAATTTGTAAAAATGTCAAAAAAAATAATTCCACTTTGACATTATGGGGTGTTGTGTGTAGGCCATTGACCAACAAAATCTCACATTTTCAGTTAAGGCTGTAACACAACAAAATGTGGAAAAAGTCAAGGGATGTGAATACTTTCTGATGGCACTACTTTTATGGACCCTGCTCATAGGTAGTGTCATGGTTCCACCTGTCACCAGAGGGCGGTAGAGACCGCCATAGAGACATTAACGACACCCAGGTGTGTCCAATTTACTCATTATGATTTCCCTGTTAAAAGAAGTGTGTTTTCTGTTGTCCTTTGCAGAAGCTTGAATTGTTTACCGTGTGCGTTCGTTTCCTGAGTGCGTTCGTTCGTTTCCTGAGTGCGTTCGTTCGTTTCCTGAGTACGTTCGTTCTTTCCTGAGTGCGTTCGTTCGTTTCCTGAGTGAGTTCGTTCGTTTCCTGAGTGCGTTCGTTTCCTGAGTGAGTTTTCGAAACTTAATGTTTGCTGTTTTTACTGTGATCCTGCAGCTACCGTTTCTCAGTAAAGTATTATGTTTATTCTTAACCACTGATTCCTCATCTGATCTCTTCTCTGGACCTGGGTCTCAATCTTACCACATCACAGCAAGATTCTGCCTCAACATGGACCCGGCAGAGATCACCCAGATTCAGAATGCTAAAACCCAACAAGGAGCAATGCTGGGGCAGCAGCAATAACAACTCTCCCAAATATCAGAGAACCTCCAGGCACTTACCAATCCCCTCTAACCACGGGCCCAACCCTAACCCTGGAGGAGGCAATGCCCAAGTCTCATCGCCCAGTGCTACAGGCGTTGCCGTAGTTCCTCTAGGGAACCTGCACTGGGAACCCAAGATCCCAGCCCCAGAGCAGTATGACGGCCACCCTGGAGAATGCAAGGGGTTCCTTACTCAGTGCTTTCTGGTGTTTGAGCTACAGTTCTCCTCGTTCCACACCGATCGGGCCATGATTGCCTACATCATCTCTCTACTCTCGGGCAATGTCCTGGCGTGGGCAACTGCAGTGTGGGAACAGCAGCCACCATCCTGCAGCTCCACATTAGCCTTCACTGCAGAGTTGTGATGAGTCTTCAACAATCTACTCGGCGGACGAGAAGCGCCAAACCGACTGATCAACCTCCACCAAGAGGCCAGACCAGTGGCTGACTTCGCCATTGAGTTTCGCACCCTTGCCACCGAGAGTGGGTGGAATACTGAGGCACTGGTCACCTCTCTCCACCAGGGTCTGTCTAACTCCATCAAGGATGAACTGGCCGCTCGGGAACTGGGAGAGTACCTCAAGTCCCTGATAATGCTGGCCATCAGGATTGACCACTGCATCCGAGAAAGTGTGAGACAGCTCCTTTTTTGACACCACCACTCTATCCCGGTTTCCGGTTTCCGGAGCACCCCACACCCCCCTAGACCAGCATTGAGGAGCCCAGACAGCTGAGACGCACACGTCTGAGCCCACAGGAACGTGACAGGCGTATGTGGAGGTCTCGGCCATCTCCGTTCTACATGCCCATAGTTGACTGGAAATGCCTGGGCTTGCCAGGACAAGGGGAGACCCTGACAAACTGTGCAGTTACTCCCCAGCTATCCCGTCACCGTCTGACGCTACCAGCAACACTCCATTGGGACAACCGTCAGCACCACATTCAAGCCTTTGTGGACTATGGAGCCGCAAATAATTTCAGTGACCAAGACTTCAACAGAGAATTACAAATCCCCTCCATGAAATGTCCCACCTCTCTGCAGATTCAAGCCCTCGATGGACACCCCATCAGCTCCGGCCAGGTGGAATATCAGACCGAGCCCATTCTACTGCAGGTTGGGTTCCCGAGAATCCCCTTATCCTTGGGTACCCCTGCCTAAGTGCTACATAACCCACTATTCTCCTGGTCCACAGGACACCTGCTAGACTGGGGTAAGAACTGCCAGACTAAATAACTAAAACCCCCACCAAGAGCCTCGTCGTGTTCCCCGGTGTCCATTGAAGACCAAGAATTTTCTGCTCTCCTTCCTGAGTACTTCAACCTCTGGGAGGCCTTCAGTAAGAGGCAATCCGCCACTCTCCCTCTTCATCGTCCATACGACTGTGCCATAGAACTCCTACCCAGCTCCACCCCTCCCCGTGGCCGTCTGTACTCCCTCTCGACCCCTGAAGCAGCAGTCATGAACAAATACATCCGGGAGTCGTTGGAGGCAGGTTTCATTCACTCCTCTACATCCACAGCGGTTCAGGATTCTTCTTCGTCAGAAAGGATGGAGTTCTGCGTCCCTGCATCAATTACAGAAGGCTGAACAGGATTACGATTAAGAATCGTTACCCCCTACCCCTGATGTCCGCCACACTGGAGTTGGCCCATGGGGCCCAATCCTTCACCAAACTGGACCTCCGCAATGCTTACAATCTGGTGAGAATCAGGGAGGGAGATTAATGGAAAACTGCCTTAAACACCCAAGTTGCCACTGAGTATTTAGTCATGCCCTTCAGATTATCGAACTCACCGGCAGTCTTCCAAGCATTGGTCAATGACACGCTTAGGGATATGTTGAATCGGTTTGTTTTTGTTTACCTTGCGACAACCTGATCTTCTCCAAGACCCTTCCAGAATACATCCTGCATGTCCGCCAAGTCCTGAGACTCCTCCTGCACAGTCAACTATACATCAAGACAGAGAAGTGTGAGTTACATGTATCCCAAGTTTCCTTCCTGGGCCACATTATCTCTATCGTCAGCATCCAAATGGACCCCGTAAAGGTAAGGGCTGTTACCGACTGGCCCCATCCTGCCTCACTCAAACAGGTCCAGTGGTTCCTCTGGTTTGCCAGACTTCCCCAGGACATTGTCTCGGATCGTGGGCCGCAGTTTGTCGCACGGTATTGGAAAGCCTTCTGCTCCCTGTTGGGGGCGTCGGTGAGTCTCTCCTTGGGATTCCACCCACAGTTGAATGGGTAAATGGAGTAGGCCAACCAGGAGCTGGAGAAAGTTCCTCCTCTATTTTGTCTCGACCCAGACCAGCAGCTGGAGAAAGTTCCTCGTCTGGGACGGAGTATGCTCACAACACACTGCCAAACTCGTAGAGTGGCCAGACGGAAGCCGCTCCTCAGTAAAAGGCACATGACAGTCCACTTGGAGTTTGCTACATGGCACCTAAGGCAGACTAATCAGGACCGAGGGGAAAATGAACGGAGCAAAGTACAGAGAGATCCTGGGTGAAAACTTGCTCTAGAGCGTTCAGGACCTCAGACTGGGGCGAAGTTTCACCTTCCAACAGGACAATGACACTAAGCACACAGCCAAGAAAAGGCAGGAGTGGCTTTGGGACAAATCTCTGAATGTCCTTGAGGGGCCCAGTCAAAGCCCGGTCTTGAACCCGATCGAACATCTCTGGAGAGACCTGAAAATAGCTGTACAGCGACGCTCCCTATCCAACCTGACCGAGCTTGAGAAGATCTGCAGAGAAGAATGGGAGAAACTCCCCAAATACAGGTGTGCCCAGCTTGTAGCATCATACCCAAGAAAACTCGAGGTTGTAATCGATGCCAAAGGTGCTTCAAAAAGGACTGAGTAAAGGGTCTGAATACTTATGTAAATGTCATATTTCCGTTTATAAATTTGTAAACATATCTAAAAACCTGTTTTTACTTTGTCGTTATGGGTTATTGTGTGTTTAATCCATTTTAGAATAAGGCTTTAATGTAACAAAATGTGAAAAATTGGAGGAGTCTGAGTACTTTCTGAATGCACTGTATAGTGTGATACTATAAAGTGAAGCCTTTGGGGAACAAAATACATTACAAAATTGTATTTGTTCAGAACGCATGGCCAAAAGAGTGAGACAACAAATCCACATCAGTGGAGGCTGCTGAGGGGACGACGGCTCATAATATTGGCTGGAACGGAGGAGATGGAATGGTATCAAACACATGGAAACCATGAGTTTGATGTATTTGATATCATTCCGCTCCATCCATTACCACGAGCCAGTCCTCCCCAATTAAGGTGCCACCAACCTCCTGTGATCCACACATTAATGGAGTCTGCTCTGTAAGTCACATTGCACCACATTTGTGGGAGGGGCCATGTACCAGCTTTGTTAGCACTAACATATCCTACTCAAAACAAGGCATGCGTGCTGTATCGTTGCTGTGTTTGCAATCACGTACAGTATTTCCATGCTATTTAGTAGGCTTAACAAGTATGTGTGATTGTCATCATCATGTAGTAATGAGTCTGATGGTAGTATGCCTCACTAGTTTGCTTGAGGCAATATTGCTTGAGGCAAAATGGAGTATGACAACACTGTACAATATCCAGGATTTTCTATTCATAACCCATAATGACAAACTTCCCATTTCCTGCCGGTGACTAGCATACCCATAACATGATGCTGCCACAACACTTGAAAATACAGAGGATCAACAACATTGCATTCACTCGACATTACTGGCCTGTATGATAAAGTGAAAAGAAGGAAGCCTGTGTTAAAAAATTCACTTCATATCATCTGTTTTGTTGCAACATGGCCGTTAAGTAATTCTGAAAAATAATTGTAGGTTTTTGGTCAAATCCAATACCACACAACACAGAGTGAAACGCTCTGTACTTTCAAATATTGTGGTGGCAGCCTCATGTTATGGTTATGCTTGTCACCGGCAGGGACTGGAGAGTTTGTCAGGATCAAAATTAATATGAAAGGAGCATAGATTTTTCAGCGGGACAATTACACAAATGTTAATGCCAAAGAGAAACCAGGCTTTCCAAGAGGTTTTGAATGTTCCTGAATGGTTCAGTCTCAGTCCCGCCTTAAATCAGAGACAAGGTTACAATATTGCTGTCCATCGATCATTCCCAACCAAATTTACTGAGCTTTCTTTGACAAGAACAGTGGACTGTGTGTGTATGTTGCCCTAAGAGTTGTGAAAAGTTGGTAGAATCGTATAAAAACATTTTCACAGCTGTAATAGCTGCCAAATGTGCTTCCACCAAGTATTACCTCAAGGGTGTGGGGACATATGCAATTAAGACATAATTCGGTTTTTCTTTCACTTTTTAGATTTCATTTTAAGGCAGCAAACTGTGAAGACTGCACTGGGTGTAGACTTTCACCAAGCACTGTATATCCCTTTCACGTTATAGCAGATAGAGCTGTAATGTACCTTTGTTCTCAGATGAGCTAATAAAGTCTCCCTTCGGGGGAGAGATTTCTCTGTATTTACTCTGGCAGCCGCTGATCATCCCCATATGCTGAAAGGCACCACATGCAGATTAATTACAAGTCCTAATATGAAATAATGGAATCATTTGGTCCAGTATAACCTACCTTTGGGGAATTAACATTGGTTCACACGATCCCATCATTATGAATATGCATGGGGATTTTTTATTAATACATATTCGCGTGTACACACGTATTTGAGTTGTGCGTGCACCCTGTTATCAATAATAAATGTTTAGTCCAGAGTTCAATCACTATCCCAAAGTTGTGGTAAGAAGCCAGTTGGCATTTGGGGATTATTTGACTAAGAATTTATTCTTACCTACCTGCTCCATAAATTACTAGTAACCCACTCCTCTGTGTGTGTTTGCAGTTCTGTACAGTAGGTAGAATGTCCATCCTTACCCGGGCTAGCCAATGTATTGTTTTAATTCCAAATGTTGAACAAAAGCAGCATAATCTTTTAGTTTATTTTCCCTATTCGTTTTATGAGTATGAGTAGCAATAGAAATGTGATATCTGTTTTACCATTACTGGGTTTTACACAGATTTAAAGGTAATCAGTACATTTCAGGATACACGCTGCTTCAGGTGTTTACACCTCCATCTCCACACTCTATTAATACTTAATGTAGCGTAAACAGAACACATGCAATGGTTTGAAGCTATTTTTAATTGGATATAATGGGTTCCCTTTTAGTATTGCCCGATGAGCACAAAATCCACCACACAATCACACACACTGACAAGTACTGGCACTCATGCATAGTACAATACATACAGATGCAGGATCTTAATTTGACCTACAATCTATTGTCACAGCAAAATAATCCTGAAGCAATATGATTTTAACTTTTAGTCCACAATGTCGCTTGATCGGTGGTTAGGCTTTGAGCTGGCAAAAAGTAGGCTACATGAAAAGTGTTAGTATGGGTTTTCTGTTAATTTATTTATTTACAGTGCAAGAAAATTCTCAGTAACAAAAGAGAGATCAAATTAAGATCCTACATATTTACACCCCTTCTCCGATCCACCCACACAAAAGACCACAAAGGTTTCCTTGCACATACCAACCTCTGATTGATATATATATATATATATATATTTTATTAACCAAAATACTTCTTTTTGATATGAAGAAGCAGCAAAGCTGAGTTGTAGTCCAGGCATTTCTACAGCGATAGAGAGGGAGCACAGAGAGATTGTGTGCCAGTGAATGGTTTCCATGACAACGGGAGCTGGTGCTCAGACTAGTCCCTTGAAGAGAGGTGATGTTTATCTCCCCACTAGGAGGGGGTAGCAGCAGTAGCTGTGGGAGCACCTTTGTTAAAAATCGAATGCTAACTACTGTGTGTGGATCTCCATTGATTAGCTGTGGATTTTGCATGGTTTCTGGTGTCTTTATGTCTACCTGAAAATGATCAAAATCAAGTTTTAAAATCTAATTTAATATTAGCTATAGTTCTAAACCAATATTCACATCATATGTCTATTCTAAATGCGTTGGCGGTGTTGTATTCATATGTTGGAAATGATCCCAGTCAAACACAGCATGTGAATTAATATTGTGCTGTCATTAGCAAATATGTTTTGTGTCTGTAGACTGCAGTGTCTCAGTAGTATGTCGATATAGTTGCCAAACTGTATTACTGCTTTTATTTGACTCTTGGGTTAGAAAGGCTCAACTGGGTGCAATGAAAGAAGATGAAATCTATATGCAGGCTCACATGTACTGTACGACTGGGACAACATTCTGGACAACCAAACAGAGCAGCGGTGGTTAGGAATATTTTTGTCCTTTGGAAAAAGTTATGCAGTCTTGTAATTTATGGCACTTCACGAACAGTAGCCTTCAGAGTTCTTAAGGCAAAAAAAAATTATTTTTATTTTTTAAAGATGAAGTAGTTACAAGATTAAATGTAGAAAGGGTTATTTAGCTCATCTCTTCAATTAGAACCAGTATCCAGAAGTTTCTAGGGTATTGAGGGTAAGATACTGCTCTCCCCATCCTTATTACACCATCCTCTTCATACAGTATAAGTGAATCTTCCGTACTGACCTGGACATTCCCAGTGATCTCACAACCCTTGAAGAAGACATTGAAGTCATTCCAAGACATCAATAGGAACGAAGCACAGAATTGTGTTATTTCTGGTACCAAAATGTCAATCAGGGGAAAAAAGGTTTCCAATGTGAGACACCATTCTCATAAAATGTGGGAGTCTAATTCACGTGCAGTCTACTGTGTAATGAGATGATGGACCTGATTGGCTTAATGCCCCAAGTAGGGGAATGTTCCCCAGATTATGAATGATTAAAGAGATTTTGACATTTATTTGAACATGACACTGAGCAATTTAAGTTACATTCAGTGGAGTTACTCAATTCCGTTTATATTAAACAGCCTAATGGCAAACCATTTTAACATCAACGTAAAGAGTAATGTATTAGTAGTTCATACTTTTGACCAATACTGAATTTTGTACTTTTGAAAGTAGCACGCACAAGTTGGTGACTTGGGGAAAAAACCTTTGAGTGACACCTGAGTTTGGCGCAATGGGAGTGACCCTTCTAATATCGGTAGTGGGGAACACACTGTATTTCCTTGCACTCTCCAAAGGATGACTAATTTCAGGGCTCTGTTCATTCTGTCTGGAAGCTGATCTCGCAGTCTTTCTATAGGACACAGGTCTATCTTTTTCAGGCGGAGACTTTTTCAATTTCCATCCACTTAAGCTACTTTGAGGGCTGACAGAAATGTTCTGTATGGAATTCACATTTTTGCACTGCAGTGCTAATCATGGAAATCCTTTTTTCGACACTGCTGGGACACTTGTCTGACCGTGTCACAGTCGTAAAGATAGTATGGAGGAAGTTTAAGGTGACCTTTTCACTATAGCACACTAGGGTTATCACTATAGAATGGTAAATGTAATGTATGTCAGCCATGGCAAGTTAGTTAAATATTTACAAGGTCGTTTTTCAATTATAAAATATGCCATCTTCTTGGCCAGTAATTGCTCTCAGGAGGATCTTAGAAACCGTACAGCTATAGAAATATATTTTTCAGCAGTTGTCACAAAGTGCTCATACAGACACCCATCCTAAAACCCCAAAGACTCCGAACAGCAAGCTAGGAAGAAACCTAGAGAGGGACCAGGCTCTGAGGGGTGGCTAAGTCGTCTTCTGGCTGTGCCGGGTGGAGATTATGAGAGTACATGGTCATTAAGGCCAGATCGTTCCTTAGGATATTCAAATGTTTATAGATGACCAGCAGGGTCAAATAATATTCACAGTAGTCATATAAGGTGGAACACTTAGCACTTCAGGAGTTAATGTCAGTTAGCATTTCATAACTCAGCATTTAGAGGTCAAGACAGCAGGTGTGGTAGAAAGAGAGCGTGAGAGAGAGAGATGGCAAACAGTTAGGATACTTTGTTTGACAATGATACCCTCTGTATGACAAGCAGACCGTCTGTGAGATTTGTTTTAGGAAGGCTTACACCCAATCCCCATTGCCAAGTACTCCACCTAATGTACACAGTGTTCATAAACAATGAATGCATACAGTATGCATGGTACTGCTTAAACATCATGGATCCAGTTACTGCCAGTTATCTTCCTTACAAAATAAGAGTTGTAGTGGGATCGGATGGTTGGTGAGAAGTTAATAGTTGATTTTTACAGTAATGAATGGCAATGCGGTGCCAACACAATTAAGCTGAAAACATTTCTCTTGTTGTTTACCTCATTCCCAGAATATTTGATGGTAGTAAATCATTTGTTTCCACCCTGCCTGCCTTCAATGTGATCACAAATATAAAATGTACTCTTGGTTTAGGTATTTTAATCATAATCATAAGTCATTTGATTAATAAGACCTCCTTCCAGAAAGTAAAGCAATGTTTATCTACCCATTTATCAACCTCCTCTGACTAGAGGTGAAGTGAGTGAGTTTTACATAGAAGTGTACACAGGTTAGCTTCCTAGGGATGTCTGTCTGTCATTAGGCTGCAGTGTGCAAGACTGACAATCAAGCTCCAGGTGAGAACAGTGAGGGAGTGATAGCAGGAACTACTTTGTCAGTGGTAACTTATTGTCAGTGAGTCTTGTCTGAACCTTGGCTGCGGGTGGCTGATACTGACTAGCGTCTGTCGGAGTTCACTTTTTGCCTCTTCTAGTGCAAGATACAACCAAGCGATGTCCTATTTTTCCGATTTGATAAGTTGTTGTCTACTGCTACAATGCTTGTCGAGGGAAAGAACAATTAGGCTTGTAAGTAAGTCGTTATGTCCAAACGTAAATGAAAGGTGAAGCAACATGATGAAACTGTCCTGTTGAGAAAATGCTTCATGGGCCTTGTTATTACTGATGTGTATGAAGGACATACACTATGGATGGTTCACTATGCTTCATGGGCCTTGTTATTACTGATGTGTATGAAGGACATACACTATGGATGGTTCACTATGCTTACGTAGGAGTTGGCAAGGATCAGAAACATATTACAGTATGAGTCATGATGTATTATTTATTGAGTTGGCTTGAGTTTATGCTTAAGAGCTTTGCAACATACAAGGCACATCCATATTCAACTGTTTGTTTCGCAATAATGGCTCTGGCTCTGCATTTATACCCCGACTTGACCAGCTCTACAACCTTTTATGAAGCACATTGCTTGCTATTCTGCTGGAATGATGAAGACCTCTTGAACCTACTGCAGTGTCTTCTACAGCAGACTGTTGTGTCACCTTCACACTCACCTAGTACAATTGACACTTGACTCTATGAGGGGTAATATTATGTGAGAAAGCATTATCACACATCTTGAACCTCTCTGTACTACTTACTGTAAGCTCTGATGAATGAAGCAATGTGAAATGAACCATGGATTTGCGGAATTATATTATGTAACACTATATTGTTTTGGTTGATAAGAAACAATAACTTTCTCAGTTGCCATGGTTGGACTCTCAAAGAACTTGCTTGAGCTTGCTAGATGAAAGGCTGTCCAGTGGGTCAGTCCTGTATACATGTGTGGGCTGGGTTGTTCCCATAGTTACAAGAATAAATCAAGTTAAACCCTATATCATATTGTTACTAACTCTGACTTTGTGCTGTACCAAAGCTTTGCTTGATGATTATTTTAACCTTGACAAGATTTTGCGAAGGATTTACCAAACATTGATATGACAGACTAATTTGCATTTATTATCTGCATACATTTTCTTGTGATTCATAGTACTCCCCTGACAGAACAATGCTTTTAAAAAAAGGATCTTGAAAAGGGAAAGTGTTTCAATGGACATGCTAGGGTCCGAAAATGAGATAAATAAAACCATTTCTAACAGATGAAACCATTTTGACAAATGGACGGTGGTTTTATGAGGTTTACAGTTTGCTGGATGTCTTCTAGTGTTTGCATTCAGACCTGGCTCTTCCATTAGAGCGCCCTTTTCATCATGGCAATGGGTTTAATGGACAGAGGACCCTGCAACGTTGCCAGAAGGTTAAATAGATGCCCATAGATCTCTGAACACACGGCCATTATATGCTCCCACAATCCCACTACAGCTCGTGAGGTTGAAGCAATCACGATCACAATCACGGCGTGTCTCTTAGTCTTTCAGAACCATGTTTGCATAGCTTGTTTGACATCACCTCTGCTCAGTTTTTGCCGTAATTCATCGATTTGTGTATTGATTCAAGAGCACCTCATCAGATGCAGGGAAACCGATCCTTAATTTATACACATCATTACTCTTCTACAATGCGGTCTTCGTTCTTCGCAACTTACGCAACCATTGTAATCAGATTTTCCATGCATACACAAAACAGTGGAAAATGTATAGTTCCATTCTAATCAGCACATGATTTTTCCACTTACAGAATCTGTCTGTCATTATTTTGTTAGATTTACAAACAAACACTTTTTTGACTGCCATATGTTTTGACAGATGTTATCAACAAGCCCCAGAGGAGGGAAGGCAGACGGCCTGTCTCCATAGCTGAAGATGAGAAATGGTATTTTTGTGAATGTTCAGAACATTTGCATTCCCCTCATGATTCCATTCCAGCACCATTCTCTAATACAAGGGTGTCAAACAAATATTGACAAGGGTGCCGCATTCTGTCTTCAACGATTTGTTATACTGTATTTCCTCACTTTCAAAATTTGCTAAAATGTTTCCTCTATCCATCGTTTTTGGAATTTTTGATGCTAGCTTTCATTTTGGTGATTTTTAGCGAGCTGGACACGGTCAAGAAACTGTATGAATGTAGGTCCATTGTCATTACTACCCCGTTTCAATTTGGTTTGAGTCATTTTATTATAGTTATTTTTTCCTCTCAATATTTTTACTCAAACCACCCGCGGGCCAGATTGGATCCCCTCGCTGGCTCTATGCTTGAAACCCCTGCTCTACTACAATGCTGGAGATTCACTGATGCTCATACATCTTTCGAGACGGCAGTTACACTTTTATGGTTAAATTAATCTGAACGTTTCTAGCACTTTAAGGCAGCATGAACAGTGTTTTCTTTACAATACAAATATTTCCTAAAAAAGATACATCTAAATACTCACCACATGTTATTATATAGACAGCAATAGTCCAAAAAATATTACAACATTTGCTTTAGTGGATTTCTTTCAAAGCTGTCCCCAACTTTCTGTTTTACTTTATCTGATTACTTTACACAGTATGAGACAAACTTGACCATTATTCCAGGACACTGCACCCATGCTATGAAACAATGATTCATTTATTTACAAGACCATTACATATCATTAATGAAGAACAAATTAAGTGGTGAAGTAACCTCAAGAAAATAAGTGCTTTACTTAATTACTTCAGAAATGACATTTTAATAATGCTAACAGAAGGACTAGACACGCAATCAGGAAGCCATTAAGTAGATGAAGGTAATCCAGAAGGACTGAAATTAAATTAGAAAGTGGTGAATAAATGCAGTGGGACAAGAGCAGGCGCAGCCAATGTGAATTTAGATGAAGCCTTTCCCAGATATAGGCTTATGCACACTTTGAAAAGATGACAATTAGGTTGATTTTTGGACAATCACTCACATGAATTCTCCTCTAAATGTAGTCTCCTCGGTATAGGGCCTGAGTTTCAGCCATTCCTCTGCCACAGGGCTCCATCAATAGTCGGCCAAGTGGCTAATTTTATCAATCTGCACATTTGGGTTTTGTTAATCTAATCCTCAAATCTGGAGCCCAAGCTCTACAGAATGGAGTCTTCCATAATGGACTCCCTCAGTAGATGCAGAAACCATTACCATAGTGCTGCTGAGTCTATCTAGTGTTGAACATTTTGCAACCAAGTTTATTTCATTTGTAATATCCATTTGTACGATATTCATAATTTGTGTAAATACAACTGGCATACGAAAAAAAAAACGAGTTTGGTAGCTCATTGAGTTTGGTTGCAAATGGAATTTGTATGTACAACATGGCAATAGGAGAGATAATTATGATAGATTCCAAGGGGGCACTGCTTCGCCTGTCATATTGAAACATGCTTTGTCACTCTAGAAAAGTAATTCTATGCATGATAATCATCATTTTTGACAAGAAGCATGCTTTGGCCCTGGGGTATAGGATTTCTACATGAAATGGGGCACATACTGTAGTATCAGGCTAGTGGTCATGTAGCAGTAATGTGATTTTCATGTAGAAATGCTGTATTTTATCAAAGCAGACACATTTGAATGGCTACATTCCAGTGACTGCTTCTATGTCGGCTACATTATGCTCACTGAACATCGTTTTTTTGTTAGGAGCTTACAATACTAACCATCCTCAATTTAACAGTCTCTTATCTATCAAATCATGAAAATACATGTTTTTTGATCTAAAAAGCACAAACAAGAAATAACTGCAATGTGGTCAAGGTCGCTTAATACCACTGAGATTAGAATTCGAACATCACATTGAGAGAGATTTGTACACACTGTGGCACCAGATGGGGCTATCCTTCTGAAATGACTCCCACTGGTCACCCTTTGGTCAGTAGCAATGTGAGATCACCATGAATTGTTTGATAGAAATGTTAGGTAGCCTAATTCATTTGTTTTCCACTGATATTTAGTATACTCTTTCAGGCTACATTTAACTCTGTTTGGTATAAGAACACATTTTCATGTCATTTATTTTAATCAATGTTGTATTCAATTGTTTCATCAGCACTGGCTAAAGATAGTTCCATGCCACGGTAGAGATGAGCAAGAGTTTGGCACCTCTCAAGAGTTACGTTCAGTCATGTTATCAACAATGGTGTTTGGATATATCAACGGTTAGCACTTAAAGCTCAATGCTGTCATCAACTTCTATTAGCATCTATTAAGATTAGCCAAGAGAAGCAGCGAGGGCACTACCTTCTGTTGGTTGTTGAGTGGAGCCAGACCTGGGTTCATGTTGTCGGAGATAAGCTAATATTTACTTAGCAGTAGAGCGGACACATTCTCAGAGGAATGTGGTTAGATTGGGACTGTCCATTTACAGTATGTGCCAAAAGGGGGTTGACCTCCTAATTTGTTTTTCATGGATGATGTCTATGTGGATTACACATATGGCATTGCCATTCAGGTCTACTGTCTACATCAATGCTGTGCCAAGAACATCTGTCAAAATGAATTGTGAAGTGATCTGATGGTGCTTACTTTTGTAGGGAATAATTCCTAAATTCTTACCACACACCGTAGTTCTTCAGATCTGAAATAAACTGATACTGTTATGACTTTCAGTCAGTCATTCATGTACTATATGTTGTTTACAATAATTGGTTCTGTAGTGTGATAGCACTAATCATACTATGGTAATTAGCATTGCAGATGTGCCTTAATTCAACCTGTATTCTCACTGTGCAACAATACGAGATGCATGCAATCATTATACCTCTGAGATGTTTTGTGCTCAAGCACGGTTTATTTTGAGTTTGTACTGAATAGAACACTGGACTGACGCATCAACTTGAAGGTAGTGTGTTTCTCTAGGAAGGTTCTCCCTGCTTCCTGAGGCTTGGCTGCATAAAGAATGCACGAGAGCATGTGAAGTACCTCCCTACCCCTTCTTACCAGCAGTGGTGGAAAAAGTACCCAATTTTCATACTTTAATCAAAGTAAAGATACCTTAATAGAAAATAACTCAAGTAAAAGTGAAAGTCACCCAGTAAAATACTACTTGAGTAAAAGTCTAAAAGTATTTGGTTTTAAGTATAGCATCAAAAGTCAATGTAATTGCTCAAATACAATTAAGCGTGAAAAGTAAAAGTAGAAGTATAAATGGCTTGAAAAACGGTGTAAATGAAGATGACATAGGCCTACTCACAATACAGGTGAATGCATATTCAATAGGACTGTGTGCCTGCATTGAGTTATTGATCTTGTTTTGGCAGATCAGTGGAGCCTATGGTGCTACAGATGACAAACAATCTGGTTGCCTTCCATTTCTACTGGCCAGCAACATTTGCATAGAAGCATCACTCTAGCATGTCAAGCTTGTATGGAAGGACATCATATAGACACTGCTGATAGTTTGAGAATATAAAATAACATATATTCAATGCAAATGAGTCCAACCTAATGTCATGATTTGGGGAAAATATATTATTTCAGCTGTCAGAATACATCTCTAAACAACTCAGCTGCCAGGATGAAATTTGAAACAACTAATTTGGTTGGTTCAGTTATTTGTCAAGAAATGGGCGTGTTGTAACTTGATTCTACTGCTACGATTGGATATCGCGAGGGTGTAACTCTGCTCTCTTTCTTTTTAAAATTTTATAATATGTTTATTATTTTACAATAAAAAATAAAATCAAAAAGACAGCAATACAAACAATGACATTCATTGTACTGTTGAATGGGATGGCCAATTTAGAGGACAAAACAAAACTTAACTCACACATACACAAAATAAAACAAAATCCTATTAGGTGGTACATGTATAAGAAGACAGCATATAGTCATTACAAGACTCTGCTCTCTTTCACGTCCCCCTCCATCATTTCACTTGGTGCTGTTTACTGCTACTATGAGAACTAGCTCAATGGCGATGACATTTGCTACCAAGACAAAAAATGTGCATAATATCTAACAAGATGAAAGGACGATGCACGTTCTGTCTGAATGACTCAAATCTGCCCATAGTTTCAGAAGTGAGAACGCACACATGTGTGCTGATCTACAGGTTTCTTGGTCCATAAACATGCAGGAAGATTCTTAGGTAGATAAACTTATTGCCAACCTTTATTTAAGCATTTTAAAACACTTCCTTCTTTCCCTATTACGACAATCATCTAATCCGACTATCAACTGTCAATTGATGTGTATGATTGCGGCTGGTCAGATCAGCACACCAGTGAATTGATAACGTTACACTACAAGTCAGATGGCTCGTTGCCGAAAATGGTGCATGTTCAAAATGATAACCAGCTAGCTACGTTGGCCATCTAGCTATGTTGGCTATTAGCTCCTGTCTGATATCTTAGCACCATGTTTATCTTTCCAGATAGATAGCATAGTAGCTAATATAGGCAACAGGCTAACACCACAGATGAAAGGGTTAGTTATCCTAATCTTTGCTAACAGGTAACATAGCTATCTGCTTAGCTAGCTGGCTTATTGCATGGCTGTCCGAGAACGTCAACATGAGCCTTATTATGAGTGAATTAACTAAACTAATATTTGCAAAAGGGGTTCGATTTTGGCAACTGTGACAATTCATTCAATTTTGTACAACGTGACTCAGACCAGAATATACCAGACCTATTTTTCTCTCCATATCCCCGGATTTCAACCAAAAGCTCTGAACATTTATACCTGGATCTCGCAGCTAGCTAGTTGCTATCCGTGTGACTATTGGCTTATGTCGGTCCCAGAGCAAACTTCAATTATTCCGGAGCTAGCCAGCTGAAGAGTTCCATCAACCACTCCTGGGCTACAATCACCTATCCGGACCCGTTTTACCGCAGATGCGGAGCCCCGCCGGGCCTTCACGACTGTCCTACTGACTAAGCATCCTTAATGTCAATATGCCTTGTCCATTGCTGTTCTGGTTAGTGTTTATTGGCTTATTTCACTGTAGAGCCTCTAGCCCTGCTCATTATACCTTATCCAACCTTTCAGTTCCACCACCCACACATGCGATGACATCACCAGGTTTCAATTATGTTTCTAGAGACAATATCTCTCTCATCATCACTCAATACCTAGGTTTACTTCCACTGTATTCACATCCTACCATACCTTTGTCAGTACATTATACCTTGAAGATATTTATCACCCTCCAGAAACCTCCTTTTGCTCTCTGTTCCGGGCGTTCTAAACGACCAATTCTCATAGCTTTTAGCCGTACCCTTATCCTACTCCTCCTCTGTTCCTCTGGTGATATAGAGGTGAATCCAGGCCCTGCAGTGCCTAGCTCCACTCCTATTCCCGAGGCACTCTCTTTTGATGACTTCTGTAACCGTAATAGACTTGGTTTCATGCATGTTAACATTAGAAGCCTCCTCTCTAAGCTTGTTTTATTCACTGCTTTAGCACACTCTGCCTACCCGGATGTTCTAGCTGTGTCTGAATCCTGGCTTAAGAAGACCACCAAAAATTCTGAAATCTCCATTCCGAACTACAACATTTTCAGACAAGATAGAATGGCCAAAGGCGGCGGTGTTGCAATCTACTGCAGAGATAGCCTGCAGAGTTCTGTCCTACTATCCAGGTCTGTACCCAAACAATTTGAAATACTACTTTTAAAAATCCACCTTTCTAAAAACAAGTCTCTCACTGTTGCCACCTGCTATAGACCACCCTCCGCCCCCAGCTGTGCTCTGGACACCATATGTGAACTGATTGCCCCCCATCTATCTTCAGAGCTCGTGCTGCTAGGCGACCTAAACTGGAACATGCTAAACACCCCAGCCATCCTACAATCTGAGCTTGATGCCCTCAATCTCACACAAATTATCAATGAACCTACCAAGTACCACCCCAAAGCCGTAAACACGGGCACCCTCATAGATATCATCCTAACCAACTTGCCCTCTAAATACACCTCTGCTGTTTTCAACCAAGATCTCAGCGATCACTGCCTCATTGCCTGCATCCGTAATGGGTCAGCGGTCAAACGACCTCCACTCATCACTGTCAAACGCTCCTTGAAACACTTCAGAGAGCAGGGCTTTCTAATCGACCTGGCCGGGGTATCCTGGAAGGACATTGACCTCATCCCGTCAATAGAGGATGCCTGGTTATTTATTTTAAATGCCTTCCTCACCATCTTAAATAAGCATGCCCCTTTCAATACATTTAGAACCAGGAACAGATATAGCCCCTGGTTCTCTCCAGACCTGACTGCCCTTAACCAACACAAAAACATCCTATGGCGTTCTGCATTAGCATCGAACAGCCCCCGTGATATGCAACTTTTCAGGGAAGCTAGAAACCAATACACACGGGCAGTCAGAAAAGCCAAGGCTATCTTTTTCAAGCAGAAGTTTGCTTCCTGCAACACAAACTCAAAAAGGTTCTGGGACACTGTAAAGTCCATGGAGAATAAGAACACCTCCTCCCAGCTGCCCACTGCAATGAGGATAGGAAACACTGTCACCACCGATAAATCCACTATAATTGAGAATTTCAATAAGCATTTTTCTACGGCTGGCCATACTTTCCACCTGGTTACCCCTACCCCAGTCAACAGCACTGCACCCCCACAGCAACTCACCCAAGCCCTCCCCATTTCTCCTTCTCCCAAATCCAGTCAGCTGATGTTCTGAAAGAGCTGCAAAATCTGGATCCCTACAAATCAGCCGGGCTAGACATTCTGGACCCTTTCTTTCTAAAAATTATCTGCCGAAATTGTTGCAACCCCTATTACTAGCCTGTTCAACCTTTCTTTCGTGTCGTCTGATATTCCCAAAGATTGGAAAGCAGCTGCGGTCATCACCCTCTTCAAAGGGGGGGACACTCTTGACACAAACTGCTACAGACCTATATCTATCGTACCCTGCCTTTCTAAAGTCTTCGAAAGCCAAGTCAACAAACAGATTACCGACCATTTCGAAACCCACCATACCTTCTCTGCTATGCAATCTGGTTTCAGAGCTGGTCATGGGTGTACCTCAGCCACGTTCAAGGTCCTAAACGATATCTTAACCGCCATTGATAAGAAACAATACTGTGCAGCCGTATTCATTGACCTGGCCAAGGCATTCGACTCTGTCAATCACCACATCCTCATCGGCAGACTCGATAGCCTTGGTTTCTCAAATGATTGCCTCGCCTGGTTCACCAACTATTTCTCTGATAGAGTTCAGTGTGTCAAATCGGAGGGCCTGTTGTCCGGGCCTCTGGCAGTTTCTATGGGGGTGCCACAGGGTTAAATTATTGGACCGACTCTCTTCTCTGTATACATCAATGATGTCGCTCTTGCTGCTGGTGAGTCTCTGATCCACCTCTACGCAGACGACACCATTCTGTATACATCTGGCCCTTCTTTGGACTCTGTGTTAACAACCCTCCAGATGAGCTTAAATGCCATACAACTCTCCTTCCGTGGCCTCCAATTGCTCTTAAATACAAGTAAAACTAAATGCATGCTCTTCAACCGATCGCTGCCTGCACCTGCCCGTCCATCCAACATTACTACTCTGGACGGTTCTGACTTGTGGACAACTACAAATACCTAGGTGTCTGGTTAGACTGTAAACACTCCTTCCAGACTCACATCAAACATCTCCAATCAAATGTTAAATCTAGAATTGGCTTCCTATTTCGCAACAAAGCCTCCTTCACTCATGCTGCCAAACATACCCTTGTAAAACTGACCATCCTACCGATCCTCGACATCAGCGACGTCATTTACAAAATATCCTCCAATACCCTACTCAATAAATTGGATGCAGTCTATCACAGTGCCATCCGTTTTGTCACCAAAGCCCCATATACTACCCACCACTGTGACCTGTATGCTCTCGTTGGCTGGCCCTCGCTTCATACTCGTCGCCAAACCCACTGGCTCCAGGTCATCTACAAGACCCTGCTAGGTAAAGTCCCCCTTATGTCACCTCGCTGGTCACCATAGCAGCACCCAACTGTAGCACGTGCTCCAGCAGGTATATCTCTCTGGTCACCCCCAAAACCAATTCTTACTTTGGTCGCCTCTCCTTCCAGTTCTCTGCTGCCAATGAAACTGGAAACACTTACCCCCCTCACTAGCTTTAAGCACCAGCTCACTGCACCTGTACATAGCCCATCTATGATTTAGCCCAAACAACTACCTCTGCCCCTACTGTATTTATTTATTTAGCTCCTTTGCACCCCCATAGGTGAAATAAAATTTTAAAAAAATAAATAAAAAAAAGGTCAATACTGCACCTTTCTGTTGGAGAATGAGCTAGCTTGCTGCTTGCTGCTGCTGATTTTCCCAGCTAGACATTCCTCAGCATTGAGCAGCACTCGTGGCTTAGGCGGTGAGTGGTGCCTGGCATAGCAACAGCTTTGCTATATGGAGGGAAGGGCCAATATATCGGCCAGATATAATGGCTCGGCCAATTATCAGTCCGTCTCTAGTATGTAGGGAATAGGGTGCCATTTGGGACAAATGCTAAGATTGTTATGAAATGTGCCATTGCCAAGGTTTGACTTACAATTCCTAAGGTTGTGCTGACCTCTGACATGGTGGCCCCAGTCCCTAGTCAAGGTGATGCATGTGTTAGTTAATGAAAACAATCTCTGTACTTTAAGTCAATTTGCTGTCGTATTAATTAACATTCAACTTTAGCCGTGTGCAATTCTGGACTGTGTAGATATATGTGACATTTAGTTCAAAGGTGTTTAGTGTCAGGAATGGATAAACCTAAGAACCAATACCATTTTTTTAATAGGAGTGAACTTATCTGAAACCTCTATCCAGCCACCAGCTTCTTGACAGACATTTCGCTAAGTAGCGAACATAGCTGACTGGTTAGATTTAATGACACAGGTCAATTCCTTCTATGGCTCCAGTAGCAGCTCTATCATTGGCTGTGCGTTAACTTATATCGTTTCATTAATGGCTATAAGTGACACCTGGAGATAAGTCTCCAATTAAGATGACAGCACTATTTCCACAGGGATTCATTTGCCTGAAAACAGCTGTACTATTTGCATAATTTATCGCCATCTTGATTGGTAGCCGGATCAGCGTCATTATTGGTAACAAGTAAATCAGTGTACCTGTACATAGTAAAAGTGAACATTTGCATAACGATCCATACTAAGGCAAATATATAATGCTATCTTTTTGTCACAATGATTGGTTTCCCCCCACACTGCATCTGCTGAGTTGAGTTCTCCTTGTTGTGCTTTTCTTCTCTTGGTTATGTATCAGAAACAATGCATTTGTTTTGTTCTGTTGTCATTAGAGGGATGTATAGTTGAATGAACATACATTCTGTACTTCATTATGTTACTATAAAAGAGTTTGAGTATGTTTTTTTGTAATTCATTGGAATGCTTGGACATGTCACGGTTACTATTTCAAACAATGAACTTTCAGTACAACATGTGCATAAAATCTACAGTTTGCACAAATTGTTTATTGCTGTAACTGTGTGACTTTGACACAGTAGGAGGCAGCTCCATGTGACATCACCATAGCCATTACCTGCTGTGTAGCCTTTGTCACTGCCACACGTTTGGTCAACAACAGGCAGGGAGCCAGGAGGCAAACATAATGTTATCTTGTTAGCAATTTGTTGTAGAGAGGAGCTTTGCATGCAACACGTGTACTAAGGCATCATAACATCTGTCATACCAGCATTGACTAAATACTGAAGCATTTGCTTTGAAAATGTTGTTGTCATGATATACACTGAGTGCACGAAGAATTAGGAACGCCTTCCTAATATTGAGTTGCACACCCTTTTGCCATCAGAACAGCCTCAATTTGTCGGGGCAATGGCACACAAACACAATCCATGTCTCCATGTCTCTCAAGGCTTACAACTCTTTAACCTGTCTCCTGAAGTAGATTTAACAAGTATCAAAATAAATTTAACAAGTGACATCAATAGGGGATCATAGCATTCACCTGGTATTCACCTGGTCAGTCTATGTCATGGAAAGACATGGAAAGGCATTTGTTAAAATGGCAATCCAGCATGACTTCTACTATGTTCAAAACAACTGTTTCAGAGAAATGTATACATTGAATATTGTAAGAGCTTTCCTTGTCTGCTTATATACCTGTCACTAGAATTATGTTCTCAATGTTCATAAACCCAATTGAATTAATTACTCAGCCTGAAACCCAGAATTAGTAGGAAACTGGTTGAAATGAATCAGACGGAGAACCAGCTACAATAGTCAGAAAATGTATTTACGAGAGCACACTAGCCTGTTGTACAAAACAATTAATTTTATACTGGCTTCTCACGCACACCTTCACACAAACATACGCCCACACATTCACACAAACATACGCCCACACCTTCACACAAACATACGCCCACACATTCACACAAACATACGCCCACACATTCACACAAACATATGCACACACATACGCACACACAAAACAGGAGGTATCCGACGCACATACTACCCACATCACTACCCAGCCGACAGAGATTAGGGAGACCTTGTCCTTGAGACGTCCCGTTCTCTCCCAAATCTCTAGTCAGGTCGGCAGCGAATATTGCTCAGACAGTCTGTGCTCAAGACACTATAATATACATATTGTTTGACTGACTAAAACTACACACATCATTAATTATAACTTTATGATTCTAGTCAATTTCTACAATTATATGGTTTCTGGGTGGAGTATTCTAATCATTCCTTTAAAGCTATAAATTCCATCAACAATACCCCTTTATTTATCTCATGGCCCTGACTTGGTGTACAGGGAGAATACTGTAAGAACAGCCCATGTTCTGAGTTCTGTTGCTGTACATTTCAAAAGAGCTGACCAAATAGTTATATTGACTACGTCCGTCCTAGGTCGATCATTAATATCTTAATTGAAAATACGGATTGCCTCTTATCCACTCGTCAAACCCTTATGCCATAGTTTGTACATCTCAATTGTCAGTAGAAACCACATTTGTTTAAGCAAGTCAGCCGTATCAGCTATGTTTTTTTTAAAGGCAGTAAATGAGGCTGAATGAACTGATTCGCTGATTCTCTGTGTTTTCTGCCTTATTCTCTTGTCTTCATGTTTGTCCTCTGAGTTTTGAAGGATTGGTCCAAAGACTATTATAGGCTTTTCCTCTGTGGCCATATTTCTGACTTTGTGCCTGAGAATTCTTTTGTCAGGGTACATGTACATTCTATCCTCTGCATATGCCTGTCTGAACCCTGTCACACCATTGGTTAAACATTCTATCCAAACCCTGTTGTGCTGCAAACCTACCATTTACCCAGACATTCTGCACTGTTTGCCTCCTGCTGATTTCTTGCAGGCTGTGAATTGAAACCCAGGAACTAGTTGACATGCAGGTGGTTAAGGTCTCCGTTATTAAATTATTGTAATAGTGCCTGCTTTTTAGATTACCTGGCAAAACTACATTTTGCTAGAGCCTGGAGTTGAAAGCAATGTCCTCAGATTAAGTTCTGTTGCTGATCAACGAACCGAGCCAGCTTGTGGTCAGCGGAGAGCAGCATTAATTCTACATCCTACATCATGCGAAGTAACTGGCTGATGATAAGTTCATTGTTGTGCCTTCTGCATGTCTTTGATAAGGCCCTGTGACTGAGTCCTCCGTCTGTGTCCACAGTAGTTCTGTAGACTGGCCCTGCATGGACAAACAGCTGGACTGTGACATATTGTCATTTGGACCTCTGAGGGTGTCTCTAATGTTTTCCTTAATTACAGCGAACACCCTGCAATTTTTAAAGATGCCCAATATTTCAGTTTCTGTCTAAAGATCCATACTATTGATCTCTTGTCTGGTCCAAGTCGGCAAATGGCTGACCATGTCTAATTGCTGTAGTTGGACTCTATTGGCACAGGTCTATTTCAGTGAGGATATTGGGGATTTCTTCCTTTACTTTTCTCGCAGCTTGACATCAGTGTATCCTCATGTAGATCTTATGGAATGTTTGCTCTATTCCACTTGAGGGAGAACCTGGAATATGTTAACACCTACCGCTGAACATGATACCAAGCATTGTGAAATGCTCAGGGTTATGGAAAAATAGCATGTTTGAAACTGCATTAGCTCCCTGTACGTCTTGCTAAAAGGATTATGGTTCAAATGCCTTTTATTCACAGTCATTGAAACTGAGAATTAATCTCCAGAGATTAAAGGTGTGTTTACTTGAGTGTGTATTATTTAATACAATATCTTGTGGCTAAAAAATATCTGGTGATACTGGTAGAATAGATAGATAGGTAGATAAGGTAGAAGAACTTGTTAGGTAGAGTTTTCCCCACAAAAATAAATATGCATTCAAATAGAGTACTGGTAGGTCCTTGGCAGCCATGCTAAAAGTACCTCTTTTAAACACAAAGAGCAAACCCTTCTCCAAGGGCATAGTAAGGTGTGTGAAGGTGGATGGTGGATGAGATGCACACACACACACACACACACACACACACACACACACACACACACACACACACACACACACACACACACACACACACACACACACACACACACACACACACACACACACACACACACACACACACACACACACACACACACACACACACACACACACACACACACACACACACACACACCTTGTAGCACAACTTCAAGATTAGGCCTACAATACATGAACAATAGTGTCTCTAATTATTTTTAGGTGATTGTCAAGAGTCCAGAGCAGGTTAACCCTGTTAAACAGCTATCACAGCACGTTTTCTTCCATTTGTTTCGTTATGTAATGTTTTGCTGATCACGTGTGAGACATTATTTGATCAGTTGTCATTGCCATGCCACCCGGCCAGTGTGACTTTTACTGAAGTCAAACGCTGAATCACAATTGGAGCTCGGATTGATCGTGTTGAAACCATCAAACCGAGCCATGTATTTTACATTAACTCCAGGCAAGAACTGTGATCTCCTCACCTTGAAGTTTCCCATTCCCCTGTCCTCTAAGCTGTATCCCATGCCTAATCATCCAACATGAAATATTTAACATGGCTTTAAAACGCTAACCATTACCATTTGCCAGCCATCATGTTCAATACGGCAAGTGTTGGATTGCTTGTTCAAATAAGACTG
The DNA here is from genome assembly GCF_034236695.1 of Oncorhynchus nerka. Classification (NCBI taxonomy): domain Eukaryota; kingdom Metazoa; phylum Chordata; class Actinopteri; order Salmoniformes; family Salmonidae; genus Oncorhynchus; species Oncorhynchus nerka. Next base: position 73,645,524 of record NC_088415.1, on the reverse strand, counting down.
ACTTTGATTGATTGTTCAGTTTCTTAATCCTATTCATGTAGAAAATTGGCATAGTCAAGACACATACCTTGAAACAAACCTTTTGGATGGGTACATTTTATGTTTTTACATTTTCAAAATATTTATTTTATGCTTCCCACATACCGTTTAAGGGCATTGACCTCTAAAAATCTAGAAATGCAATTGTATCTTATTTTTGTAAAGAATATTTGCTTTCATTTGTTTTTCCACAGGCATATGGTTTTCAATGATTAACCAGACAAACTCTTTTTGGTAAACACAAGGTCTTTGTCAACTCCCAGTCTATGGTAACGATGTAGGATCTTAATTTGAGCCAGTTTGCTACAGCAAGACAATAATCCTGCAGCAACGTGCAATGTGAACTATTATGTGGATTAGAATTAATTACACACTTTTTAGGGGTTGAGGCCTTTTTAAACCTCAAATACTGTAATGTATTTAAGGTTTTAAAAGGTTTCGGAAGTTTGTAATTTCCACTTGGAAATTTCAGTCATGATTTTCCATTGAATAAAAAAAAATCCTGCATTTCATGAATGTTCTCCTGCAACAGGATGATCAAATGAAGATCCTACACCTGTATACGTTCTCATACTTTAAGTATCTGATTAAGTGACTGTCTATGTAGAACAATAGAATAAATTGAACTGAATGCAGTGCTACAGTAGAACTGTTTTTACTGCAATCAGAAAGCACTACTGTGCATTTTCACGTTTCATGTTCAAATCGTAGACACAAACTCTCTAATATATTGAAATACGTCTTTGATAGTTATGATACATTAAGGCTTTACAGGAGCTTTGCATGAAGGACTTTTGGCATATTTGCAGCTTAAGGAGGTTCATCCAGTTTGCAATTGTAAGTTTAGTATCCTCAGACTTCCCAATGTAGGGAGTTAAAAAAAATCTATTTGGCCAGTAGCTGAAATGTATTTCAGTCCCTTTTCCCAGTGAAACCACAAGTAATGAAAGTAAGAGGGCAGATTCTGACACTGCAGAAGGATGTGAGCTGAATCATTCTGGCCTCTCCAGTAGCTAGGTCACTGCTGCTTAAATTCAGTACAAAACAGACTATAGCCCTCTCTATTGTGCTCTCTCCCACTGGGAAACAGGCCTCCTATTACACATGCAGCTCCAGAAATTGTCCCTCAACCATAGCCGTGTTACCTGCGTGATATTTCTGTGAAAACCTTCAAAAATAAATTTGAATGTGTCTTTGCAATAGCAACTACAAACTTATTGAAATGAACAAAGCTCAAAGCAAATCTTTGCGGGGAGTGTCACGGGACCTTTGACGACAATTCAAGCTTGATTTTTCGTCTCATCCCAAATTCCCTCTAAATTCATTATTTTGATTGTGCTGGGATTTGAAGTCCTACTGAATTTTTTATAACATGTCAATATATAAAGTTGGCTCAAAAGAAAATAAGCAAGCTCTCAGGTGAAGAAGAAATTCAGGGAAACTGAGGGCCTCTCTAAAGAAGAGCTCAATGACGCCATTTTGCAGGCCTATAGACATGCTATGGAGGAACAATATTGCAGCCTGGACCATATTATTACCACAGCTGTGAAAAAGGCGGTGGACAACATTCTGCCACCAAATATTGCAGATTTTTCGGTCTAGGTGACTGAAACCAATGATTCAGGCAATGCCTTAACAAAGGGGAAGTATGACCAGCTTCACTTTAAGGTGCGCAAGAACAAGGGAAAGATGGCAGACTATGATAAGAAGATTGAGTACATGTCCCTAAAAGTGACAGAAATGGAAGACCAAGGTCACATGTCAAATTTGAGATTGGTGGGATTTAACAATTCTGAGGAAGGTTTGGACGTCATTGGGATCCTAAAAAGAAGTGTGCAAATGTGGATCCCTTCATTGGCAGGCCGGGATATCTGCATCGAGAGGGATCACCACCAATTCAGCAAGAACTCTGGGCTTGAGCGGCCTCGCATCCTGATCCTTAAACTGCTATACTGCTAGGGGCGAGGGCCGTTTTTTTCCCATCAAGGACAAACACCAAGATCTGCAGTACTTTCCCGGATTACAGTGCAGAGATTGTGAAGGAGAGGATTGTAATTCCATTAAAGAATCTTCTTCCATTAAAGAAGACACCTGAAACCCCACCTCTTTAAGGAATACCTAGGATAGGATAAAGTAATCCTTCTCCCCCTCCCCCCCTTAAAATACCTAGATGCACTATTGTAAAGTGGCTGTTCCACTGGATGTCATAAGGTGAAAGCACCAATTTGTAAGTCGCTCTGGATAAGAGCGTCTGCTAAATGACTTAAATGTAATGTAAATGTAGAAGAAGATGACGGCGATTGAGCTAAAGCCATTTTTGCAGTATCCTAAACTGTTTAAGCTAACACATGGAGACAACAGGCTTATCTTCAACTCACCCAGGGAGGCATGGGGCTCCCGAGTGGCGCAGCAGTCCAAGACACTGTATCTCAGTGCTAGAGGCATCACTTCAGACTCCCTGGTTCGAATTGGCCCAGCATCGCCTTGGTTTGGCCCGTGTAGGCCGTCATTGTAGATAAGAATTTGTTCTTAACTGACTTGCCTTGTTAAATAAAGGTAAAATAAATAAAAAATAGCTCTTCCTTTGATAAACATTAGAGATGAGGATGGGTTCCGGCCCAGGCCACAGCACCGGCCCCTGGTTGGATCCCGGAAAAGACACAGTCGCACTGGATATGAACATCTCTTCACCCGGGATGAAGTGGTAGCTTGCGGCTAACTAGTTACGTGCCTGATTTGTTTGGCTATTGTTTGGAGAACTATAAGCTCACAAATAAAGATAGCTTCAGCTCTGTGCTTCACAGAACTGAGATTATGAAGTAACTGGCGAGTAGTTTTGTTTTGGAGGACATTGCTGAACCATATGGATAAATAGTTTATTTCAGATGCTAACAGATACCCATAGACTTCCTGTCATTGTGCTAAGACTAGTTAGCATTGGCTTGTGAAACTAGCTCTAACTTCCTTCATACTGGACACAGAGACATACAAATGGTATCCATGAGTTAATCTGACTGGGGAAGTAGAAAAATGAAGTAGATACAGTGGGGGGAAAAAGTATTTTCTTGCTTGTTTGTAGGTGACCAAATACTTATTTTCCACCATAATTTGCAAATAAATTCATTAAAAATCCTACAATGTGATTTTCTGGATTTTTTTTCTCATTTTGTCTGTCATAGTTGAAGTGTACCTATGATGAAAATTACAGGTCTCTCTCATCTTTTTAAGTGGGAGAACTTGCACAATTGGTGGCTGACTAAATACTTTTTTGCCCCACTGTAATTCCTGAAGTATCCATTTAATCTTTACAGCCATTGCATATTTTTGTTTTGTCTTTTTTGGGGGGTCAGCTACCTTTCAACTTCCCTCTGTTTGCACAGCCATGCCTGCTACTTACTGATGTCAATCTACTGTGCATGTTCCAATTACTGATTTGAATGTTATGAGCTTGAATTTAAGAGGTTTGAATGTGCCAATCAAACATACTTGATGTTTAGAATATTTACACCGCATGCAAGTATTCATTCATTGATTCAGCAAACTAATTTGTTGGATAATAATGTGCTCAGATTCCAAAACAGATGCTATAACATAGTCATCCATTCATGCGCTACAAACAAGTCACAGGGAGTATTGATCTTGGTGGATAGAAAACTCCAGATCTTTGTCGATGTCTCAGGGAATGATTCTTGTGGACAATTTGTTTTTGTTATAGTGACCGTGAATCATGTGGAACTTATTTTAGCTTGAATTTACGCCCCCAAATGAGTATAACAACATGTTCTTGGCTTCCATCAGTGACTCTTTGCTACAGTTCCATGACAGTCATCTCATAGTGGGGGGAGATTTTAATGCAACAATTAACCCAGCGTAAAATAGATCCTCAAGTAGTCAGGATTCTCTCCCTGCCTTTTTCCTTGCTCTGATAACTTTTATTGCAGAACTGAATTGAATAGACCTATGGCGGATTGGTAATGGACAGGTGAAAGCTAACCTGTTTTACTCTGCTCGACAGATCGTATTCTAGAATTGACTATATTTTGGGGAAATGTACTTTACAAGTTAAATATTATTATTGGGGCTTGCAAAGCAAGAGAACCCACTTTAAATCTTCAACATCTGACTTATAGTTATTATTTTTATTTTCAACACTACTCAACACCGTTTAAGCTAGAAACATCATTCAAACTTGAAAACGTGCAGATCCGTCTGGAATAGTGTGCCTGTATGCAACCTTTTGATGTTTTTTATACATTTTAAAATATTACGCTTTTTGTTCATCTTTTTGCCCTCCATCCACTTTCATGTTATTTCCTCAGCATTTCAACAGCCCCATTGTTACATCATCACTTCCAACATTCCATTCACTGTAAATGCAACAGTGCAACTTTTGACACAAATCAGCTACTTTGACCACTTTGCCAACAACTTTAAAAAGTTAGAGCGTATGAAATCTTCATCTACTTCTCTGCTTTTCAAATCTGAACTCGGAACAAAAATATATTATACCAATCAAACGATACAGCTGTTTATCTAACCGCGTCAAAGACATTTCCTCAAACTTTTTATAAACAACTGACATTTTTACCACTTTCCCAACAAGTTATACAAAAAGTAAGATGGTATGACATCTTCGTCTACTTCTTTGCTATTGAAATCTGACGTCGGAACAAAAATATCTCTTACCAATCAAACCTTTGTCATGGAATTATTCTAATCAAAAGGAGACTTTAAAATGCATTCAAAACAAGTCAACTTTATTATTTAATTTCTGCAGTATTGGAGCTTGTCAACAACCCTCCCGTAGGTGATTCGTTGAGAGCCCAACCAGCAATACTAAGCCACAGCATTTTATAGCACAGTCCATCCTCTGGATGTTCATGACAAATCACAGATGAGAGAATTTATACAAAGGTACGTTTTGCTCTCATGCCAAATACCTGCCTCTAGTTCATTTACTGCTTGCTTGTGCAAAAATATTAATGCAACCTAGAATAGTAAATCCTTTCTTTAAAGAAACTGGAGATTGGTTCTCCCTGTTACTGACAGACAGACACACAGACACTAATCATGGAATGGAATGTTGTCTTATCACCAATCCATCGTGAATCTACTGTCAGTGTTAAATCTCCCAGAGGCCCACTTTCAGTCCACACACACAGATGATCAAATCAAATCAAATGGATTTATATAGCCCTTCATACATCAGCTGATATCTCAAAGTGCTGTACAGAAACCCAGCCTAAAACCCCAAACAGCAAGCAATGCAGGTGTAGAAGCACGGTGGCTAGGAAAAACTCCCTAGAAAGGCCAAAACCTAGGAGGAAACCTAGAGAGGAACCAGGCTATGTGGGGTGATCAGTCCTCTTCTGGCTGTGCTGGGTGGAGATTATAACAGAACATGGCCAAGATGTTCAAATGTTCATAAATGACCAGCATGGTCAAATAATAATAATCACAGGCAGAACATTTGAAACTGGAGCAGCAACACGGCCAGGTGGACTGGGGACAGTAAGGAGTCATCATGCCAGGTAGTCCTGAGGCATGGTCCTAGGGCTCAGGTCCTCCGAGAGAGAGAAAGAAAGAGAGAAAGAGAGAATTAGAGAGAGCATACTTAAATTCACACAGGACACCGGATAGGACAGGAGAAGTACTCCAGATATAACAAACTGACCCTAGCCCCCCGACACATAAACTACTGCAGCATAAATACTGGAGGCTGAGACAGGAGGGGTCAGGAGACACTGTGTTCTAAAAACCCCATATTCTGTTGCATAAAACAACCATTTGATGCAATAACAGTATTATAACATAATCTTGTCATTTCTGTTCTCACACCTTACAGCTGTTTTTGTAACCGCATTTAAAAAATCTCCAACTGAAGTTTTAACAACTTTTCCATGACTTTGAATAAAAACTCAAGAGGGTATGACATCTTGGTCTACTTATCTGCTATTCAAATCTGGCATTGGAACAAAAATATATCATACTTAGTAACTGAATCTAGTATGTTTTCTATGAACTCTTAGAATCTGCCGTTTTGAACACTCCCCCAAGAAGTTAGACTAAAACGTTTAGCAGATTAAATCTTTGTCTACTTCTCTTCTAATTAAAGAAAAATCAGAACATAAATATCTTCAACCAACCAAAAGTTGCAGCTGTTTATCGGAGTTTAGAGTGATGAAAGGTAGCTAGCTATCATCAGCTAACTGCTCTCTAATGTCTCATCAAATATCAAATCAAATCACAGACGTTAGCAGATGTTAATGCGAGTGTAGCGAAATGCTCGTGCTTCTAGTTCCGACCATGCAGTAATAGGAGCTGCCTAAACGGAGGTATTGCTATGGATACTCACAGACACAGAGGAGCACATGGCAGAGTAGGCATAAAATGTGATGAGGGTGAAGAGGGTGAGACAGCCAAGGCAACAACGCATCATCCTCCTTCTCGGGATTGTGCTCTATGTCCAAAATATTCAGCTGGCTAGTTTTCCTGTCTATAAAGAGAAGGGCAGACTGTACGTTGATTTTGCTGCTCTTATTGGATAGAGTGAAGCTGTCTGGGTTCACTCGCTTCAAATTTCACCTGGTCACTTCTCATCGCACTTCTTTCAGTTTTCACATTCAAGGGTTTTTCTTTATTTTTTTTATTTTTTTACATTGTAGAACAATAGTGAAGACATCATAACTATGAAATAACACATATGGAATCATGTAGTAACCAAAAAAGTGTTAAACAAATCTATTTTATATTTGAGATTCTTCAAATAGTCACCCTTTGCCTTGATGACAGCTTTACACACTCTTGGCATTCTCTCAACCAGCTTCATGAGGTAGTCACCTGGAATCCATTTCAATTAACAGGTGTGCCTTCTTAAAAGTTAATTTGTGGAATTTCTTTCCTTCTTAATGTGTTTGAGACAATCAGTTGTGTTGAAGATAGCCCTATTTGGTAAACGACCAAGTCCATATCATGGCAAGAACAGCTCAAATAAGCTGAGAAACGACAGTCCATCATTACTTTAAGACATGAAGGCCATTCGATATGGAAAAAGTCAAGAACTCTGAAAGTTTCTTCAAGTGTAGTTGCAAAAATCATCAATCACTATGATGAAACTGGCTCTCATGAGGACTGCCACAGGAATGGAAGACCGAGAGTTACCTCTGCTGCAGAGGATAAGTTCATTAGAGTTCCCAGCCTCAGAAATTGCAGCTTCACAGAGTTCAAGTAAGAAACACATCTCAACATTAACTGTTCAGAGGAGACTGCGTGAATCAGCCCTTCATGGTCAAATTGCTGCAAAGGAACCACTACTAAAGGACATCAATAAGAAGAAGAGACTTGCTTGGGCCAAGAAACACGAACAATGGATATTGTACCATTGGAAATTTGTCCTTTGGTCTGATGAGTCTAAATTTGAGATTTTTGGTTCCAACCACTGTGTCTTTGTTAGATGTGGTGTGAGTGAACAGATGATCTCCTCATGTGTATTTTCCACAGTAAACCATGGAGGAGGAGGTGTTATGGTGTGGGGGTGCTTTGCTGGTGACACTGAACCAGCATGGCTACCACAGCGTTCTACAGCAATACGCCATCCCATCTGGTTTTGGCTTATTGGGACTATCATTTGTTTTTCAACTGGACAATGACCCAACACACCTCCAGGCTGTGTAAGGGCTATTTTACCAAGAAGGAGAGTGATGGAGTACTGCATCAGATTAAATTACGTCTACAATCCCCCGACCGCAACCAAATTGAGATAATTTGGGATGAGTCCGACCGCAGAGTGAAGGAAAAGCAGCCAAAAAGTGCTCAGCATTTGTGGGAACTCCTTCAAGACTGTTGTAAAAGCATTCCTCATGAAGCTGATTGAGAGAATGCCAAGAGTGTGTAAAGCTGTCATCAAGGCAAAGGGTGGCTATTTGAACTTTTAACACTTTTTTGGTTACTACATGATTCCATATGTGTTATTTCATAGTTTTGATGCTAGAGACACCAAAACAACTTTCAAATGTCCAGGCTATCTTATCAACCAATCAATCAATAAATCAATATTGTCATCTTCCTACTTTTTAAACTATAACCTTTCACCACCATTACTACTGCAGTCACTACCACTACTATAACTCATTTAAAAACCATATCGACTTTAAAACAAGCTAGCAAGCACACCACATTTTCTTCAGGAAATGTAGTTTTCAGTGATCACTGTTAGCCTAAAGGGTTTATTTATTATTTAGAACTACAGCTAGCTATCAGTAGGTCTACATATAAACCTATTCTACACACTTCTTCAACTGCCCCAAAAATACTTTAAACAGCTGTCATCAATAGATTCACCATCATATTTCTCTCCCCGATAGCTTAAAACGTTCTAATCATCACATCATCATTCAACTAAAATCAAACTTAATTTACACTGAAAGTTTTACCAAAGTAAATTGTGCATCTATGTATCTGAAACCCACAGCATGAATGATTCAGAGCTGCTTTGCTTTCCTACGTGTGGTCCACACGATCCAGCCTTTAATTCCCATCTTCAGACAGAAGATCTCTTTGTCCTACGTCTTTCTTCTTTCAGTTTTCACACACAACTACTGTAGTTTAGACATTTCTTCAATCTAACTGCCCCACAATCCAAAGTAATATGGTTGATGTAGTAGTCTATTAAAGTAATCTGACCAATTATTTTACAACATTTAACTAACTACAGTAGATGTAACTGCTTTGCTTAAAATAGTGAAGTAAAACTTTTTTAACTTCTTCCATTACCACAATAATACATTTAAAGAGCCAAAGCAAGCCCCAAACTTTACTTGTAAAGTTACCATCCAGTTATTATTATTATTATTATTATTATTATTATTATTATTATGGTGCAATTAGAGGGGGTACACAAATAATAGTGGTACACTAATTGTGCTGGTTGGTTGGTGGTCCCATGCAGAGAGGGAAGCGATGGGCTCATTAATAACACTCTCATGCTGAACCAGACCCTGGAGGGAACTCTCTGCTGTAAAAAGTGCCCTGTCACTTTGTCAGATCATTTGCATCTAGGTTAAATCTAGCCCCTAAATCTTATTTACTGGGAGGTCCCATTCTGCTGCGGCACAGTACCATCAGTAATCAGTGTCAGATAAACCTAGTTACAGTACACTCACGCAATTAAAAGCATTCAGTTAGATCACAATTAAGGAACGGAATGTTTCAGCGTATAGGCACACAGGTAATAGATACTAGGGTAATAGTTATTACCCTGCTGGCAAAGAATGTAATGGGTTTTTGTAAAAGGGCATACGGTTTCAGAAATGGTTATGCACTGATAATTCAGTATAATATGCTTCCTAACCCAGGTACCATACTCCTCGCTCACTCATATGATAAGCGTGTGAAATGAATTGTTGAAAATGCATCGTTACTGACTCGTACATTATCTGTGTGTCCTGTTTGACTGGCAGAGATCACGGGAAACTCTGAGGATATTCCTCTGGTGCGATGGCGGCAACAGTGGCTGGAGAACGGCACGTTGCTCTTTCATATCCACCACCAAGATGGCAGCCAGAACCTCCCCGGCCTCTCCGCCACAGACGACCCTGCCAGCGACTCTGCCGAAGAGGAGCTACGCATCCTCCACGTCTCTGTCATGGTACGGTACTCTGCTGGCTGGGGTTGGAATGGGGGGGGTGGGTGTTTTATTGTGATGTTTGATCATGATGTTTAACAAGGTTGTTACTTTCCAGTTATTTGCACTGCTCTAATATAAGTATTAGAACTTGGTGCATTTCTTGGTACATGTGGACATGGTACAATGAAAGGTTTGGACTACATTGATGGATGACAGTACTTCTAGACATTTGAACAAATGATTCAGCTTTAGAAAAATTATTCTAGTAGCTACTAGGTACATTGCACAGACCCATGTCAAATAATGTACTGACCTTGAGTCTCCTCTGCATTGTTTGCGTGCATTAGTACACAATGAAAAAGTAGACTGAAAGAGGACAACATTTTCATATTTAATTTCAGTAAATTACCTTGTTTTTACTATCCCATATTTTCCTCCAAATCTAAATGTAACAACCATTTGGTCGTTGTTTCCCTGTTTCTATTCCCCTTGCTATCTACTCATGCTAATAGCTGCTTGACAATACATTCACAAAGCTCTTGTGGAGGTGTGAAAGGCTTAGCATGCAGATAGGACAGACCTAGCAACAGATGGCTGCTGCACTGTTCTCCTGCTCCGGCCTCGCTCTCTACAGCTTGTGGCTCGGTTGGAGGGCGGCCTTATAAAGCCAGCGTTGCATCACTTCGTTAGGTTCTTGTGGATACGTGCAGCCCCAGCACTCTCTCTCACACCAACTGCCTCTCTCTCGCTACACCACACCTGTCATTGAGCCATTTTCATTGTTCCGCCATACGCCGTAGCCACCAGGATGGCTCGATGGCCAACGATTCTAGCCAGGATTCTACACAGCAGAGTGGCCTGTCATACACAGTTCAATGCCTGGCCACCAGGCCCATCATGGGACAGTTTAAAACTATTGAATGAATGTAGTCCAACCTGAGGCTTGAAAATAGGCCAGCTATAACTGGGGCTTAATCTCATAGACATGCAAATTCACTGAACTGCTCCAAACTCAGTTTTGTCTCCAGAAGGGGGATTTCCCTCACCTTGTGGCCATTCCAGCTGAAGTGATAAGGGGCTAAATGTGATGGAAAGACTTGTTGTTTTTTCTCCTGCAAAGATTCTGCATTACATACTTGTTTTGCAATTGTGTTTCAAAGTTTCAAGTTACTGGTGTGCTCCCTCTGCCACAAGGTGACCACAGTGCCCTTTGCTTCTCTGCCTGAACATCATCCATAATGGATGAGTTACCTTGTGTTCCATGTTCAGCCGCAGGTGAGCTCCTGCAAGTCGAGACACATGTCCTCAGCTCTCTTTTAGCCCAGAGGCAGAGGGAACAACAAGCAACCTTTAACACTGTGCACCACCACCCATGGCGCCACCCTTTTAAAGAGACATACACTCCGGTAGCAGGAAATAAACATTTTTATTTAATCTTTATTTAACTAGGCAAGTCAGTTAAGAACAAATTCTTATTTACAATGACGGCCTAGGAACAGTGGGTTAACCTACTTGTTCAGGGGCAGAACGAAAGATTTTTACCTTGTCAGCTCGTGGATTCGATCTCACAACCTTTCGGTTACTGGCCCAATGCTCTAACCACATGTTAACAAATTCTCACTGATAAAGCAGCAAAGTGCGTCATTGCAGTACATTTCAAAGGTCCCTAAATATTGTAAACTAATTACATTATAAAGAGGGAAAGAGGAAAATAATTTCACAACGTATTGAAATAAGAAGACATCACAAATATATATATTTTAAAGCCTGAGGAACACATCAAATCTATTGGATTTTATTGGAGATTTTCTATACCTCACGGTATAATCAGCCCATTTCCATTGAATTAAGGTCTTAGTCCCCCAGTGTCCTGCCTGAACTAATAAATCTAGACTCCATGGTATAATTAACGTCTTAAATGTTTTCCTTCTGCATTGATACATTTTGAACGTCACACCTTTTGCCAGTATAGCCTTAGTAAACATGCTAGTGCTCCGTCTTGCTGCTGTAAATTCAGGGTTAAGATGGGAATTGAGGGGGTCGAGTTTCTTGGGAAACTGGCGGCATGGCGATGGCATGACATTAAGAAATTGTATGCAGATGTGAGCAGAAGAAATACATTTTTTATTGGTCAGAGGTATAGTATAAGAGCAGGCAAAAACTTGAAACAATGTAACTATAACTCTTCATTTGCTGTTTGATACGATAGAGCAAGGCAATCAGAAGGAATAAGTCCAACAACAAACATTTCATACTTTCAATGAAAAAATACCACATAAGAAATTCAGAAATAATTGCCCCGGCCGGGGCCTGGACTCAAGACGTTCTTCACAACATTACCAACGGTTTTCCTTTGGGCACCCCCTCAGACCCTTGCACTTTTGGTTTAAGTGCCTGATAAGACCTTGTTTTATGGCCACTCACACCCTTGAAAGGAAATACTGTTTCCTCTTTCCACTCTCATTTACTCCAAAAATGCCATCCAGATCAGATAAGGCAAGCAGACATGCAGTGACCCATTCATTAATGCAAGCATACGCCCCTGAACTTGAAGATTTACTGGCTACATAATAAAGATTAATGATAAAAGAGCATTTTAGTTTGTAATGATATACAATTTAAGGGGACCACACATATCCACCCGGAAGGAAGGAAGAGGAAATTCAGTTAGAGTAATCTAAACCAAAATATTTAATAAAATATTGTGTTTATAGTTTTGAAGGCTAAAGTTTTTTTTTCGTGTCTCTCTTCCGGCTGTTCCGTAGGGTAGTAACCACATTAAGAAAATATATCCAAAGGAACAGCCATAGAAAATGTCAAGGCCTTGCTACAAATCACAGCTGACTTATCAATTGATCTCTTTAAGTACTGTATGTGTAGGGAAAGCCTTACACAATTTCTAAGGTTTTTGGGTGGATGTGGGTTTTCAATTGAAGAGGATATGGGGATTTTATGTATGCTGTATGCTGTAAACTCAGTTGTATCAGCTAACCTACATTAGCAACCAATGGCACAATGTTGTCTGTCGATCTAACTAATTCTCACATAATCATATAGAAAATTCAACTAGACTAGAAGCTAGCTAGTCAAAGTTTGGAAGAAAGTAGAATCAGAAGAATCAGAACTCGTAAGCTAAGCTTAAGTAAATGTTTTATGTTCTCTCGGTTGTTATATCAAATTGAGAGTTGTTCTATATATTATGAATGGATTACTAATTCATTTCATTTCATGAGGTACAATGTGTACATGCTGAATCTCTCAAGAACATATCTTCTTTAATGATTATGCCTTGCAGTACAGCAGGAGACTTGAATGTGTCCTTAATAAGAAAAATGTAGCTTTCATGCAATATTAGCTTTTATGAAATATTCTAAGTTGAATTAAATGATTTAAGTTAATTTCATTAATAACCCATTCCAACAAAACCCCATCGTGCTGTGTGTTTAATGGGGGTTTAACTTTCAAAAATGTTCAATGTCAAAATCAGAAATGGATCATAAACCGTAAAAAAGTCATGCTGATAATTGTCAATTTTTAAAAATATTTTACCCCCTTTTTCGTGGTATCCAGTTGTTAGTAGTTACTGTCTTGTCTCATCGCTACAACTCCCGTACGGGCTCGGGAGAGACGAAGGTCGAGAGCCATACGTCCTCCGAAACACAACCAAGCCGCACTGCTTCTTAACACAGGTGCATCCAACCCATAAGTCAGCCGCACCAATGTGTTAGTTGAAACACCGTACACCTGGCGACCTGGTTAGCGTGCACTGTGCCCGGCCCGCCACAGGAGTCGCTAGTGCGCAGTGAGACAAGGATATCCCTACCTGCCAAACCCTCCCTAACCCGGACGACGCTAGGCCAATTGTGCGTCGCCCCATGGCTGCGACAGAGCCTGGGGTCTCTGGTGGCACAGCTAGCACTGCGATGCAGTGCCTTAGACCACTGCGCCACCCGGGAAGCCTGATAATTGTCACATTTGATTTCATTGTTGTCATTAAATATTTTTTGTAAGCATTTAACACTGAATAGTTAGACGAATAGTTAGACGAAACTGACAGGTTAGACGATTTGGATGAACTGAAATTATATTTTAAGTGCCTCCCCAAATGGCGCAGTGGTCTAAGGCACTGCATCGCAGTGGCACTACAGACCGGGGTTCACAGCTGGCCTTGACTAGGAGACCCATGAGGCTGCACACAATTGGCCCAGTGTCGTCTGGGTTAGGGGACGGTTCGGCTAGCCGGGATGTCCTGGTCCCATCGCGCTGTAGAAATTCCTTGTGGTGGGCTGTGTGCCTGCAAGCTGACTTTGGTCACCAGTTGTACAGTGTTTCCTCCAACACATTGTTGCGGCTGACTTCCGAGTTAAGCGAGCAGTGTATCAAGAAGCAGTGGGACTTGGCTGCGTCATGGTTCAGAGGACCCATGGCTCTCAACCTTTGCCACTCCCGAGTCCGTACGGCAGTTGCAACTACTAATTGGATATCACAAAAAAGGGGTAAAGATTCTTGAGATTTCCTTGATGACAGCTTTGCACACTCTTGGCATTCTCTCAACCAGCTTCATGAGGAATGCTTTTCCAACAGTCTTGAAGGAGTTCCCATATATGCTGAGCACTTGTTGGCTGCTTTTCCTTCACTTTGAGGTCCAACTCATCCCAAACCATCTCAATTCGGTTGAGGTCGGGGGATTGTGGTGGCCAGGTGATCTGATGCAGCACTCCATCACTCTGCTTGGTCAAATAGCCCTTACACAGCCTGGAGGTGTGTTGGGTCATTGTTCAGTTGAAAAACAAATGATAGTCCCAATAAGCCCAAATCAGATGGGATGGCGTATTGCTGCAGAACGCTGTGGTAGCCATGCTGGTTCAGTGTCACCAGCAAAGCACCCCCACACCATCACACCTCTTCCTCCATGCTTCACGGTGGGAACCACACATGCAGAGATTATCCGTTCATCTACTCTGCGTCTCATAAAGACACGGCGGTTGGAACCAAAAATCTCACATTTGGACTGATCAGACCAAAGGACAGATTTCCACCGGTCTAATGTCCATTGCTTGTGTTTCTTGGCCCAAGCAAGTCTCTTCTTCTTATTGGTGTCCTTTAGTAGTGGTTTCTTTGCAGCAATTTGACCATGAAGGCCTGATTCACACAGTCTCCTCTGAACAGTTGATGTGGAGACGTTTCTGTTACTTGAACTCTGTGAAGCATTTGGGCTGCAATTTCTGAGGCAGGTAACTTTAATGAACTTATCCTTTGCAGCAGAGGTAACTCTGGGTCTTCCTTTCCTGTGGCGGTCCTCATGAGAGCCAGTTTCATCATAGCACTTGATGGTTTTTGCGATTGCACTTGAAGAAACTTTAAAAGTTCTTGACATTTTCCGTATTGACTGACCTTCATGTCTTAATGTAATGATGGACTGTCGTTTTTCTCTGCTTATTTGAGCTGTTCTTGCCATGATATGGACTTAGACTTTTACCAAATAGGGCTATATTCTGTATTCCACCCCTACCTTGTCACAACACAACTGATTGTCTCAAACGCATTAAGAAATTCCAAAAATGTACTTTTATCAAGGCACATCTGTTAATTGAAATGCATTCCAGGTGACCACCTCATAAAGCTGGTTGAGAGAATGCCAATAGTGTCATCAAGGCAAACGGTGGCAATATATTTTTGATTTGTTTAACACTTGGTTTCTACATGATTCCATATGTGTTATTTCATAGTTTTGATGTCTTCACTATTATTCTACAATGTAGAAAATAGTACAAAATAAAGAAAAACCCTGGAATGGGTAGGTGTGTCCAAACTTTTGACTGGTACTGTATATATTTAAAAATGTCATTTATTTATGTTGTGTTAATGTCAAACATTATTTTTAAATCAATGTTAGCACTTTTAAGGGTTAGAGTTAGGGTCCTACTGGTTAGGGTTAAAGTTCCTTGGGGTTTTATGGTTAAATTTTGAGTCCAGCTTAAGGTTAAAGGTTATGTTTATGTTAATATGGTTCCAAAGGTATATCTCATGAAAAAGTCATGAGACCAGGTTGTCTATACTATGATTGACTACTCCTGTCTCAACAACATTGTAAAGTCAAAATATGTTTATTTTGGCTCTATATACTGTATATTGTCTTCTGGATACAAAATGCCATGCCTAATCAGGATGAGGTAAATTACAGAATTATACGTTATTGAAACTGTAGTATTACATTAAAGCATAACCCTTACAAAAATGGATTACAGGCTGAAATACTGGCATCCTTTGATGTTTGGTTTGGCTTTGTTGACTCTATAAAAAGAGACAGGCCGTCTTAGTCCACTATTTGATACCCTGTAATGTACAAAATTACACAAGTTTCCCCTACCTAAAGATTTGCATTATGGCTAATGCAAATGGTTGGGCCTAATTGCATTTGGTGGGAGATTTTCAATTGACCTCTGAAGAATGTGTTGCCCTATGTACCAGCCCATTGATTGAGTTGTTGTGTGCTACAGTATGCATTAGAGAGGGAACACTTATGGGTATGTCTCCTGGCAACTCTCTGGCCTAGTTCTTTCTGCTTCATTCCAGTTTGGAATAGCTCAATGACATTGAAAGTACTAAAGAAAGTAATCAATACGAAATAAATGATTTTAACTTTAATTTCCCCCCAAAACTGCATACAGATTTGCTGCATACGTGACCTATATTAAGGCATCATGTGTTAATGTCCTTGACTATGCAGAATAAGCAAACAACTTATGCAAATTGACTTTACATTTGCCATTTCAAATTTATGCGAGCAGGTGAAGCACTCTCTCTATGATCCTCGGATATCAGTCTGCATCTGAACAGGGTTTCTCAATTTCAATTTCCGGTTGAGTCATCTCTGTCGCCGTCCTCACATGTTTTGTTGATCTTCTCATCATTCATTATTTAGTTGAGCTGAGATCTAAAATGTGCAACAAAGTGGAAGATTTCATCAGACCGTTACTGGCGCTGAACCCACTGAACCCACTGAACCCGAGAGTAGAGTCTTTATTGATAGATTATTGACAGAGTTTGATAGCAGCTTTAATAGACGCTCTCTTGGTATAGGGTATATTTCCTAAATGGTTTCAGTTTTTATTCCTCCATGATGCTTCCTAGAGCACTGCTGTTCTCGTACACCATGCTTTGGAGATTATCTACATCGTTTTGCATGGTGTGCTCTGTGATTATAAGGATTTTGAGTTTATTTGATGTTTTCTTGACGCTGTTGTTAAGATCTATAGTTTTTTCTTCAAGGATCTCTGCTATGCACTAGTGGTGTTTTTACAAATCTAGCAACGTGGGTTGGAGACTTTGGGAAGTTCTTAGTTGAGAGCGGCCATCTTTCTCTTTCCCCTTGTGTTTGTTCACAGGGAGGCATGATCGCTTTGCTCCTCTCCATCCTCTGCCTGGTCCTCATCCTCTACACACGCAGGCGGTGGTGCAAACGCCGCCGTGTGCCCCAGCCCCAGAAGAGCGCCAGTGCAGAGGCGGCCAATGAGATCCACTACATCCCTTCGGTATTGATGGGGGGCCAGGCCAGGGAGAGCCTGAGAAACTCCAGGGGCCAGGGCCACAATTCCAGCGGCACGCTCAGTATCCGAGAGACTCCCATCCTGGATGGCTACGAGTATGACATCACTGACCTGAGACACCACCTGCAGAGAGAGTGCATGAACGGAGGAGAGGACTTTGCCAGCCAGGTCACACGCACCCTGGACTCTCTTCAGGGCTGCAATGACAAGGCCAGCATGGACCTGACACCTGGTGAGTGTAGGTACAAGCACAAACACACACACACACAGCTATGTCTTACTATACTTGTGAGGACTTTTTGGGGACCAACAATTGATTCCCATATCAAATTCTATTTTCTCTAACCCCTGACCTTAACCCTAAATATAACCCTAACCTTAACCCCTAACCCTAATTCTAAACCTAACCCCTAAGCCTAAAATAACCTTTTTACAAGTGAGGACCGGCAAAATGTCCTCACTTCTTTGAATTTTAGTTGGTTTACTGTTCTTGTGTGGACTTCTGGTGCTTACGAGTATAGTACTACACACACACACACACACACACAAACACAGACAGAAACACTCTAGCGCAATCCCCATTTACATTTAGCTGCGGGATTAATTTTTTTCTTGAGCGGATGGTTGGGGGGCCGGAACATAGATATAAATAATTTGTACACTGCAAATGAATAGCAACAATCCCAAACAGATATCGTATTTGACAAAAACAGAATAATTTCAAACCTTGATTACACACTGTAGAGTACGTGACCCACCACCTGTATTCGGTCCTATGTAGACACATTTTTTTATTTTTTATTTTTTACATTGGATACAAGATGAAACTCAGAGTTAGAAATTGGTATATCATACACTGCATTTGAGGAACAATGGGAAAGTAATTCTGCTTTGAAAGTTAATAAACTTTTACCTACTGGAAGTCCCTTCTTTGTCTACACCCATTCAGCATTGTTCACACCCTCTCAAATCTTAGCCCCACCCATCTCTTTAAGGGTTCACATGCGAGGTCATGTGCTAAACAGAGTGAGTAGTGTAATAAACAACCAAAGATTTCAAGACTAAAAGTGGTAAATGGCTGCCGTGTTACGAGCTCCAAATCAACTGTGCTATTTTCTTAGTTTTTAAAAATGTTTGTAACTCATTTTGTACATAATTTTGCTGCTACCGTCTCGTATGACCGAAAAGAGCATCTGGACATCAGAACAGCGATTACTCACCTCGAACTGGACAAAGATTTTTTCTTTAATGAGTCTGACGCAAAGTATATACTGCTTTGTTGAGACAAGGCCCAAATCCCCATCATCCGCGTGAAGAAAAGACAGAGAAAAAGGGGGAGGAGTGCAGTGTGCCTGGTAAGAATTCGCTGACGAGTAGGTAAACCATCACTACCCTCCGTATTATTGGCCAACGTGCAATCATTGGAAAACAAACTGGATGATCTACGATTAAGACTATCCTACCAACGGGACATTAAAAACTGTAAATTCTTATGTTTCACTGAGATGTGGCTAAACGAAAATAATGAATAATATAGAGCTGGCTGGCTTCTCCGTGCATCGACAGGACAGAGCATCTACTTCTGGTAACATGAGTGGCTTGTGTGCGTCTCTATTTGTTAAAAAACTGTTGGTGCGCGATGTCTAAGATTAAAGAAGTCTTGAGGTATTGCTTCCCTGAGGTAGAATACCTGATTATAAGCTGTAGATGTAAAGATCGTCTGAACACTGAACAAAACAACAAATGACAAACGAACAGTCCCGTAAGGTGAATGAAAAAATACTAAACAGGAAATAAACACCCACAACTCAAAAGTGAAACCAGGCTACCTAAGTATGATTCTCAATCAGGGACAACGATTGACAGCCAGCCCCAGAAGAGCGCCAGTGCAGAGGCGGCCAATGAGATCCACTACATCCCTTCGGTGTTGATGGGGGGCCCAATCAGGGACAACGATTGACAGCTGCCTCTGATTGAGAACCATACCAGGCCGAAAACAGAAAATCCCAAATTATAGAAAAAATAACATAGAAAACCCACCCAACTCACGCCCTGACTATACTAAAACAAAGACATAACAAAGGAACTAAGGTCAGAACGTGACAGTAAACCACACTATATACCGAGAGTTATCATCTATATTATTGGTAGCCATCTATTTACCACCACAAACCGACACTGGCACTAAGACCGCACTCAGCCAGCTGTATAAGGCCGTAAGCAAACAAGAAAATGCTCATCCAGAAGCAACACTCCTAGTAGCCGGGGACCTTAATAAATGCAAACTTAAATCCATTTTACCTAATTTACCAACATGTCACATGTGCAACCAGAGGGAAAAAAACTCTAGACCACCTTTACTCCACACACAGAGACGCATACAAAGCTCTCCCTCACCCTACATTTGGCAAATATGACCATAATTCTATTCTCCTGATTCCTGCTTAGAAGCAAAAACTAAAGCAGGACGTGCCAGTGACTCGCTCAATACGGAAGTGGTCAGATGACACGGATGCTAAACTACAGGGCTGTTTTGCTAGCACAGACTGGAAGATGTTCCAGGATTCATCCAATGGCATTGAAGAGTATACCACCTCAGTCACTGGCTTCATCAATAAGTGCATCGATGACGTTGTCCCCACTGTGACCGTACGTACATATCCCAACCAGGAGCCATGAATTACAGGCAACATTCACACTGAGTTAAAGGCTAGAGCTGCCGCTTTCAAGGAGCAGGACATTAATCTTATATTATGCTTATAAGAAATGTAGCTATGCCCTCAGACGAACATTCAAACAGGCAAAGCGTCAATACAGGACAAAGATTGAATCCTACTACACCGGCTCTGACGCTCGTCGGATGTGGCAGGGCTTGAAAACTATTACGGACTACAAAGGGAAACCCAGCCATGAGCTGCCCAGTGACATGAGCCTACCAGACTAGCTAAATGCCTTTTATGCTAGCTTTAAGGCAAGCAACTGTAACGGCTGTCGTCTGGAGATAGAGAGGAGGACCAAAGCGCAGCGTGGTATTATTCATTGTAGTTTAATAAAGAATGAATACTGAAACAAAAAACAATACACGACAAACGAACAGTTATGAACGGTGCAACAAAACACAGAACAGAAAATAAACACCCACAAAACCCAGGTGGAAAAAGGCTACCTAAGTATAATTCTCAATCAGAGAATCCGTCAGGGCCAGACGGATTACCAGGCCGTGTACTCTAAGCATGCCGGACCAACTGCCAAGTGTCTTCACTGACATTTTCAACCTCTCCCTGACTGTAAATACCTACATGTTTCAAACAGACCATCATAGTCCCTGTGCCCAAGAAAGCAAAGGTAACCTGCCTAAATGATTACTGCTTCTTAGCACTCACGTCGGTAGCCATGAAGTGCTTTGAAAAGCTGGTCATGACTCACATCAACACATCATGCCAGAAACCCTAGACCCACTCCAATTTGCATACCGCCCCAACAGATCCACAGATGACGCAATCTCAATCACACTCCACACTGACCTTTCCCATATGGACAAAAGGAATGCTGTTCATTGACTACAGCTCAGCGTTCAACACTATAGTACCCACAAAGCTCATCACTAAGCTAAGCACCCTGGGACTAAACACCTCCCTCTGCAACTGGATCCTGTACTTTCTGATGTGCCACCCCATGTGATAAGAGTAGGCAACAACACATCTGCCACTCTGATCCTCAACACTGGAGCCCCTCAGGGGTGCGTGCCTAGTCCCCTCCTGTACTCCTTGATCACCCACGACTGTGTGGCCAAGCACGACTCCAACACCATTATTAAGTTTGCTGACGACACAACAGTGGTAGGCCTGATCACCGACAACGATGAAACAGCCAATAGGGAGGAGCTCAGAAACCTGGCAGTTTGGTGCCAGGACAACAACCAAGTTCTGTGGTGTCCAACGAACTATCAGAACTATCAGGTCCCCAGATCCTCAAAACGTTATACAGCTGCACTATCAAGAGCATCTGGTTGCATCACCACCTGGTATGGAAACTGCTCGGCATCTGACCGTAAGGCGCTACAGAGGGTAGTGCGTACGGCCCAGTACATCTCTGGGGCCAAGCTTCCTGACATCGAGAACCTATATACTAGGCAATGTTAAAGGAAGGCCCAAAAAATGGTCAAAGACTCCAGTCACCCAAGTCATAGACTGTTCTCTCTGCTACTGCACGGCAAGCGGTACCGGAGCAGCAAGCCTAGGACCAAAAGGAGGCTCCTTAACTTCTACCCCTAAGCCATAAGACTGCTGAACAATTCATGAAACTGCCACCCGGACTATTGACACCCCCACATTGCCCCCCCGCTGAACAATTCATGAAACTGCCACCCGGACTATTGACACCCCCCACATTGACCCCCCTATGCAAAGTCACTTTACAAATGACCTCGACTAACCTGTACCCCTGCACATTGACTTGATACCGGCACCCCCTGTTTATAGCCTCTTTATTGTTATATAATTCTTTTTAAGTGCAATTTTAAAGCTAGTTTCCTTCAATTTTACACATTGTGCAATAGCTTGTGGCTATTGACTCAAACATTATAACAAAATCAATGGAGGCCTGAATGCATCCTGAATGAATTTGGGATTTTTTTTTTATTCTCCCTGACTGTCCTTGTTTTTTTGGTGTGATTGTTAGTTCTCAAAGATTATCTTATTTAAAAATACACTGAGTATACAAAACATTAGGAACATTCTGGTGAGCAAGGGTTTATTTAATCTTCAAGGCAAAATACACTGAGTGTACAAAACAATAAGGACACATAAGGACCATGACATAGACTGACCAGGTGAATCCAGGTGAAAGCTATAATCCCTTATTGATGTCACTTGTTAAATCCACTTTAATCAGTTTAGAAAGATTTAAGTGCCTTTGAACGTGGTATGGTTGTAGGTGCCAAGCACACCGGTTTGTGTTAAGAACTGCAGCAGTGCTGGGTTTTTCATGCTCAACAGTCTCCCGTGTGTATGAAGAATGGTCCACCACCCAAAGGACATTCAGCCATCTTGACACAAATGTGACAAGCATTGCAGTCAACGTGGGCCAGCGTCCCTGTGGAATGCTTTCGACACCTTGTAGAGTCTATGCCCTGATGAATTGAGGTTGTTTTGAGGGTAAAAGGAGTGGGAGGGTGCAACTTAATATTAGGAAGGTGTTTCTAATGTTTGGTGTACTCCGTGTATACAAGTCCATTATATTTTCTACACACTTTATAACAGTTTTTTTTATTTAAGAAATATCAGCCCACCAACCAATACAATGTTATCTAGTTGTGACAGGAAATGATAGATTATTCCCTGTTTCAAGACCTATACCATTATAAGAACACTTGTTGTTGCCTCTGCCAGTCTGTGTTAAATCTCTTCCGTTCTTTTTCACGTTTGTCTTGTTTTATTGGGTTGATTTTCATCTCTCATTTATCTCCCGAATAATGATTGTTCTGTCATCATCAGGGAGTGACAATACAAAGTTGTCCCTAATGAGCAAGTACAAGGAAAACATCATCGCCACCAGCCCCATCGGCAGCAATCACCTGCAGCAGAACACTCTCCTCCTCCACAACACCTCCTCCACTGGCCAACGAAAACAACGTCTGTCCAGCAAAACTCGTGGTGAGTCATCCATCTATTTGATCCATATCCACTCTCATTCTTGACCATTGTCACGTGTACCAGTAAAAGACTATATCTGCTTCCCAATGACACCCGATATTCTGTTTAAAGTGCACTTCTTTTGACATGGGCTCATAGGGCTCTAGTCAAAAGTAGTGCACTATATAGGGAATAGGGTTCCATTTGGGATGCAGACCCATGAAAGACAAAAAGACTGGAAAAGCAGGGCATGCCATTCTGAAATGAGACACCAGTTCATTCAGTTGACCCTGATCATAATCCATGACTGACAAGTGTGAATGGTTTATTTTCAGGTTAGAAAAGCAATTCTAGTTGTGTAGGATGTTATTGGGAGGTACAAATGGCAATGTCACGCTAACCAACTAACTAAGCATTCAGTGGAAACTAGTGAACTAAAGAGCTGTTGTGTAGTCATTTTACAGTTATATAGTGTCTACCATTATATAATTTCCGTCTCATTTTGTGAATAGTGAGAAACAAACACGACTCTGGTTTTCAGATACTGTTCCTTTGCATTCTTATCCTCATGTACTTTGTGACTCTCAGTGAGCCGAGGAGAATGTTTCCTTTTCTGACCTTGGTTGAAAACCTGTATAGTGAATATGCACCTGCAATGGCTTTTGTTCCATAATGAGAACTTAAATCAAAGCTCGCTGAGGAAGAAAAAAAGAAACCCAACAAACCCTTTTATCAATAATAGACTGAGAACAGAGAGAGCAGTGTACTTAACACAGCACACTAATGACATTTTCACTTGGTATTCCAGGAAGCTTGTTAGGCAAAACAGAACATAAATGAGCTGATCACTTTCAGGACAGAAAATACTAAAGATCCAATCTGTTTGGTCTTAATTCAATAACAAAATAAAAGCATACCATGTCTGCAAAAAAAGCCTCTCTGTCTCTCAAGAGTTGTGAGCAGCCTTTGGTCTTCTGCTCTCTGAGAGGAATCTCTGACAGCCCTACGGCCAACTCTGAAAGAGATTGCTGCCTTCAGAATTAAAGCACATTTTTCTCATTCATTTAGTTAAATTTGTTGATTTGGTAGATTAGAGGACAAAGCACAATGAAGGAAAACTGTCAATTCACTATTGGTTTATCTGCTGTTGATGTTTAAAACTGTGAAACAGCGGATCCCCTTGTGACAGCTTTTTTCTCCACAACAAAATCCTCTGTGGTTCTGTACAAAGTGTACACAGGCCAGTATATCTGAATGACTAAGCCCGAGGTTGTGTTTGCTTATGTTTGCTCTATTGTTTTGTTTGGACTTGCATTTTAATCCGAGTGTTAAAATATGCACATGCACATACACATGTAAGGTCCTTTTGCTATTCTCAGTGGATATTTAACAGCGTTTAGGACTGGAGGGAAGCTTTTATGCCACAAATGTTGATGCCTCCTTCAAATGTGCTGCGCAAAGTGTATGGCAAGCCAAACAACGAGGTTGGAGGTAGGGCAGAGTCTTTGCCACAGCTGTTGTCTGTTTGGTGTTTGTTGTCTGCTTCCAGGAGCCCTTGTCTTTTTATACAGAACCCTTAAGTCTGTTGTTGTTCCTAACGGTGTTAGACTCAAAGCATCGTTAGTCTACCATTTTAATTGTAGCATACAATAGGGATACTGAAATAAAATTGCTCCACAAAATATTTGAAACAACAAGCCCAAAGATGAAGCTATGTCTGAATTTGGAGTCAGAAGTCACAATAGTTTTTTAATGTTAACGCTTTTTGAGATGTTCAAGATTCTCATCTGTGTCCCAGCAGTACTTCTCATGCAATCACCTGGTCTATTTACATATGTTGGAGTCACTCTAGTGTGCTTCTCTCTACAGTTGTTGTGGTTACAAGCCTTCTGTCAGATATCTTTTGGTAGTACTCCTGTGGGTTCTTGCAGCTCTCCTCATGAGCGATTGTCATTCCAGTATCATTCTCTCTGCTGCCAAAAGTACTCTATATTTATTGAGATCCGGCCACCGAAAGCTCAGAACAAAATAACTTTGTTGTAAGATGTGTTTACACCTGCAGTGCATGCTGCACCTGCAGTGCATGCTGAGTGCTAAAGCTACATTATGTGTTGAATATTTAAAAGAGCCCATCTTTTATTTGTTGCCATAGAGCTTTGGACCTTTGGTTCCTTGCCTAATTGTTGAGGCAAATACAATCTCTTCAAACTGCTGCATGTAATTTGTCGTTAATTAATTGAAGGTGCTTTCATTCTCCTTTGTAACCTAGACAAAAACACATTGTATCCTGTAAGTGTCATTTGGAAATTTCTTTCACCTTCTTTCACAATTATAGTTTTTGTCCTTGATGAAAATAATTATTTAAATGTTGTTTTGTCAGGAATTTCTATAAAGCATAAATGTGTGTTAAATCATTTTTCAATGGTGTTTCTATTGTTTTTGTAGTTTATAGTTGTGTGTTCAAATTGTGTGTTCCCTTTGCATATTGTTATCAAGTCAATGTCGTTCTGCTGAAACAATGCCGTAGTAATGCCATCTTGTACATGAAACACCTTTTTCTTTACAGTACTTTTCAAGACAGTGCTTCCACTTTGTCCGATTTGTATGTTTGCCAGAGACATTTTTATTCACCCTTTCTTTTGGAGAAACCTTTTGTCTATTAATTAAATACAATCTCTTGGTTTGGATTTTTAACGCTATTGTCAATTCGAAATGAAGTAAATGGTGCTAGTATTTCAAGCTTACTTTGTGATAGCTAGAACACTAAAACTTGTAATAGGAGCTATATCACATCCTCTTTAAATTATACATTTCAATGTTCATGTTTCTACCAAAACACAACCATTCCAATGTAGCCTGTATAGCCTATTCAAAACAATTAGATATATTTGTTCACAAAACCAACATCTTTTAATCTAATGGCTTCAATGAGATGACTGTCAACATTTATCAGTTTATTGTCCCCTGCATTGTACCAGAACAGGACCATCGTCCATCTCTGTAACGGATAGTGGATTTAAAGTCAAAATATGGACTGACATAAACTGTATTATCCCCCTACTGAGGATACCCACTCCACAGTCCGGTCTTATCATGGATCTCTCTTCCTCGTGCAACATAATCAAAGTATTTGTCCTGTACTGCACAGGGCAGGGTAAACTGAGTTTGTATCCCAAATGGCACACTATTGACTATACATGACACTACTTTTTGACTCTGGTCAAAAGTACTGCACTATATAGAGAATACGGTGCCATTTGGGACTTCGCTAGAGTCATGTTGGTTTAATTTGTTGCGACAGAATACGACTGGATATATGCTGTTGTTATTGTGACTTTAATACTTTCCACCCTTCTACCTCATGAATCCATTTATACATGACTTCCCGAGAGAGGCTATAGCTGTATGTCTTGTATAGAATATACTGAAGATAGACATTTTTTATAAAAGCTGAAGTTATAAAAGCTGAAATTTAGCCCACTGTTCCAGTTATTATTTCCATTGGAACCAGAGCATGATCAAAATATGAAAATGTAACAACAATCTGCTGTTTAACAGACTCCAAAACATGCCATTATGTTTTGCATGTACAATATGGCTTACACTGCAACAAGCAGTACAATATATTGTGTAACTCACAGCTCCAATCAGCTCTCTTAATGAAACATTAATTAAAGGTAGTGCTGAGCGATTAGCTGAAATTTCGGATATTTTTCAGTTTTTAAACAACTAATTGACTGACAGATTTTTTTCTGTGAGCTCAATGCGCACATCGCACATTTCTCTAAAGATAAATCAGATCCAGCCTGAACGGTGCGATGTAATAGGGAGGTGTAGTTTGCCAACAGGCTGATATTCTACATAGTTTAGCACATAAAACGTGGTAATTAACTACAATGACCATAATCCATTGTGCATCTACTTGTCTGGTCTGTGTTTCTTTTACACCTGCTACTGAGAAGAGACAAATGTGCAATCGTGAGGTGATATAGAGAGCAGCTGTTGGTTTGTGAGGTATCATTACCTGAAAATGTATAGTTGGTATTTAGCTGAACTGACAGCATAGGCAGCAGCTCTATAGAGATGAGATGACTTGGAATGAAATGATAGTCATCAACTAAAACAAATGTAATATACACAACAAATGAAATATTTTATTATCGTGATGTAAATAAATGATGATTAATAAGTGATAAGCAGTAATGGGCAGACACTACCATTATGGGACATTTTTTTTCTGTGTTGTTACAGCATTCAATACACATAATGCACAATGTATGGAATGTTTAAAAATAATAATAATCGAAATCGAAAATCTTGATTGGTTTTTAAAAATCTAACCGAACCACTAATTGCTCAGCACTAATTAAAGGTCACATTTAGTGGTAAAGGAACATATATATTAGTACAGATGCCTCAAGTTCTCAGTTTCACTATCAACATTTTGACACAGCAACACATTTTAAACCTTCAGGCAAGGTAAATAATCTAATCCACACCTTTCATAATTATTTTAGCATTTTCCTCCCACATTTGTTGATGTTTCTTTTCGATTGCCACTTAAAGTGTCGACATGATCCTCAGATCATCGATAAAGTGAGGAAAACGGTCAATATGTCATTCCCATGGGACAGCTATTCGGGGGTTTATAGCTCTCCTCTTCTACTTGCCATTTCACAGTAATGATTACATATGGCAATTAATATGGTGATGTAGAAAACAAAACCTGAACAACCTTGGTGTATAAATTGCTCAAAATCAAGTGCAGCATGTGTAGATGGACATCCCATGCATTGCCATACAAACAGAACAGCGAAGACAAACTTATTGTGATGAGAGCTTTGTGTTGTGAATTCTGCAGTGGGTTCAACCTTCTTGAACCCAGACGGGGACTCTGGCACGGAGGCCGACAGCGAACCTCAGCTGACCTTTTACACTGACCCCAATCGCAGCAGGCGCCGCAGCCGAGGTATGAGAAATGGTAACGCCAACAGCGCGTGGGGCTCAGGGGGTAAGGAAGGAATATTATACTGTACATACATCATCTTATTTCATACTCGCATGATGACAATGAAAAATACATACATCAGAGTAGATGAATGGACAACAAATGTATGTGCTTACAGTGCTTGAGACACATACTGTACACGTTCACATTAGTGGTGCGCAGGTCAGTTGTTTGTTCACCCACACCCACCCGTAACCCATCCACAACCGCCCGACTATATGTAATAAAGTGAAAATCTGAGGCCTGACCCTAACCCCCAAATGTAGAAAATGCGCTATAGAATAATACAGTCAAAGACGGCGGAATCTTTTTTGGACACGGGGTTCAGGATCTTTTTTTTGCCTGCTATTTGTTAGTCAACTTTTCTATAATTAGATACACGTGGTTTCTCTTCTGCCATTATACACTGAGTGTACAAAACATTTAAGAACACCTTCCTAATATATTGAGTTCCACCCCCTTTTGCCCTCAGAACAGGCACAATTCGTCGGGGCATGGACTTTACAAGGTGTTGAAAGTTCCACAGGGATGGTGATCATAACTTTCAACTGGAGTCGCCTGGCCAGTCTATGTCTTGGAAAAAGCAGGTGTCCTTATTGTTTTGTACACTCAGTGTATGTTGCCCTTGAAGACTAAGTGAACCCTTGCTTACCAGAATAATGTCATACATTGATAGAATGATTGCTTCAATCTAGTTGACAAAGTTCTCTGTCATCTTCTTTTGCGGAGAAAAGATGTTTAAGGATGGGAGAAAATGTAATAACTCAAAAACGGGAAAGATTTTCTGTGCAAATGATATCAGTTTGAGAAAGCTGTAAAAACAACCCAACATGTTTCTGATAAGATTTCAGTTCGGCTTGAATGCATATTCTATATGGTTAAAATACTATGAGCTTTTATGATGCTGATAAAGATAGCACCTCTACAGATGGCATCTAATCTAGCATTCGCATTCTCGCAAGATGCTGAAAGAAAGAAATCATATTTCTCCACTCCTGTTCCCGAGTCAAAATGTTTGACCATTAGGCTACAGTTCCCTTGATTTGCCATAGGCCTATTTGAATTCCCCGTCTTGTGACTGTAGAATTTGTAGGCCTATAGCGCCTCACAATTACCACACATAACATAGCCTGCTATCATCCTCTTTTACCACTTCACCTCATCTTTCCCAAACATTACTTTTCTGTCCCTCCCTTCTCTTTATTTTCAACTCTCCTTTCACAGCTTTTCTCATATTGAATGAAATAAACTCAGACGTTGTCCTTTTTGCCTCCGTGGATTGATGTTAACATTTTCTGCCTATTCCCAAAAGCATTTGGCGCTTGACGTGTAGGCTATTTGGTGAGCGTACAGCTAGGGCCCTAAAGCTTAGGCTTATACACTAATGCCAGATAGCTTCAAATAATTTAAGAAAAACCTCAATGTAGCCTATAGATATAAATTGCACTAGAATGATATATTTATGGATTTCAATGGTATTGTTTTCTCTTTATTCTACCCGCCCTCCAACCACACAATATTTAATGACCCTAAACCCGTCTGCCCAGCAGATATAACCACGGTGACTGTGGGTTATGAGTCAACCCGCGCATCACTAATAGACATGCATTCAAACATTCTCTCTTTGCTAGTAATCATGGTTGTTGTAAACAATGTGTTGTGTTCTAACCCATGTGAGTATGTGTATGGTTCTGCCATGTGCCTAACTAAAGACAGTAGCGTGTCTAGCGTTGTAATGTTTAAAGTAAAGGAAGCGATTGGCTGGTTGTTGTGTAACTGTAAATACAGCATGGGGGCAACAGTATGTTTGTGAGCATGCTATACATCCTTGGTGCTGTGATGTACAGTAATGATGTGGGGGAACCAAATGCCCCTAACACTGAGCTGTCAGCCTACAAGCATCTGAACGGCCAAACATAGCATCCCTGCCTCAACATCCGCAACAGCACCTCCAACCAATTAAGCTTTTGATATCTGCACAGGTCTCACAAACACAGCAAGTAACTAACACCTTTAATTAGTAAAAAGGTTAAGAATAGAAGGTGCGTTTCTACACATTCCCTCGCACATTACTTGAACAGCGAAACTGATCAAAATAAATGATGATTTGATCAGACTGTACATTGTTTCTTTTTGGTTAGTGTGTTTTTATCTGGATAGCTGAAATGATATTGCCGAAACGCAATATCATCTGTAGCAGTGGTCACCAACCGGTCAAACAAATCAAGTACTTACCGCTGGCCAATTAGATAGCTCAGATCGCAATGTCTGCACAGTTTCTTCGAGCCTTAAGCCTCGAGCCCACAGCGAAGTTCATATTGTGAGATTTCAAAACGTTTAATACCACGACTAGAGAGAGACTCAGCGAATACAGCAAAGAGCTGCTGTTTTTATGAGTAAGTTCATGTTTAAGTTGTTGTTCACCACTGTCAACACTTTGTTCAACCCTTTTATAAGCCATAAAATGTGCGTTCCCCCTAGGCCTACATCCACTCGTGCTACAACCAGCACTGCAGCTGCAATGAATGAGTATAGCAAAAGTGTTTCGATAAGCTTAGTGATTTGCGTCTTTTTTAACATCGAGGAATGTTTCACTTTCTCTGGTCATAAGATTAACAGCATGAATTGGTGCATGAGACAAAAATAATGCAGTGCTAATTGAGTTCTGCCATCAGCTGGTTGACTGTGTCCCCTTTTCTCAGCAAGCGGAGGGACGGGAAGCCTCACCGCTGCTTTCTCCCTCCTTCCCTCCCTCCTCTCAGACTGACCATCAGATGCAGACCATCAGTCCAGTCAAATAAAGAAAGCAAATTATTATGCTCACTCAGCTGTGCCTCACAAGTAATACAACACATGATCTATTACCAGTGTGATTATATACCTGAAATTGGTCTGAGAAGAACAACTTTGGCAGGGCAACTCAAGCATAGTCAATATGCAGTCATAATGTATTGGACCTATAGCCTACTGTGCAAACCTCATTGCTACGGTACTGTTTTTAATAGGTTCATGTTGCATAGGCTTACGTTTTTTAAGTCATGTTGTAAAAAAAATCTGAGCAGTAGATCTCGGCTTGCATTTTGACTAAAAAAGTGATCTTGACTCAGAAAAGGTTGGTGACCACCGATCTATAGATTTGAAAAACAAAATGTTCAGAGAGTGTCATAATGATGGGATGTGCTTTTCAACCCTTCTTTTTTTAAATAAAATATTTGAATGGATCAATTTTGAGTCTTTGTGTCATCATGAGATTGTTTCCTTGTAATATGTTGCTGAATTTGTTTTACAAGTTAGGTCTTGGTATTACTCTGTAGTATTTGGTTTTTAAGGATTGCCTTTAAGATATATCCTGAAGGACAGTAACCGAGTAACATTGGATAGGGATAAAGAATCACTTCTAGCAGAGCTGGAGGCTGTTATTGGCTTCCTATATTTGAGGCCAAATTGTTGTGGGTTGGGGTGTGTCTGCATGTGTGTGTTTGTGTTTGTGCATGCTATAGGTAGGAGACTTCCCACTCTTCATTAAAAGGAATGAATGATGAACTCTGGTGGCGCTACACCCAAGCAGTTGGCAGGAAAGGAAAAGAACACAACCTCTGAAATGCTCTCATTTGGGCTCTTTTCTTTTTTCCCCTTCAGCACATAATGGTGGCTGGTGGCTGGGGCACCCTTCAAAGGTACACTTTTATCACCCCACCAGCGAGACTTGGCAAGTCAAATCTCCCAAAGCTACCGGTTTGATACAGAGGTCCCTTTCATGGGCAGTAAGCCCAGCCCAGTGATGACTTGTTTGTAAGCGACTCCCTTGGTGGAGGTGCTAGAGGGAATGAAGGGTGCATCCCCACTCCCTATTATGGCACTACATTCCCTTTATAGTGCACTACTTCTGACAAGAGCCCCATGAGCCCTCGTCAAAAATAGTGCACTATAAAGGGAATAGGGAGCCTTTGGGTGCATAGCCACAGTGTGGTCACAGCTTCACGTGCTTCCTCTTTGTTGTCTGTGTCCTTCTCTTTGCCAGCAGGTTCCCCACGAAGCCCCATCAATAAGACCACCCTGACTTTGATCAGCGTTGTCAGCTGTGTGATCGGCCTGGTGTACTCCTCACACCTCTCCTGTGGCCTCAACGTCAGGGTCATCCTCCATGTGCCCGAGCACCTCATCGCAGACGGTAAGGGGCAGGCACCTGCCCTCCTGAAAACCACAGGGGTATAACTGTATAACTCCCAGCTAACGCACTCCCAGACAAACGGAAATGAGGAAATGTCACTAGGCTGATTCCACCTCTCTCTCTTCCCATGTGAGACCACAACAGATGTGCCCTCAAAGCATCAAAGCACAATCAGGCCAGGTTGTGGTGACCACCCACTGTATCATCACTCTTTCTGTCTCTACTTTCTGTGTGCTTGGGCTGGCTCGCTAATGAATTTCAGGGTAGCTAGCACCTGCAGAAAATCACTGCAGGCCAACTATTCACTCTTGGTTCATTGGCATTTTTTCCTCCATCATGGGAGCTGGCAGTGCAGATATATTTTGGAGTGTGACTTGCCTTACTCGTCTATCATTCTGGGCTTTAATTTGATTCATACCCGCCACTGCATTCTATGGATACTTCGGGTGGAATTATCATTCCAGAAGACATCCATGGGAAGCAACTTTGAAAAGAGATGAAATATTGTGAATTTTCCTTTTGAATCGCAGGGACTCAGATCGATTTAGAACGTGTCCATAAATGTCTACACAATCCTATCAGACTTAATGTAATATTATGGTTAAGTTGATAACAATCCATGTTTTTGCCTGTGAGAAGCTTATATTTATGCCACAGCTGTGTATAATATGCACCTTCAAAAATATTGAAATTAGTTGCCAGAACATTGTGTCCTATCCATCTATCTGCCTTTTTTTAATCTGGGGAAAACATAATAATCGGAAAATGTATTCTTTTTCCGCCTTGTAATAACAGTCTGTACTCTATGGACTGTTGAAGAGAAAGGTTAATCGAACTCCTGATGTACTGAACCTTTAATTGACCAGGTAGGTACTTAAACAGTATGTTTTCTAACAACCAACAACCCTTCCCTTGTCCTCAGGGTCCAGGTTCATTTTGCTGCAGGGCAGTCAACTGGATGCATCTGACTGGCTTAACCCAGCCCAGGTGTTACTATACTACCAGCAGAATGCCAGCGGGCCTTGGATCAATGAGCTGTGTGGCCGCCGCATTCTGGACCCCTGTGAACACCAGTGTGATCCAGAGACAGGTACTATATTGCATAATCACCAATTCTCACACTCTAACTCCGGGAACCAATTATATTGAATCTGTGTGCATTCACTTAACTTCAACATTGAATTCAATTGAATAAAAAAAATTGTGGAAGGGGTAATACAGTAAGATGTGCATTGCATCCACAGAGGATGGCACTTAATGCATTAATTCAAACACTTGTTACCAAAGTGGCCCTAAAATGTATATGAATGTACAGAAAACGAGAAAGATGCAAAACAGAATGGAATAATATATTTCTTGTTGTATCACAATCTTGTTGTATCACAAGAAAGTAAAAGTTTTTTGCAGCAAAGCCTTGATACAGTGTACAGTATAGCCATACTGTAAGAACCAGTATCTTGATCCTCAATTGGGTTGAATGTCCATTGATTAGTTTATTGAAATGATTCAGCATCACTTGTCAACTGTTACCGTTTTGATGAGCATGCACCGTTTTATAATTATTCCGAACAATAACCTTCTTCCCACAGCCAGTTGTTGACAATAGAGCTCTGCTTTGCCAGCAAAACAGTTTGTCCCTCCCCACCCACACCAGCTAGTTTATGTTGACACAGTCATACTTTAATTAAGCTACATCTAAAGCCAGTCGCAGTAAAATGAGCTCTTTTCAAACACAGCTGGGTACGAGAGATGAGATTGAAAAGCGATTCTCTGTCTTTTGAAATAGCTTGCAATTATGTTCAAGCATTGAGTTCACATACTCTTTAAAAATACCTCAAACTGTAGTTATAGATACACAAGATAATAATGATAGACATTGGACAATTATTTGAGCAAGTACAGGTAACTGCCAAAATAAAGGAAACACCAACATAAAGTATGGGCAACCACGAGCCATAACAGCTTCAATGACCCTCGTCATAGATCCTACAAGTGTCTGGAACTCCATTGGAGGGATGCGAGACCATTCTTTCACAATAAATTCCATCTTTTGGTGTTTTGTTGATGGTGGTGGAAAACACAGTCAAACCATTCAGTGACCACTCGTGCCCTGTGGTTGGGGGCATAGCCATGGCAGCCATATACAGTACCCTAAACATGATGAGATGTCAATTGCTTAATTACAGTAACTCAGGAAACACACCTGTCTGGAAGCACCTGCTTTCAATAACTCAAATCAAATCAAATTTTATTTGTCACATACAGATGGTTAGCAGATGTTAATGCGAGTGTAGAGAAATGCTTGTGCTTCTAGTTCCGACAATGCAGTAATAACCAACGAGTAATCTAACCTAACAATTTCACAACAACTACCTTATACACACAAGTGTAAAGGGATGAAGAATATGTACATAAAGATATATGAATGAGTGATGGTACAGAACGGCATAGGCAAGATGCAGTAGATGGTATCAAGTACAGTATATACATATGAGATGAGTAATGTAGGGTATGTAAACATTATATTAAGTGGCATTGTGTAAAGTGGCTAGTGATACATGTATTACATAAAGATGGCAAGATACAGTAGGTGGTATAGAGTACAGTATATACTGTACATATGAGATGAGTAATGTAGGGTAAACATTATATTAAGTGGCAGTGTTTAAAGTGGCAAGTGATACATTTTTTACATACATTTTTCCATTATTAAAGTATACTTTGTATCCCTCCTTTACTCAAGTGTTTTCATTATTTTGACAGTAACCTGTATGCTACTACACCTTCAAGTGGAGACCATAATTGTTAAACTACCTTTAAATTCCCCTATCCAACATACAGTATTAACTGTAAAATGGATCAATATAGACATTTAGACAATATAGATATATGTATATATATATATACAGTTCGGAAAGTATTCAAACCCCTTGACTTTTTCCACATTTTGTAATGTCACATTCTTATTCTAAAATGATTTAAATGAAATGGTTTCCTCATCAATCTACATACAATAACCAATAATGACAATGTTAGCACATTAAAAAACAGAAATACCTTATTTACATAAGTATTCAGGCCCTTTGTTATGAGACTTGAAATTGAACTGGTGCATCCTGTTTCCGTTGATCATCCTTGAGATGTTTCTGCAACTTGATTGGATTCCACCTGTGGTAAATTCAAATGATTGGACATGATTTGGAAAGGCACACACCCGTATATATAAGGTCCCAAAGTTGACAGTGAATTTCAGTGCAAAAACCAAACCATGAGATTGAAGAAATTGTCCATAGAACTGCAAGACTGGATTGAGACGAGGCACAGATCTGGGGAAGGGTACCAAAATTATCTGTAGCATTGAAGGTTCCCAAGAACACAGTTCTCTTCCTAGAGCTGGCCACCCGGGCCAAACTGAGCAATCGGGGAAGTAGGGCTTTGGTTAGGTAGGTGACAAAGAACCCGATGGTCACTCTGACAGAGCTCTAGAGTTCCTCTGTGGAAATAGGAAAACCTTCCAAAAGGACAACCATCTCTGCAGCACTCCACCAATCAGGCCTTTATGGTAGAGTGGCCAGACGGAAGACACTCTTCAGTAAAAGGCACATGACAGCAGCTTGGAGTTTGCCAAGAGGCACCTAAACACTCTCAGACCATGAGAAACAATATTCTTTGGTCTGATGAAACCAAGATTTACCTCTTTGGCCTGAATGCCAAGTGTCACGTCTGTAGGGAATCTGGCAGCGTCCCTACGTTGACGGAGCAAAGTGCAGAGAGATCCTTGATGAAAACCTGCTCCAGAGTGCTCAGGACCTCAGACTGGGTGAAGGTTCACCTTCCAACAGGACAACGACTCTAAGCACACAGACAAGACAACGCAGGAGTTACTTCGGGACAAGTCTCTGAATGTCCTTGACTTGCCCAGCCAGAGCTCGGACTTGAACCCAATCGAACATCTCTGAAAAGATCTGAAAATAGCTGTGCAACAACGCTCCCCATCCAACCTGATAGAGCTTGAGAGATTCTGCAGAGATGAATGGGAGAAGCTCCCCAAATACAGGTTTACCAAGCTTAGTGTCATAACCAATATGACTCGAGGCTGTAATTGCTGACAAAGGTGCTTCAACAAAGTCCTGAGTAAAGGGTCTTAATACTTATGTGAATGTCATATTTCAGTTTTTTTATTTTGAATAAACTAGCAAACATTTCAAAACCTTCTTTTGCTTTGTCATTATGGGGTATTGTGTGTAGATTGATGAGGGAAAAAAACGATTAATCAATTTTAGAATAAGACTGTAACCTAACAAAATGTGGAAAAGCCAATGGGTCTGAATACTTTCCGAAGGCACTGTATATACATAGAGTTGAAGTCGGAAGTTTACATACACATAGGTTGGAGTCATTAAAACTAGTTTTTCAACCACTCCACACATTTCTTGCTAACAAACTATAGTTTTGGCAAGTCGGTTAGGACATCTACTTTGTGCATGACTCAAGTCATTTTTCCAACAATTGTTTACAGACAGATTATTTCACTTACAATTCACTGTATCACAATTCCAGTGGGTCAGTTAACATACACTAAGTTGACTGTGGCTTTAAACAGCTTGGAAAATTCCAGATAATTATGTCATGGCTTTAGAAGCTTTTGATTGGCTAATTGACATAATTTGGGTCAATTGGAGGTGTACCTGTGGATGTATTTCAAGGCCTAACTTCAAACTCAGTGCCTCTTTGCTTGACATCATGGGAAAATCAAAAGAAATCAGCCAAGACCTAAGAAAAAATTGTAGACCTCCACAAGTCTGGATCATAATTGGGAGCAATTTCCAAACGCCTGAAGGTACCACGTTCATCTGTACAAACAATAGTACGCAAGTATAAACACCATGGGACCACGCAGCCGTCATATCGCTTGGGAAGGAGATATGAACGTACTTTGTGGGGAAAGTGCAAATCAATCCCAGAACAACAGCAAAGGACCATGTGAAGACGCTGAAGGAAACAGGTACAAAAGTATCTATATCCACAGTAAAATGAGTCCTAGCACGACATAACCTGAAAGGCCACTCAGCAAGGAAGAAGCCACTGCTCCAAAACCGTCATAAAAAAGCCAAACTATGGTTTGCAACTGCACTAAGATCGTACTTTTTGGAGAAATGTCCTCTAGTCTGATGAAACAAAAATATAACTGGTTGGCCATAATGACCATCGTTATGTTTGGAATAAAAAGGGGGATGCTTGCAAGCCGAAGAACACCATCCCAACCGTGAGGCGCGAGGGGTGGCAGCATCAATTTTTACTAGGATTAAATGTCAAGAATTGTGAAAAACTAAGTTTAAGTGTAATTGGCTAAGGTGTATGTACACTTCCGACCTCAACTGTATATTCTTTAATTTATATTCATTAATACTGCCAGGTGTTGTTGATGTTTTTCTGCTAGATATTTCATTATACTGGGTTGGTTATCACCAATGAAACCTGCTATATAGTAATGCTATAAAGGCCGTCATTGTAAATACGAATTTGTTCTTAACTGACTTGCCTAGTTATTTAAAGGTTAAATTTAAAAAAGTATATACATCTATATATATTTTTACATTAAAACAGACTGAGGGGAATGAGGGGAAACTGATATCAAAATAAAGTACAGCTTCTCATATTTACAAACAAAATAAAGTTGTAATTTATATTTTTCTTTAAATGTTTTGTAATTCACCATTGTTGTATACACAAAAAAATGATCTTTGTTTTGGCATTCTGTGTATCAATACACAGAATAGTGGCAGATTGTCATTGAATCCCTCAAATGATCAGTATAGTATAGAAAGTGTGTACCATGCTACTGATCACTATTGAATGCATATCCCATGTTAATGACTTTTGGGAAAAGGAGTTCTCTCCATGTTTGCATCCATAATTCAAGACGGACTGGTGTCTCTGGTGTACTGTGTGAATTACCAGACCTAAATGAATCAAAAGTTGGACCACTGGGACACACACTGCCTGCATTCCTCGAAATTGAATATGTAATTTCAGCCCCTCTCATTAAAATTAAATATAGAATAAGTGGCCTGATGCAATGCCTCAATAATTGCATTGTATTTTTCATATGATGCATTCTTAATGTAACCCCCGGTACTGCATCCCCCTCTTGCAGGGTTCTCGATACTAGCTAGCTACAAGACGGGCTCAATCCAATCCTTCTCAGGGAGAAGATACTGATGAAAACAGGGATGGGTTTTGACAATAACTGTGGTTCTACAAACATTAAAAAAGTTTGTGAATTTTAAACATACATTTGTGTGAGGGGAGTGCTGAAGGTGCTGTAGGCTGTTGTTTATGGCTTGTCTACTGCCAAATTCTGCTTCTCCTTGAAAGATATGGGACATTTATTACATATTAACAGACTTGTGTTATATCTGGTTTACATATGTTCCCCAGACCTGAACATTTTAATTTGATAAAATTTGACGGGATAATGGATAAACGCCATTGATACACCACATTACCAAAAGTATGTGAGTGTTGCAACCGAGGCTTACCACTTCGCGGCTGAGCCATTGTTGCTCCTAGACGTTTCCACTTCATAATAACAGAACTTGCAGTTGACCGGGGCAGCTCCAGCAGGGCAGGAATATACTGAACTCTTCAGTAAGGCCTTTCTACTGCAAATGTTTGTCTATGGCGATTGCATGGCTGTGTGCTTGCTTTTATACACCTGTCAGCAACGGGTGTGGCTGAAATAGCCGAATCCACTAATTGGAAGGGCTGTCCAGATACATTTGTATATATAGTGTAAGTTATTTAGTACATGTAGCGTAATTTTCTTTACTCGTGAAAGGTGGCACTGAAAAATCACAGGAGCGTTTTAAATATTAATGTATTGGGACAATTTACAAAATCTAACCTCTCTAACCTGGCAGCCTATCAGAAGATTAGAAGCATGGCTTTCAGATGCTTATTTTTGTACACCCTTGAGAGTAAATGTCATGCCTGTTCATGTGTTCTGTTGTATTGCCAGGTTAAGGTTAAGCTTGCACATGATTTATTGAAATGATTGATTAGCTTTTTTTTTAGCTTTTTGTTTTACCTGAATGAACATTAAATCTGTAACAACTTAAGGATAACCTAATAAAATAACCTTTTACCTACAATGAGTGTACAAAATATTAAGGACACCTGCTCTTTCCATGACATAGGCTAACCTGGTGAATCCAGGTGAAACTATGATCCCTTATTGATGGCACTTGTTAAATTCACTTCAATCAGTGTAGATGAAGGGGAGGAGACATGTTAAAGAAGGATTCTTAAGCCTTGAGACAATTGATACATGGATTGTGTATGTGTGCCATTCAGAGAGTGAATGGGCAAGACAAAATATTTAAGTGCCTTTGAACGGGATGGTAATAGGTGCCAGGTGCTCCGGTTTGTGTCAAGAACTGCAATGCTGCTGGGATTTTTACGCTCAACAGTTTCCTGTGTGTATCAAGAATGGTCCACCACCTGAAGGCCATCCATCCAGCCAACTTGACACAACTGTGGGAAGCTTTGGAGTCAACATGGGCCAGCATCCCTGTGGAACGCTTTTGACACCATGTCCGTGACCTGACGAAATGAGGCTGTTTTGAGGGCAAAAGGGGGATTGCAACTCAATGTTATGGAAGGTTTTCTTAAATGTTTTCTGTTTTGTACAGTCAGTGTATGTGCATGTGATACTAAAGAGCTAAGTCACATTCTATTGTCCAGATAGTCACCATTTCGTCACCAATGCTTGGCTGCATTGCTATGCCACTTCTGACACCAGTTTAATGGAATGATGACCATCTGAACAATGAAATGCTATTTGTCTCTTTAGAATCACATGCACATCTCTGTATCCTTTATCAAGGCCTCAAAACCAGCTTAATCTTTAATCTTTAATATCAATGCAACAGAACAATAGAACTGATGAACAGGCATGATATTTATTCTCACAGGTGGCCAAAAACAACTATCTGAAACCCATGCCTCCAATCTTCTGATAGGCTGCCGCCGCTACAATATTATAAATGTTACTCTTACACAGAGCAGCAAGCTAGCTAAAAGCTAGGCTAGTTTGAAGATTATGTAGCTAGCGAGCGACCTAAGCCAACACCTAATAATTATCATCATAATATTACAGTCATTATCATCACAATAAACTTTTCAGAATCAAAACGGAGGCTACAGTCATAATATAATTGGCTTGACAGCAGCCAATGTTGTATTATTCAACATTGCTATTGAAATAGTACTCATATAGGAATGGGTAATTGTTTACAAGTTTCTAGCCATCCCAGAAAGCCATTGCAGAAAACCACATATTTTCATCTTGTTTTGAGTCTGGTAGCGCAACAAATCCAACAGCGAAATAAATTAATATTGCTCCGCACGCACCAGCAAAAAGGTTCCTCCAGGAACTATTTGTTACATTGGAACATTAAAGGTACCTCATAGAACCCCTCAGCTAATCAAATGTGCAAATATGAACCCATTGACTGCAATGGTTCCTTGAGGAACTCAAGGGTTCCTTGAGGATCTGCAGGGCTCCTCGAGTCATCTCTAATTATAAGAGTGTATTTGGTTGAATTTTGAAGCTAACTCTGGTGAAAGTTCGAATTGGTATAACTCATCCTTTCACTTAATCCATATTTGTATACATGCACCAGCTGTCAAGGGAGTAAATTACCACTCAATCTGACGGAAGAGCTCAAAAAAAGAATCCCATTTGGAATTCATACTCTGAATACTTACATTTACATTTAAGTCATTTAGCAGACGCTCTTATCCAGAGCGACTTACAAATTGGTGCATTCACCTTAAGACATCCAGTGGAACAGCCACTTTACAATAGTGCATCTAAATCTTTTAAGGGGGGGGGGGGTGAGAAGGATTACTTTATCCTATCCTAGGTATTCCTGAAAGAGGTGGGGTTTCAGGTGTCTCCGGAAGGTGGTGATTGACTCCGCTGTCCTGGCGTCGTGAGTGTTCCACCATTGGGGGGCCAGAGCAGCGAACAGTTTTGACTGGGCTGCGCGGGAACTGTACTTCCTCAGTGGTAGGGAGGCGAGCAGGCCAGAGGTGGATGAACGCAGTGCCCTTGTTTGGGTGTAGGGCCTGATCAGAGCCTGGAGGTACTGAGGTGCCGTTCCCCTCACAGCTCCGTAGGCAAGCACCATGGTCTTGTAGCGGATGCGAGCTTCAACTGGAAGCCAGTGGAGAGAGCGGAGGAGCGGGGTGACGTGAGAGAACTTGGGAAGGTTGAACACCAGACGGGCTGCGGCGTTCTGGATGAGTTGTAGGGGTTTAATGGCACAGGCAGGGAGCCCAGCCAACAGCGAGTTGCAGTAATCCAGACGGGAGATGACAAGTGCCTGGATTAGGACCTGCGCCGCTTCCTGTGTGAGGCAGGGTCGTACTCTGCGGATGTTGTAGAGCATGAACCTACAAGAACGGGCCACCGCCTTGATGTTAGTTGAGAACGACAGGGTGTTGTCCAGGATCACGCCAAGGTTCTTAGCGCTCTGGGAGGAGGACACAATGGAGTTGTCAACCGTGATGGCGAGATCATGGAACGGGCAGTCCTTCCCCGGGAGGAAGAGCAGCTCCGTCTTGCCGAAGTTCAGCTTGAGGTGGTGATCCGTCATCCACACTGATATGTCTGCCAGACATGCAGAGATGCGATTCGCCACCTGGTCATCAGAAGGGGGAAAGGAGAAGATTAATTGTGTGTTGTCTGCATAGCAATGATAGGAGAGACCATGTGAGGTTATGACAGAGCCAAGTGACTTGGTGTATAGCGAGAATAGGAGAGGGCCTAGAACAGAGCCCTGGGGGACGCCAGTGGTGAGAGCGCGTGGTGAGGAGACAGATTCTCGCCACGCCACCTGGTAGGAGCGACCTGTCAGGTAGGACGCAATCCAAGCGTGGGCCGCGCCGGAGATGCCCAACTCGGAGAGGGTGGAGAGGAGGATCTGATGGTTCACAGTATCGAAGGCAGCCGATAGGTCTAGAAGGATGAGAGCAGAGGAGAGAGAGTTAGCTTTAGCAGTGCGGAGGGCCTCCGTGATACAGAGAAGTCTCAGTTGAATGACTAGTCTTGAAACCTGACTGATTTGGATCAAGAAGGTCATTCTGAGAGAGATAGCGGGAGAGCTGGCCAAGGACGGCACGTTCAAGAGTTTTGGAGAGAAAAGAAAGAAGGGATACTGGTCTGTAGTTGTTGACATCAGAGGGATCGAGTGTAGGTTTTTTCAGAAGGGGTGCAACTCTCGCTCTCTTGAAGACAGAAGGGACGTAGCCAGCGGTCAGGGATGAGTTGATGAGCGAGGTGAGGTAAGGGAGAAGGTCTCCGGAAATGGTCTGGAGAAGAGAGGAGGGAATAGGGTCAAGCGGGCAGGTTGTTGGGCGGCCGGCCGTCACAAGACGCAAGATTTCATCTGGAGAGAGAGGGGAGAAAGAGGTCAGAGCACAGGGTAGGGCAGTGTGAGCAGAACCAGCAGTGTCGTTTGACTTAGCAAACGAGGATC
The DNA here is from genome assembly GCF_034236695.1 of Oncorhynchus nerka. Classification (NCBI taxonomy): domain Eukaryota; kingdom Metazoa; phylum Chordata; class Actinopteri; order Salmoniformes; family Salmonidae; genus Oncorhynchus; species Oncorhynchus nerka. The sequence goes on along the minus strand of NC_088415.1, from coordinate 73,602,951 downwards.
GGATGTCGTCGACGTTCTTTTCAAAATGGTTGACGAAGTCATCTGCAGAGAGGGAGGAGGGGGGGAGGGGGAGGAGGATTCAGGAGGGAGGAGAAGGTGGCAAAGAGCTTCCTAGGGTTAGAGGCAGATGCTTGGAATTTAGAGTGGTAGAAAGTGGCTTTAGCAGCAGAGACAGAAGAGGAAAATGTAGAGAGGAGGGAGTGAAAGGATGCCAGGTCCGCAGGGAGGCGAGTTTTCCTCCATTTCCGCTCGGCTGCCCGGAGCCCTGTTCTGTGAGCTCGCAATGAGTCGTCGAGCCACGGAGCGGGAGGGGAGGACCGAGCCGGCCTGGAGGATAGGGGACATAGAGAATCAAGGAATGCAGAAAGGGAGGAGAGGAGGGTTGAGGAGGCAGAATCAGGAGATAGGTTGGAGAAGATTTGAGCAGAGGGAAGAGATGATAGGATGGAAGAGGAGAGAGTAGCGGGGGAGAGAGAGCGAAGATTGGGACGGCGCGATACCATCCGAGTAGGGGCAGTGTGGGAAGTGTTGGATGAGAGCAAGAGGGAAAAGGATACAAGGTAGTGGTCGGAGACTTGGAGGGGAGTTGCAGTGAGGTTAGTGGAAGAACAGTATCTAGTAAAGATGAGGTCGAGCGTATTGCCTGCCTTGTGAGTAGAGGGGGAAGGTGAGAGGGTGAGGTCAAAAGAGGAGAGGAGTGGAAAGAAGGAGGCAGAGAGGAATGAGTCAAAGGTAGACGTGGGGAGGTTAAAGTCGCCCAGAACTGTGAGAGGTGAGCCGTCCTCAGGAAAGGAGCTTATCAAGGCATCAAGCTCATTGATGAACTCTCCGAGGGAACCTGGAGGGCGATAAATGATAAGGATGTTAAGCTTGAAAGGGCTGGTAACTGTGACAGCATGGAATTCAAAGGAGGCGATAGACAGATGGGTAAGGGGAGAAAGAGAGAATGACCACTTGGGAGAGATGAGGATCCCGGTGCCACCACCCCGCTGACCAGAAGCTCTCGGGGTGTGCGAGAACACGTGGGCGGACGAAGAGAGAGCAGTAGGAGTAGCAGTGTTATCTGTGGTGATCCATGTTTCCGTCAGTGCCAAGAAGTCGAGGGACTGGAGGGAGGCATAGGCTGAGATGAACTCTGCCTTGTTGGCCGCAGATCGGCAGTTCCAGAGGCTACCGGAGACCTGGAACTCCACGTGGGTCGTGCGCGCTGGGACCACCAGATTAGAGTGGCCGCGGCCACGCGGTGTGGAGCGTTTGTATGGTCTGTGCAGAGAGGAGAGAACAGGGATAGACAGACACATAGTTGACAGGCTACAGAAGAGGCTACGCTAATGCAAAGGAGATTGGAATGACAAATGGACTACACGTCTCGAATGTTCAGAAAGTTAAGCTTACGTAGCAGGAATCTTATTGACTAAAATCATTCAAATGATACAGTACTGCTGAAGTAGGCTAGCTGGCAGTGGCTGCGTTGTTGTTGTTCTATCTCTCTATAGTGCTGTTTCTTGTATTATGGTCTCTTGTTTCTTTAGAGGTTTCACTTTGTTGTCCTTTTTCTTTTCCTTTTTCTTCTGTCCTTATTTTGTCTTCCTTTCTTCTGTTAACTAGATATTTTTTGTTGTTATTCTTTGTAAGCTAGCTAGCTTCTTCCAGGAGAGTCCCTAGCAACTGCTTAGCAACAAGTAAACAATTCAGCTAGCTAAGATAACTGTACAATTTTATGAAAAATAGTTACTTCTTCAAAAGCCTGTCTTTTTGGTTTGTTCCTTGTTTTGTCTTCTATTGAGTCTTGCAGTTTTCTCTTGATTTTTTCGATGTACTTCACTCTAAAAAAAACATTTAAATCTCAAGCTCATTTTTCAGCATTATTATTATTATTATTATTATTATTATTAATATAGACATAGACAAAAAGCTTTCAGCTGGGCCTCACACACACCAGAGGACAGCTCCTGTTTGATATAACGGGGACAACCTTGGGATTACCGAATGCAGACCATGGAAACACTGCTAAGACTGGAACTAATTATTATTATTATTATTTTACTTGATGTATAGACTTGTTTAAACCCCTAAAACAACTGCTGGTTTACATGCTAGGCTTACCATGAGTTATTCAATATATCATAAGTTATTAAATATATAAGTTATTCATCAAGTTGTGTACATTAAATGCTCAGATACACTGATTACCCTCAGTCTGGCAACCCTTCACCATCCCCTGTACAACACACCCGGGGCATGTCTGTCATCAGTAGAATAGCTAGTCCCTGCTCTCAAGATGCATCCCCATCAATCTGGCTGAATCAGGTTAGGGCGACATCCCTCCTCCTGTGTGCTGACAGAAGGCATCAGTAGAAAATAGCAGCTCCCCTGTTTCTGATGGCTGTAATAAGCAGCACCGATCACGAGGCTGCTGGAGAGGAACTAGCCTGGCTGGCCATGCTGCACAGTTCTTGGGCTGCGTCCGCAATGTCACCCTATTTTCTTTTATAGTGCAAGAAAAGTAGTGCACTATTAAGGTTGCCATTTTGGAACATAGCCTTGGTCGGTTCATTCTGCTGGTAAGTAGAAAGTAATCACAGGCCTATTAGGGAGACAGGTAAATGGATATCTCTGCAACAGACTGTGTCAGATCCTGTAGCTCTGTGGCAGTATGCTTACAGGGTTTATGGGATAGTGGAAACACAATACTCACCTCATGCCAGGAGGAGCTCAGTGTGTCATTACATCACTTTTTTTTTTTTTAACAATACCATTGTTTTATTATACTCCCATTGCAGGTGACTGTCTCTGCCTAGATGGTTACATGAAGGACCCGGTCCACAAGCATCTCTGTATTCGTAACGAGTGGGGTCCAAATCAAGGGTAAGTGACAATATGGCCTCTAATGGTCTGCTATATAATATATTAACATGCCGACTCCTAGTTAAAAATCTTTGTGTCAAACAGCAGAACTGTGAAAACTATAGCTGGGCCTAACATGAGATGTGGAGTACTAGCAGATGGAAGTTTTAAATCCTTCCCAGAATTCCAGAACTTTTATTACCCATACACAGCACTTGTAAATAATCTGCCTGCTGCTACAGGGCCATTGCAGTTCTGATATGTTAATAGTTTTTTTCACTATACATCTGAATTTTGTCACATTTCTCTTCCTCCCTATCTCCCTCCCTCCCCAAGTGATTTCTCTCTCGCGTGCAGTCAATCTTTGACAGGGAAAACGTACAGGGGTAACTTGAATGTTTAATGACTGGCCTCTCTCGTGTGAGGCCGTTATCAGGTTTTAGCTGGCCCTTTGCCTATTGTAACAGCTTACTCAGAGGCAGCATCTCCTTGTCACATTTTCTCTCACACTGTAGCAGATTCAAGTCCCCAAGCTGCCTGTGTCTATTAATCTCCATCATTCTTCCCCTCTCCACTCCCAGCTTGGGTAAATAGACACGAGCCTAAGTCACATTCCATCTCAGGCCACGGAGGAACACATTTTTCTATCAGTGTGTTTACCCGTAGCATCTGTCATAGTGCTACTTTTGATCTGACGAATTTTGGGGGATTGGTTGAAATGTTGTCAGGAGATGTAGTGCTGAAAAGATTCCCGAACTTGTTTACTATTTGAGCAGGATAGATAAATAAATATTTCAGGGAAAACTGAAGACAAACAAATCAAATCCATTTTTATTGGTCACATACACAAGGTTATGTGAAATGCTTGTGCTTCTAGTTTCCCGACAATGCAACAATACCTAACAAGTCATCTAACAATTCCACAACAACTACCTAATACACACAAATCAAAGTCAAGGAATGGAATAAGAATATATACATATGAATATATGGATGAGCAATGACCGAGCGGCATAGGCAAGATAGATGGTATAGATGGTATAAATAGATATGTAAAAATTATTAAAGTGGCATTATGAAAGTGACTTGTGATCCATGTATTAAAGAGGCCAATGATTTCAAGTCTGTATGTAGGCAGCAGCCTCTCTGTGTAAGTGATGGCTGTTTAACAGTCTGATGGCCTTGCGATAGAAGCTGTTTTTCAGTCTCTCGGTCCCAGCTTTGATGCACCTGTACTGACCTCACCTTCTGGATGGTAGCGGTGTGAACAGGCAGTGGAATGGGTTGTGTTTTGTGTATTGCAGTGTAACGTGTTGTGATTACTCATTGTTACACTGTACTTAAAGTAGTAAAATAAGTTTCTTTCTTCAATCAGTCATTTCATTCTTGTCTCGTAAACCACGTTACTGGTTTTGACTGAATATAAGTCTAACTCTCTCCTCTCTTATTTGTCACCAGACCCTGGCCTTACACTATTTTCCAGCGTGGTTTTGATCTGGTGATGGGAGAACAACCATCTGATCGCATTTTCAGGTAAGAACTCACTGTACACATGTATTAACCAGAACACATTTCTATGGGTAACACTTTTTGAAAACAGCATGAAATTCTGTTTCAAATGGTTTTTTTTTCTGAGATTTTATATGATATTGACCCATTGGAATGTTTCTTTACAATAGGAAAACGTTTTATCATAATAGCATGACAGATTGTCACATTTAAAGATGGCATAGAACGGAGTGAGAGCTATAGATTTTAAACTAGTAACAAAATACTGTGTTCCTATTCTCTCCAAACAACTTTTCAGGACAGACTTTCAATGTTTTGAAAACTACTCAACACTAAAAAGCTCCAATCTGGAAGCTGAGTTCATAGTTGAAGCTGAGTCATGTTGTTGAGTTGTTTTAATGGAATGAAGAAAAGCTAGCATCATTGAATTGTATCACTCTTTACAGCATGAAAATCACAACAAATCAGCATTTCACTTTTTACCATTTGAGATCTACTGGGGGTATGTTTACCAAGAGAATCATCTTTCATCGAGGGATTCCATTTATTTCCAAACATTCCCTGAACTGAAATACAATTAATTATGTTTTATGTGTAAGGCAAAAAATTGATTTTAAGAGTTTAGCTACATGCACACACAGCATTGAAATAAGAGTTTCAGTTTAGTTCTCTAGTTCTAATTTGACTGACATTGCTTTGGTGTACATACATTTGAGCCTTGCATTAAACATGTGTCATCCATTTGAAATAAAAACTTTCTGTTCTTGTACTGATGTTGTATGACCAGTGAAATGATTGAGAACGTGATTTTGTAGAAAACATGCAACCTCACGTTACCACAGAATAATGTTATATCGCACAATGTTCTTGGTCAACAGAAAGGGAGCATTTGCGTTCTATGATATTCACCATCACAGTTGATTTCAAATGGATACTGAGAAAACCTGGGTAGGTATATGGAGGCATACAGTACATGCCTCCTGTTTTGTACAAGACATGTTTCTTCAAAAGCCAATGAAAGAACAACAATACTGATTATGCTGCTTACCACTGCTCTCAACAAAGAACATAGCGTGAGTCCCAAATGGCGACATATTCGCTAAAGGACACTGCTTGTGACCAGGATCCACAGGGAATAGGGTGCCATTTGGGACATAGATTATATTTTCACATTGATGATTTAGTCACTCTCATGTTTTTTAAGCACTGTCTTTGTTAGTCATTGAGAGCAGCCATCATACAAACATCTCTATGAGGCTCTTTGATACATTTGTTTCCTCTTTGGAATGTTAGTCTGCAGGGGGCCAATATTCTGTCCAGCGTCAGGTTTAAAGTAACTTTGTGCTCAAGCGTTTCACGCCAACATCCATCCAAATTAAAATGTCCCAGGCTCCTCTTTGAACCCCTCTCAGACAGTTATATTCAAACCGTGCACACGTAATGAATGTTTTTTGTGGCTGCCCATTTGCCAAGTCACCCATCCGTGTATTACAATTCAACAAAACAGTATTGCACTCATAAGTAGAATACAAAATTATAATGTTTTGTTGTTTGCTGAGCTTGGGGATAACATGAATCAGGAGCAGCATGTTAATAAAAAAATCAGCTCCCGTACGTATTAGTTCGTCAACAATATCTGATAACATGGTGATCCGTAATCGTGTGTCCCTTAGACAAAGAAGAGTCTAGCATCTAGATAACAAACTTGTTAGAGTTCAATTAGTTGACACCATTTGCAAGCTGTCCCAGTGCTAGGGCACGGCTTGGACAGAAACCAGATTAAGTACTGGAAAAAAATATGTCTTGCTATCACTTAGAACACCTGTCCTGAATGGGTGGAGGGGGTTCACCCTCAAAGGCTGCTTTCTCTTGTTACTCCTTCCTGTGTACACCAACTCCAGTGACGAGTGTTCTATTGCTACTGTTACATAAGCTTCTGTTGCTGAAGGGATTTCTTGTTGATAGCCTTCAGTTTCAGATTGGCATCATCCTATACCACAATGTATATAAATATCTCCTGGAAAACCATACAACCCACCTCTGGATAAGGACAGAGACTTATGGGGCTGGTAGCAATGACTTCTAGGGAAATAATAGGAGAAAAATACAGTTTTAGTAGACTTGCCTAGCTGCCCATTATCACTTGGAAGAATCCAGTGCATGATATTAAATGGTAGGACTGAGGGAGTTTGATTCATATAACACTCCAGTTGGAAAGAGGGGAGGTAATTGGAGTGAGATAATTAATGCTCTCTTTTACAGCACTTTAATCATTCCCTTCCTAAAGTGACTAGTAGTCTATGCAGTGCTTGTGATCGGGTGCCCTTTTCTTATGCTAAGTTAGCATTTTATTAGATGTAAATTGAACAATTTGAGATGCAAAAAACGTTGTGGTCGTTAACCATTTTAATCAACAAGTCCTTTTTTTTGTGCTAGAATGATGCATAATATATAAGAAATTATACTACTACATTTGGTGTCAAATAGAAGAACGCCCTGTTTGAGAAATACTTTTTGCTGAATTTGCTGGTGTCTATCGACTCATGAACAGTTTCACTTTGAGATTCATTTTGAAGCCTTTCTAAAGTAAGTTCAAGGGTTTATCAATAATCCTTTGGGAATGCTTGGACTTCAGACTTCAATTGCTCTCCAGAACTTAATTGTTTTATTGTATCTGGTCTGGTCTTCTGTGTTGTGAGACTTTTAATTGACTCATGCCTAGCTCTTATTAGACTTGATTTAGATTTGTATTAGGATCCCCATTATCCGACACCGATGGAGACAGCTAGTCCTGCTTGGGTCAAAGTCCTTGACAAGTTACATACATTTAAAAACATGAACATGTAATGTGAGTGTGTGTGTGTGCATCTATCAATTACACAGTACATACATACAAAAAGTAAGTCACTTGGCTTGAATGTTGTTGTACGCGTTGCTGTGCAATGTTTTGTAAGCTAATCATTTCTAATTAAAGTGAGTTGTAGGTTTGTATGTGCTGTATCTATGTACCCCAACAGACATATCGATAATATACTGAACAAAAATATAAACACAACATGCAGCAGTTTCAAATATTTTACTGAGTTACAGTTCATATAAGGAATTTGTTACAATAATGCTTGTACGAACTCGAACCCAGGCACAGAGAAACACAGCAAGCAGAGGTAAGGGCAACGATACGGAGGTACGGGCGCCCAACCAATTGTGCTATTATGTGTTTTTTTCCGAATTATTTGTAACTTATTTTGTACATAATGTTTCTGCAACCGTATCTTACAGCAAAAAAAGAGCTTCTGGATATCAGGACAGCGATCACTCACCTCGGACTAGACAAAGATTTTTTCTTCAACGAACAGGACACACAGGACATTCTCCGAACACCCGACAAGGCCGACATCCCAGTTATTTGCAAGAAGAGACGCAGGTGCAGAGGATCCGCAGAAGGCAGATAGTGCAATCAGAGGGAAATAATTCTATATCACCTGTTCTCCACACACAGAGATGCGTACAAAGCTCTCCCTCACCCTCCATTTGGTAAATCCAACCACAATTCTATCCTCCTGATTCCTGCATACAATCAAAAATTAAAGCAGGAAGCACCAGTGACTCGGTCTATAAAAAAGTGGTCAGTTGAAGCAGATGCTAAATTACAGGACAAAACTACACTACAGGACATGTTCCGGGATTCTTCCGATGGCATTGAGGAGTACACCACATCAGTCACTGGCTTTATCAATGAGTGCATCGAGGACGTCGTCCCCACAGTGACTGTACGTACACACCCCAACCAGAAGCCATGGATTACAGGCAACATTCGCACTGAAATAAAGGGTAGAGCTGCTACTTTCAAGGAGCGGGACTCTAACCCGGAAGCTTATAAGAAATCCTGCTATGCCCTCCGACGAACCATCAAACAGGCAAAGTGTCAATACAGGGCTAAGATTGAATCGTACTACACCGGCTCCAACGCTCGTCTTATGTGGCATGGCTTGCAAACTATTACAGACTACTAAGGGAAGCACAGTTGCGAGCTGCCCAGTGACACAAGCCTACCAGACGAGCTAATTCACTTCTATGCCTGCTTTGAGGCAAGCAACACTGAGGCATGCATGAGAGCATCAGCTGTTCCGGACGACTGTGTGATCAAGCTCTTTATAGCAGACATGAGAAAGACCTTTAAACAGGTCAACATTCACAAGTCTGTGGGGACAGATGGATTACCAGGACGTGTGCTCCGGGTATGTGCTGACTGTTATTATTCACAGTTTTTTTTATTGTTGTTTTTATTTATTTTCTTACCCATTGTTCACCTAATACCTTTTTGCACTGTTGGTTAGAGCCTGTAAGTAAGTATTTTACTGTAAGGTCTACACATGTTGTATTCGGCGCATGTGACAAATAAACTTGATCCAGATGTTTTAAGGCAACCGCACAAGAGTACACGAACAAACATGAGACCTAAGCACAGATACAGGCCAACTGAGGAACCTAAATAGCAAGGCAACCAGGTGAACAGAGAAGGTAATTAAAACAGGTGAAACCAATAAGTATTGATCAGGGTAACCTGGAAACTAGAAAACAAGGTAAGGGTGCCTTCCAGCGGTAACCTAAGACACTCGGCCTTCACAAAAAAGTAGTGAGAGAGGAGTCTGAAGAACCTGGCGAACATGTTGGATGTGTTCAGCCATGGACCTGGAGAAGATGAGGATGTCATCTTGGTACACAAACACGAACTGGTGAAGGAAGTCACGCAGCACATCATTAACCAGGACCTGGAAAATGGCTGGAGCATTTGTAAGTCCAAATGGCATGACACGGTTCTCATAATGTCCATTTGGGGTGTTGAATGCTGTCTTCCACCCGTCTCCCTGTCTGACGCACACCAGATTGTACGCAAAACCCCGTTAATCGATACAGAGACGTAATCCCCCATCCATCTTTCCAACAAAGAAAAAACCCGCTCCTGCAGGTGAAGTGGATGGCCAAATGAAACCAACCGCCAGCGCCTCCTTAATATTCATGGCTGCAGTCTCTGGAACTGAGAGAGAATACAGACCTCCTCTCGGAGGACTGGTACCGGGCAGGAGGCCGAAGGCACAATCGTTGGACCTGTGAGGAGGCAGTTTGCTGGCCCTTCGTTTGCTGAAGACCTGACCCAGATCCCGGTAATCCCGAGGTACGCAGGAAAGATCAGGCTTGTCATCCCGAGCTGGGAGAACAGGAGAAATCGGAAGCCTCCAGACGAGCAGTGCCGGAAAGATGCGGGGAGCGTTGCTGGCAGGTGGACTGGCATGAAGGATTCCATCCCAGATCTCTTCCCGAGGGCCAGTCAATTTGAGGATTATGGATAGAAAGACACGGATGTCCAAGAACCAGGGGAAGCTCAGGAGACTCCACCAAATGTAACTGGATAAACTCCACATGATAATCCAGAACTCGTAGCTGAATAGGCATGGTGAGTTGCTTCACCTTCCTAGACCCTAGGGGTTGACCATCCAGCGCAGTGACCGACAACGGAATGTCTAGCTTAGTGAGGGGCAGCCCTTCTTGGCGAGCTATTGTGCGATCCAGAAAACAGCTGGTAGCCCCAGAATCTATGAAAGCAAGAATGTCCAAAGCCCATTGTCCCAGTGCAGGTTGGTCGGAAGCAAGGAGCGTACCGTGTCGGCAGCTGGAGACTGACTCGCCAGTATTCTCCCGTCTACTGACGAGTCAGCCCATTTCCCGTCAGCTCGGGCCAGGAGGCACAGAAATGTCCAGACTGTTCACTGTAAAGGCAATGTTGCTCGTTAATCCTGCTACTTCTCTCCAGAGCGGAAAGTCTGGTGCGTCCCAATTGCATCGTCTCCTCTGAAGGATATGAAGGAGAACCAGAGCCGAATTGAGAACTCTGACAGGGTACAGAACAAGCAGATGCAGCATAAGGCAGTGGAACTCCCTCAATGGGACCCGAAACACTGGAGACCACTCGGAACCTCTCCGTCCTCTCACTACGACGTTCCCAAAGCCGGTTGTCAATCCGGATGGCCAGAACGATAAGCTCATCCAGAGTGTCAGGGTTGTCCCGGGAAGCCAGTTAATCATTGAGAACCTTGCTGAGTCCGTTCAGAAAGGCTGAGTGAAGTGCATCTGTATTCCAACTGCTCTCAGCAGCGAGTGTCCGAAAGTCAATGGCGTAATCAGCTATGCTCCAGCTGCCCTGCCGAAGCACAATGAGCAGCGTTCCTGCCTCTGATGGGGTGATCAAAAACCCTCATCTCCTGGGTGAAGCTTTGCCAATTAAAACAAATGTATTTTTGCTGCTCCCATATGGCCGTGGCCCAGTCCAGAGCTCTTCCTGAGAGCAAGGAGATGACATATGCCACTTTGGAACGCTCGGTGGGAAACGTTAATGCCTGCAACTCGAAGGCCAGCGAGCATTGGAGCAGGAACCCACGACACATCCCAGGATGCCCCTCATAGCGCTCCGGTGCAGGAAGATGAGGCTCCCGAAGGGAGGAAGATGCTGAGCTGGTAGAAAGTGGAGGATTAGGAACAGCCACAGGTGCAGCAGCTGTTGCTCCAATCTGTCCTGTCTGCAGAGCGGACACAAGAGTTCTTAAATCATCCAACAATGTCTGCAGCCGCACCTGATAGAGACCAATCACAGTTCCATGGTGGGTGAGTTCCGACCGTAAATGGTGGAGTTCGGCATGTTCCTCGGATGACTGAGAAATCTCTGCTGGGTCCATTGTTGGCTTAGGTATACTGATACAATAATGCTTGTATGAACTCGAACCCATGAACTCAAACCCTTTGTCTTGACAAAAACAAGGCGACCGCACAAGAATACACTAACAAATCATGAGACCTAAGCACAAATACAGGCCAACTGAGGAACCTAAATAGCAAGGCAACCAGGTGAACAGAGAAGGTAATTAAAACATGTGAAACCAATAAGTAATGATCAGGGAAACCAGAAAACAAGGTAAGGGTGCCCTCCAGCGGTAACCTAAGGAAACAACAATCAAAATAAAACAGAAACTGTGACAGAATTCAATCAATTTAAATAAATTCACGGGGCCCTAATCTATGGATTTCACCTGACTGGGCAGGGGTCAGCCATGGCATAATCCCACCCACTTGGGTGCCAGGCCCACCCGCTGGGGAGCCAGACACAGCCAAACAGATTAAGTTTTTCCCCACAAAAGGAATTTATTACAGACAGAAATACTTCTCAGTTTCATCAGCTGTCTGGATGGCTGGTCTCAGACGATCCCGCAGCTGAAGTAGCCGGATGTGGAGGTCCTGGGCTGTCGTGGTTACATGTGGTCTGTGGTTGTGAAGCTGGTTGGACATACTGCCAAATTCTCTAAAACGACATTGAAGACGATATGTGGTAGAGAAGTAAACATACAATTCTTTGGCAACAGCTCTGGTGGACATTCCTGCAGTCAGCATGCTAATTTCACGCTCCCTCACAACTTGAGACATCTGTGGCATTGTGTTGAGTGGCTTTTATTGTCCCCAGCACAAGGTGCAGCTATGTAATGATCATGCTGTTTAATCAGCTTGTTGATATGCCGCACCTGTCACATGGATGGATTATCCTGGCAAAGGAGAAATGCTCATTGACAGGCGTGTAAACAAATTTGTGCACAAAATCTGAAAGAAATAATATTTTTGGGTGTATGGATCATTTCTGGGATCTTTTATTTCAGCTCATGAAACATGGGACCAACACTTTCCATGTTGCCTTCATATTTTTGTTCAGTGTAGTTTGAGAACTATTAGTTGAATGCTATGAACCATTGCCAGAGATATATTTCTAAAACTATTGAACTGTGAGAAAAAAAACATAATGTGCTACTCCAGAGTCCAATCAGCCTTTAGTTTAAGTGAGTGTAAAAGGCCTTTTGAAGACACCTGAGGATATGCTTGTGATTATCCAGAGAAAGACAAACAAATGATCAAAGGCACCAACGTCTCCAAGGCTATATGGGCAACAGGCCATGGGTTTTATTGTATTTCTCTGTAGGAAATTAAAACAACCAGTGATGTTCTCCACACTGATCTTCTGAGTTACCACTCAACAAGGCACCAGAAGACCTGGAATTCAGCTCATTTCAGACAAACACGCATTAGCAAAGCGGTAGTAAACCCAGCTCTTTTGAAATACTAAATTAAGTAGACAATGTTCTTTCTACTTTGTTTCCAATGATGTTGTTCCATTAGTACCATAACGTGTCAAAATCTGTGTATTTTTCCTCCTCAGGTTCACATACACATTGGGGGAAGGGATGTGGTTACCATTAAGTAAAAGCTTTGTCATTCCACCTGCTGAGCTGGCAATCAACCCTTCAGCCAAGTGCAAGACTGATATGACTGTCATGGAGGATGCTGTGGATGTGAGGTAAGAGATTCAACTTTTCCATATGTTTCATGAGGTACGTTTTACAAGGAGTGATATTAGCTATAAACAAAGTAATATCTTGAGGCTACATAGGCCGACAGTATTTTTGTTCCATCATAATCGCCATTGAATATCCTCCATATCAAAGCATTTTGGATTCCCTATACATTGTTCTGGAACATTTTACACTTGTTATAAGGTTGATGTCAGACATTGCAAGTGTTTCATTGATCATGATTCAAAGAGTAAAGAAGCACTAAAGTATAGCAAAAAATCAATAAGAGAGCAGCAAAAACAAAACTCATTTGGAAATGTAATACCATAAAAGTGTAGTTGAATTGAATTGTTAAATGGTTCATAACCTCTCAAAAGGAAATGTACTGCTTGCACATAGATCTTTTTTGAAGTGCGGAAAAATTTCAACTTATATTATACACACTTCAACAAATGCAACTTTGAAGCTACATCTATTTAGCCATATCCCTGATTGCATTCGTTACGTGCGGGTAGTTTCATTATAACTATGACATTTAGAGAAACACAAATTATAGTCACTGAGTATGCAAGGCATTTTTATTGCAATTTCACCTGGCTGCTCAAACTGACTGCAGTCTTCACACATCCACCATTTGCTGAGTTCAAAGTTATCCTTTGTATCTGAGCTTTTAAATCCTTCCAGTTGATGGTCCTAACTAGGGATGTGAGAAATATAACATTTTGCTCAACATTTAAATGGCCATTTGTTAAAACAAACAAACAAAAATAAATAAATAAGATAATGGTCCTATTATGTATGACCGCTAGGGCTTGGCAATGAAGTTGCCATAGTCATATACCCTTGAAAGTGTCTCTGCTACAGCATACTTGTTTGTTTGTAAGGCTGCACTATGGATTTTTAAATGCCGACACGAAACCTCTGGAGATAGTTTCGAAGCACCACTGAATGGGCATTTTACTTGTCTTTAAAGGAATGCCACTTCTAAAGCTGTACTACGGTCCATCAGGAGTAGACCAGGCTGGGTTTCCTGATTGCGATTGAACTTAGGCTTACGAGTGTTATAACGATTGCATCTTTTCTACAATGGCCGAAGATGTAACATGTGTTTCCCAAAACACCATGCAGAGGGAATGGTCACCTAGTTCGTCATTGAGGCATGTGTGGATACTGATAGAATTTAAAGAAAGGCAACTCTGCTCTCGGATCAGCATTCTTCATTCAAATCTTACCTTAACATTATAATTATTCCACAATTCTGAGGGTGGATCAGCTTCTAGAAAGATATTATCACCTATGGCTGCAAATATTGAGGTGGCTTATTCTAATCTTTATCCTATAATAATGCACTAAATTAAGATTTGGCACATCATTTCGTGCATGTTAGGCTAAACTACAAGGGCACAAGGTGAGACCCAAATGCAGACACAGGACGCAGATGGTTGAGCTCCGATATTTTTATAGCAAAAGGGGTAGGCAAAAGGCAGGTCGGGTACAGGTGAGAGTTCATAAACCAGGTCAGAGTCCAAACGGTACAAGACGATAGGCAGGCTCGAGGTCAGGGGCAGGCAGTGTGGTCAGGCAGACGGGCTCAGAGTCAGGACAGGCAAGGGTCAAAACCAGGAGAGCGAGAAAAGAGAGACTGGAAAAAGCACGAGCTGAGACACAAAAACGCTGGTTGATTTGACAAACAAGACAAACTGGCACAGAGAGACAGGAAACACAGAGATAAATACACCAGGGAAAATAATCGACACCTGGAGGGGGTGGAGACAAGCACAAGGACATGTGAAACAGATCAGAGCGTGACATACACAACATGAAATATGTTGAGAAAATGATAGACTGTAGCCTAGAAGTAGCAAAATATAACTCAATTGATTGAACATGAAACAATATGACTGAAATAGGCATAGGCTGCTGGTTTAATATTTTCAGGCCGACATGTGGGTTTTAATTTGAAGAGTCTTTTTATGCGTTGCTTGTTAGAATCAATTGCAAAGACATTGGCAACTTTTATATTTATAGTCAACTTTGTTGACAAAACACCAGTCTCAATGTCAACAGTGAAGTGGCGACTCCGGGATGCTAGCCTTCTAGGCAGAGTTCCTCTGTCCAGTGTATGTGTTCTTTTGTCCAACTTAATCCTTTTTTTATTGGCCTGTCTGAGATATGGCTTTTTCTTTGCAACTCTAACTAGAAGGCCAGCATCCCGGAGTCGCCTCTTCACTGTTGATTTTGAGATTGGTGTTACTATTTAATGAAGCTGACAGTGGAGGACTTGTGAGGCGTCTGTTTCTCAAACTAGACACTCTGTGCTTATCTTCTTGCTCAGTTGTGCACCGGGGCCTTCCACTCCTCTTTCTATTCTGGTTAGTCTTTCTATTCTAGCCAGTTTGCGCTGTTCTGTGAAAGGAGTAGTACACAGCATTGTACGAGATCTTCAGTTTCTTGGCAATTTCTCGCATGGAATAGCGTTCATTTCTCAGAACAAGAATAGACTGACGAAAGTTTGTTGTTTCTGGCCATTTTGAGCCTCTAATCGAACACACAAATGCTGATGCACCAGATACTCAACTAGTCTAAAGAAGGCCAGTTTTATTGCTTCTTTAATCAGAACAACAGTTTTCAGCTATGTTAACATAATTGCAAAACGGTTTTCTAATGATCAATTAGCCTTTTAAAATGCTAAACTTGGATTAGCTAAAACAACGTGCCATTGGAATACAGGAGTGATGGTTGCTGATAATGGGCCTCTGTTCACCTATGTAGATGTTCCATAAAAAATCTGCCGTTTCCAGCTACAATAGTCATTTACAACATTAACAATGTCCACGCTGCATTTCTAATCTATTTGATGTTATTTTAATGGACAACAAATGTGCTTTTCTTTCAAAACAAGGACATTTCTAAGTGACCCCAAACATTTGAGCGGTAGTGTATCATTCTTAGTACTAGTATTATGGAGTAGGTATACAAATCTATTTGATCCTGAATATTTGAATGGGTGATCATGAAAACCAGGCTCTATAATAGTTGGATGATGGCTTTTTACTGGAAGCTTGAATACCATTATCGGTTTTAATTTGAAGCATTTTTTTAATGCATTGCTTATTTCTATCAATTCCAAAAACATTTGTAGGCAACTTTGTTCTGAAGTTTTGTCATGCTCCTACTTAAAAAAATAAAAATAATAATAATTTCACCTTTATTTAACCAGGTAGGCTAGTTGAGAACAAGTTCTCATTTGCAACTGCGACCTGGCCAAGATAAAGCATAGCAGTGTGAACAGACAACACAGAGTTACACATGGAGTACACAATTAACAGGTCAATAACACATTAGAAAAAAAGGGGAGTCTATATACAATGTGTACAAAAGGCATGAGGTAGGCGAATAATTACAATATTGCAGATTAACACTGGAATGATAAATGATCAGATGATCATGTACAGGTAGAGATATTGGTGTGCAAAAGAGCAGAAAAGTAAATAAATAAAAACTGTGGGGATGAGGTAGGTGAAAATGGGTGGGCTGTTTACCAATAGATTATGTACAGCTGCAGCGATCGGTTAGCTGCTCAGATAGCATTTACATTACATGTTTGAAGTTGGTGAGGGAGATAAAAGTCTCTACAAATGTTCTAACGATCAACTTAGCCTTAAAGAGAAAAAAATGGTCAAGCTTATATTCATCATGTCCAGCACCACCCCAACATCAACATATGTGAAAATTGCTTTACTATGTTTTGTAATAAAAAATATATAATTTTAACCAATTATGAGTAGGCATTGCCTAATAATTCCCTAATAATTGGTTGATGATGTCATTGGAAAAGCTTATCTTACTCTATCCTTTTTACTTCAAAACACAGGTGGCTGGTGACACCTTAATTGGGGAGGACAGACTCATAGTAATGGCTGGAACGGAATTAATGGAATGGTATTCAACACATCAAACACATGGTTTCCATGTGTTTGATCCCATTCCATTCACACCATTCCAGCCATCTTTATGAGCCGTCCTTCCCTCAGCAGCCTCCTGTGCTACAAAACCTCAATTTTCACATAAATTGATGTTGATGGTGCTGGAGATGATGAAGTAGAAACATTGTGAAATGCAATTGAATTGTCAATAAAATGCCTGCTGCCTAACCACAGACCACTTTCTCCTTAAAAGGGCTTTACAGTTTGTTAAATACGTGACTTAACAAGACATTTAGTAGAAAGAAAATACATCTTCCGCTTAGAATGAACTCCTAAATTTCAGTATTTTTGGAACTGGAGACTGATTAGTTGCTGTGACTGAATGCAAACACTTGTGTAGAGAGAGGGGAGGGGCACAGTATACTGTAGGCAGGTCGGCTACCAGACAGACGGAGTCAGAACCGTGTTCTAAGCCCATCTATCTGCAATCAAAAGCTGTATCTTGCAAGGGAATGCTGTATTTCACAATTTTTGGCTTGCAAAGTCAACTTCAGTACAGCAGGGCCTATCATCAATGAATAGGATAGGATATTCTACACGCAACAGACTGAAGACTGTACACACACTCACATCAGATAGAGCAGGCAGACTGCACTGTGATTTTAATTTTGTTTGGGACCCCCCCCCCCCCCCCCCCCAAAAAAAAAAACAGCTGTGTTTTTGTGATTTTTCTTAACGTTAAGGATTCCAATTTCATTTAAACGTTCACACCCCTATTCCTCCTAACTGAGTCCTTAGCCCATAGCCGCAGGAAGGAGTTTGTGGGCGGCTGCCATGCTGAAATGTATTCTTTTGCCATTTCTACAGACGGCTATATGGTCTGCTAATACAGGACTAGTAAAGGCACAGTGCACTACTTTTGTGATTTTTAAATTAAACTTTTTTTTGTATTCAGATTTTTCAGGGGGTGCTGCAGCACCCTCAGCACCCCTACTTCCCGCGACTATGCCTTTTCATGCCTTGGTTGATCTCGCTAAACATTGTTTTTAAATGTCACGTATTCTTGTAACAGAGACTAACACCAGCAGATATACAGTAAATTAGGTAGGCTACAACAATGAGATTATGCAGCTGCGTAATGATGTTTGGTTCTATCGTTTTAGCACAGGTATGGCCAGTGCTTCATTTTTGCCAGATCCTATACCTCTAAATAAAAAAACACTGTTTGCAATGTAAACATTTTAATAAAAGTGACCAGAGTTCATTCGATTTGCCTCCTCATTAATTATCTTACCCCCTAAAAAATGTAATGTGAAAATGTAGATTTTCAGCCTGCACCTGATATTTTAAGAATTAATTTGTGTTTGTGTGGGGCCGGCCCGGGCTTATGGTTTGCTCAACATAGCCTATGTTTGAGACCAATGCATGGCTATTGCTGTGGTAAGAGAGAGAAATGCGCCTGGATCTCTCTCAGAACTAGAATGAGATGTATTTCCTATGATATCTCTCACTCTCTCTGCTAGACATGAGACTGCAACTCTCATCTCTCCAGTGTTGCACATTTATTTCCTTATATAATCATACAGTAGCTGCGGGAAGGGTGCTGAAGGAGTTGCAGCAGCCCTGATTAATTGAAATATTTTTGCCAAAGTTATACAATTACTGCTGTCTGTTCAGAAATAAATTAAATCATTCAGAATACTACACCAGGAGTAGGCCTATAATTTAGCCACAGAGGACCAATAGCATTTTAAAAAATGACCTAGCTGTGGATTGTGTTTATGTAGCCCAGTCACAAGGCATATAGCCGGGCGGCAAATCTGTCAGTGAACTGCATGCAGCCAGAAAAAGCCTTTCTATCAAATGAAATCGCGGGATAACACAGTTTGGAAAGCAGATGGCTCCAGTTTAAAAGAGAAGACTCGAATCTGACTGTAGACTACCAAATATATAAACTTCCAATTAGACCTATTGAGCAAACACTGTTTTATAATGTAAAACAAGAGAGAGTCTCGGGCCAAAAGCCTAGCGCCTTCACCGGCGAGTGAGCTACTCATCATTTCTATAATTTCCTCCTCATATTGAACTATATGTGTATACACACCTACTGTAGGTCTAGGCTATTGATGGATTCAAGGCAAGGTTGCTTTTATTGATTTCAGATTTTCAGTTTGCACAATTGTTTTCTTTCATATGTGCAACTTCTATAAGCGAGGCCTGCTCTAATGCTCTATGCCACAACACAAATGCGATGATATGCATGCACTGCTTTATTATAAAGGTGATTATTATTTTCCATCCGTTCCGGTACCTCAGAGCCCCCTTGGTCACCCCCTCTTGCACTCACTTTTTGTTATGGTACCTCCCGATATACAACTTGCGCACTGGGTATGGCTCACTACGCTGAGAATACAAAACATGAAGTATAAATGCTCTTTCTATGACATAGACAGACCAAGTGAATCCAGGTGAAAGCTATGATCCCTTATTGATGTCACTTGTTAAATCCACTTCAGTCAGTGTAAATGAAGGGGAGGAGACGGGTTAAAGAAGGATGTTTTTGCCTTGAGACAATTGAGAAATGGATTGTTTGTGTGCCATTCAGAGGGTGAATGGGCAATATTTAAGTGCCATTGAACAGGGTACTTACTGCATGTTAGTAGGTGCTAGGTGCACCGGTTTGTGTCAAGAACTGCAACGCTTTTGGGTTTTTCACGCTGAACACTTTCCCGTGTGTATCACGAATGTTCCACCACCCAAAGGACATCCAGCCAACTTGACACAAGAGTGGGAAGCATTGGAGTCAATATGGGCCAGCATCCCTGTGGAACTCTTTTGACACCTTGTAGAGTCCTTGCCCTGACAAATTGAGGATGTTCTGATGGCCTAAAGGAGGGGATACAACTCAATATTAGGAAGGTGCTCCGAATGTTTTGTACACTCAGTGTATACAGTGCATTCGAAAAGTATTCAGACTTCTTTACTTTTTCCACATACACAATACCCCACAATAACAAAGCAAAAACAGGTTTTTAGAAGTTTTTGCAATTTTATAAAAATTTAAAAAATAGGAGTATTACATTTACATAAGTATTCAGACCCTTTACTCAGTACTTTATTGAAGCAACTTTGGCGGCGATTACAGCCTCGAGTCTTCTTGGGTAGTCTTTTTGGCACACCTGTATTTGGGGAGTTTCTCCCATTGTTCTCAGCGTGTCCTCTCTGTCAGGTTGGATGAGGAACATTGCTGCACAGCTTCTTTTTTTTTTCTCCCGAGATGTTAGATCGGGTTCAAGTCCGGGCTCTGAATGTGCCACTGAAAGACATTCAGACACTTGGCCCGAAGCCACTCCTGCGTTGTCTTGGCTGTGTGCTTAGAGTCGCTGTACTGTTAGAAGGTGATCCTCGCCCCAGTCTGAGGTCCTGAGCGATCTGGAGCAGGTTTTCATCAAGGATCTCCCTGTACTTTGCACCATTGATCTTTCCATCGAAAGACTAGTATCCCAGTCCCTGCCGCTGAAAAACATGGTGCCAGATTTCCACCAGACATGACGCCTGGCATTCAGGCCAAAGAGTTCATTCTTGGTTTCATCAGACCAGAGAATCTTGTTCCTCATGGTCTGAGAATCCTTTAGGTGCCTCTTGGCAAACTCCAAGTGGGCTGTCATGTGCCTTTTAATAAGGAGTGGCTTCCGTCTGGCCACTCTACCATAAAGGTCTGATTGGTGGAGTGCTGCAGAGATGGTTGTACTTCTGGAATGTTCTCCCATCTCCACAGAGGAACTCTGGAGCTCTGTCAGAGTGACCATCGGGTTCTTGGTCACCTCCCTGACCAAGGCCCTTCTCCCCCGATTTCTCAGTTTGGCCGGGCGGTCAGATCTATGAAGAATCTTGGTGGTTCAAGGATGATCAATGGAAACAAGATGCACCTGAGCTCAATTTCAAGTGTCATAGAAAAGGGTCTAAATACTTGTAGATTGATGAGGACAATTTTTAATTTAATCTATTTTAGAACAATGCCGCAACGTAACAAATGTGGAAAAAGTCAAGGGTTCTGAATACTTTCCAATTGCACTGTATTAACATTTTACGGATTAATCCAATGAAATGTCCTCCCTCTCAGTCATTGTGTAAATGTTTTAGTCCTGTGATGACATGTCCTGTCCTGTCATGTTCTTTTGAGTTAGTCTCTATATTTTTCTTGTCAATTTCAGTTGAAAGTTTTTTTTTTTTTAAAAGATGAATCGTTATCTGATCACCTGGGCATGATTTGACATAGATAGTCTTTAAAGTAAAGATATGCATGCTCCTGATTTCATCAATGAAATATTAATATCTTATTATTCATAAACAACACAATTTCAAAATCATGTCAGCACATCCAAGACTCAACTAGCAGACTTTGAGGAACTCTGACTCTGATTTTAACATAGCATTCTCAGTATGTTAGGTTACTGAGTCAAAGTTGAATAGGAGTAGCAAGATCCATCATCCCTTTCAGCTGATAGATGATGATGATGATGATGATGATGATCCATGTTAACTGGATGTCACAAATCGTCATTCAGTTCATTGCAGTCACAACCACTCTGCGTCATTAGAGGCACTGTACCAAATTCAATGGTAAATTGGGAGCTAACCTTACAAGAGAAAACACGGTGTGGATTATTATGGAGTAGGTGTACAAATCTATTTTATCCTGAATATTTGAATGGGTGATCATGAAAACCGTGCTCTATATTAGTTGGAGGATGATTTGTTACTGGAAGCTTGAATACTATTAACAAAAGGTCAGATTTTCCTCTGATTCTGATTGGCTTTTACATTTGGATTCTTCTCTGTGAAGCATTAAACTAGTTTCTCAGCTGAACATAGTAATAATGTAGCCCACAACGGCTTCACTTTTGAGCAACAGGCCAAAGACAAGTGACTGGCTACAACAAAAACATATTACTGCTCATGTAATACCACAAACAATGAAAATCATTTTGATAATGGGTTTCATTAAAGGGAAACTTCAGCATTTTGGCAATGAGGTCCTTTATCAGTCAGATGAACTTGTGGATACCATTTTTATGTCTTTGTGTCCATTATGAAGGAAGTTTGAGGTAGTTGTGGCTGTAAGTCTATGGGTATCGAGCCATGGCTCGCGAAACTACCTCTAACTTCTTTCATACTGGACAGATACAAAAAAAATGCTATCCACCAGTTCATCTGATTCTGGGGAAGTAGATAAAGGGCCTCATTGCCAAAATCCTGAAGTATCACTTTAAGTCTTGCTTTCTCCGCAATAGGCTACCACATCTCTCTTTTTACTGCATTAATGTGAACTATTCTCCCATATTATACAGTATCCCATTACACCCTACTTGTTTCCTGTGTTTTTATATTCTATTTATCATTTGGCAGCTTTCTTGAAAACTGAGTAAATAACTACATGTCGTGTGATTGATGACGTGATGAACGCTCACGTTGCGTCCCCCCAGGGCAGTAGCATACGCCACAGCTATCTACCACCTCTAGATGCTGTTAATTTACTCTGCTTTGGAGCTGCGTGCTCCCTCTGAGGCCTTGTTTGAAAATCATTTGTCACCACGTCTTACTCTCTGGCAGCAACACAAGGAAGAAAAGGCTCTGATCTAAAAGTGTCTGTGACTTAATTTATTGACTTCATAAAATTGACAAAATAGTTGACAAAAGAGCATTCAACTGAACTGCAGCCATTTTTTATATCAAGCTCAAATTCTGGGTCACAACCTTACTGTAATAGTTTTCCATTTAAATAGTCAAAAAGAAACTAAATTAGCTTTTTTGCCCCAAAAAATATTTGGGAGTGTTTGTCTGAGTGGTCTGACTGGGGAGGGGAAACAGAAAATTAGCTGTTATTTGGCAGAAAGGTTGGGAACTCTCTTTGTTATTGGTCTATTACCTCATTTACAATCTAGTGATGTTACCAGGGAAGCGAAACTCAACCCATGCAAAACATGCTGATTAGAAGGTCCTGGGTACATTTTATTTACAACCAGCAACTATCAGGAAATAACACTGATCACATTTTTACAGTGTTAGTTTTATCAGCTGTTGTACAATATATATATATATATATATATTAAACCTTAATTTAGTCAGTTAAGAACAAATTATTATTTACAATGACGGCCTAGGAACAGTGGGTTAATTGCCTTGTTCAGGGGCAGAACGACAGATTTTTACCTTGTCAGCCTGGGGATTCGATCTAGCAACCTTCGGTTACTGGCCCAACGCTCTAACCACTAGGCTACCTGCCGCCCCATAATGATACAATATGATACAAAACACAGGAACATTTTGACTGCATTGGGCACCGTTTTTCATTAAAGTTGTGTTTCAAAGAGTCAGCGTTCAACTTTCTCCCCCCATTTAATGAACCATTTAGAGGGTTAGATTTAGTTACTTGCTTCTACTCCTTGTTATCTTGTTATCCTATATAGCAACAGAAATGAGATGGAGGAAAGTTTTGTAAGTTTAAGCCATGTAGAGCTCAGAGTATTCATAAATACATGTAGAGTGATCTGCAGACTTGGAATCAGAATCCTCACAATATACCATATTTCTTTCCATTTTAACTGTGACTCACCTATAAAGAGTAAAGTATAATGCAAGGCAAATTACAGGGTGAAAAGAAGCAATTAGCCAGCCTGTATTTTTCAATGGCTAATAGCCTGAATGGATGTCTCTTCTTTGTGTCTTTTCTGAATTATGAGCAGACAGGACTTTCCTATCGCTTTAAATGTTCTTTTTAATCATATATATAATTGAACGCTAGGGTAAATGGGCTCATCTTTCTACATAGAAAGCTTTAAGGTTCAAATCTATAGTGATAGTGTCTATTGAATAGTTAACCAAATAGCTAGCCGGACTATCGGCATTGACCATTTTTGCACTAACTTTTTTGACTCATCACATACGCTGCTGCTACTGTTTACTATCTGTCACTTTATTCCTAGTTATATCATATGCATGTACATATCTACCTCAATGACCTTGTACCCCTGCACATCGACTCAGTACTGGTGACCCGTGTATATAGCCAAGTTACTCATTGTGTATTTATTATTACTTTTATTATTACGTGATTGACTTTACTATTATGTTTCTATATTATTTCTCTCCTCATTGTTGGGAAGGGCTTGTAAGTAAGTATTTCAATGTTAGTCTACACCTTTTGTTCACGAAGCATGTGACAAATAACATTTCTCTCATGTAAATACAAAGGTTATTTTGTGTACTTATTTTAATACAAAAAAATGAATACATCATAAAGGTAGCCTAAATTCAGTATAAGAATTAAACCCTCCATTTTTTTTTAAAAATACATCATTATCTGTATGACCTGTTGGGTTAGTTCTCCATAAATGTATAAAGACAATGCCCACAGTCAATTATAAAAGAAAATTGGCAAGTTTGATAAAATCTTTAAATATCAAATATGTTTCTTTCAGGCAATCTCCGGGGAAGCATTCTGGGAGTGGGTGAGGGAGCAAATAAATACTATCTACAAAACAAGAGAGGCTATTCTTTCTTTCCCCTAGGCAAGGTTCATGGCAGTGTTATTATAAAAGTACTCAGTTTATCATGTAAACTCAGCAAAAAAAGAAACGTCCCTTTTTCAGGACCCTGTCTTTCAAAGATAATTCGTAAAAATCCAAATAACTTCACAGATCTTCATTGTAAATGGTTTAACCACTGTTTCCCACACTTGTTCAATGAACCATAAACAATTAATGAACATGCACCTGTGGAACGGTTGTTAAGGCACTAACAGCTTACAGACGGTAGGCAATTAAGGTGACAGTTATGAAAACTTCGGACACTAAGTAGGTCTTTCTACTGACTCTGAAAAACACCAAAAGAAAGGCACAGGGTCCCAGCTCATCTGAGTGAATGTGCCTTAGGCATGCTGCAAGGAGGCATGAGGACTGTAGATGTGGCCACGGCAATAAATTGCAATGTCCGGACTGTAAGACACCTAAGACAGTGGACACAGGACGGACAGCTGATTGTCCTCGCAGTGGTAGACCACGTATAACAACACCTGCACAGGATCGGCACATCCAAACATCACACCTGCAGGACAGGTACAGAATGGCAACAACAACTGCCCGAGTTACACCAGGAACGCACAATCCCTCCATCAGTGCTCAGACTGTCCACAATAGGCTGAGAGAGGCTGGACTGAGGGCTTGTAGGCCTGTTGTAGTAAGGCAGGTCCTCACCAGACATCACTGGCAACACCGTCGCCTATGGGCACAAACCCACCTTCGCTGGACCAGACAGGACTGACAAAAAGTGCTCTTCACTGACGCGTCGTGGTTTTGTCTCACCAGGGGTGATGGTCGGATTAATGTTTATAGTCAAAGGAATGAGCGTTACACCGAGGCCTGTACTCTGGAGCGGGATCGATTTGGAGGTGGAGGGTCCGTCATGGGCTGTGTCACAGCATCATCGGACTGAGCTTGTCATTTCAGGCAATCTCAACGCTGTACTTTACAGGGAATACATCCTCCTCCCTCATGTGGTACCCTTCTTGCAGGCTCATCCTGACATGACCCTCCAGCATGACAATGCCACCAACCATACTGCTCGCTCTGTGTGTGATTTCCTGCAAAACAGGAATGTCAGTATTCTGCCATGGCCAGCGAAGAGCCCGGATCTCTTTGAGCACATCTGGGACCTGCTGGATCGGAGGGTGAGGGTTAGGGCCATTCCCCCCAGAAATGTCAGGGAACTTGCAAGTGCCTTGGTGGAAGAGTGTGGTAACATCTCACAGCAAGAACTGGCAAATCTGGTGTCCATGAGGAGGAGATGCACTGCAGTACTTAAATGCAGCTGGTGGCCACACCAGATACTGACTGTTACTTTTGATTTTGACCCACCCCCCTTTGTTCAGGGACACATTATTCCAATTCTGTTAGTCACATGTCTGTGGAACTTGTTCAGTTCATGTCTCAGTTGTTGAATCTTGTTAAGATCATACAAATATTTACACATGTTTTAAAAAAAAAATGTATTTCACCTTTATTTAACCAGGTAGGCTAGTTGAGAACAAGTTCTCATTTGCAACTGCGACCTGGCCAAGATAAAGCATAGCAGTGTGAACAGACAACACAGAGTTACACATGGAGTAAACAATTAACAAGTCAATAACACAGTAGAAAAAAGGGGAGTCTATATACATTGTGTGCAAAAGGCATGAGGAGGTAGGCGAATAATTACAATTTTGCAGATTAACACTGGAGTGATAAATGATCAGATGGTCATGTACAGGTAGAGATATTGGTGTGCAAAAGAGCAGAAAGGTAAATAAATAAAAACAGTATGGGGATGAGGTAGGTAAAAATGGGTGGGCTTATTTACCGATAGACTATGTACAGCTGCAGCGATCGGTTAGCTGCTCAGATAGCAGATGTTTGAAGTTGGTGAGGGAGATAAAAGTCTCCAACTTCAGCGATTTTTGCAATTCGTTCCAGTCACAGGCAGCAGAGAACTGGAACGAAAGGTGGCCAAATGAGGTGTTGGCTTTAGGGATGATCAGTGAGATACACCTGCTGGAGCGCGTGCTACGGATGGGTGTTGCCATCGTGACCAGTGAACTGAGATAAGGCGGAGCTTTACCTAGCATGGACTTGTAGATGACCTGGAGCCAGTGGGTCTGGCAACGAATATGTAGCGAGGGCCAGCCGACTAGAGCATACAGGTCGCAGTGGTGGGTGGTATAAGGTGCTTTAGTGACAAAACAGATGGCACTGTGATAAACTGCATCCAGTTTGCTGAGTAAAGTGTTGGAGGCAATTTTGTAGATGACATCGCCGAAGTCGAGGATCAGTAGGATAGTCAGTTTTACTAGGGTAAGTTTGGCGGCGTGAGTGAAGGAGGCTTTGTTGCGGAATAGAAAGCCGACTCTAGATTTGATTTTCGATTGGAGATGTTTGATATGAGTCTGGAAGGAGAGTTTACAGTCCAGCCAGACACCTAGGTACTTATAAATGTCCACATATTCAAGGTCGGAACCATCCAGGGTGGTGATGTTAAGTTTGCTGAAAATAAACGCAGTTCACAGTGAGATGACATTTCTTTTTTTGCTGAGTTTATATTCCACTTCAATGGCATGGTGATTTAGCATCCTGAAAATAAGAATGTACGCCCAAGCTTTGTTCTTCATCCACCCTTTCTATTCATATTTCAATGTGATGATCTGAAATATTTTACCTTGCAAGTCTTTGAAATATTTCACATAAGGCAAATTACCGGGTAAAGAGAAGTAATTAGCCAGCCTGTATTTTTCAAAGGCTAATAGCCTGAATGTCTCTTCTTTGTGTCTTTTCTGAATTATGAGCAGAGTGGACTTTCATATTGCTTAAATGTTCTTGTTAATCATGTAGATATCCAAATCAAATAAAACGTTATTAGTCACATGCGCCGAATACAGTGAAATGCTTACTTACAAGCCCCTAACCAACAATGCAGTTTAAAAAATATGAATAAGAATAAGAAATAAAATGAACAAGTAATTAAAGAGCAGCAGTAAAATAACATTAGCGAGTCTATATACACGGGGTACCGGTACACAGTCAATGTGCGGGGGCACCGGTTAGTCGAGGGGATTGAGGTAATGTGTACATGTAGATATAGTCATTAAAGTGACAATTCATAGATAATAACAGAGAGTAGCAGCTGTGTAAAAGAGGGGAGGGGCAATGCAAATAGTCTGGGTAGCCATTTGATTAGATGTTCAGGAGTCTTATGGCTTGGGGGTAGAAGCTGTTTAGAAGCCTCTTGGACCTAGACTAGGTGCTCCGGTACCGCTTGCCGTGCGGTATCAGAGAGAACAGTCTATGACTAGGGTAGCTGGAGGTTAGGGTAAATGGTCTCATCTTTCTATATAATGTTTTAAGATTCAAATGTACATTGATTGTGTCTATTGAAGACCACTAATGTATGTTCTGGATTCAATCAAACATGCAGGATTTGTGCAACCGTGGGAGAGATCTCATACGCTATGTAGCTGCACCTGTAACCCTCCTCATGAATCAGTGTTAAACAACATGATGACGAGGATGGATGATTTCACTCATGTAAATACAAAGGTTATTTTCCGTACTTAATACAAAAAATGTATGCGTCATAATTGTTTTAAATGCATCATTATCTGTATGACCTGTTGGGTTAGTTCGCCATAAATGTATAAAGACAATGCCCACAGTTAATTATAAAAGAAAATTGGCTAGTTTGATAAAATCTTGAAATATCGAATATGTTTATTTTAGGCAATCTCTGGGGAAGCATTCTGGGAGTGGGTGAAGGAGCAAATGAATACTATCTACAAAACAAGAGAGGCTATTCTTTCTTTCCCCTAGGCAAGGTTCATGGCAGTGTTATTATAAAAGTACTCAGTTTATCATATATATTCCACTTCAATGGCATGGTGATTTAGCATCCTGAAAATAAAAATGTACGCCCAAGCTTTGCTCTTCATCCACCCTTTCTATTCATATTTCAATGTGATGATCTGGAATATTTTACCTTGCAAGCCTTTGAAATATTTCACATAATAGAGACAAAACAGATGGCTTGGAGCAAGGTTATAGCAATAAAGCACTGTAAACCGTACCGTAAACCCAATGCTTTTCATCAAACACATCTTAGGCCCTTTGCAAAGCAGGGTTGCTTTGAAATTCAAGTTTTGGCTGCTCTGACTGAAGCACATCATAAAGTTTCAAAATGAAAGATGCATTTGATGCACTGTTTTGTGATGAGGACTACAACGAACCCATTTTCAATCAACAGACAATAACCAAAGAGGGACATTTGATTGCTAGCGACTGATGATTTTGTTTTTTTGCTGAGGGGGAAGATTCTAATGTTTTTGTTTGTGTTTTATTTTGCCAGAGAAGAGCTGATGATCTCCTCATCGTTTGACAGTCTGGAGGTTTTGCTGGACTCGTTTGGCCCGGTGCGCGACTGCTCAAAGGACAACGGTGGTTGTAGCCGAAACTTCCGCTGCGTCTCTGACCGCAAGCTTGACTCCAGTGGATGCATGGTGAGTGAACCACTGTACCGCCTGGAGATGGCCCCCTTTACAGTACTACCTCTCTTTGTTTGCTTAGCAGCCATGAAATGAATCAGGCATGTTCTATTTCCTTCACCATCTGTCCATGGTTTCTATCCTACTAAAAAGTTGTACTCCTAGTGTTTGTTGGTGTTTTGCGACAGATTTATGGTGAAAGATGTGAAAAACTCAGGCTGTCAATCATCTTTAAGACTATTCATTTGCTCAAGACATGAGTTTCAGGTGATCCAGCATTTCTAATTAGATGAAAGGTGATCCAGCATTTCTGATCAGATTATCTTTCTGTAACAGGTTTGAAGATAAACTTTTTGGAACTATCAGATCTTCCTCAAATGATAATCATTTATTGATTTACATTTCCTCAATATTATGCCCTCCCAACCTCAATGCATGATATTAAAATGAGATAGATAATATCTATTCGGTGCATGAGTAGGACAGATCTAAGGCACATCTTCTATTTCAGTTTCAAATGTCTGCACTGGATTGATAAAAACATCACATTTGCAGAGAACTTTTCAAAACATGACTGTCATGGCAAAAAAACATTAGTAATCAAAAGACGGTCTCAAAATGTTGGTTTAACATCAAGACCATTCTCTGACTCAGCAAAGGGCTGTATGTAATGTCTAAACTGGTTTTGACCAAGTTGTTTGTGTAGGAACTGTATTTCACACTTGAATGTGAATTATATATGAGAAGACACTATTTTAATCGACAACAAACATTCATTATTGTATCCGTCATAGTTAACAATTGCAATTTGAGTACAGAGGCCATACTTGGACATCAATGTAAGTGTTCTTTCACAGCTTTGGGGTCCCTAGCATCATCTGAAAATACATCCGTTTTCTGCACCAATGCAATTAAGATTCCTGTTTGTTAGAAGGCATGACTTGGTTTGCTGTTCATTCAGATACAAGTGCGTAGAAAATCACCTAATTTGTTTCTTTGAGGCTTGTAAATGTCAAAATCTTGCTGCTCAAGTAAATGTAATTTCAATGCTGAGCGATTAGATTTAGCAAACAATGTATTGCCCTCGTTGAGAACATTTTCCTTCTGCTCTAATTGTGCTGGTGGACAGACCTACCTACATGCAGCTGTCACAGAGTTCACAACCAACAGCATGCAGACTCCCTGGTATTGCACTTCTTGTAATAGATGTACATGACCTGTGACCTATAGTATCAATGGTTTCCAGTACCTAAAAGTCATGACTAAATGTATTGATTTATTACAAAATATATTGCAGGGTTTGACATTTAAACACAGGAAAGAGCATTGCAATATCAGAGGGCACAAAATATATCTATCATGTTGTGGAAATGATTCTTATATGATATTAAATTAGGATAATAATACATATTAATAATTAATTTAATTTGTAAAGTGTATTTCTCACACCCAAGGCGAACACTATTATTATTTTTAGATAAAAATAATGCAAAACAAAGGACATAGAACACAGACAAGAAAGCTATATACTGAACAGTTGTTGTCAGATCCGGAGGACATGAGAACAGAATTAAGAGGTCCTGTTAATTAATTAGTCAATGATAGCAGCTCTACCACTGAGCTCT
Source organism: Oncorhynchus nerka (assembly GCF_034236695.1). NCBI lineage: Eukaryota > Metazoa > Chordata > Actinopteri > Salmoniformes > Salmonidae > Oncorhynchus > Oncorhynchus nerka. Next base: position 73,572,593 of record NC_088415.1, on the reverse strand, counting down.
GAAGTAGACAACAGTCTCAGAAGGTATTTGTTAACATGCTCAAGCTTCATGAAATACTTAGACATGTGCCCCTAGTTTATGTAACTGCAAAATACATCCAATCATCAAATTAGAATCATATTTTCATTTTCTATTTGTTTTCTCCCTTATTTCTGTCATGAAGCAAAAGCCCTGATACTTTCATCAACTGATTATACTGAAAGAATATTAATAGATATGCATCATGTTGATCTTTATTTCTAAACATTTCCTTGCATACCTCATGCTTTTATGGAGATAACCGTTTCTATTATTGTGATATTGTCACGTTCGTCTAATGAATTAACGGACCAAGGCACAGCGTACGTAGAGTTTAGACAGTGAAACTTAGAAAAAACCAAACAATAAAGAATAAACGAAATGACAATGCAGTGCTAACGACAATGCAGTGCCAACAGGCAACTAAACATAAACAATATCCCATAACCACCAGGTGGAAAAATGCAACTTAAGTATGATCCCCAATTAGAGACAATGATTACCAGCTGCCTCTAATTGGGAATCATACACAAACCCCAACATAGAAAATAAACCTAGAACCCCACATAGAAATAATAAACTAGACTAAACACCCCTAGTCACGCCCTGACCTACTCTACCATAGAAAATACAGGCTTTCTATGGTCAGGACGTGACAGACATGGATTATTGTCTGCATCACCTAGACCTACCTGAAGCTCTGGATTTTTGATTCATGGTACTGAAGGTTTAATATGGACATCCCATTTATAAACATGCATTTGCAAGCTTAGATCCGCAATAAGGAATCAATATTTTTCCTACCAGCTCCTACTAAGTGTCCACTCTTGTTACTGCAAGATATCCAGGATGGTGCCATCTGTTGGATATATTACTTGGCGTTTTGTAATTACCTTGTGACTAGGTATATGAATGATGCTTTCATCCGTCAAATCATAGTGGTAACTGGCTGGGACCCAGAGGCCGAATCCACAAATCAATTAACACCTTGTCTGAGTCCATGCTGCCAGTCTCGTCTCGTCATGTTTAATATCTCTCCTAGCATGAGCCGAAGCCGCCTGACCCACTCTGTCTTGGCTGATGTATGGCACTCCTGAGGAGAGACAGTGCAGTCGTTTGGAAGTAATGTCTAATAATCACCTAATTATTATGTGATTCATTAGCTCTCGTCTACTCCTGCGAGAACAGGGGAAATGTGAGGCTGTCTGTCCAGCCTGCCTGCCACCAGAACAAATTGGGCCCTGTCCAAACAAAGCGTCAGCCTGCAGTGTGGGATGTGTCCCTACCGACAGAGGAGACCTTAGTATTTACATGATGCAGACATTCCGACTGTTATCCCACACTTCCTGCAGTGAGAATGACCAGGGTGGAAATATTCCCCAATGTCTTAATTGGCCTTTGTAATTGGTATATAGACATTTATTCTTTCATTTGATGTTCCATTGGTGAAGACATTTCATCACGTATTTACAGTACTACTGGCCTGTACTACAACTGAACTTGTCAAATTTACATTTAAAACATGAGGTGTTCTGTTTGGGAGTCACATTTACCTTCCCCCAGAGAACTCCTCCTTAAAAAATATATATAGATATACCTCAAAAACATATAGATATACCTTACAATTAACAGAATGCTCAATTGTGCCAGTCTAAGCTGTCCACGGTCAAACATAATCTTATTTAACTTCAGAACAAGCACCTTAACATGTTTCCCATGCTGGCCAATGCACTTTGTTACTGACGTAGTCCACATTCAGTTGCAACCAGCTCTGACTTGGATCCCATTTTGGACACTAAGCAGTTCTGAGCTGAGTCGATATTTGGCCAAGGTTTTCTATGAGCATACTCCTATAGAGTAGCAGGTGCTCAGCAGCCTGCTAGTACTGATGTTTTCCTCTAAGGATCGATAGGGGGATTTAAGGTAGTACATCCTCTTTTGGAAAAATCTGCTGCAGTCTTTCCATGGACAGATGCAGAGCATGGGAATGCACCTCTGTAATCCCTAAAGCTACCTCTGAAATAGGACTGGCTAGCACCAGGGGAGGTGTTGGTGAAGTTTCTTTTTACACTAATCCCCCTAACAAATGGTGATTTATGAAGATAATATATATATGTTTTGGGAGTGGCGTTATAGAATGTCAATACAATCACTGTACAATTTTAAGTTTACATTTATATTCCCAAGGGGTTATTATATTACTGTACTCTGGGTAATTTTACAACTCTTAAGACTACCTGATATGTTGATAATAACCTCAACCATGACATTTGGAACAGATTATATCTTCCCTTTCCTCCTGAAACTCTGCTTGCTGGATAAGTAGACCTATTCAATCTCTATTGTTCACTTTCTCCAATCTGCCTATTTGGCGTATTGGAAAATTGCAAAGTTTATCCAACTCTCTAGTAAGGATTTGTTGCTATGTGGAAACACCACATGGCTGATTCCCATAAACTGGAAGGAGCAGGAGGAATTTATCACCATTAGGAAATGGGATTAAAAGGTACAGTGGTTCAAGGGTTTTTCCAGTTCAGCCTAAATACAAAAGCTTCACAAGCCGGTACACTATTATCATTTATTGTTTTATTTCCTTAAACTGCCAGTGAAGGATGTTGTTTATTTTGTGGAGCTACATTTGTTATTCTACCTAGCAACTAAAAAAAAAAAGTGTCATTTTATTACTATGAAAGGCGATATATTGTATGTTGACATTATCTATTGTTTCTCTCATGGAGGGATCTTTAGAGGACCTTTGCCATTTTTCACTTTATCTGAATCATTTCAAAGCATATGATTTATTCTACCTTTGACCTATGGATTGTGAATTCCTAAACGGTTGAGTTTTAAATTCGCAATAGAACTCTATGCAAAAATGCTGTATGGTGTAACGTCTGCTTCAAACTCACACTCTCAAACACGTAGATCCCCTGAACGCAGCTCACTTTCCAGCCCACTTTCCAGCTCACACTCTCCAACACAGAGATCCCCTGAACGCAGCTCACTTTCCAGCCCACTTTCCAGCTCACACTCTCAAACACATAAATCCCCTGAACGCAGCTCACTCTCCAGATCCCAATCACCTGAATTCTGATCACCTGTTCACAGACCTGCATGTTATTATCACACACTATTTGGTTCAGTTCTTTGCACCCCATCATTGCGAGGTATTGTTTGTTTTGTGACACACTTCTATTCGGAGCGCTGGATATCACCCTCTAATTTAATCCGCTCATGTATGATTTTTTGCCTGCCTCACTAATGAAGCCTTTTGCCTATTCCTTGCCTGTACTTTATCCAATCGGATTTCCTGTTATTCACCTATTGCCTGATCTCCCGGACGATGTTACTAGTCTTTTCCCTGCCTTTACTGTTGACTTTTTGGTCCCCCTGTGTATGACCTTCTGCCTGCCCCTGGACCCATCTACCTGCCGCCTCCTGTGGTCCTTTACAAATAAACACCTGCTGCGCCCTGCGCTGTCTCCCATTGTGTTCATTACATATGGAAATAGAACTGTATGGAAAACAGTATAATGCAAGCCTGAAAGAAAGCACATCTTTTATGACTATCATTCTCTTGGCATTATTCTCAGTTCTATTTCTGCATGTCAGTCAGAATCACATTTATTCACCAAGTACATTTACACACACAGAATTTGGCTTACAGCAGTCAATAAGGAGAGACGTGGGGTTCACAAGCAAGGGCCATCAAGGACCATTAATACATGAATTCCACTGACTTCCCTTTGCCACACTTACCCATTGCCATCGATTGCAGAGGCCCAGTGATTTAAAGAGTCTCTGCTACAGATGAGTTAGGAGATTCAATGTACTATGCTCTTTACATTACATGTGATAAATCAGTTTTCACAGTGCCCGTAGCCAAGCGACAAAATCAATAGCAATGTGTCCAGGGAGGGACGAGGCGAGGGACTCCTGTTACGACATATGCCCCAATGGCCATTGATACATTAGCCATTAACCCAGTGTTAACCACTTAACCACAGATGATTGTGGACTACAGGAAAAAGAGGACCGAGCAGGCCCCCATTCTCATCGACAGGGCTGCAGTGGAGCAGGTTGAAAGTTTTAAGTTCCTTGGTGTCCACATCACCAACAAACTAACATGGTCCAAGCACACCAAGACAGTCGTGAAGAGGGCATGACAAAACCTATTCCCCCTCAGGAGACTGAAAATATTTAGCATGGGTCCTCAGGTCCCCAAAGGGTTCTAAAGCTGCACCATCGAGAGCATCCTGACTGATTGCATCTCTGCCTGGTATGGCAACTGCTCGGCCTCTGACCGCAAGGCACTACAGAGGTTATTACGAACGGCCCTGTACATCACTGGGGCCAAGCTTTCTGCCATCCAGGACCTCTATACCAGGCGGTGTCAGAGGAAGGCCCTAAATATTGTCAAAGACTCCAGCCACCCTAGTTATAGACTGTTCTCTCCTGCAGCAAAGCACCCACACAACATGATGCTGCCATTCCCGTGCTTCACGGTTGGGATGGTGTTCTTCGGCTTGCAAGCCTCCCCCTTTTTACTCCAAACATAACGATGGTCATTATGGCCAAACAGTTCTATTTTTGTTTCTTAATTTCTCCGAAAAGTACGATCTTTGTCCCCATGTGTAGTTGCAACCCATAGTCTGGCTTTTTTATGGAGGTTTTGTAGCAGTGGCTTCTTCCATGCTGAGTGGCCTTTCAGATTATGTCAATATAGGACTCGCTTTACTGTGGATATAGATACTTTTGTACCTGTTTCCTCCAGCATCTTCACAAGGTCCTTTGATGTTGTTCTGGGATTGATTTGCACTTTTTGCACCAAAGTACGTTCATCTCTAGGAGACAGAACGCGTCTCCTTCCCAAGCGGTATGACGGCTGCGTGGTGCCATGGTGTTTATACTTGCATACTATTGTTTGTACAGATGAACGTGTTACCTTCAGGCGTTTGGAAATTGCTCCCAATTATGAACCAGACTTGTGGAGGTCTACAATTTTTTCTTAGGTCTTGGCTGATTTCTTTTGATTTTCCCATGATGTCAAACAAAGAGGCACTGAGTTTGAAGGTAGGCCTTGAAATACATCCACAGGTACACCTCCAATTGACTCAAATTATGTCACATAGCCAATCAGAAGCTTATAAAGCCATGAAAAAAATTTCTGGAATTTTCCAAGCTGTTTAAAGCCACAGTCAACTTAGTGTATGTAAACTTCTGACACACTGGAATTGTGATACAGTGAAATAATCTGTCTGTAAACAATTGTTGGAAAAATGACTTGTGTCATGCACAAAGTAGATGTCCTAACCGACTTGCCAAAACTATAGTTTGTTAACAAGAAATGTGTGGAGTGGTTGAAAAACTAGTTTTAATGAATCCAACCTAAGTGTATGTACATTTCTGACTTCAACTGTACATAACATCTACAGGTGCATACAATCTGAAATCTTATATTAAAGAAATACTCAGCGAAATGACATTGCGACAAGTAGCACCACACATATTGAGATGAGTGAGATGCCAGACTTCGTTCACACACAGTCACACACAGTATCTGCACATTTGCATGAGTTTACTTCATGCTGTTTAGAGCGTAGTAGCCAGAGCACTAAAACCACAGAGAAGTTGAGCCTCGCACTTCAACGCTCTTATTTGCTGCAGAAATTGACCCACTATACTGTATCTACATCATATTGCTGAGCCAGTCTACCTTTAATACTGAAAACTCCACAGGGCCTGATGTAGGACAATTCTGGATTTTCAGTGCTTCTGTTTGACTCAACTTGTGAAGTTCCAATTCATGTTAGACCCCTTAGAGTCGATTGATGCACTGGTTCCTGTTTGATCCCCATCAAAATTTGTCAGTTTGAGCTAGAGGTATCAGGATTCAGCCTACTCTTTCAACCGACTACTTTTGTCATCCCACAGGGCACAAATGTCAATTCAACGCCTGTTCCATGTTGGTTCAACGTAATTTGGAAACAGCATTGAGTCAACCAGTGTGTGTCCACTGGGATGAGGCCAGGAACGATGGGCACTGGAGACTTGGGAGAGCAATTAAATAAATAAATATATATGTTGCTTATGCTCCTTATTCCTTATTACATAGTATGTTCCTCTTTTCTACAGGCAGGGGTGCCTTGTTAAGTATCATCCCATCAAAGTACCCTTTGAAGGATTGTCTGACAGAAAATGTGAATTTGGCTTCATTGGCCTCTGAAAGATTGCTTTGGGAAGGATAGGGGAGTCTTTGTAACTCTGGAAGCAGGTGTAGAGTTGTAGAAGTTCTGGATGCCTCTGTGAATTTATGCCTCATATATCTTTGTTAGCAGCACATCTTTTGTGGTGTGACAGAGTTCACCGAATGTTGTTTGGGAAAATATAATCAATGCCGTTACCCACTTTTCTACAATTTGTACACACACACATGGGATCTGGATGTGTCTGATCTCTACTTATTTCTGTGTGAACTAAAGATTTGGAACATGATTACATTTGAGCAATATGAAACCAGATCACATCCCTAGTGTGTTTTAGTTGATCTGTGCCCCTATTGTTTTTGACTTTCTGTGCCATCGTGTATCCTTTATTCCCGTTCTTTCTAGTGCCCTCCTGGACTGAGTCCCATGAAGGATGGCACAGGCTGCTACGACCACCACATTGGCATCGACTGCTCTGACGGCTTTAACGGAGGCTGTGAACAACTGTGCCTCCAGCAACTCGCCCCCCAGGAGGATGACCCCACCCTTTACAACATCCAGATGTTCTGCGGGTGAGAGAACACTCCTGAACTTGGATGCATCTCAAATGGCAACCTATTCTCTACATAGTGCACTACTTTTGTAGTGCACTAAAGTAGTGCACTGTGTTGTAAATACAGTGCTATTTGGTATGCAGGCCCTGTCTCTGTGGCACTGAACTGATATAACAGTGTCACATCCTGAAGTGTTTAAAAAGGAGGACAGAAGTTTACAATGTAGGAAATCCTAACAGTACCATGATAGTAGGGAAGGGAAAGGGGATACCTAGTCAGTTGCACAACCAAATGCATCTACCAAAATGTTGTTGGGTTCTGATTTCTTGACTTATGAAATCATGAAATATATTTATTCCTTTCACTGAGGGAGAGAGGGTAATTTACAACCTTTACCTTATGTCATGATATATTATTGTTAGCCATCTGGGATCCTATGGTAGGAGGAAAGACACCGTCTGGTACGAGTCAACATGACAGCTGTAAGTTGGGGAGGAGTGAGCACTTTGGGGCAAGAGGTCAGGTCAGAAGAAAGGAGGGAGAACAGATATCACTAAGGTTCTGAACATCACTGGCTGTTCAGATATGTAGGAGGAGATTCAGCATAGGAGAAAGGGTTAAATATCAGTGCTTGTGTGAATGTCTTTTGTCGGTTCAGCTGTTCGATCCTCTGGGATGAGTGAACTTGGTTTAAGCTTTCATAGTGTCCGTCAAGTTCTTACTTTGATAATTAGAACCTAACAATGTGTAGTAATAGTATTGCCTTCTTTTTCACTTCAGTAGATTCCTGGTGATGGCATTGTCATGACATAGTTTTAGTAGGAAAGCGAAGTGCACCAGTATGTCTTTTAAATGTCAGCTGTGCAGTGCGTTAGTCACTCAGAATGATTTGTCTCTTCGCCTTGGAGAGGTTGTCTCTTAAAAGAGAAAGATCTCTTGACCTCTCTTTTAATGTCAAGTCTTCTCCTGACACAAGTATATCTGAGTGTAGGTGACAAACGTGCTTAATTGTCTGTCATATGAAACATGATAATATGACAGGGAAAGTGAACCAGTTTAAATGCAGTGTGGATTAGGACTGCATTATGGACAAAATATATCTAACCCTTTTTAGTGACACTTTCCTGTAGAAAAAAGTGTCATCGTGAAGAAAGGGTATTTCACTTTAATCCCAGGCCCATTGCCTTTGATATATTTTACATTGCTCGCTAGACACTGGAATGTCAAAGTGTCATAAATATGAAAGAGTCGAGAGGACTCAATGTTTGGATTATTCCCTTTTTGAAAAATGAAATGGGGTGTTTTTTGTTCACTGAATTTAATTAATAGCACCATACAACAAAGCTAGAATTGATTGGCACACTAGAATTATGAGGAGGCCTATTTTGTGGATCTCCTTGAACTCGGGCATAAAGGGGTGCACTTATGAGTAAATAGTGAGCCATGAACACAAGTAAAATAAGTCAATAATCCTGACAGATAGCCATAGTGATGTTTACATAATGTCAAGATGGAATTTCATGTACTCTTCAGTCAGTCACTAAGGCAGCCCAATTCTGATATTTTTTCTGCTAATTGGTCTTTTGACCAATCACATCAGATCTTTTCACATATTTTTTAGAGCTGATCTGATTGGTCAAAAGACCAATTAGTGAGAAAAAGATCAGAATTGGGATGCCTGTGTAAATTTTTATTTTAGATTTTTTAAATGTAACCTTTATTTAACCAGGTAGGCAAGTTGAGAACAAGTTCTCATTTGCAACTGCGACCTGGCCAAGATAAAGCAAAGCAGTGCGACACATATAACAACAGAGTTACACATGGCGTAAAACAAACATACAGTCAATAATACAGTAGAAAAATAAGTCTATATACAATGTGAGCAAATGAAAAAATACAGCCAAAGGGCCTATTCAACTAAATCAGTTTCCAGTATAATTTTTTTTAAAACAACCTCATTTTTTATCCCTGTATTGACTTGAATTACAAAACAGAATTCGGTTTAGGGTTTAAATATATGACTATATTTCTTAGAAGCTTCATGTATAATGTAGATGAAACACAATCTATTTGAATAGAATGTAAGAGCACATCAGCTCACACTGCTCCCCTTTTTTTTATGGCTGCCGTTATAGTTGTATTGAGGATTACAAGAAAGGTCAAGATGGTCGTTCCTGCCAGCCCCTGTCTGAAGCCTGTACCGAGGGACTGGACTGTGGGGAGACAGCTGACATCCCAGCCAACCAAACAGTTTTTGGGGATCTCTTCTATGGCTACAACAACCACACCAAGGAGATCACCTCTGGGCAGATCCTCAAAGCTACCTTCAGGTAATGTATGAGTTGTGTCATGGGTTATAGCTTGTGTATAAAATAGGAATGATTCATGGTTGATTCACGGTTGATTCATGGTTATTTCATTCGTCCTGAGCTAGAGGAAAACATTTACTTATAAAACATTTAAATGAATGTATACAATGGGCAGAGATGTATAGTATACTAAAGCAAGATGAGAGACTAATGCACTCAGAAGATTAATATGTACTCTATGGCAACTTCTGTCCACAATGAAAATGACCAAAATGATGTACATCTAAATAGAGTGTATCTCGTGAATGAGGATCTAAAGATCTGCTTTTAATATCAATATCTAAAGAAATGCACAGCAGGCCCTGTTTTGTGAATGTGAGTTATGTGGCAGCATGCTTTGTGGGCTGCTTAATTACCATCGTCCACTCACGATGCTTCCTTTCCGCTGAAGTCAGGAAGTCAGGTCACGGAAATCATCTATGGTCCTGAAAATGTAATTTGGGTGCACATGGATCCCGCAGCCAGAGGCAGTGCATCCACTTACAATATGTCACGTGAATGCTCGAGGAAGGCGAACAAGGGAAAGTTAATATCATCAAGTACTGTAGCTAAATCTCAAATGCTCTGATCTCATTTTGAAAGCACCGGGAGAGACAGCCAGGGTTTCAGACAGACTTTGAAAAGTACAAAATGCTCCTGTGCAGAGTGCAGCCAGACATGGTGCTGGAGAAAGCCTCTTTGGGGAGCCATGGTTAATGCAAACCCTAATTATACAAGATGGCAAGAAGTGAATTAAAAGTGACCAGGAGCCAGTTTGGTGTAATGGAACGTAATTGGAGCAGATGAAACTTTGAATGTGCAATGAACAAAGGGTCTGCTGCGCTGCTGCACTGGTGCCTACCTTGGGTTCATTAAGCCTCACAAGAATGCCATACTGATGTGACAATTAATTGGAAACTAAAGAAAATAGTCAAAACTTTGGTACACAGGAGGAATAGTACTGGGAAGTCGAGATTACTGCTGATGATGTAGTATTGCAGGGAACTTCAAACTTAATTTAGAAAAGTATTATGAATAAACATTCTCTCAATGATAAAAACAATTGCTAGTGTTACTGATATTAAATGCTGGGGTTCATTAATTAATTTCTGACATTTGAATTGTATTATTTTAAAGGAGAAAAATGTATTTTAACTTGAGGTAAATAGGTAAATACAATTTAATATCAGAAATAAAATGCTGTCCATTGACTGACACCCCATGGAGAGGAATAAGCCCTTGTGTGACTCGTGCATGGTTTACAAAGAGAATCACTGTGAGAGACATCCTGGGAAAAAAGGAGAGAAGAACTTGGATTATTCTGTTTCATACCAGCCTGGTGCTTGGAGTTTCATTGGCGCTTCATCAAAAGCTCCACCCCACAGTTCTGGAGTGTCACAAAGCATCTGTTTCACTCTTTGACAGTAAACTTTTTGAAGACGGTCTAATCATTAACGTAGCATGCAAAAAGTAAGGAAACTTCAACTATCCTGAAAAAAATCCTGAAAAGTACAGAAACAACACATAGTTCCTGGATAGAAACAGAAATGTGGTTCTCCAAACTCCCAAGCTCCCCTCTACCACACTACTGTACACAAAACGTTTCACAAACTATACAAAATGTTCACATTTCCTCATAGTCAAGTATGACTGTTGATCTTTTATTCATTTGAAAAAGAGGCATCCCACCCCTACCTTTTTATTTAGTCTGGCTGGAACAACAAAGGGAAGGAAATTAAAGGACATATCTAGCAGAGTGAGAAGGTGCCCACTGGCTCTTCACAGCCGGTGTTGCTGGAATAAGATGAGGCTAGCCTGTACCCACTCAGCAGGAGCAGAGTCTGCTGAATGGCCAGGCTCCAGGCTTTGCCACAGAGCTGCGTCTGATTCTATCCACACAGAGCTGTGGGCACTGCTTTCGTGCTCACCAGCCTCTGAAACACTTTTCATGTTTTTTAAAAAGGTAGTTGTCGTTCTCTGAATCGCTCCTGCTGAATTTCAGAGTCGGCTTGGTAATTATTATTTCAAAAGTTCCAATTTTCTGTGGAGGATTGGAGGTAAATAAGAGGTGTCATACAATCTTAGCCGGAGCTTTTATGTGGCCAAGACTGGCCGGGACACAGAGTTTTATAACAAGAGCACATAAGGGGATATTCCATGAAACATTTTGTCTTCTCTTTCTCTTGAGCACAGAGAGAGATGGGATGGGATCTTAGCTGAGATGAATGGTCCTGTTTTGTATGTCTACAGACTTAGTAGTGATGCGATTTCCCACTGGTAGATCTAAATGTCTCTGAGGGAGACAGTGAAGTACATTAGAATCATGTGAGTTAAAAAGGCAACCTCTTCTCATTATTTCCTCCCTTTGGCTCCTAGTCCTTCTTTCTCCTTGCTCTCTCTCTCCTTGCTCTCTCTCTCTCTCCTTGCTCTCTCTCTCCTTGCTAACCTCTCTCCTTGCTCTCTCTCTCTCTCTCTCTCTATCTCTCTCTCTCTCTCTCTCATTACTCCACACAACATGCTTAGAGCAGGTTTTAATGAATATTTTTGTGTCCTTTGTTCTCATTAGGGCTGCTTGGGATCGTGATTTAGACCACATTTCCAAACTACTTGGTGGGGTGTCTCCTCTCACCCCCTCAGAGGAGGAACACCTTTATCTACCCGCTTAATTAAAATATACAATTTCTGTGTGAGCTAGATTGATTATATTAAGCACCGGAGGGCATTGCCTCAATTATTGGACATTGTAAAGTTCTTACCCCAGCCCCATTCCATCACTTGTCGTCTGATATTAGCAGGGGGAATACATTTAAAAATATATATATATCATAATCAAAAAGTCAAAAATATCACTGAGCTATGTCATAGTTGAAATGATAAAGTTGGCTGAAACCCTGAAACAGTCAAAGGTTACATTTTTCATTTCCCAGCTATTACTCAAGAAGAGGCATATGGGAATGAACTCTTTCAAAGTGACCTAGACTTTCAAATGAAGAATAATATGCACAGGATGTACATATTATCTAAATACAATTTTTACTTTGGTTGGCTCTGATCTTGAAAAAATACTGAAATATTTTTTTGCCATCTATGCTCACCTCATCCCGTTATTACTATTTTGTTAGATTCCAAAGTCCAAAGAAAACTCACTAAATTAAACTGTTGGTTTTCCATTTTTAGATCACAGGAACTGTAATTGACTATGTTAATATGAAATTGGCTTTAAGCCAGTTTTACAATGGCATATTTCATACAGGCGTAACTTCTTCTTGACAATACAAATTAATCACAATGGCACATTCAAACCATTTTACCCTCTAGGCCCAAGGTGCATTATAAATACCCTTTTCTACATTTTCTTTGCTTAGGAGATAAGTATTGTTATACTATGCCTAAAGCAACACATTTGATATGTATGAGTCTAGTTTCCATGGTTTTAATGACTGTTAACAATGTGTTCCTCTTCCTTACCTCCGGCCATGGAATGGCCATGCAAATGAATTGGCATGTAATGGCATTATTTCAGTGTTTCCAATGGAGGGTCAGGTTTCATTTTCAGAAAATGCCACCAAAGGGGACGATTTTAGCTAATATGCACAGCCATTTTACAGTTACATCCAGTTCCTGCTATTACCAAGTCCCTGAAAGCTAAAGTATATTTGACACTGCTTATAGATATTTCATATCGATAGGACCATTGCTGTTTACAGTTATGAAAAATTATGTAATTGGCTTCGAAGGGATAAATTACTATTTCAGAGGTGGTTAGAAGATATACAGTGGGGCAAAAAAGTATTTAGTCAGCCACCAATTGTGCATGTTCTCCCACTTAAAAAGATGAGAGAGGCCTGTAATTTTCATCATAGGTACACTTCAACTATGACAGACAAAATTAGAAAAAAAAATCCATAAAATCACATTTTAGGAGTTTTAATTTATTTATTTGCAAATTACTAAATACTTTTTTGCCCCACTGTATGTCACGCCCTGATCTGTTTCACCTGTCTCCACCCCCTCCAGGTGTCGCTTATTTGCCCCAGAGTATTTATCCCCGTGTTTCCTGTCTCTCTGTGCCAGTCTGGTATGTTTCCAAGTCAACCAGCATTTTTCCCGTCCTCCTGCTTTTTGCATTCTCCCTTTTCTAGTCCTCCTGGCTTTGACCCTTGCCTGTTTCTGGACTTTGTACCCGCCTGCCTGGCCATTTTGCCTGCCTTGACCACGAGTCTGTCTGCCACTCTGTACCTCCTGGACTCTGATCTGGTTTTGACCTTTTTGCCTGTCCACGACCATTCTCCTGCCTACCACTTTGGATTAATAAACATTGTAAGACTCCAACCATCTGCCTCCTGTGTCTGCATTTGGGTCTCGCCTTGTGCCTTGATAATATATTAAGTAATGGAAGTGTGATGCTCAATCATTGACTATGAATAAGGTTGCTTCAAGTCCGGCATTTGTGTTTGGAACATGGAAATAACGTAATGCTCCTTTCATAGAAGCTGTTATTTTCACTCAGTGATGAATAATAGGAGGGGTTTGCAACTGCATCCCACCCCTTTCCTGTTTCAACCCAATTCTGGAAATGTATGTTTTCAGTATTTAAACATAATGCTGTTTATTATTGTGTTTACATGTGTGGCTGTTAACCATCAAGTCAAAATAACTTAATTTTAATATGAGTAGATGTATTCTCTGGATGTGCTGTACAGAGCCATTGCTCAACTACACGAGGGGTATTATTTATTTTTCTTCTGTAGTTCTATCATTATTGTACAGATTGGATTTCATTATTTTCCTGTTCTAAAATCTTTGTAACTGGTATCCCCATTCATGTGGTTATTCATGATTCCGGATTTTGAGAAGAAATCGAGATTTTGGATTAAGGATCACCTTTCAAACTCAAATCTTCTTCATCAGTGACTCTTACCAGAAACATGAATGCATGCAGAGAAGTCAGCATAAAGAAGAAAGTGCTTCCATATAACTTCCAGGTACCTCCACTGGTCCTTTTATCGAGAAAGTGAAAGCTTTAGTGGCAGTACAGTTTTTTTTTCATATTCAATTCAAAGTAATTTGCCCTTTAAGATCCACTCTTTTTCTAACTTTTCAAATGGACTCTTTGGAGGGGATATTATCACTATTGTAATGAATGAATGCAGTGAGCAGAGACAGGGATGAGTATATCAGGAAGAGCAGGATTAAGGCCAGGCACCACAGGCTAAAATGACATTTTTGCATCTACTGTAGCTATACATTTTTGGATTTGTTGGTATTTTGGTCCATTCATATTAGTATTTTCAAAAAGTAAACATAAAAATGATAAATATATTGATGAAAATTGATGTTTTCCTTAGTTTCTCATACTATCGTCATCAAAATGTCATCAATTTGAACCACTTTAGGGCCTCCTGGGTGGCGCAGTGGTTACGGGCGCTGTACTGCAGCGCCAGTTGTGCCACCAGAGACTCTGGGTTTGCGCCCAGGCTCTGTTGTAACCGGCCGCGACCGGGAGGTCCGTGGGGCGACGCACAATTGGCCTAGCATCGTCAGGGTTAGGGAGGGTTTGGCTGGTAGGGATATCCTTGTCTAATCGCGCACCAGCGACTCCTGTGGCGGGCTGGGCGTAGTGCGCAATAACCAAGGTTGCCAGGTGCACAGTGTTTCCTCCGACACATTGGTGCGGCTGACTTCCGGGTTGGATGCACCTGTGTTAAGAAGCAGTGCGGCTTGGTTGGGTTGTGTTTCGGAGGACGCATGACTTTCAACCTTCGTCTCTCCCGAGCCCGTACGGGAGTTGTAGCGATGAGACAAGATAGTAGCTACTAAAAACAATTGGATACCATGAAATTGGGGAGAAAAAGGGGTAAAATTCAACAACAAAAAATACAAATTAACCACTTTAAAATGGACATACATCCATAATTACACATGATTTAAAATCCCATTTCATAGAGAATGTAACAAACTGGACTATATTGTATGTAGTAACTTACTTTGAAGAGATCGTGATTATGTTTTGGTGTTTGGTAATCTAAATTCAGTGTACCTGTCTTGGAGTGCCATTTTCCCAAAGTCAGACTCTTCCAACACGCCAACTAATTTTCCTCAGCTTCAGAAGCATCTACAGTACATTCATCAAATTGTGTGTGGTTATCCTTAGATATATGCTTCAGACTTGCCTAGAGGTAATTGTTGATATGTTGTAAAAAAATATATATATACAATTCTAGGTAACATTTTCTTTAGAAAAATGTGGCAAAAAATGCATGTTGGTGACATAATATTTTGTAGCTCACACGGTTCAGGTTTTACAGACGATTTTGTGACAGTTTTCTTGTCCGGATCCTCTCATGTGTAGAAAAATGCCGCTTTCACAAGCCCCATGTTATGGAATAGGAACAAACTTTATTTCGGCGGAAAGAGGTTTTTGAGCTTCAGCCACTACAATCAACAGTAAGTCTCTAGCATAAACACACGGAAGCTATTCGATATTAAAAATGTCGTCACCACAATCAACTTTACGGGGAGCCTTAAACATGAACAAAATGAGCATATCAAGTTAGGAACTGGAGGAGAATCACAGAATAAAAGGATATTTAACATAATGAAAAATGGCATGTTTGATGTAGAAGTCTCTGATTCTCCCAGCATGCTCACATACAGTATTTCCTGTGGATTTACTTAACCATCTGCCAGAAAATTATGAATGATTCTCGCTGAAACGTGTTGGTTTTAACAATAAATAATACTTTGTATCAACTACCACTATCCTCCAAGAGTCGCTGAATTTCCTCTTCATATTCAGAAGATACTGCTTTGCAATTTGTTAATGATTGACACTGGCTCTTCTCTGCCTTATTCCCTCTCTCCCTCATAAGGCCTAGTTGGATGGGTGAGTAATTGTGGGTCTCTAAATAGGCTGTTTTGTCATACTTAATCCAGGCAGAAGAACTTTGCCCGAGGCATCGAGCAGCAGCTCCCAGATGGCATGGTTGTGGCATCAGTTCCAACCGAGGTGCAATGCCACGAAGAGCTGTCAGACCCAGTCCCTGACCCAGACTATCTCACAGGTAGGAGCAATTTGGAATCTATAGATTTTGTCCCTTATTTTGTCATTTTGACGTATACCAAGAAGCTTCGTAAATTGTGCAATATCGTTTTTTCTTAAAGTGGAGAAAACCCTCTAGAGGGAATGTCAGAGGCAGCAGAGTGCAGCTGATTTGATTGGCTAGTAGCATGGAAACACAGGCAATAAACCCATGGGTTTAATTTCCAAGAAGAAACATCCAAGATTTTTGGGGAATTTAAGACTAACATGTCAGGCTAACATTTTTCCTTAAGCAGAGCCAATGTGTCCCATTATTTGGGTGTGTTTAAATTGAATTGACTATTGTCCAGTATTCAATATTGCTGCTATGGTGGTGTTATAACCAGCAATTTTTTAAGAATGTGGTTACGTCTGTCCCTTTCAGTGCTGACCTCAGTCACTAGCGCTGGTATTACTGATGACTGACAAAGAAAATCATAAATCTTGTCGCTATTCGCTATTGTCTTTCATTTTAATCTATACAATCAACGTGTTTTCCTCCTGACACCTGTATTGTCAAATAACCTTGTTTAGTGTTTACATAAAACATGCACGCCATCCACATCCACCTTCAACAGCTTTTTAAAAACGTGTGTGATTGAATCCAAACGGAAGTCTCTCAAAGTTACTGCACAATCCACATCCACAGAGCATGCCATGCTACCAAGCATGTCATCCAAGTAAATAATGAACTGGAAGGAAATGGGAGAAGATATTAACAAAATCATTTTTCATGAGGAAAGGGGCTGATCTGGATGGTGCCACTGCTGTCAGAATTCATTAGTCTTCAGATCTGAATTCTGTCTGGTGCTTCTCCACACTACAAGCACAGCACATGGTGCCAGCCATGCCATTTAGACAGAATACAGAGGTTCAATGTAAACCACCCTCATTAACAGAGGAAAAGATCCATCCTTGCTCCACCAAATGACTCAGGCTTCAATGTGCTGCATCTTTCATCATTCCATTCACATCTTCCATTTGCTGCTGTTGTTGGCAGGTACAACATTTTACTGTCCAATTCAACATTACTGCAAAGGGGAGCTTAACAGGATATTTAACATTTGGATTAGGCCTATTCTACTTTAGAGAAATCTATTTCTGTCCTATTTCCTGGAAATGTAAAGACTCAGATCTTTACTTTCTAGTTTCTTCGTTTTATCATGATAATGAAGAAAGAAAAAAGCTAGATATATGCTGTGAAAACTGTAAAGCTGTTATCATATAGTATGTTGTAACGCTGTCATGCAGTAGTCATTGCAGTATAAAGGTTGTCTTCTCCATTAAAGCACTATCGAATTTGCACTGGGACAATTTACAAAGAAACTCACAGTGGAGATGAAATCTTGTAATCTCCACACATAGTTATGCTTTAATGAGAAACCATTCAGCATTATTATGGTACCTTTGTTAATATGGCTTAGGGCTCCCGAGTGGCGCAGCGGTCTAAGGCACTGCATCTCAGTGCTAGAGGCGTCACTACAGACACCCTGTTTTGTTTTCAGGCTGTATCACAACCGGCTGTGATTGGGAGTCCCGTAGGGCGGTGCACAATTGGCCCAGCGTCGTCCGGGTTTGGCCGGTGTAGGCCATCAATGTAAATAAGAATTTGTTCTTAACTGACTTGCCTAGTTAAATGAAAGTTAAATAAAAATAAATGAAATGTATGCCTATGGTAATGGTACCTATGTTTAGATGCAACTGGCCTGATGCGTCCAGTGGTGCAACAAAACAAAGTCCACACTAATGTCCAGATTTGGATGTTTTATATGACCTCTCAAAGAAGGTGACTTAGTGATTACAGGGCGTCACACTCCAAACCACATTTACAAGGTCATTTCTAAGGAATTGGATAAACAACAAAGACAGAATGGCATCAGTTAAAATGTGATGTTTATTGGAAACTTCTGAGGATATCCCAGGGCCTTGTCCCTCTGTGGAGTATAAACCTTTCTATCCAAGTGTTGCCGTGGGGCTGGAGGAGAGCCACAGCACAGGATCCCATCACCACTTCACCATGCCCAATGGTTGTGTTTCAAATGACACCCTATTCCCTATTTAATGCAATACTTTTGACCAGGGTCCATAAGGATCTGATCAAATGTAGTGCACTAAATGTTGTATATCACCACTCTGGCTGGAATCCAATAGGAATTACACATCACTTTGCAAGCCAGCATAATGTGACTTGCAGGCTTGATGTGTCCTGTAAAATATGGGTTTCAGGCTACTGTATTGGGTAAAACTAGGCCCTCAAAAGAAGGCCTTATGAATGATGCATTCTATTGTCTTAAATAATATAACATTAATGACAACATATTCACTTAGGATCTCACTTGGTGAAGGCCACAGGACTGAAAATGAATAAATGCAACAATCATGTCTCTGTCACTAGCAAGCACAGTCATGGTACTGGTAATTCTAAAATTACCTCTAAAGGCACCCTGGGAAATATGCAAATAAGGCTTAAACCCTACAGCAGGGCTATTCAATTCCGGTCCTGGAGGGCCGAAACATTTCTGGTTTTCGATTTTTATATGGTTCTTCAAAGAACCATCCCATTTATGGTTCTTCAGATACCCTAAAATGGTTCCCCTATGGCTTTGCTTTCAAGAATCATATTTGGTTCAAACTTGCACCTGTATGATTAGAGTGTAGCATACATTCTTATGCATACAGGGTGTGGTGGCACTGAAGTCCTTTCAGGCACAGTGATTCTTGGGTTTTGCGCTCTGCTCTGAAACATGACATTGTCAGATGCAGTGTCGTCAAGAGAAAAATAACATGATTGGCCTCACCAGAGTCATAAAGAAAACCACAGTGGGCAAAACTGGTTGAAATTATGTAAATGATGTAATTTCAACCAGTTTTGCCCACTGGGAATATATACTGTAAATGCCAATATCTGAGTGATTCATTGCAGATTTTATTTAGGTTTTACAATTTAGGTTTTACAAAATTCCCTATGCTATACTGTCTGAAAATCCTGCATAGAATAATTGATCTTTCAAATTACCTGAAATGTATATCCTTACAAGGACTATTCTCCTTAATCAGCATTTTACTGAACATACACAGTCCTGAATGTGTATACCGGTATATGTATCCTTCCACTTTGATTGTATCATGTCAGAAACAGTGAATTTACTGCAACTGGCATTTCATTGTTAACTTAGCTAATAGTCCATGGGACAGGGACAGAGACTATGAGGAAGTATCTGCTAGTGCTGTTGAGCAGTTGCCACCCTCCCTTGCTGATTTAGGCAGGTTGGTGCCATGGTCAGTGTATTTGTCACTATGTCAGCACTCCTTGCGCTACCTCTCCAGCCCTCGCAGGGCAATGCATTCATCTTCCTATTCATCTCTGGGTTGGAAGTCATTCATCATAGGCCAGAGGGCTCCATCAATGATTCCAATGGGGAAGAGAGGGAGGCGAGGCTTTGAAAGGCAAATACATCTTAATTTAATTGGAAAGGGTGAAGCAGGTATGCTTTCACTGCCACTAAGCAGATTTCCCATAAAATGGAGAAAGGGAGAAGTCTTTTTAGCTTCTTTAAGCAAAAGGAATGACCAGCAGTCATGGTACCTATTGTGGGGGGGTCAGAGGGCAGCTGGGTTTTTAGCGATTGTCTTCAGGAAACTCTCTCACAAAGGCAGTGGCTGTCATGTCCTCAGTGCTCAGATTGTCTAAATGTATATGAGCATCTGAATGAGTATAGTGAAAGTGTCAATTGAGAGAGAGAGAACAAAATGGGAAACACCACAGGTGAAAAGTACCATCAGTGTCAATCATTTGTGTGCTCTAGCACTAGATTAGATTCCATTGATCGTCAAATGAGTGGGCACTGGGTACTTTTTCCAGTTCGGAAAAACGGCTGACACAGGAGTTTTGACGCACTGAGTTTTTATCTCCTTTGTGTTATTAGTTGCGCACAGGCAATCTCCGGAAGTCAAGTCCTGAAGCAAAAGTGACAGGTTCAGATCTTTAATAACCCAACAAATCCAATCAACAATCTCCCAGAAGCTTGAATAGCATCAATGTCGACATTTCCAGTTGCAGTGCGGGCAGGTCATCACAATCTAATTTAGTAGACCCCCTAGCCAGAAAAATGTATATACACTGTTCTAAACTCTCCAAAAAGCAGCTGTAATGCATGCTGATTCAACCAGCATCTGAAAATAGCTTTCATATTCTACACCGTGCTTCTACACCTGCATTGCTTGCTGTTTGGGGTTTTAGGCTGGGTTTCTGTACAGCCCTTTGAGATATCAGCTGATGTACGAAGGGCTATATAAATACATTTGATTTGATTTGATATTCCAATAACAATCTGGTGAATTCAGTTTTCACACAGAGCCATACAAATGGCATGGCTTAGGTTATTGACAAGATTTGTCTTCCTCCGCTAAACTGATAGCATCAGAGGAGGGTTTGCTGCTGGCTTACCTATTTTCTTTGTCATTCAGTGTGTTTGGTGTGGTGTGTGTTTGTGCACGTGTGTGTGACTGAGTGTGTCTTAGCGTCTTGCGTTCATGTCTGGCAGCCAATTTCTATCATGCTTCCACTGATAAGTTAACATTAAATCTTACAAGGTCGATCAATCTCAGACAGGTGGGATCCTCTGGATGCAATAGGTTCATTACAGTAGATGCAGTGGTAAACCAGAGGAACACACTGTTAGTTAGGCACATATTCTGTTGTTCTAAATTCCAAGAATCCAGTACATTTCTGAGTAGCTTTCCTGAATTATTCTCTCATTACTGTATTTGACCTATATCTTAGAAAGATAAAGCAGTAGCCTACAAGTCAATCCCAGCTGCACTAAATAAAGCACACATGATTCATTGTGATTCATTATGATCATTAATCTGGAATGACATTCACCCAAATTAATTACTCAGCCTCCACGAGTCTAACATTAAGAGGCTTAATTAAAATGAAAATCGATCTATAAAAATGAAGCAATAAGGAGATAAGTTGTAGCTGTCAAGGTCATATGTTTGTTGGTACACCCTCAACTGAAGAGAAGTTATATTATTTTCATATGATCTGTTCTAGCCATCCCTCAGGGGTGTAACGTCCTCAGTGTCTCCAGACAATGGTTACCTTTAAATGTGTCAACATTGAGACGCCACATAATCTATATTTTATTAACTTGACGCAGGAAAGGAAGGGTATGCCTCCAGGGGCTTCTGTTGGTGTTCAATGCATTTCAGTTTCACCTCCCCATATAGCTATTACTGTATCAGTTTATAGAATATGATTCTGTGTCTGGGTATATCTTTAGAGTAAAGTGGTCTAATGAATAATTTTGTGTTTTTAGACTCTTGCATTTCAACCTTTAAAATGTCATTTTTAAATTTCCAGTGTCTGCTACTGGGCTTCTAACCTGACCGTTTCCCCCTCTCATGTCAAGAGGGTTCCTGAGCTGGCAGAGTAGGTTTCCATATTATCAGGTCATTCCTTGGCTGGCCATGGTTTGACCTGCAGTGTTAATAGCATTCTGTTCTGCTGCAGTTCCCTACTGGGAGGTTCAGGACCCATGAGCAGCTCCTGTCAGCTTACTTACCTTACTTACCGGTTTTGTGCCTGTTTTCAGTAGATGTTTTGACTATTTCCTTTCCCACAGAACCATTCTGTGGCTCAGTTTATTTTGCATTAGTCCTTTTTATTTTTTATTTTATTTTACTTAACAATAAATGCCATCTCTATAATTAAGTTGAAAAAGTTTTAATAAATCACTAAAACATACATTGTAACACTCCAGTCAGGTTGTGTAGCTTATTCGCAATTTCATTGTGGCTTATCATAGCTGCATTAGCCTGACAAATGATGAGAGTGACAGTAAGTGTTGTTTTGAATGACAGGCAATTTGTCTAAAACCTTGAAGCCAGTGTCATTTTATTTAAGTGAGTGTGGAATAGGTGAGACATCGAGTTTTCTTACATAACATTTAAGTATTTAGCAGAATCTCTTATCCAGAGCGACTTACAGGAGCAATTATAGTTAAGTGCCTTGCTCATGGGCACATTGGCAGATTTTTCACCTAGTCGGCTCAGGGATTCTAACCAGCTACCTTTCAGTTACTGGCCCAACGCTCTTAACCGCTAGGCTACCTGACGCCCTTTTTTTTCTTAATATATGCGATTATATGCGAAAAGAAGCAGTTGATTTTTAGCAACAAAGGTTAAGTTAAGATATACTAACATTCCACAAAATTACATTATTGTCTGTTTTCCATGTACAAACCTAATTGTGTCACACTTAGGAGAGCCATGTTTAACATTCTAAAAGGATCCTCCTCTCTCTCTCTCTCTCCTCTCCTCATGTGCTATTAATTGGTTGCACAGTTACAGTAATTGTTTACTTGCCAAGGCAATTTGAATTTACAGACTGGTATATAAAGTTAACTAGTTTTACTACACAAGCTGAGCTTGTTCCCTAACTTCAAAGATAATTGCTATGTTAATATGGAATCAGACTCAGGCTTGCTCATGCATTCACATGCTACAACATATATTTTCTTTTCACAATTAATGGAATTAGCCAATTTGCGTTTTTCCTGTTCAGCAAATATATACTTTATGGAGTACATATCCACCTTTTACTAGGGCAGCAGGCAGCCTAGCGGTTAAGAGCGTTGGACCAGTAACTGAATGGTCGCTGGTTTGAATCCTGAGACGACTAGATGAAAAATCTTTAGCAACCCTAATTGCTCCTGTAAGTCGATTTGGATAAGAGTGTCTGCTAAATTACTAAAATGTAAAAAGAAAATGTTGTTTGAATCCCGAGCTGACAAGGTGGGCAATCTGTCTATGAGCACTTAACCCTAATTGCTCCAGGGTCACGGTTGATAATGGCTGGTCGTGACCCCACTCTCTGAGGGTGTGTCAGGGGCAGTTGGGATCTGCAAAAACACATTTTCAATTCACACGTTTATAATACACACATGTATATATGTGAACTAGGACAAATATATGCACCCAAGGTTGCCCACCTAATTTGTTTTACCTTTGTATAAAATAATGTGTCTTTCTCTTGAAGAGAAACTGAAACCATTGATATTATTAACCCTTTGTGACGTATACGATCACATAATTTGTGATCATTGTTGAGTGGTCCCTGCAGCGTACTAACGCAAATATGTGATTGGTACTGTAGCAACAGAATGTATGATGCACCAAACGCGTCTAAACAGCATTGCTGTCTGAAAAGGATCTGAAAAAAACATTTTGGAAATGATGGGAAATAAAGGTCTTCACAACTTTATTCCTCAATTTCACCTTTTATTGTAAAAGATCAATGTGAACTTCGTCATCCAAACATCACACGGAACACATCCACAGCCAAACTCATTCCATAAACCAGTCTAAATAACAAGTTAGCGACCTAACAGCTAGACTTGTTTACAATGTATCACATCTCTAGTGAGCACAAGGGAGAAATGTAATATTGTTTAGAAAGAGATTCGGCAGCCATGAGCAAAAAAAACAAAACGTTACTATTTTTTACATTTTATTGTTGGACATAAAAGTCTGTAAAAACACCAGGAAATCAGCTCCAAGTGATTTTAATTTAATAAATCTGTTCCCAAGTATTCCCACGCATAATAGAGAGACGTGATCGTATACAAATGTAAGCAAGTCAAACATTATATTTGTTTGGGCTTCTTGCGGTCAATGTATTTGCAGTCTACAAATTATTCGTAATTATGTTCCTGCCCCCCAACCATCCGCTCAATAAAAAATCTGAATCTAGTTGATGATCCCTGGTGTATAGTTACATGGATATATTTCCATGACAACAGCATTGTTATACCTGTGAGTAGTAAAACTTCATTTCTGGCGTACA
The DNA here is from genome assembly GCF_034236695.1 of Oncorhynchus nerka. NCBI lineage: Eukaryota > Metazoa > Chordata > Actinopteri > Salmoniformes > Salmonidae > Oncorhynchus > Oncorhynchus nerka. The sequence goes on along the minus strand of NC_088415.1, from coordinate 73,548,534 downwards.
TGAAAAAGCCAAGCTCCATTCAAATTCACATTTGGATGCAGCCCTCAATGTTAATCACATTTGGGGTTTAATTTGTTCTTTGACACTGATTAATCACATAGAATTGCTTGACTCATTTCCTGCGGTAAACGTCAATTAATTAACTGGCAGCATTAGATGTGATAATTAATACAGTGGGTGCCCAGCATGGGAGCAGGGACCTTAAGGGTGGCCCCTCAAAAAGACTGCCATCATGATGAGCACCTGTTCCTCCGGGATCTACAGGCCTCCTCTGAGGAGACGCCGACAGAGATCTCAGTTTCTGTAAGACGTAACAGAACACAGGGAAATCATTTCTCAGACGTGTATACTGACTGACACTACAGTCTAGTTAGAGACGGTTGTTTATTTCTAGTGTCAGGATTATAGTAGGCTACAAATACTTATTTGGAAATTCTTTGGTGGGCTCAGTACGAACTGAACTGGTGGTTGGTGGTTTGATCATTGACGTAAGCAGAATGACAGTGATTCATACTGTGACACAGAGTCCCTTCTCCCCATGTCCCTCTAAAGCACAGAGGTATCTGGGACATAGTTTATGATACATTGACAGTTCCTATATTACCTTCAGCAATGCTAAAATGGAAAGGGTATCACCTTGAATTTTTTAAAGAAACTCAGGTTCCGTTACAAATGTCACCTTATTTTCTATTTAGTGAGCTACTTTTGACCAAGGCTCTTGTCAAAAGTAGTGCACTATATAGGGAATAGGATGCCATTTGGGATGCAGATTCTGCCTCGTTAATTAAAGTATTTGATGCTGATTGATGAATGGCCTCAATTAGTTTGATTCTTTAAGTGTAGGAAGTTCCTACTGTTGTAGTTTCAATGTTTCATCCCTTTTATGGGGCTTCAAGGTCTCCTACCAGGTTTGTTACTTTGGCCCATCTACAATCAAAACTTGAGTGAAGAGTGGAAAGCTAGTGTTCAGAAAATCTTCAGTTGCAGTGGTCTAACAAATAACCTTCCTTGTTGGTCAACTTTACCTTAATCTTAAACCTAACCATTAACCTGAACTTATCACATAACCTGTTCTGAATATCTGACCTTTTGAGTAACAAATGCATTAACATGAGTTTATCTTTTCAATATGATTTGAATTGATTGCAGTCCATTATGCAAACTATCAAAATAACCTTTCTTGTTTCAATTAGCAAACAAAATGTGCTTCTCCACGTACCTCTTAAAGAGTACATTTGAGAAATATGGATATATTGTTTTCAATATTACCTAGGTGTACTATGGATGTTGTGGTGTAGAGTATGCTTTGTAATGAATATGGTTATGGAAGAGAGGGCACCACTTATGCAATACTGTATAAGAGCCCTTCAACTGATGACATTAGACTGTATGGAGGAGCAATGAAAATTATTAATATGAGAAGACTTGGTCAAGGAGAGATGAGTGGTAGTCCTAGTGATTTATTTCAATAACATTCAGTGCATTCGGAAAGTATTCAGAACCCTTGACTTTTTCCACATTTTGTTATGTTACAGCCTTATTCTAAAATGGATTAAATAAAAACATTTCCTCATCAATCTCACAATAGCCCATAATAACAATGTGAAAACAGGTTTTTAGAAATGGTTGCAAATTTATTACAAATAAAAAACAGAAATACCTTATTTACATACAGTTGAAGTGGGAAGTTTACATACACTAAGGTTGGAGTCATTAAAACTTGTTTTTCAACCACTCCACAAATGTCTTGTTAACAAACTATGGTTTTGGTAAGTTGGATATGACATCTACTTTGTTTATGACACAAGTCATTTTTCCAACAATTGTTTACAGACAGATTATTTCACGTATAATTCACTGTATCACAGTTCCAGTGGGTTATACGTTTACATACACTAAGTTGACTGTGCCTTTAAACAGCTTGGAAAATTCCAGAAAATTATGTCATGGCTTTAGAAGCTTCTGATAGGCTAATTGACAACATTTGAGTCAATTGGAGGTGTACCTGTGGATGTATTTCAAGGCCTACCCTCAAACTCAGTGCCTCTTTGCTTGACATCATGGGAAAATCAAAAGAAATCAGCCAAGACCTCAGACAAAACATTGTAGACCTCCACAAGTCTGGTTCATAATTGGGAGCAATTTCCAAACGCCTGAAGGTACCACGGTCATCTGTACAAACAATAGTACGCAAGTATAAACACCATGGGACCACGCAGCCGTCATACCGCTCAGGAAGTAGACGCGTTCTGTCTCCTAGAGATGAATGTACTCTGGTGCGAAAAGTGTAAATCAATCACAGAACAACAGCAAAGGACCTTGTGAAGATGCGGGAGGAAACACAAAAGTATCTATATCCACAGGATAACGAGTCCTATATCGACATAACCTGAAAGGCCACTGCTCCAAAACCACCATAAAAAGCCAGACTACGGTTTGCAACTGCACATGGGGACAAAGATAGTCCTTTTTGGAGAAATGTCCTCTGGTCTGATGAAACAAAAATAAAAGTGTTTGGCCATAATGACCATTGTTATGTATGGAGGAAAAATGGGTCACTTGCAAGCCGATGAACACCATCCCAACCGTGAAGCACGGGGGGTGGCAGCATCATGTTGTGGGGATGCTTTGCTGCAGGAGGGACTGGTGCACTTCACAAAATAGAGGGCTTCACGAGGAAGGAAAATTATATGGATATATTGAAGCAACATCTCAAGACAGGCAGACAGGAAGTTATGGCTTGGTCGCAAATGGGTCTTCTAAATGGACACTGACCCCAAGCATACTTCCAAAGTTGTGGCAAAATGGCGTAAGGACAACAAAGTCAAGGTATTGGAGTGACCATCACAAAGCCCTGACCTCAATCCTATTGAAAATGTGTGGGCAGAACTGAAAAAGCATATGCGAGCAAGGAGGCCTGCAAACCTGAATCAGTTCCACCAGCTCTGTCAGGAGGAATGGGCCAAAATTCACCCAACTTATTGTGGGAGTTTGTGGAAGGCTACCCGAAACATTTGATCCACGTTAAACAATTTAAAGGCAATGCTAACAAATACTAATTGAGTGTATAGTAGAGTGTATGTAAACTTCTGACCCACTGGGAATGTGATGAAACAAATAAAATATGAAATAAATCATTCTCTCTACTATTGCAAACCTTAGTCTGGCTTTTGACGAATACGCTGATTCGGTGTGCGAGTTCATTAGAACGTGCGTTGAAGATGTCGTTCCCATAGCAACGATAAAAACATTCCCTAACCAGAAACCGTGGATTGATGGCAGCATTCGCGTGAAACTGAAAGCGCGAACCACTGCTTTTAATCAGGGCAAGGTGTCTGGCAACATGACCGAATACAAACAGTGCAGCTATTCCCTCCGCAAGGCTATTAAACAAGCTAAGCGTCAGTACAGAGACAAAGTAGAATCTCAATTCAACGGCTCAGACACAAGAGGCATGTGGCAGGGTCTACAGTCAATCACGGACTACAAGAAGAAACCCAGCCCAGTCACGGACCAGGATGTCTTGCTCCCAGGCAGACTAAATAACTTTTTTGCCCGCTTTGAGGACAATACAGTGCCACTGACACGGCCTGCAATGAAAACATGCGGTCTCTCCTTCACTGCAGCCGAGGTGAGTAAGACATTTAAACGTGTTAACCCTCGCAAGGCTGCAGGCCCAGACGGCATCCCCAGCCGCGCCCTCAGAGCATGCCCAGACCAGCTGGCTGGTGTGTTTACGGACATATTCAATCAATCCCTATACCAGTCTGCTGTTCCCACATGCTTCAAGAGGGCCACCATTGTTCCTGTTCCCAAGAAAGCTAAGGTAACTGAGCTAAACGACTACCGCCCGTAGCACTCACTTCCGTCATCATGAAGTGCTTTGAGAGACTAGTCAAGGACCATATCACCTCCACCCTACCTGACACCTAGACCCACTCCAATTTGCTTACCGCCCAAATAGGTCCACAGACGATGCAATCTCAACCACACTGCACACTGCCCTAACCCACCTGGACAAGAGGAATACCTATGTGAGAATGCTGTTCATCGACTACAGGTCGGCATTCAACACCATAGTACCCTCCAAGCTCGTCATCAAGCTCGAGACCCTGGGTCTCGACCCCGCCCTGTGCAACTGGGTACTGGACTTCCTGACGGGCCGCCCCCAGGTGGTGAGGGTAGGCAACAACATCTCCTCCCCGCTGATCCTCAACACGGGGGCCCCACAAGGGTGCGTTCTGGGCCCTCTCCTGTACTCCCTGTTCACCCACTACTGCGTGGCCACGCACGCCTCCAACTCAATCATCAAGTTTGCGGACGACACAACAGTGGTAGGCTTGATTACCAACAACGACGAGACGGCCTACAGGGAGGAGGTGAGGGCCCTCGGAGTGTGGTGTCAGGAAAATAACCTCACACTCAACGTCAACAAAACTAAGGAGATGATTGTGGACTTCAGGAAACAGCAGAGGGAACACCCCCCTATCCACATCGATGGAACAGTAGTGGAGAGGGTAGCAAGTTTTAAGTTCCTCGGCATACACATCACAGACAAACTGAATTGGTCCACTCACACTGACAGCGTCGTGAAGAAGGCGCAGCAGCGCCTCTTCAACCTCAGGAGGCTGAAGAAATTTGGCTTGTCACCAAAAGCACTCACAAACTTCTACAGATGCACAATCGAGAGCATCCTGGCGGGCTGTATCACCGCCTGGTACGGCAACTGCTCCGCCCTCAACCGTAAGGCTCTCCAGAGGGTAGTGAGGTCTGCACAACGCATCACCGGGGGCAAACTACCTGCCCTCCAGGACACCTACACCACCCGATGTTACAGGAAGGCCATAAAGATCATCAAGGACATCAACCACCCGAACCACTGCCTGTTCACCCCGCTATCATCCAGAAGGCGAGGTCAGTACAGGTGCATCAAAGCTGGGACCGAGAGACTGAAAAACAGCTTCTATCTCAAGGCCATCAAACTGTTAAACAGCCACCACTAACATTGAGTGGCTGCTGCCAACACACTGTCATTGACACTGACCCAACTCCAGCCACTTTAATAATGGGAATTGATGGGAAATTATGTAAATATATCACTAGCCACTTTAAACAATGCTACCTTATATAATGTTACTTACCCTACATTATTCATCTCATATGCATACGTATATACTGTACTCTACATCATCGACTGCATCCTTATGTAATACATGTATCACTAGCCACTTTAACTATGCCACTTTGTTTACTTTGTCTACATACTCATCTCATATGTATATACTGTACTCGATACCATCTACTGTATGCTGCTCTGTACCATCACTCATTCATATATCCTTATGTACATATTCTTTATCCCCTTACACTGTGTATAAGACAGTAGTTTTGGAATTGTTAGTTAGATTACTTGTTGGTTATCACTGCATTGTCGGAACTAGAAGCACAAGCATTTCGCTACACTCGCATTAACATCTGCTAACCATGTGTATGTGACAAATAAAATTTGATTTGATTTGATTTGATTTTAATGGGGGTTTTGGAGTAGTGGCATCTTCCTTGCTGAGCAGCCTTTCAGGTTATGTCGATATAGGACTTGCTGAAATAAATCATTCAATTAACTATTATTCTGACATTTCACATTCTTAAAATAAAGTGGTGATCCTAACTGACCTAAGACAGGGAATTTTACTAGGATTAAATGTCAGGATTTGTGAAAAACTAAGTTTAAATGTAATTGGCTACGTTGTATGTAAACTTCCGACTTCAACTGTAGGTATTCAGACCCTTTGCTATGCGACTCGAAATTGAGCTCCGGTGCATCCTGTTTCAATTGATCAACCTTGAGGTGTTTCAACAACTTGATTAGTGTCCACCTGATTTGGAAATGCACATACCTGTCTATAAAAGCTCTCACAGTTGACAGTGCATGACATAGCAAAAACCAAGCCATGAGGTCGAAGGAATTGTCCGTAGAGCGCCGAGACAGGATTGTTTCAAGGCATATGTCTGGGGAAGGTTACCAAAATATTTCTGCAGCATTCGAAGGTCCCCAAGAACACACTGGCCTCCATAATTCTTAAATGGAAGAAGTTTGGAACCACCAAGACTCTTCCAAGAGCTGGCCACCTGGCCAAACTGAGCAATCGGGTTAGAAGGGCCTTGGTCAGGGAGGTGAACCCAATGGTCACTCTGACCGAGCTCCAGAGTTCCTCTGTGGAGATGAAAGAACCTTCCAGAAGGACAACAATCTCTGCAGAACTCCACCAATCAGGCATTTATGGTAGAGTGGCCAGACAGAAGCCACTCTTCAGTAAAAGGCAGCCCGCTTGTAGTTTGCCAAAAGTTACGTCAAAATTCGGACTATGAGAAACAAGATTCTCTGGTCTGATAAAACTACGATTTTAGTTTGGGCTCCCGAGTGGCGCAGCGGTGTAAGGAACTGCATCTTATTGCAAGAGGCGTCACTACAGACCCTGGTTTGATTCCAGGCTGTATCACAACCGGCCTTGACTGGGAGTCCCATAGTGCGGCGCACAATTGGCAGAGCGTCGGACGGATTTGGCTGGGGTAGGCTGTCATTGTAAAATAAGAATTGTTCTTAACTGACTTGCCTAGTTAAATTTAAAAAAAACAACTAATTAAAATATTTGGCCTGAATGCCAAGCGCCACATCTGGAGGAAACTTGGCACCATTTCTACGGAGAAGCATGGTGGTTGCAGCATCATGCTCTGTGTATGATTTTCAGTGGCAGGGACTGGGAGACTAGTCAGGATATGACTATATGACTAAGAAATATGATCAGAGCAAAGTACAGAGAGATCCTTGGTGAAAGCCTGCTCTAGAGCGCTTAGAACCTCAGACTGGGGTGAAGGTTCACCTTCCAACAGGACAATGACCCTAAGCACACAGCCAAGACAACACGGGAGTGGCTTCGGGACAAGTCTCTGAATGTCCTTGAGTGGCCCAGCCGGAGCCCGGACTTGAATCCGATCGAACATCACTGGAGAGACTGGAAAATAGCTGTATAGCGACGCTCCCCATCCAACCTGACAGAGTTTGTGAGGATCTGCAGGGAGGAATGGGAGAAACTCCCCAAATACAGGTGCACCAAGCTTGTAGCGTCATACTCAAGAAGACTCGAGGCTGTAATCACTGCCAAAAGTGTTTCAACAAAGTACTGAGTAAAGGGTTTGAATGCTTATAAGTAAATGAGATATTTCCAGTATTTTAATTTTTTATAAATGTGCAAAACTTTCAAAACTGTTTTTGCTCTGTCTTTATGGGGTATTGTATGTAGATTAATGAGAGAGAAAAAGGGTCTGAATACTTTCCGAATATACTGTATATGATCATTTTCTACCATTAACTTTGCCATTGGATTATTGAGGCGTTATGTACAGCCATTCCATACATCTTTTCAAGAGCTAACATTTTACTCCTCCTGTAGGCTTTAGTTCTCTTGTCAGTATCCTGAGAAAGAGTGGGGCTCTGCTGCTATATTACTGTTAGGATGTGTCACAAATGACACCCTAATTCCCTACATAGTGCACCCTATGGGGAATCTGGTCTAAAGTAGTGCACAATATAGAAAATAGGGTTCCATTTGGGACGCACTTTTAGTTTCCCATTAGATTAGTAGAGGAGTGTCAGCCTGGTAATTCCCAATGTTCCACATCTTCCCTCAGTCATTCATTATTTGACTTATCCAAGAGTGAAATGGAACATGGGGTCCCATAGTTAATGGGGTTCTATGAGCCATAAGATAACTTCCACCTGTGGTTGTCGCTATGAATTTTCCTGAGAGAAGATTCTAGAAAAAGATTTGGCCGTGGTGGCACAGAGATTTAAAGTGCCCTCAGAGTATTAGATCATAGCTCCATCATGGTTACACATTGGGTTTGATATTCGGATATCCTCTGCCTAGTTCTAGTTCTTGATTTGTGTATTTTCTCTTTCTCTCTTCAATCTATGTTCATTCTAGTGTATGTTAAAATACACCGGATTTTCGTTTTTTATTTAATGAATTATAGAATTATGAAAAATATTAATAACATTCCACTCATGAGGCCAGAGAGGGCACTTTTGGTAATTGACTGCAGGAAAGGGTTATATAGTTAACCAAATAGCTACCCGGACTATCTGCAATGACCCTTTTTGCACAACATTTTTGGAATTGTCACATAAGCTGCTGTGAACTGCTACGGTCACTTTATTCCTAGTTATATGTATGTACATATCTACCTCAATTACCTCGTACCCTGCACATCGGTACCGGTACCCCATGTATATAGCCAAGTTATTGTTACTCAGTCTGTATTTATTGTTGCGTGTTTTACTTTTCTATTATTTCTCTTTTCTTTCACCTTGAATTGTTGGGAAGGGCCTGTAAGTAAGCATTTCAATGTTAGTCTACACCTATTGTTTAGGAATCATGTGACAAATAGTTTGATTTGATTTTAAATGTGTTCTGGAAACGTTCTTGCAACATCAGATTAATGTTTTTTGCACCTTAAAAAAAGCATTGTAGAGTCATCTGAACAACTGGACAGTTTTTGTGTTTTGCGAACATCTCTTTTGTGATGTCCCCACAATGTTCTCACCAGACTGTTCCCACAACCTAATTAAACATTCTGGGAACCTTTATATAACAGATTCTAGGAACATTTTTGCAACATCAGGTGAATGTTTTATACAAATGTTCTATAATCATCTGCACGACTGGACAGTTTTTGTGTTATGAGACCATTTGCCGTGACCTTACGAATGTTCTGGTAACTTTCACAGAACCAATTTTGGTTTGCTAGGTAGAGACTGTTAAGTTCAGTCATATGAATCATTCTGTCAGACAACGAGTGCAGAGCACCCAAGGGGTAAATGGAGACAAGGCCTTTGAAAAGAAAGAATATAGCCTGTATATGTTTTGGCTTGTTATTAATATTATAACGGGACGGGTACGGTGCAGCACTGCGCCTACAACCAGGAATGATATTGTTTGGGGAGCGTTTTCCCATAAGAAGGGATAAATGAATGTTGTTCAAGGTGAGGACAATGCGTGAACATCACATTTAGAGCCTTATTCATCAAGTTCATACGATATGTCAAGCCACTGCCAAGCGATTCATTTCTAGAGAATAGCTTTAAAAAAGAACGGTTACCGGCACAATTTTCACTTGGCTCTCTTGCTGAATTACAAATACAGTGCATGCATTACCCCTTATTTATACTGAAAGACAATGATCCTCTACACAGTATTTGTGTTCTTTACAGGGGAACACAAATTACCCACACAATATCAATAGGACAACACAGCTCTCATTTCACTAGTAATGAAAACACAAAGTATATATTTTAGTATCTCTCAGAAGCATGATAGGTACTCATACAGTCGTGAATTGGTAAGTTCTGGCATTAATCACTCAATACCAATAGGATATCACATTGACAATACAATACTACAGTTCTCATTCAGTAGTACTTTCAGTAGAATAAAATGGATCTTTCAGTGTCTGTCCTCCTCTGGGCGTCGAAACATGTAGCTGCCTCCTAGAAGGGTGATATTTTGTGACATGTCCTCATACAGTTGTGAATTACTCCATGACATCCTGAATGTGCTCTTTTATGTCTCACAGATGTTTTGACCGACGACGTAGCAGCTCCCAAAGCTCCAAGGATATGTTGTGGCTTTTGATATCTTCCAGATGTTTCAAATATGAAGGGAAAGTTACATTGATATACGGGTGTGATATCTTTCATTTCTGACAGTTGCCATAGGAGATGAGATGATTTATCACCTTGCCAATGCTACATATGGTGATGTGTGAGGGATCTTAACTCGCACCGAAACCAGAGGTAGAATAGCAATGATTCATCTCATCTGGAGAAAGGATTTGGATGATGAATGTTGCCACGTCCCAATGTATTTTCATAGCCACATTTGTTATGCTTTTCTTGCCATCAATGATTTGTTATTTTCCGCAACAAGCTGACCAAGTCAATCATTACCATAAGAAGCAAGGCATCTGTAAAAACATTTTTGATGGACTAACCAATTAAGGTTTTTGTCAAGCCTCTATAGGCAGGCAGAATGTGAATGATTTTTCTCTATTCTGTTATCTGGTGGTTTAGTAATCAAGTCAAAGTGCTTGATACCATTAGATGGTTGTCTTTTGTGTGGATCAGTATTTTTCCAACCCATCAGAGAGTGAATTAAGGATCTGTCACCGACAGCCATTGTTTGTATGTTGCATAAGAGACAGTCGCTATTTGCAAATGTGCAGTACAAGTTATCTGTCCTAACATTAGTTATTTTCTTTGTTAATCTACCTCTTTCATGTTATGCTTTGAAGCACTGTTATCTGGAATGGAAAATCATAGCTGATGATATGTTGTGTCTTACAGGAATGGTGAACTACAGTGAGGTCTCTGGGTACCCACTCATCCAGCAATGGCGGCTGAGGTCCATCCTGTACCACGTCAAACTGAACCAGTGGGTACTCTCTCAAGGTAACCAACTCATTGTTAAAGGGTTCTATTTATTAAAAGTTTAATCAGGATTTTATAAATGCAGGGTAATCTTAATCTTCTATGCAGTGAGTAACGTGCACACTTCAACAGTGTAAGTCAAGTCAAAATGTGGCACATTACATTAGCCTGAAGCATTCCACATTTGCATCACTTAGCCATGATTTAGCACAGCCTCCCTTCATGGTCTGATAAGCTATCATCATCCACATAGCTTTGTATCGGAGGTAAACCAAAAGATTTTGACAGGCCCTGCTGATAGGTATTTAGTAAGGATGGAAATGGTTATTCAAATATTGAAATATCCAAACGGAGGTTAGTATACGATTACTTGGGAGAGTATAATGTTTTTTGAGTATTATATATATTTTTAAACGCCTTGTCTAAAATGTAATTCAATTGTCTGCATTGCAACATTGCCTACAAAGATAGACCATTACATTCTAAATTGTAATATTTTTATGAGTTTTTATGAATGCGCCCCATAAAAAAGACGCACCGGTACCCTACTACACGTTTGACACGTGTAGCTTGTTGTTATTGTCGGTCAATCAAAGTGGAGCTAGTCAGAGGCTCCATGTGGAACAAGTAAACTGGGAGATTTCTAATCAATGCAAAATATAATTAAAGTTATGGAATTAAGTTGGTTAAATGGGAAGGAGTATACTACAATGCTCAATGAACATGTAGGCTGTTGTTTCATATGGATGGAGTTCCTTTAGACAAGGACAGGGGAGAGCAGCGAAATAGCATCAATTAGCCTTGCTACTTTAGTAAGCTAGCTGGCTAACTTAGCTTTGCTACTTTTGTTAGCTAGCTGGCTAACTTAGCTTTGCTACTTTTGTTAGCTAGCTGGCTAACTTATCATGGCTACTTTAGTTAGCTAGTTGGCCAACTTAGCTTGGCTACTTTAGCTAGCTAGTTGGCCAACTTAGCTTGGCTACTTTAGCTAACTACCTTCTTTTCATTGATTTGATGCAGTCAAGACAGGCACTACCAGATGGTATGATAGATAACCTATGGCAGCAACAAGCTAATCTAACGAGCGCAAGTCGTTTAAGCAACTTTCTATGGTGTCAAATCCGATTCAATAGTCGAACGCACACAAGATGGAGCACACAAGCAAAATTAAACATCATTGCGCAAGCAAACACTGGGTAGAGAGAAGAAATGTGTTCGAGTGAGCAGAGGACACGGGTCCCGCGAGTGCACAGGGCAGTTGAGAGCGCAAATTAAACTTGAGAGCTTGCAAGTGTGACTTTGAGCGAGCAGAACGTCAGTCACAGATCAAAAATACATATAGTAATGTAAACAAATAAATATATTTAATGTGTAAAAAAATCTATTCGAATGCATTAAATTGTTCACCAGCAATCGTCACTTGTCATTGTCAAGTTTTCGCTCTCAATTTCTAAAATGACTCTCACTCAAGACACCTTTGGTTTGGATTTCAGGTGGGCAGGCTTAATAAAGGCAGGTGCGTGTCTAGAAACCTTATATTGGTCACTTTCACTGGATTGTTGGATGAACAAGCAAATTGGCCAGTCCAGTGTTGTGACTGGCTATTACAAGCATTCTGTTTGCGATGGACTGCAGAGCTGTTTGTTTATCAGGGCTCCCCAACCCTCTTCCTAGAGATCTACTGTCCTGTAGGTTTTCAGTCCAACCCAAATTTAGCATATGTGATTCAGCTAGTTAAGGTCTTGTCGAGCAGCTAATTAGTAGAATCAGGTGTGTTAAATTAGGGTTGGACTGAAAACCCACAGGACGGTTGATGTCCAACTTCTGACCCACTGGATTGTGATACAGTGAATTATAAGTGAAATAATCTGTATGTAAACAATTGTTGTAAAAATGACTTGTGTCATGCATAAAGTAGATTTCCTAACCGACTTGCCAAAACTATAGTTTGTTAACAAGAAATGTGTGTAGTGGTTGAACAATTAGGTTTAATGACTCCAACCTAAGTGTATGTAAACTTCCAACTTCAACTGTACATCAGTGTTATTCTCAGGGGCAATCCGGAACATATCCCAGCCCGCGTGATGGTAACAATCTTGAAGCATGGATTCCGATTGGTCAGACCAGTATTAAACAGTCCTAACGATGGGTACTTCCTGTTTGAGTTCCTGCCTATAGGAATGTGTGACGATGACTGAAGGGAATTCTTGAGCCCAAGGACACACACACACACATGGGGATTTTTTATTATATGAAGACACAAAAGGGAGAATCTGCTACAGTTCGTACAGAACATAACTAGTCCCAAATAATAGAATGTTAACTGACATATGATAAACCAGCTTTATTCACATGTACAGGAATTTGACTCTGTGAAATGGTGCTGCCACAATAAACAGAATGTACAGACAGATGATAAACAGAATACAAAAAAAATAATATATAGATACAGAATTGACACAGATCCACATACATAAACTATGCATGTATGAGATGTGCAGATAGTGCAAAGTGCAATGTGTAGTTCTGGGATGATAGTGCAAGGGTGCATAGTCTGTGTATGAATAGTGCAGAATGCAATGTCTATGGATGAGAGGATCATCGTGTACCAGGTGGCCAGTTGGTGAGGACCACGGCACGGGGGAACAAACTGTTCAGGCGGCGGGAGGTTTTGGTCATGATTGACCTGAACCGTTTGCCAGAGGGGAGAAGAGGGGGTGGAAGGGGTCAGCAATGATCTTTCCTGCACGCTTCCTTGCCCTGGAGTCAGCAGACTGTACAATATGTTGCAGTGAAGGAGGAGGTGAGGATGGACTTGATGATGGCAATTTAGAACTAAATCAGTACACACGGCATTCAAAGGAGTACTGAGGAAAAAACAACACCAAACATTCACCAAACATTCACCAAACATTCACCAAACATTGCACCAAGGAAAATATATTTGTTTTATAGAAATTGTCTGATTGGAACTACCATTGTCTATCAATTACAGAATATGAAATGATTTCCACTTGGCATTGGACATTTTATTTTATATAGTCAGTAATACAGGAGTCCCGTCAAGTCAGATGTTATCAGCAAGCTAGAGTCATCTGTGGAAAGAGGACAAGTAGAACAAAGATATAAGTGCAAACAGAATAAATGTATCATTCAACATAAGTTTCCACCCAAAACAATGACATGAGCTCTGTCCCAATTAATCTCTGCTCAACTCCTCACTTTCTCTCAACTCACATCCTTCTCTTAACCCATTGGAGGAGGTCTGAGGTGAGGAACTTGGGTCGTCTCCTCTAATGGGGTTTTAGAAGGAGGCGAGATGGTCAGTCCTTGCATCCGTAGCTCTGTCTATGAATTTGAATCCCTCAGCTTTTTACCGAAACAGGGCGGGGAGAACGCTTTGTTATTGTTTCAACTGCTGATTGCACATAAATGAACATTCAAGTATGTTTAAGCATACATGACTGTTGGGAGTGTGGTGCCATACCTTTATCTCCCAGGTGCGGCAAAGCTGATACACTAAAGATGGAGTTACAGCAGGTGTCTTGACCACCCTCTGGCTGTTCTCCAGACAGCAGTAGCGCTGGAAGGTGTTCCAGGCACTGTTTGTGGCCACGTCACCTCCCTCAGAACCAATGAAGATCTCCAGGTTCCTTACAGTGGAGCATCAGCATAATCTATAGATAGGGCAGAGCAATACAGGAGATGGAATTAGGTTGGGGTCGAAGTCCCAACTTAAAATCCCTGTACTATCCATAGACATTGGTATAAAGATCAACAAAAGTAGGACACTACCGTTTGAGGAAGGTGGAGCAATACATATGTGCTGAGTTGTGTAAGGCATACGATGAGTTGGTGACTCACTGGTCCAAACTTGGCCTCCTCTGCCTCATTGGCGTAGTGGGCCAGGGTGATGAAGTAGAAGCCTGACCCCACTTGATCAAACGTGTTCTCTCTACACACACTGACCTGTCTCCTGAGAACAGAGAGAGGAAAATAAGAAGTCAGGAAATGTCACTGACAGAGTTTATGTTTAAACATCTTAATGTTGCAATCCAGATAACAATCAATTATAAGACTGCTGTGGCTGTATCAAATGAGGCAACTATGGATAATAATTTATCCAAATAAGTGAAAACACACGATGTGTGACTGATCCAAGCTATAGGGCAATTCCATGGTATCATGGAATCATGATGCTCAGATGTTTCACTATAAAATGTATGTCAAACAAAAAACAATGATTTCAAAGTGAAATTGACCATATAACTCTATGCACAAGGACTAACTACTTTTAACAATTTGCAATCATTGGTTTGTATGACATACATTTTAGAGTGAAACCTATGAGTCTCAGCATCTCTCTGTCACCATGGAATTGCCCTGTACCAATCCACGGCGCTTATCTGTCAGCATGGCTCAGTATTGAACAGCCTGCTGTCATTTCATGACCAACCCACCTCGTGAAGAGCTATCCTCCTATAGGTTTTCACTTTATCCCTTACCTACAATACTCATATCATTTAGCAATGACTATCACATACATTCAGTATTGAACCATCTTTCAAACACACAGACAGTAGTTGGTCATCCTCCTCTCTACTTGACACATGTCCTATGCACAATACCTTCATACAGCGTCAAAGAAGAACTCTCAGTACCACTAATGATTAAGTCACGGGGGTGATTGGTGAATATCATGGTTACCTGCAGGAAGTCCGAGTGAGAGTGCTGTGCCTACAGGAGTGCCAAGGTAACCTACTTGGAACATAATGGATTCCTGTATCTCTTGTCTCTGTCAGCTGAGCAGAGAACATATTAGTGCCAGTGGACCTGCATAGAAAGAGTGATGGAGAGAGAGTAATGGTTTGAGGTCATTTTCATTTACTTTTACTGCACAGAAACTGACAGGGTAAAAGTCAATCAAACTTTATCTCAAAATATGCAGTTAACGGTTAACAATATTGTCTATTATTTGGTTAGGAACTTGACCTCTCCTTCAAGACTGTTGGAAAATCATTCCAGGTGAAGCTGGTTGAGAGAATGCCAAAAATGTGCAAAGCTGTCATCAAGGCAAAGGATGGCTACTTTGAAGAATCTATTTTGATTTGTTTAACACTTCTTTGGTTAATACATGATTTAATGTGCATTGTTTCATAGTGTTGATGTCTTCACTATTATTCGACAATGTAGAAAATAGTAAAAGTAAAGAAAAACTTTTGACTGGTACTGTAGGTGCACACACACTACATGTTAATGTTTTTAAATGTTTGTCAATTGTAAAGTATTTTGTCTAATATATTTTTTGTTATGTGTCGCACCCCAGTAAGGCTAGCTGTCACCAGTGGCGTTGTCACGTTCTGACCTTAGTTCCTTTGTTATGTCTTTGTTTTAGTATGGTCAGGGCGTGAGTTGGGTGGGTTGTCTATGTTCGTTTTTCTATCATTTGGGATTTCTGTGTTCGGCCTAGTATGGTTCTCAATCAGAGGCAGCTGTCAATCGTTGTCCCTGATTGAGAATTATACTTAGGTAGCCTGGTTTCACTTTTGAGTCGTGGGTGTTTGTCTTCCGTGTCAGTGTTTGTTACCACACGGGACTGTTTCGTTTATTCATGTTTATGGTTTTGTTCCAGTGTTCTGTTGTGTTTGATTAAACATTATGGATACTTATCCACGCTGCGCATTGGTCCTCCGATCCTTCTCGCTACTCCTCCTCATAAGGGGAGGACGAGATCCGTTACAGGCGTCGGCTAATGGGATCAATCATTAACGTTAGTTAGCTACCTAGTTAGTAGTTAGCTTTTTACGTTAACCTAGTTTGCCTCATTAATAGCCTGCCTTAAAACCTGTTAAGGAGGCTGGAAATTTTTGCAGCTTTTTGTTAAAAATCGCGCAAAATTTCAACGTCCTGCTACTCATGCCAGGAATATAGTATATGCATATGATTAGTATGTGTGGATAGAAAACACTCTGAAGTCTCTAAAACTGGTTCAATCATGTCTGTGACTATAACAGAACGTGTGTAGGAGGCAAAATCCTAAGGAAAACTGTTCACAAAAAAACATTTAAAAAATATCTCTCCGCCAGTCTCTGTATATTGTCTATGGCAAGGGAAAATAGATAGCGTCCAGTTTACAATGCCTACAGCTTCCACACGATGTCGCCAGTACTGGCAATTGGCCTGAAGTTTATCCTTGGTTAGATGAGGAATAGGCACTTCCTGTCTTCGGGTACACCAGAGGAAGTTATGAAAGGGAGAATATGGACCATGATTTCAAGACTTGCTGCTATCGAATACAGATCGCCCCGTGATCAATTTGATCGATTATTAACGTTTACTAATACCTAAAGTTGGATTACAAAAGTAGTTTGAAGTGTTTTGTCAAAGTTTATAGTCAACTTTTTTAATTTTTAAAAATGACGTTGCGTTTTTGAAAGCAGTTTTTTCCTGATCAGACGGGCTTCATAAATGGACATTTTGGGTATACATGGACGGATTTAATCGAAAAAAAGACCCAATTGTGATGTTTATGGGACATATAGGAGTGCCAACAAAGAAGCTCGTCAAAGGTAATGAATGTTTTATATTTTATTTCTGCGTTTTGTGTAGCGCCGGCTACGCTGATTATTCTGTTTACGTCCCCTTTGGGTATTTCGGGGGTTGCATGCTATCAGATAATAGCTTCTCATGCTTTCACCGAAAAGCATTTTAAAAATCTGACATGTTGGCTAGATTCACAACGAGTGTAGCTTTAATTGAGTACCCTGCATGTGTGTTTTAATGAAAGTTTGAGTTGTATCGAGTACTATTAGTTGTCACTCTGAAATTTCCGCTGATTTCCGCTGATGTTGATCCCTGTACAGGGCTGCAGCCCTAAGAGGTTTTAATAACAGAAGACCAATTAACTACATACTTCAATTTCAATATTGAAATCATAGTTGATTACTCTACTGATTACGCTCCTGAAAAACTATCGAACTGACTTCTTTATTATTATTATTTATTGTTATGTATTATTATTGTTATTACCTTTCACCGTCCCCTTCCATCTATATGGTAAAAAATAATGTTAGAGAGCAATCATGCCGTGATTACAAAAACCTTACCAATTGCAATTCAGTAGACTGCTACAGACAAGTTCATTGGCTATAATTCTCCCTGGTATGAAATTATAGAGCAAAATGGATTTTGGAGCGCAAACTGGAAATTTGTTGTGGGTCTTGACATGTAGTAAGAGTTTGACATGTAGCACAAAAATCTCTGCTCTCAAATGAATTTACTAGGTGCGGAAATGCAGTTCTGCTCGCTCAAAGTCACACACGCAAGTTGAATTTGCGCACACTACGCTGGCCTGCGTTCGCGGGATCCGTCCTCTGCACAATCGACTCAAGTATTTGCTCTGCAATGATGTTTCATCTTGCTCGCTCACACGTTCCATCTCAAACATGTTCGACTTTTGAATCGGATTTGACACCATACTTTCTCTCTCTCTCGCGCTCCCTCCGTGCCACACACATAGGCTGTCACACACACCAGCGCCTGCTTTTCTATCGCCCCTCTCCCACCCTTCTGCTGAAACAAGCAGGGCACCAGCTCTCTTTTTTTTATCGCCTTTATTTAACCAAGTAGGCCAGTTGAGAACAAGTTCTCATTTACAACTGCGACTTGGCCAAGATAAAGCAAAGCGGTGCAACAAAAACAACAACACAGAGTTACACATGGGATAAACAAATGTACAGCAAATAACACAATAGAAAAATCTATGTACTGTGTGTGCAAATGTAGTAATGTTAGGGAGGTAAGGCAATAAATAAGCCATAGTGGTGAAATAATTTCAATTTAGCAGATTAACACTGGAGTAATAGATCTAAATATGATAATGTGCAAGTAGAGATACTGGGCTGCAAAAGAGCAAAAAAATAAACAACAATATGGGGATGAGGTAGTTGGGTGTGCTGTTTACAGATGGGCTGTGTACAGGTACAGTGATCGGTAAGATGCTCTGACAGCTGAAAAGTTAGTGAGGGAGATATGTCTCCAGTTTGAGTAATTTCAGCTAAATCACGCCATCAAATCTCCATTGAAATGTTCATTGTTTAATTGTATTAACACATGTATTTTGACTATCCGGACATCCGAAAAAAATATAATGATATTATTCAAATACGGAAATCATTTCAAATGCCCATGCCTAGTATTTAGTGAAGCACTACTTCTCAGAAGGGCTCTCTACTGTTGACAGTACTTTGCTGTTGAGCTCCTTGACGTTCTTCATACTATTATTTTTTGGGATCTTTTGGAGTATTGTTTTAGTTATTTATTTTTTTATCAAATGTTTTACCATATGGTGATGCTTGGTCATCTGAACTGCCCACATCAACATGCTAAAACGTTTTTATATGAATGTTTAATGAGTTTTCAGAAAGTTGCAGAATAGTTTATTTGGGCTTGAATGGTTTTTGAATTTGTTTTCGTATTATTTTCTGATGGCTACCATATGTATCATTTAGCCTATGTATCTGTATGTATTTTGTGTTAATTCGCCACACATTTTTGTAATATAACACAAACATTACATACTGTATATAGACGTGTCATTACTAATGCATATCTGATAGGAGTGTTCTATTACTAGCTCTCTTTTTCCATTACTGTTGTAGGTTTTCATATTTCATCTGACACAGAAGTGTGTGGGGGGTGGTTACTGATTTTTTTACACCTGATACCAAAGGACCATCTTTCACAAGGACTGTTCTGTGTCATTCATCACTGTTGCTTCATAATGTAAATGTGGTGTGGGAGTAGCTTGTTGTGAGTGGTGGGATGTTAATGTTAGGGCTCTTGAATGATAATGGAAAAGTTGAAGAGCTGTACATGTTATTTAGTGTTTTCCCAAAGATATGAAAACACCAGCAAGTGTAAATACTAATGACTCAACTATGAGGAATTCATGAAGGCTCAATTTAAGACTTAAAGAAAGCCTCAAGTTTACAGATGGCACTTTTATCACAGTCTAATCACTGTCATAGCTCATAATTTCACAAACTTAAGTTTTCATTTGGATGTTTACCTAAAACTTGAAATTGAAGTGCAGCATAAGTGTACAGTATGCTTATGTTTCGTATTTTATAATACCTGCAGCTGCGTCTTACTTACTTTTGACCTAAAAATGAAAAAACAATTATGTTCATAGACAGAATAATTTATTCTGAGTATGGAATGTAGTAAAAATAAGTATCATCAAACCATGTACTGTAAATATTTGTACTTTTTGTGTGTGTCAGATTTATGTGTTTCATAGTTTTTCTATGTTTCTTCCTATGTTTTACACAGGACACTATGGATTTGTCAATAGCCTGTCCGTTGCTAACTCCGGCACTGTGTTTTCTAACAGCGTTCAGCTCTGCTATCCACTCCCTGGACGGTGCCACCCTCCGCAGTGATTTTGTCTCCATCCTCAGGGAGTTTGGTAATCACTTTGTACAAGAGGCAGTGTACGGCTTCGAGGAAGCCTGCACTATCTGGTACCCCAACAAGCAGGTCCAGAGGAAGCTGTGGCTGGAGTACCAGGACATCAGCAAAGGTAAGACCTCTAATTGATTGGAGATACCTTACTTGGAGAAAATGTAAAGTATAATAAGCTCCTGGAGGGCATCCATTGTTGGTTCATGTTCCACAAAAGGTATTGTTTTATTTCTGGGGTTCTGGGTATATGGAATTGTGAAAAAGAAAGGGTCAGAATGTATGTCCTTTTTTGAAAAGCCATTTGTCATTTGCTGAGAGTGGACAAAGCTAGGCCTTCTGAAGACCATTGGAAACACCAGCTGAAATGTCAAATTCAGACCTGTTTAAATTAATAGAAAATCACAACATAAATCTCAAACGAGGATTTGACCTTTCCAAGGAGGTTGATAGAGTGCACAGATGCATTATGCCACAGCAATTAATTGCTGTAGATATTCATAACACAGCTGTCAGTTTCGGCCACATGAAAAAGTGATTTCAATCAAATTCAATCAATGAAATGTATTTATAAAGCCCCTTTTACATCAGCAGATGTCACAAGGTGTTTATGCATAAACCCAGCCTAAAATTCCAAAGAGCAAGCAATGTAGATGTAGAAGCACAGAGGCTAGTGTTAGGTTCTTATTTTTCAGAGTAAGTAACTTACGGACACTAGAGAAGCTTTAACCAAGTTAATTCTGCCCAAAGGATCTATACAGCTGTTACAGCTGTTATTTCTCACCATCACAGTTATATTAATCCCACTTAAGACACTCCTCCTTCTCTCCAATCCTTACATCTTACCCTTACATCTTATGGATCTACAGGAAGAGGGTAACAAGATATTAAACCCTTATTACTCCCTTAAGGGAATCTGACCTCACCTCCTGACCTCAAACCCTCCTTCACCTAATCCACAGATGTCTATCTGTCTCCCCTATATCAGCACGTTGCTTCTCCCGTCCACCCAACACATTCCAAAGACATCTGTCTTTCTTCAGAGAACCATTCACTTCTGACATAAAACCCAGTCTCTTTCACTCCTTTGATTCTATGCTTCTTTCCTATCATTTATTTAATATCTCTATGTTCAAAGTTTAGCCGATTCCAACAGTCCTTCCTCTTGAACAATAGCGTCCTAATGTTCAATTTACATAAACTTGGAAATTACTAATACATGGATAAACAATGATAATAAAACATGAATTAAACAAACTAACAAATGGAACAAATAATGAACAAACATTCACTGGTTTTCAATTTCAGAGACTTATGGCCTCTGTACTATGATCACACAATTTTATTTCCATCTATCATCACCCAACAAAATGCAATTCCAGCTGAATCTGCAGTCTCGTTCTATGTCAGATGGAGCAGCTTTTAGTTTCTCCACTTCCCCCTTCTGGTTACTAAGAGAGTAATAGCACAAGACTTGGAAAGCAACAAAAAGACATAAAACATAACAACATTAACAATGTGATAAGCTATGCATAATTATATATGCATGAAAACCAAAGTCTGAGACCCTGACAATTCCCACTCTCTCTTCACCCGACTCTATGCCTCCCGGATACTTTCCTGATGGTTTCCACAAAAATGAAAGCTCTACAAAGCTTCCTCATGCTTTCGCCCAGTCTTCTCCTTTTGGCCCCAGGCTCCGAGAGGTGTTCCCAAGTCATGTCATTTTCACTTTGTTCCCCATCTCCTGCATTTCACCTGATATGCAAGTGCTTATCCCTAATCAACATTACATCCTCTTGAGGTAACTCAGTACAGTATGTGCTTTCACATCAATGCTCAATGCCTTGTTCAGAGTACAATTACCCCTCTATCCTCTATCATATGATGCATTAACCAATAAAGCAGCTAACCCAACTATGATGTTTAAAGTAGCTCCCAGACCCAACCCATCTGTATGTCTGATAGGGGAATCTAGTCTCTCTCTGTCTCTCGCTCCGCTTCCTCTGTCATGATGTTTTCACTCACCCATTATGCAGCTGGACCTCACTTCACGTGAGAACTATGCACCCCCCACGGAGAGACATGACGATATTTACTGCTGCAGGTACTGTATGGAGTATTTTGTGTCCCAAACCAATGCTGTCCCAACACCCCCGCCTGGTGTCTCTTGATGTACACTCAATCTCCAGTATTCAGCCTGTGCCCTTGGTTATATCTCTGCTTTCACCTGAGGATATACACACTGCAACACATGGGTCATTTCCTGACAACATAATTTGTGATATTTGAGTAACCGCATCCCCTTTCCTCCAGTTACCAGGTACCAATCCATGTGACATGAGTTGTCATTAACTGATATCCCAACAATGCTACTAAAGTTAACATTGCTACTTCCAACATGGCCCATGACTATAGTCTCACAATACCCCTCATTTGCGCAGTAGTCCAATTCCATGCTGTCAATATAGCATCATTCGATACTAGTACTGCTCCTTCAGTTACTGTCCCTACAGCTCTTTCAGTTACTGTCCCTACAGCTCCTTCAGTTACTGTCCCTACAGCTTCTTCAGTTACTGTCCCTACAGCTAACTTCAGTTACTGTCCCTACAGCTCCTTCAGTTACTGTCCCTACAGCTCCTTCAGTTACTCTCCCTACAGCTCCTTCAGTTACTGTCCCTACAGCTCCTTCAGTTACTGTCCCTACAGCTCCTTCAGTTACTGTCCCTACATCTCCTTCAGTTACTGTCCCTACAGCTCCTTCAGTTACTGTCCCTACAGCTCCTTCAGTTACTGTCCCTACAGCTCCTTCAGTTACTGTCCCTACAGCTCCATCAGTTACTGTCCCTACAGCTCCTTCAGTTACTGTCCCTACAGCTCCTTCAGTTACTGTCCCTACAGCTCCTTCAGTTACTGTCCCTACAGCTCCTTCAGTTACTGTCCCTACATCTCCTTCAGTTACTGTCCCTACAGCTCCTTCAGTTACTGTCCCTACAGCTCCTTCAGTTACTGTCCCTACAGCTCCTTCAGTTACTGTCCCTACAGCTCCATCAGTTACTGTCCCTACAGCTCCTTCAGTTACTGTCCCTACAGCTCCTTCAGTTACTGTCCCTACAGCTCCTTCAGTTACTGTCCCTATAGCTTCTTCAGTTACTGTCCCTACAGCTCCTTCAGTTACTGTCCCTACAGCTCCTTCAGTTACTGTCCCTACAGCTCCTTCAGTTACTGTCCCTATAGCTCCTTCAGTTACTCTCCCTACAGCTCCTTCAGTTACTGTCCCTACAGCGCCTGCCGTGAGAATACCTCCTGCATGCAATTTGTCAAATGTTCGCCGGCTGTTAGAAATTGGAGAAAAACAAAATGAGTTGGGAATAATATCCAACCTAACAAAACTCTGAGTCACAGGTGTCCTGAAAGTTTACCATAGTGTCTGACATGCCACCACTATCTCTTCTACTCTCACCATGATCTAGGTATGTGTAATGTTCAACTAAATCCCCATATTGTGGGCAGTTAGTTTTCCTCCCTCTTCTATGAGCCACCTCCTGCAACAATATACAGTCTCTGGGAATGATACTCCTCTATCATTACATATAACCCATAACACACTATACTCCTAATGCATTTTCTACATTTTCTGCTTCAGCAATTCTCTCTCGCTGTATCCCAATCACAACTAAAACATTTTTATCAATTATCCAACCCAAATTTAGAAGGACTGACCTCAGTGCTTACTTTGAGTCTAGGGCTCAAATTCCAGTTTATCAACTTAGCACACATCACCCCTTTTAGAACATACATTTATAAACAACTTTTTATTGCCGGTCATAACTCTTCTCATTACAGCCCCCCTTTGACCCTGTCATTAGTGGCCTGGTAAAGAAAGATCAGTATCTCAATGCATTCTCAGTCTAAATAGATAGCAGTGCGTATACCCCCCTTCCTTCATCCGGCACTTATCATTCTTCAGATATCGTTTACAGTTCATTTTCCCAACGGCACATGTAACTTTGGCCTATCACATTTCATGGCCCTTGATAATGTCCCGATTTTAATATCCAAGTAGATACTTCCGTTTCTCCCACATACAGAAGTCTCTCACCTGAGCCTGTTCTCTCTCCACGCTCACTCCACACACGCTCTCAGCACCCCGGCCCTGGTTTATGGCTCGGACTCAGATAGGAGTGGTAAAAGTCACTGTCTCTCTCATTGCACGCCTTTGTCGCTCTTTCTTCAGCCTGTTAGGGAGGGTTTTGAGGTCTACACACACTGTCTATGGCCAAATTATTCCTTCCATGCATTAAGACACGATCTGACGTCACCTTCCATGGGAACCTAAAAAAAAACACAGATCATAACAGTTAAGTTCAATACATTTCTGTTTCAGGAAACCAGACAAACAGTGACAATATATGACAAATTATGACATTAACCTTTTCTTAATAACATCTCTAAGACAAATGTCATAAATCAAATCAAATCAAATCAAATTTTATTTGTCACATACACATGGTTAGCAGATGTTAATGTGAGTGTAGCGAAATGCTTGTGCTTCTAGTTCCGACAATGCAGTAATAACCAACAAGTAATCTAACTAACAATTCCAAAACTACTGTCTTATACACAGTGTAAGGGGATAAAGAATATGTACATAAGGATATATGAATGAGTGATGGTACAGAGCAGCATAGGCAAGATACAGTAGATGGTATCGGGGTACAATATATACATATGAGATGAGTATGTAAACAAAGTGGCATAGTTAAAGTGGCTAGTGATACATGTATTACATAAGGATGCAGTCAATGATATAGAGTACAGTATATACGTATGCATATGAGATGAATAATGTAGGGTAAGTAACATTATATAAGGTAGCATTGTTTAAAGTGGCTAGTGATATATTTACATCATTTCCCATCAATTCCCATTATTAAAGTGGCTGGAGTTGAGTCAGTGTCAGTGTCAGTGTGTTGGCAGCAGCCACTCAATGTTAGTGGTGGCTGTTTAACAGTCTGATGGCCTTGAGATAGAAGCTGTTTTTCAGTCTCTCGGTCCCAGCTTTGATGCACCTGTACTGACCTCGCCTTCTGGATGAGAGCGGGGTGAACAGGCAGTGTCTCGGGTGTTTGATGTCCTTGATGATCTTTATGGCCTTCCTGTAACATCGGGTGGTGTAGGTGTCCTGGAGGGCAGGTAGTTTGCCCCCGGTGATGCGTTGTGCAGACCTCACTACCCTCTGGAGAGCCTTACGGTTGAGGGCGGAGCAGTTGCCGTACCAGGCGGTGATACAGCCCGCCAGGATGCTCTCGATTGTGCATCTGTAGAAGTTTGTGAGTGCTTTTGGTGACAAGCCGAATTTCTTCAGCCTCCTGAGGTTGAAGAGGCGCTGCTGCGCCTTCTTCACGATGCTGTCTGTGTGAGTGGACCAATTCAGTTTCTCTGTGATGTGTATGCCGAGGAACTTAAAACTTGCTACCCTCTCCACTACTGTTCCATCGATGTGGATAGGGGGGTGTTCCCTCTTCTGTTTCCTGAAGTCCACAATCATCTCCTTAGTTTTGTTGACGTTGAGTGTGAGGTTATTTTCCTGACACCACACTCCGAGGTCCCTCACCTCCTCCCTGTAGGCCGTCTCGTCGTTGTTGGTAATCAAGCCTACCACTGTTGTGTCGTCCGCAAACTTGATGATTGAGTTGGAGGCGTGCGTGGCCACGCAGTCGTAGGTGAACAGGGAGTACAGGAGAGGGCTCAGAACGCACCCTTGTGGGGCCCCAGTGTTGAGGATCAGCGGGGAGGAGATGGTATTCCTCTAGGTATTCCTCTTGTCCAGATGGGTTAGGGCAGTGTGCAGTGTGGTTGAGATTGCATCGTCTGTGGACCTATTTGGGCGGTAAGCAAATTGGAGTGGGTCTAGGGTGTCAGGTAGGGTGGAGGTGATATGGTCCTTGACTAGTCTCTCAAAGAACTTCATGATGACGGAAGTGAGTGCTACGGGGCGGTAGTCGTTTAGCTCAGTTACCTTAGCTTTCTTGGGAACAGGAACAATGGTGGCCCTCTTGAAGCATGTGGGAACAGCAGACTGGTATAGGGATTGATTGAATATGTCCGTAAACACACCGGCCAGCTGGTCTGCGCATGCTCTGAGGGCGCGGCTGGGGATGCCGTCTGGGCCTGCAGCCTTGCGAGGGTTAGCACGTTTAAATGTCTTACTCACCCCGGCTGCAGTGAAGGAGAGACCGCATGTTTTCGTTGCAGGCCGTGTCAGTGGCACTGTATTGTCCTCAAAGCGGGCAAAAAAGTGATTTAGTCTGCCTGGGAGCAAGACATCCTGGTCCGTGACTGGGCTGGATTTCTTCCTGTAGTCCGTGATTGACTGTAGACCCTGCCACATGCCTCTTGTGTCTGAGCCGTTGAATTGAGATTCTACTTTGTCTCTGTACTGACGCTTAGCTTGTTTGATAGCCTTGCGGAGGGAATAGCTGCACTGTTTGTATTCGGTCATGTTACCAGACACCTTGCCCTGATTAAAAGCAGTGGTTCGCGCTTTCAGTTTCACGCGAATGCTGCCATCAATCCACGGTTTCTGGTTAGGGAATGTTTTAATCGTTGCTATGGGAACGACATCTTCAACGCACGTTCTAATGAACTCGCACACTGAATCAGCGTATTCGTCAATATTGTTATCTGACGCAATACGAAACATATCCCAGTCCACGTGATGGAAGCAGTCTTGGAGTGTGGAGTCAGCTTGGTCGGACCAGCGTTGGACCTCAGCGTGGGAGCCTCTTGTTTTAGTTTCTGTCTGTAGGCAGGGATCAACAAAATGGAGTCGTGGTCAGCTTTTCTGAAAGGGGGGCGGGGCAGGGCCTTATATGCGTCGCGGAAGTTAGAGTACCAATGATCCAAGGTTTTTCCACCCCTGGTTGCGCAATCGATATGCTGATAAAATTTAGGGAGTCTTGTTTTCAGTTTAGCCTTGTTAAAATCCCCAGCTACAATGAATGCAGCCTCCGGATAAATGGTTTCCAGTTTGCAAAGAGTTAAATAAAGTTCGTTCAGAGCCATCGATGTGTCTGCTTGGGGGGGATATATATACGGCTGTGATTATAATCGAAGAGAATTCTCTTGGTAGATAATGTGGTCTACATTTGATTGTGAGGAATTCTAAATCAGGTGAACAGAAGGATTTGAGTTCCTGTATGTTTCTTTCATCACACCATGTCTCGTTAGCCATAAGGCATACGCCCCCGCCCCTCTTCTTACCAGAAAGATGTTTGTTTCTGTCGGCGCGATGCGTGGAGAAACCCGTTGGCTGCACCGCCTCGGATAGCGTCTCTCCAGTGAGCCATGTTTCCGTGAAGCAAAGAACGTTACAGTCTCTGATGTCCCTCTGGAATGCTACCCTTGCTCGGATTTCATCAACCTTGTTGTCAAGAGACTGGACATTGGCAAGAAGAATGCTAGGGAGTGGTGCACGGTGTGCCCGTCTCCGGAGTCTGACCAGAAGACCGCCTCGTTTCCCTCTTTTTCTGAGTCGTTTTTTTGGGTCGCTGCATGGGATCCATTCCGTTGTCCTGTTTGTAAGGCAGAACACAGGATCCGCGTTGCGAAAAACATATTCTTGGTCGTACTGATGGTGAGTTGACGCTGATCTTATATTCAGTAGTTCTTCTCGACTGTATGAAACCTAAGATGACCTGGGGTACTAATGTAAGAAATAACACGTAAAAAAACAATAAACTGCATAGTTTCCTAGGAACGCGAAGCGAGGCGGCCATCTCTGTCGGCGCCGGAAGTTTCACGACAACATAATGTTACTGCTAAAACCATTTTCAAAATTTGTCCATACTCCCTTATTCTACTGGCGATATTCTACTGGCGATCTCTCGGAAGAGTTACTAGATTATGAAGTTAGCATCCTAACCCCTCGCAGAATTCCCACTCCAGGATCCCAAACTGGTGAAATTTGTATCAAAACAAAAACACAACATGAAATCAGCAATACATATATCACAATCCATTTGAAGTAACTGTCATCCCTTATTAACATATATTTTCCTTTCTATTTGCAGCCTGAACAACAGTACCACTGTATAAGTACCCAAAGACCAGAACCTCAGAGAACTGGTAATTTTCGTGATTAAAAATAAACATGTTATATCAAAAATAAACAAATTCGAAAAACGAATCAACTTAGAATTACAACTCTTATAACTCCCTACCGAAAAAATAATAATATCCTAAATGAATGGTACAATTTCGGTAGAGAATGGTGTTTTTCATGAATTTTATAATGAAATCCCCCTGTTCCGTTAATTTCTAATGAGGTTGATCATTTCTCATTAGGAATTTTTAGTATACAGGGCTTTCGAGACCATTAAAATGTTTCTTCTCCATTTCTTTCCCTGTCCTTCGGAAACCATTTGACCTACCTCTTCAAAACATTTCCATCCTCCTGCAAGGATGGAATCTTCAACCCAAAACACGTTTTCCTGTGGCAAATTTTGCCAATTTCTCATCGTAAGGAATCTGCAATATTTACATGTGGTTCACTAACACTTTCTCTCACCAAGGCAGCCGCCTTAGCAATTTTGTCTGCTTTACGATTACCTATGGCGATTTTATCTGTACGACTAGTATGAGCTTCACATTTCACGACTGTTCATTTACTGGGTAACTGACATGCTTCTGATAATGCCTCTACCTCCAGACCATTTTTTTTATTGCTGTTCCTGTCACTGTTAACATGCCCCGTTGTGACCACAATGTACCCAAATCATGAACTACTCCAAATGCCCGTTACTCTTCCCTTCTGTGTTCATGTAACTAGCTATCTGTATACAATATTTTCCTGATTCCAATGCTGTTTCTTGCAAATCAGGCCTAGGTTTTGGAGTAATCTGATCTGGGTCACATGTATGCGATTCACCCTCCCCTTATTAATTTGTAAGTTTTCCCCATTTAACGTTAACTCCCAGTTTGTTCATCATGCACGAGTAACATGTTGTGCTTTCGTGCTGTCCACTATGGTTGCTACTGCGTGTGTAACATACAAATCTACTTTTTGACCCATTGTAATGGAAGCCGTGTTATGTAACACCGTTTCTGTCGCCTGTACCGCCCTAAGGTACGGTGGCTTTCCTCTTGGCCCTTTTTTCGTAACCATCGCGCTACAATGTTTTTCCTGTTCATTAACAACATTTTTTTTTAAAGATAATTTTATTTTTGGCAATCCCAATGCTGGCACTTGACACAATTGCTTCTTTAACTCGACAAACGCTTCTTCACACTCTTGATTCCACTCTATCCTCTCATGGGGACTCTTCCCCCCTTTCGTCCACTCTGTAAGTGTCTCAGCAATTTCAGAGAATGACGAAACAAAATGTCTGACAAAATTGAAAACTCCTAAAGTTTTCCTGAGCATGCGAGGAGTGTTTGGCCATGTTTCTACCCGATCCGGGGTATCTTGCCCTTAGAAATCAAAACCCCAAAATATGTTACCTCTTGCTTTGCTAGTTGTGCATTGTCATACGATGGTTTATAAACCTGTTCCGCCAAATTGTCTACCAATGTGGTGCGGTCTCGCATATTAGTTTCTTTGTCTTTTGACGCTAATAACAAATCATCCACGTATTGTACCAACACAGAACCTACAATTGATATCCTTTTAATGATGGTTTCAATGCAAAATGATGCCAAGTGAGACTATTTGTTTATCCCATCGGTACTCTACTAAAAGTTAGGTAAAACGTGAACTCATACTTCTTCCATCACATAGAAACTGTAATCTCTATGAACCACGTATCGATCGAACAGAGACTATACACCGCTAGGTGAAAGTTCCATACCTGCTCATCTCGAAACGATTAGTTCTTGCTCTTTTGAAAAAGATAACTCTTGTATAGCGGCATTTCCTGCTAATGTATTAGGTTCCAGTATCACCTTACACTCATTCTTCCAATGCCGATAGTCCCACATCTGAAACAGGGAGCTATCCCCTAATGCTTTGATGTTTTTTCACTACGTTTCTTAGTTTTATCCTGGACATTGAAACTATAGTTAGTGGATTTCTCTATGGCCCTATTAACCCCTCGCAAGTCTGCGAGTTGAGCGGAGTTATATTCCACTCTCAAAACCTTGTCTTGAATTAAATCTAGTAACCCCGCAATTACCGTTTTGATCACAGGGTTCAAAACTGCCATCAAAGCAGAAGTGCAAATTCTATCAGTACACTCCCGTTCCCAGTCCTTCTGTAGTAGTTTACCCGTACTCATTCTGGGTTTATCGTGATGCATTTTCTGTTGATAGAATGCTGACATCAAAACACTGGTATATTGAGCTTTTGATTCTGGTTTTATGTCTTTATGCCAAGTCATAATTGCCTCCCTGAATTCTTTATTAGATTTTAATTCCCCCGTCAGCAGGAAAATGTTGTCCAATTTTATAAAATTGACAAAAAATGTCCCATAATTCAGTCGAATTGGTAGAATGCTTGTGCACTTCTTTTAGCTCCTCCATGGCTTTATTAACATCTGCTAGCTCTATATTACAGGGAGAAATGGGTCCGTTTGTCGCCATATCAATAGTTATTATTCCCTAAACTCTCCCGACGGTGTTCAGGGTATTTCAGATTCCTTCACTCCCGTCTATAATACACACCTTCTATTAACTATTTTCTAAGATAGCATTACACACTTCACGGGATAATAATTAATTGGTCACAGCACTTAATACATTGTATTAGAACCGATACCATAAACGTCTGCGAACCTATTACTTGAGAATACGGATGATTTAATGGATTCCTCCAATATCGCTATTATTGATAACACACATCACCAAAATTATTCACACTTCTCTTCCTATTTCCACATAATCTGCCATGGTTCACTACCTCAACAGGTCACAAAACACACACTCACACCCTGCGCTCTCACGGCCACTACGACTGGGCCTTTTGCTCTTCTTATGGGTCTATATACCGTTACACTATTGTTTTACTCTCCACAGGACTACCCTGTTCAGGACTTCCCTTCTCTTCTATGAGATTCTACCCTCCACAGGAACTATCATGCTCGGGACTTATGAGACTTATCCTCCACAGATCTATTCTGCTCGGGACTTACTCTTGACATTTTACCCTCCACAGGAACTATCCTGCTCGGGACTTACTAGCTATAAGACATACCCTCCACAGGATCTATCCTGCTCGGGACTTACTTTATACTTTATGGTACTAGCATATACCACAAAGCTACGACCGGTCATTACACAATGGGCCTATAGAATTAAACTCTCCAGGTCCGCATCTCATAATTAGTTCAGCCAACGATTCTCATCTCCCAAGATGTCAAAATGAGTGGAAACAGATATAGGAACATGCCTACCTTGTTTTTTTGCCAGCTCTGCTCCACTGATCTGGACTCTTTGGTTTGACTACAAATCGTGATGAATCCTGCCGACAACGCCATCTGTTAGGTTCATATTTTTCAGAGTAAGTAACTCACGGACACTAGAGAAGCTTTAACCAAGTTTAATTCTGCCCAAAGGATCTGTACAGCTGTAATTCAGACAGAAAAACATTTCTCACCATCACAGTTATATGCATCCCACTTAAGACACTCCTCCTTCTCTCAATCCTTACATCTTATGGTTCTACAGGAAGAGGGTAACAAGATATTAAACCCTTATTACTCCCTTAAGGGAATCTGACCTCACCTCCTGACCTCAACCCCTCCTTCACCTAATCCACAGATGTTCATCTGTCTCCCCTATATCAACACATTGCTCCTCCCGTCCACCCAAAACATTCCAAAGACATCTGTCTTTCTTCCGAGAATCATGATGATGATAAATGATAGGAAAGAAGCATAGATTCAAAGGAGTGAAAGAGACTGGGTTTTATGCCAGAAGTTAACATAAAACGCAGTCTCTTTCACTCCTTTGATTCTATGCTTCTTTCCTATCATTTATTTAATATCTCAATGTTCAAAGTTTAGCTGATTCCAACACTAGGAAAAACTCTCTAGAAAGGCAGGAACCTAGGAAGAAACCTAGAGAAGAACCAGGCTCTAAGGGCTGTGCACGGTGGAGATTATAAGAGTACATGGCCATTAAGGCAAAATCGTTCTTCAAGATGTTGAAACGTTAATCACAAATAATAACCACAGTGGTTATAGAGGGTGTAACAGCACAGCACCTTAGAAGTAAATATCAGTTGGCTTTTCATAGCCGATCATACAGAGTTTGAGACAGCAGATGCGGTAGAGAGAGAGAGAGAGTGAGAGAGCGGGTCAAAACAGCATGTCTGGAACAAGGTTGCATGTTGAATAGGTCAGGGTTCCATAGCCGCAGGCAGAACAGCAGAAACTGGATCAGCAGCACGACCAGGTGAACTGGGGACGGGGACAGCCAGGAGTCGTCAGGCCAGGTAGTCTTGATGCATGGCCCTAGGGAGAGAGAGCGAGAGAGAGAGAGATTGGAGAATTAGAGGGAGCATACTGTTGGAGACTGTGTGACTTGAGCTTGTTTTAATTACATAATGAGCCTGTTTATAACTGCATAAACAGCTTATTAGTAGTATCAACTTGTTATTGGTTAGGATGTTGGAGCTTGTGTGTGTGTTATTGCAGTGACAACGGGAAGTACAGCAAGTGTCTGTCTTTCCAGACATGTTCTTGTATTTTGTATATTCATATTGTTAAGGAAGTAGGTAAAAGGAAATAGTCAAATGTCAGTTCCTGGTAAGCTAGGATAGTCTCTGTGGAACTAGAGCAAGGACAGATGTGGAACTCAACATCGAGGTTAAGGTGAGGAGAACAGTTGAAGAGGGAATAAACCTCTGAGAGAGGGGCCCACCCAATAACACTCCAACTGAAGTCTTGTCTCAGACACAAACACACACACACACACACACACACACACACACACACACACACACACCCCCACACACACACACACACACACACACACACACACACACACACACACACACACACACACACACACACACACACACACACACACACGTCCCTGCCCATAAAGGTTCTGGGCTCAGGCTGGGCCACGACAGTACCAATAAGGGGAACAGACTCAGTTCCTGCCCAGCAACAGACTGCTTGTTTATCTTAAGACATACAAGGAGGTATAAATATGAGCTTAAGTGACTTGTATGTTGTGCTATGCAGCCTCTACATCCTGTTGGGTGTAATAAATCTAGTTTGAGCTTCCTTTGGGGTCTGTCTAGATTTGTACCAGAACTTAGAACCTAACAATACTTAAGATCACACAGGACACCAGATAAGACAGGAGAATTACACCAGATTAGACAGACTGACCCTAGCCCCTCGGCATAAAAGACTATTGCAGCATAGATACTGGAGACTGAGACGGGAAGGGTCAGGGGACACTGTGGCCTCGTCTGACGATACACCCAGACAGGGCCAACCCGGCAGGATATAACCCCTCCCACTTTGCCAAAGCACAGCCCTCACACCACCAGAGGGATTTTAACAGACCACCAACTTACTACCGTGAGACAAGGCGGCGTATAGCCCAGTAAGATCTCCCCCACCGCACAAGCCTGAGGGGGCACAAAACCGGACAGGAAGATCAACTCACTCAAATCAGGTATAGAGAAAAAGCCTGGCATGACGTGATGCACCCCTCCTAGGGATGGCATGGGAGAGCACTAGCAAGCCAGGGCTTCAGTCCCCACAATTGGGTCAGAGGCAGACAATCCCTGTGAAGAGAGGGGAAACGGCCAGGCAGAGACAGCAAGGGGGGTTCATCACTCCAGTGCCTTGCCATTCACCTTCTCACCCCTGGGCCGGACTACACTCAATCATAGGACCTACTGAAGAGAAGAGTCTTAAGTAAAGAATTAAAGGTCGAGACCGAGTCCGTCTCTCACATGGGTCGGCAGACCATTCCATAAAAATGTATCTTTATAGGAGAAAGCCCTGCCTCCAGCTGTTTGCTTAGAAATTCATAGAAAAATAAGGAGGCCTGCGTCTTGTGACCGTAGCGTGCGTGTAGATATGTACGGCAGAACCAAATTGTCAAGATAGGTAGTAGCAAGTCCATGCACACACACACACACACACACACACACACACACACACACACACACACACACACACACACACACACACACACACACACACACACACACACACACACACACACACACACACACACACACACACACACTTTATAGATTAACAATAAAACATTGAATTCCGCCTTAGCCTTAACAGGGAATTGTTTGGTTCTAGTCAAGAGTCTAGCTTGCCTTGATGAGAGCTTTGTACACACTTGGCATTCTCTCAACCAGCTTCACCTGGAATAGCCCTTACACAGTTTGAAGGGGTGTTGGGTCATTGTCCTGTTGAAAAACATATGATAGTCCCACTAAGTGCAAACCAGATGGGATGGCGTATCGCAGTAGAATTCTGTGGTAGCCATGCTAATTAAGTGTGCCTTGAATTCTAAATAAATCACAGACAGTGTCACCAGCAAAGCACCCCCACACCATCACACCTCCTCCTCCATGCTTCATGGTGGGAACCACACATGCAGAGATCATCCGTTAACCTACTCTGCGCCTCACAAGGACACAGGGGTTAGAACCAAACTTCTCAAATTTGGACTAATCAAACCAAAGGACAGATTTCCACCAGTCTAATGTCCATTGCTCGTGTTTCTTGGCCCAAGCAAGTCTCTTCTTCTTATTGGTTCACACCTGATTCACGCAGTCTCCTCTGAACAGTTGATGTTGAGATGTGTCTGTTACTTGAACTCTGTGAAGCATTTATTTGGGCGGCAATTTCGGCTGGTAACTCTAATGAACTTATCCTCTGCAGCAGAGGTAACTGGGCCTTTCATATGGTGGTACTCATAAGAGCCAGTTTCATCATAGCTCTTGATGTTTTTTGCGACTGCAACGTTCTTGAAATGTTCCGCATTGACTGACATTCATGTCTTAATGTAATGATGGACTCTCATTTCTCTTTGCTTTTTTGAGCTGTTTTTGCTGTAATATGGACTTGGTATTTTACCAAATATATTTTGTATACCACCCCTACCTTGTCACAACACAACTGATCTCAAATGCATTAAGAAGGAAAGAAATTCCATAAATGAACTTTTAACAAGGCACGCCTGTTAATTGAAATGCATTCCAGGTGACTACGTTATAAAGCTATCAAGGCAAAGGGTAGCTACTTTTAAGAATCTCAAATATATTTAGATTTCTTTGACATTTTTTGGGTTACTCCATGATTCCAAAGGTGTTATTTCATAATGTTGATGTCTTCACTATTATTCTACAATATGGAAAATAGTCTAAAATAAAGAAAAACCTTTGAATGAGTAGGTGTGTCCAAACTTTTGACTGATACTGTAGGCCGATTGTTTTTTTTACCATTTCCTGGCCAAGATTTGGCTTTTTCAGTAGAGGCTATTTTAAAGCTATTGGACACGAGAGGAGAGGGTGTGCTAAACAACGTTTTTAGTATGGCTGTGCTGCGGTCATAGGTATGAGGTGGAACCAAGCACCGTGGATCAGCACAGCCATGCTAAAAAAGTAATTTTTCACAACCTTGAGTTAAAAAATGTATGCAAAGGCTACTATTTCATCCCTTTCATCATTTAATTTCATCATGCAAAAATATTGGCCTAGTCCCGACACATCTATGGTTGCTAGCCAAGCCGGATGTCTGTTCATTCTATCAGTTAGGTTACCAGAGAAATCGTGAAGTCTTTTTGTTCTATGTCTATGGACGCGAC
This sequence comes from Oncorhynchus nerka, assembly GCF_034236695.1. Taxonomy (NCBI): domain Eukaryota; kingdom Metazoa; phylum Chordata; class Actinopteri; order Salmoniformes; family Salmonidae; genus Oncorhynchus; species Oncorhynchus nerka. The sequence continues at coordinate 73,512,794 of NC_088415.1, read as the reverse complement.
CCTGTCGTTCATTCTAAATGTCCGTTGCCAATCGGGCTGGCAATGCTCTTATCGCTTGCTTGCTAGCTACCCAGCTACGGCTAACACAGTCAAGTCAAACCGTGCAGCTACATTTTTTTTGTGAGTTTGGTACACATCCACCGGATAGGGAGCCGTTAATTATGTTCAACATACTGTAGGAGGTCCAAGAACGTGGAGTAGCTCTTTTAGTAGTTTAGTTGGAATAGGGTCCAGTAGGCAGCTGGAAGGTTTAGAGGCCATGACCATTTTCGTGAATGTGTTGAGAGATACAGGATTAAAAAACTTGAGTGTCTCCATTGATCCGAGGTCCTGGCAGTTTTGTGCAGACTCATGGCAACTGACATCAGTTAGAGTTTCCCTGAAATGCTACTCTGTCAGCAATCCATCTTTTTACCTGTAGCTGTTTCCCCACACAGACAAATGCAGGTAAGTAATAACCCCTCTTTCCTCAGTGTCTCAGTCCAGTAACTCCACCACCACTGTTCCCGTTTGTTTTTTTGTTTTTTTCACTGTTGAATTGACCAATTTGCCTTCTTCCCAAGGACATTGCCTCACCATTTACAGAATGTTACCACTTCTGAATGATTGAGTTTTCCATCTGCATGAAAACTCATGCAGGTGGAAAACTCATGTGTGTTCTCACTCTGTGACACCGGTACAGACACTATTACATGATTAGATACAAAATGCAATGGTTTTTGAAAAACTGCCATTTTGTGAATTCACTTTACACAGCATAATCTTTGTTCTTCTAAAGCAGGGAATTGCAAATTATGAGAATGAAACAATGGTATTACTGTATATGAACATTTTGATTCTTGGGATATAGGCCTTAATTTTAAAAATGCACTTCTGAAAATCATCATCATCTGTTAATCTCCTTTCTGCCTCCATAAAAGTCCTACCCTTTTGGTGGGAGTAATGAGCTCACTGGAGACTATGGTGATCCATGTTCTAGCCTTTGCTCCAAATATCAGAGCCCCCCTGGATTTGGAGTGAGTCTGCTAATAATTTATGCATGTTTTGAGAGTTCTGTCAGCAGACATAGTAAGACTTATTTATATGTGGCAATGTATGATAATTAATGGTGAAAGTAATGACTCACTTAGAGGTTAATCTTTTTTGAAATATAATTTTCATCCAAAATGTGGCCCAAAGGTATATTTGGCCACATACACTCAACAAAATTATAAAGACAACATGTAAAGTGTTGGTCCCATGTTTCATGACCTGATATAAAAGATCCCAGAAATGTTCCATATGGTAAAAAAGTTTATTTCTCTCAAGTTTTGTGCACACATTTGTTGACATCCCTGTTAGTGAGCATTTCTCCGTTGCCAAGATAATCCATTCACCTTTCAGGTGTGGCATATCAAGTATCTGATTAAACAGCATGATCATTACACAAGTGGACCTTGTGCTGGGGATCTAAATTGTGAAGTTTTGTCACACAACGCAATGCCACAGATGTCTTAAGTTTTGAGGGAGCTTGCAATTGCTATACTGACTGCAGAAATGTCCACCCAAGCTATTGCCAGAAACTTTTATGTTAAATGTTCTACCATAAGCCTCCTCCAATGTTGTTTTAGAGAATTTGGCAGTACATCCAACTGGTCTCACAACCCACAAACCACGTGTATGGCATTGTGTGAGTGAGTGGTTTGCTGATGTCAACATTGTGAACAGAGTGCCCCATGGTGGTGGTGGGGTTATGGTATGGGCAGGCATGAGCTATGGACAACAAACAAAATTGCATTTTATCGATGGCAATTTGAATGCACAGAGATTCCGCAACGAGATCCTGAGGCCCATTGTCGTGCCATTCATCCGACGCCATCACCTCATGTTTCAGTATGATAATGCACAGCCCCATGCCGCAAGGACCTGTACACAATTCCTGGAAGCTGCAAATGGCCCAGTTCTTCCATGGTCTGCACCAGACATATCACGCATTGATATGGTCTTCACCAGACATATCACGCATTGAGCATGTTTGGAATGCTCTGGATCAACGTGTACGACAGCGTTTTCCAGTTTCCACTAATATCCAGCAGCTTCGCACAGCCATTGAAGAGGAGTGGGACAACATTCCACAGGACACAATCAACAGCCTGGTCATCTTTATGTGAAGGAGATGTGTCACACTGCATGAGGCAAATGGTGGTCACACCAGATATTAAGTGGTTTTCTGATTCACGCCCAAACATTTCTTTAAGGTATCTGTGATCAACAGATGCATATCTGTATTCCCAGTCATGTGAAATCCATAGATTAGGGCCTAATACATTTACTGATCTCTTTTAATGATCTGTAAATTGTTGCATGTTGCGTTTATACAGTGCCTTGCGAAAGTATTCGGCCCCCTTGAACTTTGCGACCTTTTGCCACATTTCAGGCTTCATTTGTATTTTTTTGTGAAGAATCAACAACAAGTGGGACACAATCATGAAGTGGAACGACATTTATTGGATATTTCTAACTTTTTTAACAAATCAAAAACTGAAAAATTGGGCGTGCAAAATTATTCAGCCCCTTTAAGTTAATACTTTGTAGCGCCACCTTTTGCTGCGATTACAGCTGTAAGTCGCTTGGGGTATGTCTCTATCAGTTTTGCACATCGAGAGACTGAATTTTTTTCCCATTCCTCCTTGCAAAACAGCTCGAGCTCAGTGAGGTTGGATGGAGAGCATTTGTGAACAGCAGTTTTCAGTTCTTTCCACAGATTCTCGATTGGATTCAGGTCTGGACTTTGACTTGGCCATTCTAACACCTGGATATGTTTATTTTTGAACCATTCCATTGTAGATTTTGATTTATGTTTTGGATCATTGTCTTGTTGGAAGACAAATCTCCGTCCCAGTCTCAGGTCTTTTGCAGACTCCATCAGGTTTTCTTCCAGAATGGTCCTGTATTTGGCTCCATCCATCTTCCCATCAATTTTAACCATCTTCCCTGTCCCTGCTGAAGAAAAGCAGGCCCAAACCATGATGCTGCCACCACCATGTTTGACAGTGGGGATGGTGTGTTCAGGGTGATGCGCTATGTTGCTTTTACGCCAAACATAACGTTTTGCATTGTTGCCAAAAAGTTCAATTTTGGTTTCATCTGACCAGAACACCTTCTACCACATGTTTGGTGTGTCTCCCAGGTGGCTTGTGGCAAACTTTAAACAACACTTTTTATGGATATCTTTAAGAAATGGCTTTCTTCTTGCCACTCTTCCATAAAGGACAGATTTGTGCAATATTCGACTGATTGTTGTCCTATGGACAGAGTGTCCCACCTCAGCTGTAGATCTCTGCAGTTCATCCAGAGTGATCATGGGCCTCTTGGCTGCATCTCTGATCAGTCTTCTCCTTGTATGAGCTGAACGTTTAGAGGGACGGCCAGGTCTTGGTAGATTTGCAGTGGTCTGATACTCCTTCCATTTCAATATTATCGCTTGCACAGTGCTCCTTGGGATGTTTAAAGCTTGGGAAATCTTTTTGTATCCAAATCCGGCTTTAAACTTCTTCACAACAGTATCTCGGACCTGCCTGGTGTGTTCCTTGTTCTTCATGATGCTCTCTGCGCTTTTAACTAGACTATCACAGTGCAGGTGCATTTATACGGAGACTTGATTACACACAGGTGGATTGTATTTATCATCATTAGTCATTTAGGTCAACATTGGATCATTCAGAGATCCTCACTGAACTTCTGGAGAGAGTTTGCTGCACTGAAAGTAAAGGGGCTGAATAATTTTGCACGCCCAATTTTTCAGTTTTTGAATTGTTAAAAAAGTTTGAAATATCCAATAAATGTCGTTCCACTTCATGATTGTTGTTGATTCTTCACAAAAGAATACAGTTTTATATCTTTATGTTTGAAGCCTGAAATGTGGCAAAAGGTCGCAAAGTTCAAGGGGGCCGAATACTTTCGCAAGGCACTGTATTTTTGTTCAGTATATTTGTAACTTTTTCAGTTTTACCTCCATTTAATTTAAACATAAATTCAAAATGTAAAGGAACTTTGCTAGCAGATACCCATAGATGTCCAGTCAATGCACTAACACTAATTAGCATTGACTCGCAAAACTACCTCTAATTTCCTTCATACTGGACTGGAGTCGAAAGAAATCTGTCATAAAAATGGTATCAACGAGTTCATCTGACTCTGGGGAGGTAGATAAAGGTAAATAATGAATTGAAATTCTTATTTTTTTAATTAACTTCCTGTAGGTGTGGATGCTTGAAAATCCAAAACACAGGCAGATTATCATTACATTATAAATAAGTATGCATCTTTCAAACAGTGAAGGATATCATATTCAATCTTCAAGATTAATCATAACATTTTAGATGGATATAATACAGTATAAAGAGCAGATTGCAATAAGGTATGCAAAGTGTATGAGACAGAACCTACAACCTCAATAACCAATGAGAAATTAAACATATAAAAGCAGTACCTCATACAGGCAGCACCTGAAAATCAACTACAGGACGTCTGAATAATGACCTCCATTAAACCAAAGGTCCATCTGTTTTTAAAAGGCTATGGACCTCTGTCATTTTGAATTAGATCACCTGCTCTCTGGCTCAAAGCTGTGCTCTCATCCACAGAGACTAGTGTCAGGGTCAATCCGTAACATTCAAGCTGAGGCTTTGATTAACACAGACAACAAACAGGAAAAACAGTCCTTATTTATTCAATTTATAGAGCTGCTCAGCCATTAAAAAGTGTGTTACTCTTCTCAGACAGTGTGAGGATCAGAGGTTGAGAAACACTGAAAAGTACAGATATGACGCAGTACGGAGTTGACAAAATATAGAGTTGACTGATTAGGGAGTATGATTAGGAAGTGTGACTGTCACTGAACCACCTGCACCCCCACCAGCCACCAACCCTCCAAAATGATTCTTCCTGGGGGTGACAGAACCAGAACATTTACCACTTATCCAGGACAACATTTCCTCTCTCTCCTCAAACTATCCTTTTCCCGTCATGCTGCACATGCTCTGGCTGACAGGCAGGTCAGAGGGTAAGGCTAAGCATGGCCCAGGTGCCTCTGAAGGCTCTGCAGCCTGAGGCAAGAGCAGGGAGGTAGAAGCGATAAGAAGGAGGTGCTCCCCATAGTACAGGCTGTACGGTGGAAAGAGCCTGTGGGCCTCAGTCCACCCTACATCTGCAGTCCTCTCTCTGTCAGGTGCAGTGTGGGGTTGGTGTCAGGTGGTAGGAAGACAGCTTGCAGAGAAGGCAGGGTGATGACTGCGCTGCATGTTCATCAGCGAGACAATTAGAGAGAGCATGAAGCAGATGTCTTTGACTGCAAGCAAGTTGTCTTCAGACAGTTTGCAGAAGCAGAAGAAGAGGGCTAATCTCACTTGTCAAATATAAATAACTTGCATATTGCGAGGACCCAGAAGAGGGTTAACAAAGTCTGGCGCTTGCTGCTACAGTCTTTGATGATTAACTTACTGTGTACTTTTTCAAGGAAAACCTATAATGTGCACAGTTGAAAATTATATGCAAACATTGGCTAGGAGGAGTACCAAATGCTACATAAAACAAGCCTTGAATAGCCTCTGAGTATCAAATAGATGTGTCTGTATCGAGTGTTATGATTTTTAATGTTTTTTATTCCATCCCACTGTTGCGACCAGAAAAATAAAGTTCTGAAGCAGTCGAACCCCCAAAAATATTTAATATCGTTCCTCGTTGTTCCTTTTTAAACCTCTGAAATCAAGATTTTTGTACATTTAGCTCAACATCAAATTACTTTACCGATCAGTGCGGATAGAGCAGCTTTTGTTGTTTACATGCATTAGACAGACAAGTGTAGGGCACGAGAAGCCACCTCAATTTTGCAGGTGAAGGAGGAGGCTTGACTTGAAGCACTCGGGATCTTGTTATGATATGCATTATCTAAATTATCTAAATTGTCTTTGAACTTCTGAGAGTTGGCTTAATGTTAGACCAGAGTTACACTACCGTTCAAACGTTTGTGGTGAGAGTGAGAAGGCAACTCCGGGATGCTGGCGTTTTAGAGTTGCAAAGCCATATCTCAGACTGGTGAATAAAAATAAAATATTAAAATGGGCAAAAGAACACAGACGCTGGACAGAGGAACTCTGCCTAGAAGGCCAGCATCCCGGAGTCGCCTCTTCACTGTTGGCGTTGAGACTGGTGTTTTGCGGGTACTATTTAATGAAGCTGCCAGTTGAAGACTTGTGAGGCGTCTGTTTCTCAAGCTAGACACTCTAATGTACTTGTCCTCTTGCTCAGTTGTGCACCAGGGCCTCCCACTCCTCTTTCTATTCTAGTTAGAGCCAGTTTGCTCTGTTCTGTAAAGGGAGTAGTACATAGCGTTGTACAAGATCTTCAGTTTCTTGGCAATTTCTCACATGGAATAGCCTTCATTTCTCAGAACAAGAATAGACTGACGTGTTTCAGAAGAAAATCCTTTGTTTCTGGATACTCAACTAGTCTAAAGTAGGCCAGTTGTATTGCTTCTTTAATCAGTTTCCGGTAGTGTAGTGTAGTTAGCTAACAAGCTTGTGTGTGCAGAGCGGCACCAGAATTAAAATTAAAACATGTCTTATCTTTGGTAGTTAATAAATCCATTGTAAAACGTGACAACTATAGTATCCTTAACTGGCATTGAAAAAGTTAACCCATTCTTCTCTAATAAAAATATCTCTCTGAATATTTCTGAATCAAGCTTGTAACATCAGTAGGCTATAGTAGCCTATTCTTCGGAGGGGGAGTGGCAGGTTGCCTACACATGCACACACACTGGCAAAGATTTTCAGCTGGCAGACACTGGAATACATTTCTGAGTGACAGGTTTAGGGCTTAGCATAGGCACTTTGTTGCGTTTTTTGTGGGACTGGAAAAATATGCCCAGAACATAAAATAAAGTTATTAACCAGCTCCTATGCTTTTAAAATAATGGTTCTGTTCCAAAACAGTATAGATCACTTTCGTTCCCGGGTTCTGATTTTGTTCCTTGAATTTTTTTTTCTTCCGGTTTTCGGTTCTGTTCCCTGAACCGGTTCCAACCCTGGTCTTAACAAGGTCCAATATTTGTATTTATTTATCTCAATAACAAATAATTTCTGGGTAACAATTAAGTACACTATATATACAAAATGTATGTGGACACCCCTTCAAATTAGTGGATTCAGCTATTTCAGCCACAACCGTTGCTGAAAAGTGTATAATATCCGGCACACAGCCATGCAATCTCCATAGACAAACATGGCAGTAGAATGGCCTTACTGAAGAGCTCAGTGACTTTCAACTTGGCACAGTCATAGGATGCCACCTTTCCAACAAGTCAGTTTATCAAATTATCTGTCCTTGGTTGCAACACTCACTGCCTCTGGAAGCAACATCAGCACAAGAACTGTTCGTTGGGAGATTTATGAAATATGGGTTTCCATGGCCGAGCAGCCACACAAAAGCTTAAGATCTCCATGTGCAATGCCAAGCGTCGGCTGGATTGGTGTAAAGCTTGCCACCATTGGACACTGGAGCAGAGGAAATGAATCATGCTTCACCATTTGGCAGTCCGATTGATGAATCTGAGCATGTTGAATGCCAGGAGAACGCTACCTGCCCGAATGCATAGTGCCAACTGTAATGTTTGGTGGAGGAGGAATAATGATCTGGGGCTGTTTTTCATGGTTCAGGCTAGGCCCCTTAGTTCCAGTGAAGGGAAATCTTAATGCTACAGCATACAATGACATTCTAGACAATTCTGTGCTTCCAAATTTGTGGCAACAGTTTAGGGAAGGCTCTTTCCTTATTCAGTATGATAATGCCCCCATGTACAAAGCGAGGTCCGTACAGAAATTATTTATTGAGATCAGTGTGTAAAAACATGACTGGCCTGCACAGAGCCCTGACCTCAAACCCATCGAACACCTTTGGTATCAATTGGAACACTGACTGAGGGCCTAAATACCCAACATCAGTTCCCAACCTCAGTAATGCTCTTGTGGCTGAAAGGAAGCAAGTCCCCGCAGCAATGTTCCAATATCTAGTGGAAAGTGTTCCCAGAAGAGTGGAGGCTGTTATAGCAGCAAAGGGAGTGTCACGTTCTGACCATAGTTCTGTTATTTTATTCTTTGTTTTAGTATGGTCAGGGTGTGAGTTGGGGTGGGCAGTCTATGTTTGTTTTTCTATGTTGGTTTTTGTGTTCAGTCTAGTATGGTTCTCAATCAGAGGCAGGTGTCGTTAGTTCTCTCTGATTGAGAATCATACTTAGGTAGCCTGGGTTTCCCTTTTGGTTTGTGGGTGTTTGTTTTCCGTGTGAGTGTTTGGTCCACACGGTACTGTTTCGGGTTTTAGTTTTGTTCACATCGTTTATTGTTTTGTATTTCAGTGTTCAGTTCGTTTCTATTAAAAATCATCATGAACACTTACCACTCTGCACTTTGGTCCGATCCTTCTGCCACCTCTGAATGCCTTTACAGGGAGGACCAACTCCACATTAATACCCATGGATTTGGAATGACATGTTGGACAAGCAGGTGTAAACATAATTTTGATCTTGTAATCTACCTGACTGTGATTGTTTTAAATAAAAATGTTCAAAAAGAAAACAAAATATCTTCTTAACAAAGAGACATTTCTCAAGAAAGAATTTTGCTATGACTGTCTGGGAGTGGTCTGAGTGGGGAGGGAAAACTGAAAACTAACTCTTATTGGCAGACGTCTTATTGGTCTATTAACTAATTTAATGTACATCACCAGGCAAGCCAAAACTCCATCCCTCCAAAATTTCAGGCGGTCTTTTCAAACAGCTCTTACACTTAAAGGGCATTATCATAATTTTCACAATTTCACAGTATTATTCCAACCTCATAGTGTGGAAATATGTATACAACACAGAAACATCTTTTTTTTGACTGCACTGGGCCTTCAAAGTTGAACAAATATTTTGCAAGGTTTGAACGCACGCACACACAAAGTTTAATCTCAAACCTTGGCTGTGTGAGGCACAATTTCCTTTCTCAGCAGAAAAACAATCTAAGGCTGTAATATCATCATAAGAGCAGTGGCCTAAAAGATATCATATGAATACCAGTTTAAGTCAGCCAGTTTGAATTTTAACCCCAAGAGGCTGTCCAATCCCTCCTGCTGCACTCTCATTGAAACAAACACAAAACAAGATCCTATCCATTATGTATTGTAATTGCCCAAACCCAGTCTGCTTTAATCCTGGTTAACATTATCCGTTTCATCAGCCTATACTCTCGGTTTAAGAGAAGTTAAACCTCACATCACACATTTAGTAGACATGTTCAAGGTCTTAACCTTGACAATACATTTAAAATGTAATCAAGGTTACCCCCCCCATTTGTTTTGTACACTACTGCTACTCGCTGTTTATTATCTATGCATAGTCACCCCTTCACCCCTACCTACATGTCCAAATGACCTCTAACCTGTATCCCCGCACACTGACACGGTACCGCTACCCCCCTGTATATAGCCTCGTTATTGCTATGTTGCTGTGTTACTTTTTTAGAATTTTTTGTTTTAGTTTATTTGGTAAATATTTTCTTAACTCTTCTTGAACTGCACTGTTGGTTAAGGGCGTGTAAGTAAGCATTTCACGGTAAGGTCTACACTTATTCTATTCGGCACGTGACAAATACAGTTTGATTTGATTTGATTCCAACAGGAGAGTTTCTGGCAACCCAACTCCTATTTTCCTATTGTTATTGTTAGTCCTACAGGGTAGAGGAGTTGGGGTTTGGACAAGACATCAGTTTAAGATGTCTGCCCTCGCTGTCTTGAGTTAATTCAGAGTAATGTTCATCTCCGCTTGTCCTTCGGCTGAAGGGCACTTCCTCTCAACACCCTCTGGACTTTGAGTTAACATAGATGAGCAAACAGCTCACAGGGGCTTTTGGTGACCTTTACACTTAAGAATTGTGACTGGTTTTTTCCCCTTCCTTTGACTTTATCGCAATTGTCCTGCTCCTGCATCCGATCAGATCATTGGAGTTTGCTGTTGTACAGCTCTATCAAAATAGAAGCATTTGACTGGTTGTTGAATATATTCATTATACAAGTCTTGGAACTATAAATCGTAAAGGATAACTGTGTAAGTGCTTGTGCCTAACAAATGCAGAGCTAACCGGAGAACCCAATGTTCTTGCACTTCATTAACAGTTCATTAAAAGTCTAACTGTGTCTGGCTGTAGAGGACTTCTAGCCAGAGTTTCTTTCCTTTCTGAAAGATAGCATGTGTTTTATAGAGCTATACTCAATAGACACTGTGTTGCTATGTGATTTAATGAGGGTGTGGTGCCAGCACTGGTTTTATCGGGCTGGGGACACGCACATCAGGGCGTGTCCCCAGCCCAGTACCACCAGTGCCGGCACCACGCACCAGGCCTCCAGTGCGCCTCCAGAGTCCAGTACGTCCTGTGCCTGCTTCTCGCACTCGCTCTGAGGTGCGTGTCTCCAGCCCGGTACCACCAGTACCGGCACCACGCACCAGGTATCCAGTGCAACTCGGCAGTCCAGAGCTTCCGGCGACAGTACCCAGTCCAGAGCTTCCGGCGACAGTACCAGGCCAGAGCTTCTGGCGACAGTACCCAGTCCGGAACATCCAACGACAGTACACAGTCCGGAACCTCCAACGACGGGCCACAGTCCAGAACCTCCAACGACGGGCCACAGTCCGGAACCTCCAACAACGGGCCACAGTCCGGAGCCTGCAACGACGGGCCACAGTCCGGAGCCTCCAGCGACGGTCCCCAGCCCGGGGCCTCCAGCGACAATCCCCGGTCCGGGGCAAACGGCGATGATCCACGGTCCGGATCTACAAAGGCGGAAGGATCAGTGTAAAGAGTAGGGGGCAGCGTCCAGAACCAGAGCCGCCACCGAGGGTAGATGCCCACCCGGACCCTCCCCTATAAGTTCAGGTTTGCGGTCGGGAGTCCGCACCTTTGGGGGGGGGTACTGTCACACCCTGACCGTAGTTATCTCTGTTTTCCTTATTATTTTGGTTAGGTCAGGGTGTGACGAGGGTGGGTATGTTAGTTTTTGTATTGTCTAGGGGTTTTGTATGTCTAGGGGTTTGGTAGGTCTAGATATATGTATGTCTATGGTGGCCTGAATTGGTTCTCAATCCGCGGCAGCTGTTTACCTCTGATTAATGACCATATTTAGGTGGCCATTTTCCCTTGGGTATTTGTGGGTTCTTGTTCTATGTTTATTTGCCTGGCTACACTATCCATATTAGCGTCACCCATCGTTTTGTTATTTTGTTCAGTGTTTTTGTTCTTTATTAAAGAAAAATGTACGCATATGGTCTCCTTATAACGGACGTGACAGTTTTCACATTAGGCAATACACTTGCACTACCCATTAAAATGGACTGAACATTTCTATCATTTCTATCCCATGTGTGATCAGTGAAGACATCTTTCACAATGTAAGGAAAATTAAGGAAATTAAAGAAACATAGTGATTAGGAGGCACTAGTTTGCATCAAGCCTGTCTTGAGCATTTGACCATAGGTTCTCATCGAAATCACAGTAAACATGCTTTTGGCATGGCGAATCCAAGCCTGAAGGAGGGTGGTTCTCTCATAGGGATGGTAATCATACATCTTCCACCTGGATTGTAATCTTGCATTGTATTTTACAATATTGTGTTTTACGCATGTATTGTAGTGGTCCTATACGTGGCTCAGTTCATAAGAGCATGGTACTAGCAACACCAGAGATGTGGGTTTGATTCCCACTGCGGTCACATGCCAAAATGTGTTGACTGTTATCATGTTGGATAAAAGTGTCTGCTATGTAAATGCCATAGATTACGGTATTACTGTACTGGCCAATGCAATTTTAGTAAAGCCATGTGAACTTACTGTGAAGTAAAATCATAGTAGTACATTGGAGTATATATCATACTTTGTGTTTCTATTTTACAGACAGATTTCCATTATGTGGTTCTCAAAATCTGTAGTAGACAGACCAGTTGACATGTAAAATCTATAGGTTTACCAAACGTTTAAGTGATCATCAATTAAGAGCAGTCGGATTAAGTAATAGTAAAATGTATTTTAACAAAGAGAAGATAATCAAATCAAAAGAAATGTGGGCATTGCATTGAGATGGGCAATTACTTTTTATGAACATGTACAGTATTGCAATGTGAAACAGGTATTTCTAGATGAAACGCTGATTAAGTTTGGTGAAAAAGTGATTGTATGATTTTGTGTGTTTTATTTAGTCAACAGGAAATGTGCTAAGAGTTTTGAAACAACTACCTTTTTGATGATGTGTTTTGACTGTTTTGACTAGTTGTGAAAATGTACCCCATACTTGTGAAAATTGCATCAAAGCAGTAAAAACACTGTAAATGTGTTAACATTTGATCTTACAGCGTTTCCAATCCACTTTTCATAATGTAATCGATTTTTCTGCTTTGATAATCAGTGCTTGCGTTTTATGTTGTGAATGGGGATCATTCCAGTCAAGCTCCATGCACAACATAGTGCTCTTATACTGAACATCATGTGTGTCCTACATGCTTTAATCAGGAGTCATATCTCAAAAAATACAGAGAGTACAGTATTCTGAAGCACATCAAGTCCATGGTTGAGGAATTGCAAAAATTTTGAAACGTCTTTTAGAGGGAATAATAGTTATGTGGAAATGTCTTGGACGTGCCTTGTTTACTGATAATGGTGTGAGTGTGTGTGTGTGTGTGTGGAGCAGCTAGTTCCATTGAACTGCTCTGGTGCCACAGCAAATGAAGAGTGATGAGAGCACTGCGCGAGGATTTTCATCAAGGCCACTAGCACTTTGAGCAACGTGTTATCAACACAATCCAGGGCTCTGATTGGCTGACACTGATATATGAGCTGTGGGTTTAGCTCATCGTGTATGGATTTCTCTCTCCCTTTGGTGTCTTGAGGCAAAAAGAGAGAGGGTATATAAATACATGATTTCACATATATTTAAATGTTGCATTAAAGCACAGTCATGCATCAAATGTATGACCCATTTAATAGTGTATCTTATCTTATTAGCCTGGAGATTCCTTCTAAAGTTTAATATAGAAGTTGATGGATTCATTTTGACTGTGCTAGTGAGTTCAACACACTGTTGTGCTTCAACAAAGTCACAGAATATTATTCCCTACTTCTTGCATACTGAATTATTAATCATTATTGACATAAAATACAGTATAAGCTTTCTGTCCTAGGGGTGTATACATTTTTCCGCCTCCTCAACAGACACTGGGATGATCCAGACTGCTACAAACTGCAAAGTTTCAAATATAGCCCCTCTATGAGAAGTGACATGGATTTTCACATAGCTCACGCATGCTGAAGTGATTCCTATGTGTCTGTGCGTTGTGAAATAACCCAGTATTAGGCACCCACTCTTAAAGAGATACTTCAGGATTTTGGCAATGAAGCCAAAATCAATTATCTTCTTCCCCAGAGTCAGGTGAATGCGTGGATACCATTTTTATGTCTCTGCGTGCAGTTTGAAGGAAGTTGCTAACTAGCGTTAGCGCAATGACTGGACGTCTATGGTAACAGCAGTTATTGCGCTAACGCTAGTTAGCAACTTCCTTCAAACTGCAAGCAGAGACATAAAAATGGTATCCATGAGCTAATTTGACCCTGGGGTAGTAGATAAAGGGCTTCATTGCCAAAATCACAAAGTACCCTTTAATCCTGTTTTGTCAGATAAACCATGGGGTTTTACAGCTCAGTTCAAACATATGAAGTATTGGATGCCAGTCATATAAATATATCCTGTACATTCTTTGTACATTTACTCAGTATGTCTAGTGTTAAAATGAAACAATTGATATGTCTGATTACAGGGTGTCATCATTATTGCCTTAAGATAAAACTGCTGCAGATTCAGAATATGTCCATTTTTCCTATTGTCTTACGACATATTTCTACCACCCAGAAAATCAGCAGTAATTTCATCATAATGAGCAGAGCTGATATGCATGTCAAAATGAATGAGGGCATTTGTAACTCCTGTCTGAGTTGGGCTACCTAATGAATGCTTTAATCGAAGGAGAGGGCAGGAAAAACACTGGCTCTTCATTCAGGGTGAAATGGTTACCAAAAAAATAAATAAATCTAGACACATTTTTCCTGCCTGAGTCCTCCCTCCCTCCTCCTCCGACCCACAGTTTGGCGATGTTGCGCTCCAAAATTGCCCTCTACAGGCATATTTGACCACTGCATCTTTGTCATTGAGAGGAAGAGGGAGACTGCTCATTTACAGTTTGCCTATGGGATGAAGGGCATAGCATAGTCTCTATCCTTGTTTCACATATGGCACTCCTAAAGGTTCTATATAGAACCAACATTGGACAACATCATACAAGCATCAACTACATCACACCTGCCCAGACCCACATGCTCTCATCCCCATCTCCAGCGCCTGCATCACCCTACGCCACATGGCTTCAAAGTGCACCATTTTGTTTCTCTCAGTCGCCCACACACTTTAAACATTTATATAAAGCATTTGACCTTTCCATTGTGTTACCAACAGAGAATTGGTGGATTTCCAGTTTTTAAGTATACATTCTTTTGATGATGATTGATGAGAAAGGTATCATCCAACCCATCAGGTATCTCACTGCACCCTCATATGCCATGTCTTGAAATGTGCAAACAGACGGGTTAAAAGTACAATTACATTGTAACACTTTTGACAGCCAACTTTTTAGCTCTGCCCATAACTTTAGGACTTTATTATATTCCCGGAAGGCAAGGATTATTGAGTCATTGTTAGTTTTACAATTTAGACATGGCTATATCGTTGTTCTGTAGAATTTATGAATTTTGTCTCTTATATAAGGTTTCTGGCAGTGCCAGCTGAGTTCATTACGTGTTTTGGCTTGTGACAGTGTACATATAGTCCTAATATATATATACACTATATATATATATATATAGTTTAAGTCGGACGTTTGCATACACCTTAGCCAAATGCATTTAAACTCAGTTTTTCAATCCTAGTTTAATCCTAGTAAAAATTCCCGGCCTTAGGTCAGGTAGGATCACCACTTTATTTTAAGAATGTGAAATGTCAGAATAATAGTTAATTTAATGATTTATTTCACCAAGTCCTATATCGACATAACCTGAAAGGCTGCTCAGCAAGGAAGATGCCACTGCTCCAAAACCGCCATAAAAAAGCCAGACTACGGTTTGCTTCTGCACATGGGGACAAAGATCGTACCTTTTGGAGAAATGTCCTCTTTCTGATGAAACAAATATAGAACTGTTTGGCCATAATGACCATCATTATGTTTGGAGGAAAAAGGGGGAGTCTTGCAAGCCGAAGAACACCATCCCAACCGTGAAGCACGGGGGTGGCAGCATCATGTTGTGGGGGTGCTTTGCTGCAGGAGGGTCTGGTGCACTTCACAAAATAGATGGCATCATAATCCCAGAAAATGATGTGGATATATTGAAGCAACATCTCAAGACTTCAGTTAAAGCTTGGTCGCAAATAGGTCTTCCAAATGGACAATGACCCCAAGCATTCTTCCAAAGTTGTGGCAAAATGGCTCAAGGACAACAAGGTCAAGGTATTGCAGTGGCCATCACAAAGCCCTGACCTCAATCCTATAGAAAATCTGTGGGCAGAACTGAAAAACATGTGCCAACAAACCTGACTCAGTTACACCAGCTCTGTCTGGAGGAATGGACCAAAATTCACCCAACTTATTGTGGGAAGCTTGTGGAAGGCTACCTGAAACGTTTGACCCAATTTAAAGGCAATTCTACCAAATACTAATTGAGTATATGTAAACGTCTGACCCAATGGGAATGTGATGAAATAAATAAAAGCTGAAATATGTATGTATGTAAACTTCTGACTTTAACTGAAGAGTACGTCAACCTTGAGATTGAATGACTAACAGCTGTCAACTCCTCAAAAAGTTTTACTTCTGCACCATAGAGAGCATCTTGACTGGCTGCATCACCACTTGGTATAGAAAATGCACCGCCCTTGACCGCAAAGTGCTAAATAGGACCTCTATTTCAGGCGGCGTCAGAGGAAGGCCCGAAAAAGAGTTCAGCCACCCAAGCCATAGACTGTTCACTCTGCTACCATCTGGCAAATGCTACTGGAGCATCGGCGCTCGAACCAATAGGCTTTTTTATTTAATTTAACTAGGCAAGTCATTTAAGAACACATTTTTATTTACAATTTTATTTATTTATTTAACCTTTATTTAACCAGGTAGGCAAGTTGAGAACAAGTTCTCATTTACAATTGCGACCTGGCCAAGATAAAGCAAAGCAGTTCGACAGGTACAACAACACAGAGTTACACATGGAGTAAAACAAACATACAGTCGATAATACAGTAGAAAAATAAGTCTATATACAATGTGAGCAAATGAGGTGGGATAAGGGAGGTAAAGGCAAAAAAGGCCATGGTGGCGAAGTAAATACAATAGCAGGTAAAACATTTTTTTTTTTAAATAAACACTGGAATGGTAGATTTGCAGTGGAAGAATGTGCAAAGTAGAGATAGAAATAATGGGGGTGCAAAGGAGCAAAATAAATAAATAAATACATAAATACAGTAGGGGGAGAAGTAGTTGTTTGGGCTAAATTATAGATGGGCTATGTACAGGTGCAGTAATCTGTGAGCTGCTCTGACAGCTGGTGCTTAAATCTAGTGAGGGGGATAAGTGTTTCCAGTTTCAGAGATGTTTGCAGTTCGTTCCAGTCATTGGCAGCAGAGAACTGGAAGGAGAGGCGGCCAAAGTAAGAATTGGTTTTGGGGGTGACCAGAGAGATATACCTGCTGGAGCGCGTGCTACAGGTGGGTGCTGCTATGGTGACCAGCGAGGTGAGATAAGGGGGGACTTTACCCAGCAGGGTCTTGTAGATGACCTGGAGCCAGTGGGTTTGGCGACGAGTATGAAGCGAGGGCCAGCCAACGAGAGCGTATAGGTCGCAGTGGTGGGTAGAATGGGGCTTTGGTGACAAAACGGATGGCACTGTGATAGACTGCATCCAATTTATTGAGTAGGCTATTTTGTAAATGACATCGCCGAAGTCGAGGATCGGTAGGATGGTCAGTTTTACAAGGGTATGTTTGGCAGCATGTGTGAAGGAGGCTTTGTTTCGAAATAGGAAGCCAATTCTAGATTTAACTTTGGAATGGAGATGTTTGATGTGAGTTTACAGTCTAACCAGACACCTAGGTATTTGTAGTTGTCCACATATTCTAAGTCAGAACCGTCCAGAGTAGTGATGTTGGACGGGCGGGCAGCTGCAGGCAGCGATCAGTTGAAGAGCATGCATTTAGTTTTACTTGTATTTAAGAACAATTGGAGGCCATGGAAGGAGAGTTGTATGGCATTGAAGCCTACCCCAGCCAAACCCTATCCCGGACAACCCTGGGCCAATTGTGTGCCGCCCTATGGGACTCCCAATCACTGCCGGTTGTGATACAGCCTGGAATCGAACCAGGGTCCGTAGTGACACCTCTAACACTGAGATGCAGTGCCTTAGATGCAGTGCACTGCGCCACTCGGGAGCCCTTTGAGACAGCTTCTACCCTCAAGCCATAAGACTACTAAATAGCCAGACTGCTAAACAGTCAAGGGCTTCCGAGTGGTGCAGTGGTCTAAGACACTGCATCTCAGTGCAAGAAGCATCACTGTAGTACCTCGTTCAAATCCAGGCTGCATCACATCTGGCTGTGATTGGGAGTCCAATAGGGCAGCACACAATTAGCCCAGCGTCGTTTGGATTTTGCCGGGGTAGGCCGTTACAAAGTAAGAATTTGTTCTTAACTGACCTGCCTGGTTAAATAAAAATGTAAAATAAAATGAACGGTTCCTGAACAATGCTTACTGACCCTACATTCACTAGACTATATTGACACTCACGCACATGCCAACACACACACACACTTTTACACTCATCATATGCTGCTGCTACTCTGTTCTCTATTTTACTGTTATTATTATCTATCCTGATGCCTAGTCTCTTTACCCTGCCTTCATGTACATATCTACCTCAAACACCTCATACCCCCGTACATTGATCTGGTACTGGTACTCCCTGTATATAGCTCCACAATGATCTGGTACTGGTACTCCCTGTATGTAGCTCCACATTAATCTGGTAACTGATAGTCCCTGTATATAGCTCCACATTGATCTGGTACTGGTACTCCCTGTATATTGCCCCACATTGATCTGGTACTGGTACTCCCTGTATTTAGCTCCATTCTTGTGTATTTAATTTAATCCTCTTGTGTTACTATTTTATTTGTATTTTTTAACTCTGCATCATTGGGAAGGGCTCATAAGCAAGCATTTCACGGTAAAGTCTATACCAGTTGTATTCGACATGTGATAATTCAAAAATTGATTACACGCTTGTGATTAGCAGGCTTATTAATTTAATAATCTCATTATTCTTAGTTACTGATTCTTTGAAATTCTTACCCATAGCTGTTTTCTCAACATGAAACCAGAACTTTCTTTGAGCTCATATCCAATAGCTGTAGGCAGGTCAGTGAGGTCAGCAACTGGGTAAGTTACTAATAAAACATGTTGAAACTGGTCTTGAATCTGCATCACTCCAAGGTTCATACAGATTTCCCCACTGGCAGATGGCCAGCGATTGGCCAGCGAAGTCCGCATAGTCCGTCCACACTTAGATCTTTTTCTTTACAGACAAGAGATACTCTGAGACATTTGGCCTTATTGAAGTAAAGGTAATAGACCTAGGAAAATAATGTGTACAGCATGCGTCTTTATCTTCCAGTGTATCCTCTGGAAAAAGTTGTAGCAGTGGGGGGCATAGGTTAGGTGGGTTCAAAGGGGTCATTCTACTCTAAAATGAATGAAAATAAATGTATGCAGACACCATCTAAAATATAATTTCCACCTCCAGAAATGAGTCAAATAATATATTGGTAAAATATTTTGTTGCAATTACTTTAACATATAACATGCATATAGCCTATTCTTGTCCCATACAGAGCATTTGGAAAGTAGTCAGGCCCCTTCCCTTTTCCCACATTTTGTAACTGTTGTGTACTAACCTCTAAACTTGAAAAATGAAATATCAATATTCATGTTACTATTTCAGAACTGAGGGTATGGAAATCTACTGAGTTAGAAAGGGGAGTGCATGACGAAGATGTTATTGTTAAATCTCAGGTATCCTATGGAGAGAAGTGCAACGGTCTGGTTTCAGTTAACAGAGAAGGTAGGACAGCAGTGAGTTGGGGAGGAGTGAGAAATTTGCGCCGAGGTCAGATCAGATGAAGTGAGAAAGAAGAGCCGTCACTTAAGTTCCTGCCTAGCAACAAATATGTATTGGTTGTCTAGATGTGCAAGGAGTTGGTTATGCCCTCTGGAGGGTAGAAATATATGAACATATCTTTGACTATGCAGCTGTTTGACCCAGTGGGTGAATAAACTTGGTTTGAGCTTTTCCTAGTCACCCATTAGGTTTTAAATAAACCTAACTAACATTACGTTACAGCCTCATTCTAAAATGGATTAAATAAATACAAATCCTCATCAATGTGCAGACAATACCCCATAATGACAATGAGAAAACAGGTTTAGAAATGTTTTCAAATGTATTAAAATAAAAACTGAAATATCACATTTACATAAATATTCAGACTCTTTACTCAGGACTTTCTTGAAGCACCTTTTGGCAGCAATTACAGTATTTGGGGAGTTTCTCCCGTTCTTCTCTGCGGATCTTCTCAAGCTCTGTCAGATTTGATGGGGAGCGTCGCTGCACAGCTATTTTCAAGTCTCTCCAGAGATGTTCGATCAGGTTCAAGTCCGGGCTCTGGCTGGGCCTCTCAAGGACATTCAGAGGCTTGTCCTGAAGCCATTCCTGCATTGTCTTGTTTGGGTGCTTAGGGTTCTTGTCCTGTTGGAAGGTGAACCTTCGACCCAGTCTGAGGTCCTGAGCACTCTGGAGCAGGCTTCCATCAAGGATCTCTCAGTACTTTGCTCCTTTCTTGTTTCCCTCGATCCTGACTAGTCTCCCAGTCACTGTCGCTGAAAAACATCCCCACTACATGATGCTGCCACCATCATGCTTCACCGTAGGGATGCTGCCAGGTTTCCTCCAGACGTGACGCTTGGCATTCAGTCCAAAAAGTTCTATCTTGGTTTCATCAGACCAGAGAATCTTGTTTCTCATGGTCTGAGTCCTTTAGGTGCTTTTGGCAAACTCCAAGCGGGCTGTCATGTGCCTTTTACTGTGGAGTGGCTTCCATCTGGCCACACTACCATAAAGGCCTGATTGGTGGAGTGCTGCATAGATGGTTGTCCTTCCGGAAGGTTCTCCCATCTCCACAGAGGAACTTTGGAGCTCTTTCAGAGTGACCATCTGGTTCTTGGTTATCTCCCTGACCAAGGCTCTTCTACCCTGATTGCTCAGTTTGGCCGGGCGGCCAGCTTTAGGACGAGTTTTGGTGGTTTCCAAACTTCTTCCATTATAAGAATGATGGAGGCCACTGTGTTCTTGGGGACCTTCAATGCTGATGAAATGTTTTGGTACCCTGCCCCAGATCTGTGCCTCGACACAATCCTGTCTCGGAGCTCTACGGACAGTTCCTTCGACCTCATGGCTTGGTTTTTGCTCTGACATGCACTGTCAACTGTGGGACCTTATATAGACAGGTGTGTGCCTTTCACAATCATGTCCAATCAATTAAATTTACCACAGGTGGACTCCAATCAAGTTGTAGAAACATCTCAAGGATGGTCAATGGAAACAGAGCTCAATTTAGAGTGTCATATCAAAGGGTTTATATAGTTCTGTAAATAATGATTTCTGTTTTTTATTTTGAATAAATGTGAAAACATTTTTTTTTAAATCCTGTTTTCGCTTTGTCATTCTGGATTATTTTGTGTAGATTGATGAGGGAAAAAAATATTTGATCAATTTTAGAATGAGTAACAAAATTTGGAAAAAGTCAGGGGGTCTGAATACTTTCCAAAGGCACTGTATATTTGATTCTGTGAATTTCCTCCCTATAGCACTCATACTGTAACTTTAATGCGCCTCGACAGGAATATTTATTTAGTATAGGACACACAACAACAAGCCGACTAGATCAATAGATAAATCCGACAACCCTATCGTAAAATAGTTTTTCTATTCATTTATAATTTTGTTTGCTGAGGAAAAATACATGTGGACTGTTCCAGCATCTTCAAAGTGTGCCTTGGAAAAAAATGTTTTGTCATGTTCCAGCTAAATGACTGCAGTGGAAACACTGCTGCCCTCCATGTCCTTCCTAAGCACTCGTGGTTGGTACTATGGAAAATGCCATCGTGAGGATGTGGGCGCAAGTGAAACGAGCTAATACAAGATGGCAAGCTCACAGTATGTTGGCTGGTATCATCATCAAATCCAATTTTATTAGTCACATCGCCGAATACAACAGGTGTAGACCTTGTGAAATGCTTACTTACAAGCCCCTAACCAACAATTGAGTTGAAAAAACTATGGAGAAGAATAAGAAATAAAAATAACAAGTCATTAAATAGCAGCAGTAAAATAACAATAGCGGTACAGGGGGCTACCGGTACAGAGTCAATGTGCGGGGGCACCGGTTAGTTGAGGTAATACGTACACATAGGTAGAGTTATTAAAATGACTATGCATAGATAATAACAAAGGTGTAAAAGGGGGGGGGGGGTAATGCAAATAGTCTGGGTAGCCAATGATTAGATGTTCAGGAGTCTTATGGCTTGGGGGTAGAAGCTGTTTAGAAGCCTTTTGGACCTAGACTTAGCATTCTTGTACGGCTTGCCGTGCAGTAGCGGAGAGAACAGTCTATGACTAGGTTGGCTGGAGTCTTTGACAATTTTTAGGGCCTTCCTCTGACACCACCTGGTATCCTGGATGACAGTAAGCTTGGCCCCAGTGATATACTGGGCCGTTCATAATACCCTCTGTAGTGACTTGTGGTCAGAGGGAAAGTTGCAATACCAGGCAGTGATGCAACCAGTCAGGATTTTATTATTATGTATTTTTTTAACTAGGTAAGTCAGTTAAGAACAAATCCTTAAAATTCAATGACAGCCTAGGAACAGTGGGTTAACTGCCCTGTTCAGGGGCAGAACAACAGATTTTTTACCTTGTCAGCTCGGGGATTCGATCTTGCAACCTTTCGGGTTACTAGTCCAACACTCTAACCACTAGGCTACACTAGGCTACCTGCTTCCCCAACCATGATGCTCTTGATGGTGCAGCTTTAGAACTATTTTAGGATCCGAGGACCCATGCCAAATTTTTTCAGTCTCCTGAGGGGAAATATGTTTGTCGTGCCCTCTTCACGACTGTCTTGGTGTGCTTGTCTTGATCACGTTGAGGGAGAGGTTGTTGTCCTGGCACCACACAGCCAGGTCTCTGACCTCCTCCCTATACGCTGTCTTGTCGGTGACGCTGATCAGGCCAACCACTGTTGTGTCATCGGCAAACTTAATGATGGTGTTGGAGTCGTGCCTGGCCGTGCAGTCATGAGTGAACAGGGAGTACAGGAGGGGACAGAGCACGCACCCCTGAGGGGCCCCTGTGTTGAGGATTACTGTGGTGGATGTGTTGTTACCTACCCTCACCACCTGGGGGAGACCCGTCAGGAAGTCCAGGATCCAGTTGCAGAGGGAGATGTTTAGTCCCAGGGTCCATAGTTATTGATGAGCTTAGAAGGCACTATGGTGTTGAATTCTGAGCTGTAATCAATGAACAGCATTCTCACATAGGTGTTATTTTTGTCCATGTGGGAAAGGACAGTGTGGAGTGCAATAGAGATTACATCATCTGTGCATCTGTTGGGGCTGTAGGCAAATTGAGGTGGTTATAGGGTTTCTGTGATAATGGTGTTGATGTGAGTCATGACCAGCCTTTCAAAGCACTTCATGGCTACAGAGTGCTACGGGTCTGTAGTAATTTAGACAGGTTACCTTAGTGTTCTTGGGCACAGGCACTATGGTGGCCTGCTTAAAACATGTTGGTATTACAGACTCGGACAGGGAGAGTTTGAAAATGTCAGTGAAGACACTTGCCAGTTGGTCAGCGCATGCTCGCAGTACACATCCTGGTAATCCGTCTGGCCCGCGGCCTTTTGAATGTGGACTTGTTTAAAGGTCTTACTCACAGCGGCTGCGGAGAGCATGATCACACAGTCTTCCAGAACAGATGGTGCTCTCATTCATGTTTCAGTGTTATTTGCTTCCAAGCGAGCATAGAACTAGTTTAGCTCATCTGGTAGGCTCGTGTCACTGGGCAGCTCTCGGCTTTGCTTCCCTTTGTAGTCTGTAATGGTTTGCAAGCCCTGCCACATCAGTCGAGCGTCAGATCCGGTGTAGTACGATTCGATCTCAGTCCTGTACTTTGCCTGTTTGATGGTTCGTGGAAAGGGCAGAGCGGGATTTCTTATAAGCTTATAAGAATCCCGCTCCTTGAAAGCGGCAGCTCTAGCCTTTAGCTCAGTGCAGATGTTTGTTGCCTGTAATCCATGGCTTCTGGTTGGGGTATGTATGTACGGTTACTTTGAGGACGACATCATCGATGCACTTATTGATGAAGCCAATGACTGATGTTGTGTACTCCTCAATGCCATCGGGGGAATCCCGGAACATATTCGTCTGTGCTAGCAAAACAATCCTGTAGTTTAGCATCTGCTTCATCCGACCACTTTTTTTATTGATCTAGTCATTGGTGCTTCCTGCTTTAATTTTTGATTCTAAACGGGAATCAGGAGGATGGAATTATGGTCAGATTTGCCATATGGAGGGTTAGGGAGAACTTTGTATGCGTCTCTGTGTGTGGAGTAAAGGTGGTCCAGAGTTTTTTCCCCTCTGGTTCCACATTTAACATGCTGATAGAAATTTGGTAAAACGGATTTAAGTTTCCCTGCATTAAAGTCCCCGGCTACTAGGAGTTCCACCTCTGGGTGAGCTTTTTCTTGTTTGCTTATGGCGAAATACAACTCATTCAATGCTGTCTTAGTGCCAGCCTCAGTCTGTGGTGGTATGTAAACAGCTACGAAAAATACAGATAAATACAACTCTCTAGGTAGATGGTGTGGTCTACAGCTTATCATGAGATACTCTACCTCAGCTGAGCAATAGCTCGAGACTTCCTTTGATATCAAGCACCAGCTGTTATTTACAAACATACATAGTCCGCCGCCCCTTGTCTTACCAGACGCCGCTGTTCTATCATGCTGGTACAGCGTATAACCAGCCAGCTGTATGTTGGTAGTGTCGTCGTTCATCTACAACTCAGTGAAGCATAAGATATTACAGTTTTAAATGTCCCGTTGGTAGTTTAATCTTCCGCATAGGTCATCTATTTATTATCCTAAGATTGAACGTTTGCTAGCAGAATTGAAGGAAGTGTAGGTTTATTCGATCGCCTACAAATTTTCAGAAGGCAGCTCGCCCTCTGGCCACTTTTTCTCCGCCTCCTCTTAACACAGATCACGGGGATCTGGGCCTGTTCCCGAGAAAGCAGTATATAATTCGCGTTGGTCTCGTCAGCCAGTCCGTGGTGAGTAACCGCAGTCCTGATGTCCAGCAGTTATTTTCGGTCATAAGAGACGGTAGCGGCAACATTATGTACAAAATAAGTTACAAACAACAAAAATAAACGAACAACAACACAATCAGTTGGGGACACATAAAACGTCAGCCTTCTTCTCTGGCGCCATTGTTGGAGTGAGATGGTAGGAGTTTACATGGGGGATTAGAAAACATTTGTAGATGTTGACATTGACACTTGGAGATCCCTGCTGTCAGTTTTTTTGTCATCCCAGTAGAATTAGGGGTCTAAGTGTTATTCCCATACAGTATGTGCTCATTTGCAGGTTTTTAATTGAATCGTTTGATTATAAATGGTCAAATGAATCAGTTTTGTTTTATCTCTTGTTGACTATGATGAAAGACTGATCATATGATTATTTTCTCTTGGCTTTTCAAATGAAAGCAATTGCGAACCTGAAGATAATTCTTGAACAGCTTGATGATTTGTCAGTGAATTCTGTTAGCACCTTCCTCCTGTCAAAATGTGACAATCACTCGACATTCCTTTTATAGGAAAGCTGGAAGTTGACACGATTTAGCAAGCACTCATTACTCAAGAATATTTGTGGTTGTTTAGAGGCACAGCTTGTATTTCAATGTATAATTACCAAGTGAAAATGAACAACAGTGATATCGCTAAAAGGTACATCCTCAAGCTACCATAATGTATTCAATATTTAGGAAATCATTTGGTTATATAAAAACAAAACAAAATTATACACCACTTATTCTATTAATTGTTAATTTGCTGTTCGGTTCCCCTTCCTGTAACACCAGCTCACCCTTCACAAAGACGTCAGGCTGAAACGTTGTTAAAAAAACATATATACAGTGCCTTTGGAAAGTATTCAGACCACTTGACTTCTTCCACATTTTGTTACGTTACAGCCTTATTTTAAAATGGATGAAGTAAAAAATCTACACACATCAACCCATCATGACAAAGCAAATAAATGTTTTTAGATTTTTTTGCAAAAAAAC
Organism: Oncorhynchus nerka; assembly: GCF_034236695.1. NCBI lineage: Eukaryota > Metazoa > Chordata > Actinopteri > Salmoniformes > Salmonidae > Oncorhynchus > Oncorhynchus nerka. Next base: position 73,487,186 of record NC_088415.1, on the reverse strand, counting down.
AGTAATACCTTATTTAAATAAGTATTCAGACCCTTTGCTATGATACATGAAATTGAGCTAAGGTGCATCCTGTTTCCATTTATCATCCTTTGAGATGTTTCTACAACTTGATTGGAGTCCACCTGTGGTAAATTCAATTGATTGGACATGATTTGGAAAGGCACATGCCTGTCTATATAAGGTCCCACAGTTGACAGTGCATGTCAGAGCAAAAACCAAGCCATGGTGTTGAAAGAATTGTCTGTACAGCTCAGAGAAGAGGCACAGATCTGGGGAAGGGTACCAAAACATTTCTGCAGCAATGAAGGTCCCCAAGAACATAGCAGCCTCCATCATTATTAAATGGAAGAAGTTTGGAACCACCAAGACTCTTCCGAGAGCTGGCTGCCCGGCCAAACTGAGCAATCGAGAGAGAATGGCCTTAGTCAGGGGGGTGACCAAGAGCCCAATGGTCACTCTGACATAGCTCTAGAGTTCCTTTATGGAGATAGCAGAACCTTCCAGAATGACAACCGTCTATGCAGCACTCCAATCAGGCCTTTATGGTAGAGTGACCAGACGGAAGACACTCCACAGTAAAAGACACATGACAGCCCACTTGAGGTTTGCCGAAAGACACCTAAAGGGCTCTCAGACTATGAGAAAAAAGATTCTCTGGTCTGATGTAACCAAGATTGAACTCCTTGGCCTGAATGCCAAGCATCAGATCTGGAGGAAACCAGTGAAGTATGGCGGTGGCAGCATCATTCTGTGGGGATGTTTTTCAGCGGCAGTGACTGGGAGACTAGTCAGGATCAACTCAAACATGAACGGAGCAAATTACAGAGAGATCCTTGAAGAAAACCTACTCCAGAGCGCTCAGGACCTCAGACTGGGGCAAAGGCTCACCTTCCAACAGGACAACGACCCTAAGCATACAGCATACAGCTTCAAGACAAGTCTCTGAATGTCCTTGAGAGACCTAGCCAGAGCTGCAGAGAAGAACAGGAGAATGGGAGAAACTCCCCAAATACAGGTGTGCCAAGCTTGTAGCGTCATTCCCAAGAGTACTCAAGGCTGTAATCGCTGCCAAATGTGCATCAACAAAGTACTGAGTACAGGGTCTGAGTACTTATGTAAATGTGATATTTCAGTTTTTTATTTGTAATACATTTGCAAAAAAAAATTTAACCTGCTTTTGCTTTGTCATTATGGGGTATTGTGTTTAGATTGACGAGGGGAAAAAACAATTTAATCAATTGTATAATAAGGCTGTAACCTAAGAACATTTTGAAAAAGTCAAGGGGTCTGAATACTTATATAAATGTATATAATCTCAGCAAAAAAAGAAACGTCCTCTCACTGTCAACTGTGTTTATTTTCAACAAACGTAATGTGTAAATATTTGTATGAACATAACAAGATTCAACAACTGAGACATAAACTGAACAAGTTCCACAGACATGTGACTAACAGAAATGGAATAATGTGTCCCTGAACAAAGGGGGGGTCAAAATCAAAAGCAACACTCAGTATCTGGTGTGGCGACCAGCTGCATTAAGTACTGCACTGCATCTCCTCCTCATGGAGGAGTGGACTGCACCAGGACTGCACCAGATTTGCCAGTTTTGCTGTGAGATGTTACCCCACTCTTCCACCAAGGCACCTGCAAGTTCCCAGACATTTCTGGGGGGAATGGCCCTAGCCCTCACCTTCAGATCCAACAGGTCCCAGACGTGCTCAATGGGATTGAGATCCGGGCTCTTCGCTGGCCATGGCAGAACACTGACATTCCTGTCTTGCAGGAAATCACGCACAGAGCGAGCAGTATGGCTGGTGGCATTTTCATGTTGGAGGGTCATGTCAGGATGAGCCTGCAGGAAGTGTACCACATGAGGGAGGAGGATGTCTTCCCTGTAACGCACAGCGCTGAGATTGCCTGCAACGATAACAAGCTCAGTCCGATGATGCTGTGACACACCGCCCCAGACCATGACAGACCCTCCACCTCCAAATTGATCCCGCTCCAGAGTACAGACCTCGGTGTAAGGCTCATTCCTTCGATGATAAACATGAATCCAACCATCACCCCAGGTGAGACAAAACCGCAACTCGTCAGTGAAGAGCACTTTTTGCCTGTCTTATCTGGTCCAGCAAATACTGTGGGTTTGTGCCCATAGGCGACGTTGTTGCCGGTGATGTCTGGTGAGGACCTGCCTAACATGCTGACCAGACCTGACACGTCGCATGCGCGAGCGTCGCAAAATAAATGTAGAAATCCATGTTATTCAATTATTGCACCCACACTGCTCGCACACTCCAACGAGCGTCTGCTACGCCAAGGGCTAAAAAAGAAGTCATTCTTATTTCTGACGCAGATCGCGCTGAAAGTCCTGCCTCTCCCATCTCCCCATTGGTTTGTAGAAGCAGGTACACACGTGCCATCTCCTCATTGGGTGATTGAAAGACGGACTTTGTTGCCGGTTGTCGTGGTAATACAATGAAAGTTTAGATGCGATCACCATATAAGTTCAACGATGAAAAAGCCTGGAAGGAGGAGAGATAACTAGAAACGATTTGGTTGGCCGTTTTATGTGTGGATTAATTTGTCGGAGTAGAGGACCTTGTGCAATTCAGGTAAAATAACAACTCACTGTTTATATCCCAGGACAAATTAGCTAGCAACAGCAAGCTAGCTAAATAGGACAAAATAGCTAGCATGTGCAAGCTACCTAGCCAAATTGCCATACATGTTTAATGCTTTTCGACATGTCCCCAAATTAATGTCATTGGTTCAGAGGTTTGTTTTGATATTTTAACCTGCGTGTCGTGATCGCGTTTGGTGTGGGGGGGGGCAAAATAAATGTATGCACGATAGCGCACGATGGCGCACGATGGTGCACGCGTGCAGCCGGATTGGGTTCCGCATTACAACAGGCCTACAATCAGCTGTCCATCCTGTCTCCCTGAAGCGCTGTTTTAGGCGTCTCACAGTACAGACATGGCAATTTATTGCCCTGGCCACATCTGCAGTCCTCATGCCTCCTTGCAGCATGCCTAAGGCATGTTCACGCAGATGAGCAGGGACCCTGGGCGTCTTTCTTTTGGTGTTTTTCAGAGTCAGTAGAAAGGCCTCTTTAGTGTCCTAAATATTCATAACTGTGACCTTAATTGCCAACCGTCTGTGAGCTGTTAGTGTCTTAACGATCATTCCAGGTGTAGGTTCATTCATTGTATATGGTTCATTGATCAAGCATGGGAAACAGTGGTTAAACCCTTTACAATGAAGATCTGTGAAGTTATTTGGATTTTTACAAATTATCTTTGAAAGACAGGGTCCTAAAAAAGGAACGTTTCTTTTTTTGGTGAGTTTATATATGGAATCATGTAGAAACCAAGTGTTAAACAAATAAAAATGTATTTCATATTTTATATTCTTCAAAGTAGCCACCCTTTGCCTTGATCACAGCTTTTTACACTATAGGCATTCTCTCAACCAGCTTCATGAGAAATGCTTTTCCAACAGTCCAACAGGAGTTCCCACATATGCGGATCACTTGTTTGCTGCTTTTCCTTCACTCTGTGGTCCAACTCATCCCAAAACATCTCAATTGCGTTGAGGTCGGGTGATTGTGGAGGCCAGGTCATATGAGATGCAGCACTCCACCACTCTCTGTCTTGGTCAAATAGCCCTTACACAGCCTGGAGGTGTGTTTTGGGTCATTGTCCTGTTGAAAAACAAATGATAGTCCCACTAAGCGCAAACCAGATGGGATGGCATATCGCTGCAGAATGCTGTGGTAGCCATGCTGAATACGTTCTAAATAAATCATTGACAGTGTCACGAGCAAAGCACCCCCACACCATCACACCTCCTCCTCCATGCTTCATGGTGGGAACCACACATGCGGAGATCATCCGTTCACCTACTCTGCATCTTACAAAGGTACGGCGGTTGTAATGAAAAATCTCACATTTGGACTCATCAGACCAAAGAACAGATTTAAACCGGTCTAATGTCCATTGCTTGTGTTTCTTGGCCCAAGCAAGCCTTTTCTTCTTATTGGTGTCCTTTGGTAGTGGTTTCTTTGCAGCAATTCGGCCATGAAGGCCTGATTCACGGAGTCTCCTCTGAACGGTTGATGTTGAGATGTGTCTGTTACTTGAACTATTTGGGCTGAAATCTGAGTTGCAGTTAACTCTAATAAACTTATCCTCTGCAGCAGAGGTAACTCTGGGTCTGCCTTTCCTGTGGCGGTGTCACGTCCTGACCTTAGAGAGCTTTTTATGTCTCTATTTTGGTTTGGTCAGGGTTTGATTTGGGTGGGCATTCTATGTTAATTTTTCTATGTTTTGTTATTTCTTTGTTTTGACCAGGTATGGTTCTCAATCAGGGACAGCTGTCTATCGTTGTCTCTGATTGGGAACCATACTTAGGTAGCATTTTCCCACCTGTGTTTTGTAGGTAGTTGTTTTCTGTTTAGTGTTCTGGACATGACATGACATGACATGACATGACATGACATGACATGACATGACATGACATGACAGTTTCGTTTCTCACTTTGTTCTTTTTGTTCTAGTGTTCAGTTTTCAATGAAATCATCAACACTTACCACGCACTTTGGTCCGATCCTTCTTCATCAGAAGACGGTTACACGCGGTCTTCATGAGAGCCAGTTTCATCATAGCGCCTAATGGTTTTTGCGACTGCACTTGAAGAAACGTTTAAAGTTCTTTAAAATTGTCTTAATGTAATGATGTACTGTCATTTCTCTTTGCTTTTTTGAGCTGTTCTTGCCATAATATGGACTTGGTCTTCTACCAAATAGGGCTATCTTTTGTATACCACCCCTACCTTGTCACAACAGAACTGAATGGCTCAAATGCCAGGAGGAAAGAAGGAAAGAAATTCCACAAATGAACTTTTAGCAAGGAATACTACATACTTCCATATGTGTTAGTTTTGAAATAGCAGCACAAAAAGTTTCAGAAATACATTTACAACATAAAGTACTACAGTTTAAGAAACATAAATGTACACATTGAACAGCAAGATAGTTTGGGGAAGTGTGGTGCAACTAGGGGTCAAATCATTGACAGCCCCCACTTCATTTTCCATTTCTGACCCCCTCCCCTTTTGTGAACTAACACTCATTCTTTACTCCCTCACCTTACTAGCTTTGACTTTGCTACCTAATTGAGGAACATGTACTTACTATGACTGTGATATGTGGTTGTCCCATCTTGATAAGAGCTCTGGATAAGAGCGTCTGATAAATAACTCAAATGTAAAAATGTAACCTAGCTTTTAAATAATTTAAAGGGACAGAGAACTAGAAAGCTTTTTTCCCCTAACTCTGTATGGGCCTTAGGCACAATCAATAAAACAGTCATGTGAGCTGAGGCGGTAGTCTTAATTTGTCTGCTGGACAATGTCTGTTACACAGGTAAAATGGGAGCTTTCTACAATTTGTGCTGGCTACAAATGTACATTAAGCTTATACCAGTATACATAATTCTCTATGTGTACTTTCCCCTTGTCCAATTACTGCAACACACATACTTCCTGTTTTCAAGTTCGATGTGGTAGCAAAGAATTATACAAAGGATTTTTAAGTCACATTGCTAGGCATTACAATCATAGCAGCTTACTATAAAAAAGCACTAATAAACCTACAACACAAGAACACACTATTTATTATATTCCGGTGTACAAAACAGTGGTAAAGTTCACCTTATATGGTTCCGGTACAAGGGATGAGCTCCCTGTGATTAATTGCATTCTGTATTGTGCAGCTTGCATTAGATTCCAATCACATATGTTGGTGAGATTGGAAGACTGCTGAAGGAAGTGCTGTGAATATTAATGCTTGTGGTTCTGGCCCACCTATAGACTCCACACTGATGAGGAGGAATATGAAAATGAGAGCACAAGAAAAGGAGAAAAAAAGATGCAAGTTTGTATTTAGCAATGATGCCCTTGAGTTTGGATGGTGGTGTTCACCAGAGATCAGTGCAGAGTTCAGTTCAGTGGCACAGGACAGCAGAACTGACTCCCTCCCTGTGCTTCAGGAGATCAGTGTGATGTCTGGATGTGGTCCAGTGTAGGGGAAACAACACTGTTAAAGGCTTCAGAATATTCATCTGCAGCTCTGCAGTTAAATAAAGATATGTATGTCCTTCTCTATTCTTGACAAACTCCTTTTCCCCTTTGTTTTCTGGTGTGTGCAGTATATGTTACTAAGTGTATGCATTGAGATTTGATTTGCATGAATAAACAGAGCATGGAGAGCTCTTCTAATCACCCCAGACATGGCGGTTTGGGCTGTGATGAGCTACTGTATATGGCAAGGGCAAGATGTGTGGGAATAATTATGCAAAATGATCGGAGATGCAAATGTGTGTTTAGGATTTTATCCATCCCCGTGTGATATTGACTAAGCCTTTGAGTGTAACAATACCCAGCAAACCAAAGGTCAATCCCAGACGTTCAACATTACCTGATGCTGGTTTAACATGTGCTACGTGTCTTGGACCTCAGTACCATGTTGGACCTGACCCCAGAGACCCATAGAGATATAAGGGCCCCCCATGGTAACAGACCTGATCCTACAAACATTGATTCTCTCCAAAGCTTCTTTCCATCTTTCTAGGTTGTATCCATGGCTTTGTCCAATAAACCAATCTGGCTGTGTACTGGAAGCTTAGTAGTCAGAAAATGTTTGATCCCACGATACAAGAGCAGAGATTCAGGGAGTAGCCCTGAAAATATAAAGAGGCCAATGCTATTTCAGAAATGGATTAGCATCCGAGGAGACAGGCAAAGAGATAAATGAATATTTAGCAGGGATCTCTCTCTTCCAATTGGATGCAGATGGAGCTACAGGCCCCAGAGAGGGCGGTCTAGTAGTATCTAGGAGTCAGTGCTAACCTATCCAGCGGCGGCTCCTCTTGGGCAGTGCCTACTACCACAATCTTCAATGGCCCACAGAGCACTGTGTCTCTCTTTCTCTCTCTCGCTCTCTCTCTGCTAGAGAGCGTGTGTTCACCTTGCCCAGGGATGTTTGTACTTCCACTGTCATCCCAGGGGCTTGTCCTTGCATTGATTATCAAGTCCATGTGAACTACAGTCGTGGCCAAAAGTTTTGAGAATGACACAAATATACATTTTCGCAAAGTCTGCTGCCTCAGTGTCTTTAGATATTTTTGTCAGATGTTACTATGGAATAATGTATAATTGCAAGCATTTCATAAGTGTCAAAGGCTTTTATTGACAATTATATGAAGTTGATGCAAAGAGTCAATATTTGCAGTGTTGGCCCTTCTTTTTCAAGACCTCTGCAATCCGCCCTGACATGCTGTCAATTAACTTCTGGGCCACTGATGGCAGCCCATTCTTGCATAATCAATGCTTGGAGTTTGTCAGAATTTGTGGGGTTTTGTTTGTCCATCCGCCTCTTGAGGATTGACCACAAGTTCTCAATGGGATTAAGGTCTGTGGAGTTTCCTGGCCATGGACCCAAAATATCGATGTTTTGTTCCCCGAGCCACTTAGTTATCACTTTTGCCTTATGGCAAGGTGCTCCATCATGCTGGAAAAGGCATTGTTCATCACCAAATTGTTCTTGGATGGTTGGGAGAAGTTGCTCTCGGAGGATGTGTTGGTACCATTCTTTATTCATGGCTGTGTTCTTAGGCAAAATTGTGGCTGAGAAGCAACCTCACATAAATGGTCTCAGGATGCTTTACTGTTGGCATGACACAGGACTGATGGTAGCGCTGCCCCAAACAATTGGAAAGGGGATTTATCAGAGAAAATGACTTTACCCCAGTCCTCAGCAGTCCAATCCCTGTACCTTTTGCAGAATATCAGTCTGTCCCTGATGTTTTTCCTGGAGAGAAGTGGCTTCTTTGCTGCCCTTCTTGACACCAGACCATCTTCCAAAAGTCTTTGCCTCACTGTGAGTGCAGATGTACTCACATCTGCCTGCTGCCATTCCTGAGCAAGCTCTGTACTGTTGGTGCCCCGATCCCCAGCTGAATCAACTTTAGGAGACGGTCCTGACGATTGCTGGACTTTCTTGGGCACCATGAAGCCTTCTTCACAACAATTGAACCGCTCTCTTTGAAGTTCTTGATGATCTGATAAATGGTTGATTTAAGTGCAATCTTACTGGAAGCAATATCCTTGCCTGTGAAGCCCTTTTTGCACAAAGCAATGATGACGGCACGTGTTTCCTTGCAGGTAACCATGGCTGACAGAGGAAGAACAATGATTCCAAGCACCACCCTCCTTTTGAAGCTTCCAGTCTGTTATTCGAACTCAATCAGCATGACAGAGTGATCTCCAGCCTTGTCCTCGTCAACACTCACACCCGTGTTAACGGGAGAATCACTGACAGAATCGAAGCTGGTCCTTTTGTGGCAGGGCTGAAATGCAGTGGAAATGTTTTTGGGGGATTCAGTTCATTTGCATGACAAAGAGGGACTTTGCAATTCATTGCAATTCATCTGATCACTCTTCATAACATTCTGGAGTATATGCAAATTGCCATCATACAAACTGAGGTAGCAGACTTTGTGAAAATTAATATTTGTGTCATTCTCAAAACTTTTGGCCACGACTGTACAACAGCTGAGGAGTGCTACTACTGTACAGTAGTGTAGGTACACTACGCGGCCTAAAGTTTGTGGACACCTGCTCGTCAAACATCTCATTCCAAAATCATGGACATTAATTTGGAGTTGGTCCCCCCTTTGCTGCTATAACAGCCTCCACTCTTCTGGGAAGACTTTCCGCTATATGTTGGAACATTGTTGCAGGGACTTCATTCAGCCACATGAGCATTAGTGAGGTCGGCACTGATGTTGGTCGATTAGGCCTGGCTCGCAGTCAGCGTTCCAATTAATTCCAAAGGTGTTCGATGGTGTTGAGGTAGTGAGTGTTGCAACCGAGGGAAAGATGATTTTTACGTGCTACGTGCTTCAGCACTCGGCGGTCCCATTTTGTGAGCTTGTGTGGCCTACCACCGCTGCTGAGCCGTTGTTGCTCCAAGACGTTTTCACTTCACAATAACAGCACTTACAGTTGACCAGGGCAGCTCTAACAGGACAGAAATGTGATGAACTAACTTCTTGGAAAGGTGTTATCCTATGACAGTGTCAAATTGAAAGTCACTGAGCTCTTCAGTATGGCCATTCTACTGCCAATGTTTGTCTTTGGAGATTGCATGGCTGTGTGCTCGATTTTATACACCTGTCAGCAATGGGTGTGGTTGAAATAGCCTATTCCACTAATTTGAAGGGGTGTGCACATACTTTTGTAAATATAGTGTATATACCCTTCCCCTCTCCCTAGGAACACTCCTCGTGTGTTATATGTGGTTGTTGTTTAGGCAACAGCAGACAGAATAGTGTATACAGGATATAACCTAGTGCTCAAATCAAATGTATTTGTCACATGCTCCGTGAACAACATGAAGGAAGAGCAATTGAATGACGTTTAGGAAATGCAGAGTGATAGGATATACGGATGGGAAGAACACGTGTACTTATTTGTAGTTCATCCATTTTTTATTGGATATTGACTATATGGGTAAATGGCTACTAATGTATACTTTTTGAAGAGCAAAGAAGTCCTTGATAGTGAATGTGTCTGCTTACAATCCTTTTAGATTAATGTCCATGAAGTTGTTTGGTGTTTACGGATCATAAGGCTTATTATTTTGTGTCTCTACCATAATGAATGTCAAATAGCTATCAGGTCAATTTCCAAAATTTTCAGTGGGAGAAACGGCCCGGCTATTTATTAGGGAATAGTGTGATAATTTAATGTATTTTCATCTCCCTATAAAGTAATTTGGTCATGAACTGAGTCAATTGCATAAAACCTATAATAGGATGCATATTGTCATGCCTATCCATTACTCCATCATAAACCTGTGAAGTTGATGAGTGTTGTATTGCCCTAAGGCAGGGATGGGCAACTTTGATTAGGGTGGGGGCCACAAAAAAACTGAACTCATCATGGGGGCCGCAGTGGCTCGCGGGTCTGCGTCCGCACGTCCATACACACACATGCAATCAAGCCTTTTGAGGGGCCTAAGTGAAAAAGGTTGCCCCCTAACCCCGCCTTGTGAGCAAAACATTTTAGCGGCACTCTTAATAGAGAGTTAATTTCCAGGAATTTTACACATTTTGCCATGGGGTATAGAGAAAATGTTGCCGTTTTAAAGCAAGTTTGCTGCAATTCCTCACATTTTGCCATGGGGCGGATAGAATAATTTGCAGTTTCACTGTTCACTTCCTGCTATTCTTCACACTTTGCCATAGGGTAGAGAGAAATGTTTGCATGATTCAATATGATATCTGAGTGATAGTGACTAACAAAGGGCTCTCCGGTCGGTATTTCGACCATGACTATTACAAGTTTAGACTAATTTACCAATAAAAAATGTTGTCACTGAAATGGGCTAATTAAGTGATTATTGAAGACTGACATAACAAGATACATTTTTATTCACCTTTTTAAGGGAAATTGATCCACGGGCCTTGGGCCGCCAGTCGCCCATCCCTGCTCTAAGGTCACATCAAAGTGGCGACACCATAAACAACGAGGCTTACACTCGCCATGAGGTCATTATTTGAATTCCAGCCAGCAACACAAGCTGCCACAGCTTTACTCCCACCTGGGAATTCCATCAGCTTGTGCTTAATTACCTCAAAGGAGCTGTCAATCTCACCTAATTATAACTCGATTTCCCCATTCCTCCACGCAAGGGGATTCAATTCAACCATTAAATCTCATTTCCCTCATAGCTCCCTCTCCAAATAAGGGGTTTAGTTGTGTTAAGCTTTAGTCATGTATAGTTATTCTTTGTTACTTGATGTTAAAAAAAGGGAGGATGGGGAGGATGCAAGGAGAAGTGCGGCGGGACATCAAGAGATGGGTTCATCCCTCCATCCCTCCCTCCATCCCCCTCTCCCACCCATATGCAGGAAATAACGGCAGGAAGTCTTGCTCTGTAACGATGTGTCCTGTTGCTCTGGGTTGCCGCTGCTTGCAGTCAAAAGATATCACACAGTGCTAAGCCTGGACCTAGGGTCCAGCTGCTCCTGTCAAAGGCAACAAATCACTTGAATATTAACACCAAACCGATTCCACAAAAACACACATCATTTGTGCTCTGTTCGTTGTTCTGTTCATTACTTGTTGTGGTTTGTTGTGTCTGGACACCAACACTCGTTCAGTAAGGAAATTCAGCTTCAGCAGTATAAACTGCTGTGCCATATTTTTGGCCATAAACTGCAGGTCCAGCGCATGAAAGCTATGAGCCTCTATCAGCTTTCTATTTACCAAGGTTAAATGCAAAGTATGAAGGGCTGACTGAATCTGATCATAGGATTTACTCTCTCGAAGACTACTGCAGCAGATCTATAACAGGAGGATACTAAACCAGGAGTGTGTGACTATTTGACATTCTCCCTGACAACAATTAAATCCATATTTCCTTCTTGTAAAAAAAAACAAGATATGGAGAGAGAGAAGGTGAATTGAATAGAGGATCAATTATATACTTAGGCCTACATCTTGATGTTCTGTCCATCAACAACAGCCAGCTGTGCAATGTAGTGTTTAGCTTCCTAGCCATTAAATATTAATGTGATAAGTGGCGAATATTCTCATCACCTCAAGGTGCTGTTTCGGTATATAAAGCAGCAGTTACAGGAGGGAACAACACATGTGCACTTGGTCCGTCGCCCCCTCCCATTCCAAACATGAGGCCCCCCCCCACTGTGAAATGGCAGGTAATGAAAATTACATCCTCTGAGCATGGTGATGCTGCCCCATGGAGAGCAGCCATCGGAGGATACCATCCTGCTGTGAGAACACACATCATTTATTACTGGAATCTAATCACCTCTTGAAAGGAGTTCCAATGGAACTCATTAGCCAGTTTGATGAAGATCGGCCCAGACAATAAAGAAACCAAGTAGAATCACTGATTTGTAGGGAAATAACTGCAGAGCCGTTGATGCTCCTGACAATCTTTGTCTCAGACACCCTGTGTATATTCCTGTCAGGTTTTTTCATTGTTTGTCTGAGGTGCACCACCGCATCAGATAAGAATCAGAAGGAGGCGGAGGTGTGAAGTATATGTAAAAAGAACATATTTTTCCTTACCATGGTTCAGAGATAATGTCAATCGCTAGCTGACTGTATTTTCCAGGTTTTTGAAGTCTAGCCCTAGTGTTTCAGTTACCATAAATGCAGCTTATTCAACAAAATACTGTCAGAACAAAGTGTGCTATCTTAGACGCTAACTTCCCTTTAATGTCGGATCAGAGGTAAAGCATTGACTGATATCTAAACGTACTTGGTTTGATGCCAATTGATCCTCGCTTTTTCTTTAATCGTATCTTCACTGCATGATGGGGCACTATCTGTGCATTCCAAATGGCCCCCTATTCCCTATATAGTGTACTACTTTTAACCAGAGCTCTATGTGTTCTGGTCAAAAGTAGTGCACTATATATGGGATAGGATGCATTTTGGGATACAACCATGGACTTTACAGTAGCGCTGAAACCTCTGTATTAAAACCAAGAGGAGGCTCACGCTAACCAGCCCTCACCAAGAAGCTGGACTGGAAAACGGACTCATAAAATCAACAGAACTCTTTATTGATTTCTTAAAAATGTAATTCCCCATCATTAGCATACGCTCATCCACTGCAGTATCCAATACCTGGAACAAACTCTGAATATTGTAGTGCCTTTCCAAATTATCTAAGAAGAACATTCCTCATATTTCCACAAGTATGACTTGCAAAGCCTCCTCCAAGGCTGAATAATCCCTTGCTAACTGTAAAGGTACCAGTAATCCCTATGAGCACAGTAAACTGCGGAGCTTGCAGCAGCATGCAGAGCCAATGGAAGGAAAGGTTCATCTGGTTGTTTCCTTAGCTACCACTGCTGCTCTGTAAGTTGAGGACATGTAATCAGGAGCTGCAGTCAGGCCCTAAGTGATAGCATCGATCTCCTGGATTGAAGAGTCAATCTTAATACAGGATTCAGAAGTGAAGTTGAATGCTGGTGTGTGAGGAATACATAAACCTCTGTTAACAAAGATGGATGGACATTGAGAGGGAGGGGAAAATGGGCACTGGTTGATGGTTGGCTTCCACGACCACATTTAGTCAGTCCTTGGATCAGGGTTTGGGTTTGTTTGCCTGGCCAGTTTTGGTTTGTTTAAGAAAGAAGGCTTTGTAACAGTGGGGAAAAAGTGGTTCCTCTGTAGAATTGCAGTAATTGTGAGCAGCAGTCTCGTATGGTTTAACCAGCTGACACTTTGGGAAAATCCAGCTCCAGTAGAGTTGCTGCTCCTCTTTAGACATTTATAGCCACACCCTTTAATATGGGAATTGAGCTATACATTGTTTAGGTCCTTATTTTTGTTGTCCTCGTGAATCATATACTCCTATTTTATTTTGTATTGTATCACTGGAAGCAGTCTAAATAAATGGCAGTGTAATCTCGGTTACCCAGAAGCAAAATTCTCTCGAAAGTTTGTAATTTACCGTTTTACTTTTGGGGGGGAATGTCGTTGACAATTTTGATTACATTTGTGAAAAGGAAAAAAGCCAAACCCTTCCCGTATGCTAATTTCACACGTATTTATCATAGCCCAAAAAATATTTGGTTTTCATTCATTTTTACTTTATGAAAATCACCGCACCAGTTTAAGCACCGCCTTCCCCCAAATAATTAATGACAAAAACCCAAAACCACGAACTACTGCTGCTCGTAATCAAATAATTACATTTGAGCCTTGACAGATTGTCACTGTTTCATCTGTCCATGAGATACTAATGGCAGTACAATGGACCACAACTTTAAGGAAAAGGGAAAGCAATGGCATTCTTCAAACAAAGGATAGGGAAAGTGGCAGTTTGTTTTGGAGAGAGAGAGAGAGAGAGAGAGAGAGAGAGAGAGCAAGCTACTTACTTCAAATCATGAGTAAAAATCCATGTATAGAATGAATGACTAAATTAGAGATGCAGCTTTATTATGATTAATTAGCATCAAGCAATAATTAGAGTTCAAACTGAGGAAAAATTAAACCAGCGCCTGATGCGTTTGCATACCTCAGGTAACAATAATGGTAATGCAAATCTCGTTTCAAAATTGGGTGAGCTTGGAGTTTTGCGTCACTGTACACCCTGCGTTTCCATTTTCTGTCCCTCTCCCTCATTCTCTCTCTACTGTAATGAAAAAAGTGATTAGCACTTTTTTAGCGGCGTTAGAAACAAGCCTTTGGCAATGTGTTCCACTGTAATTTCTTTGTTAATTGCGTCTCTAGGGAGGGAAGGGGAACGGAAGCCCGAGGGCAAGACGCCACACTTACACACTGCTCTGATTCTAGGAGGAGACCCCCACCCCCCCACCCTACCCGGAGATGTCTGAGCTTCCCCTAGCTTTCGTCCCAAATGGCAGCCTATTCCCTATAAAATGCACTGCTTTTCACCAGGGCTCACACAAGTAGTGAGCTATATAGTGAACAGGATGCTATTTGAGACACAAAACTACTCTCATCCCCCTGTGCTGTCCTGGCTGCTCCAGTGTTCCACCGCAGCCTCATCACCAACCTGCTTCCTCATACACTGCTCCGCTCTCTAATAAAATAAATGTACATGAGCAGATATGTTTTTCACAGGCGGCTCAAATGCTGATTTGTAGCACCAGACGGACAGGGAATCTTTAAACAGACACACAGCTCCCATCATGAGGTGAAAATATACTGCAAGGTAGTAGGTGGTTTCCCTTTTTTTTTTACCCGTGGTGAATAATGGATGTCTGGGGGGATTTTTTCACCGTCGGGGGAAATGACGAGTCAGAGGCTGTTATGGCCTTTGCCAACAGAGCATAAGCAAAATGGCTCTGGCATGCTGATATTGATCTGTGACAGAATGAGCTGACATGGAGGTCTGTGGAAGGTGGAGACATCCCACTTTTTAACTGCTGTTCAGCCATTTTGAACCATTGGAGGGGGGTTGAAAATACGAAATATTTTTCACACATTTGGGGTATTTTCCCTCCGTTCAAAGCTGGATCAACTGATGAGCACAGAAGGGTAGGGGTTAACAAATAGATCAGAAAAGGCCACCTGATGACAATGTCATGCATTTCCTTCTCAGAATGTTGGATGAACAGATGTAAGGCTTTCATGCTTCTAGGCAAGGATCCATGTTGGAATTAAATTCCCTCTTGTTATGTGAGATATACTTTCAAATAAATGTGTAGTTATAAATATGCATGTTATCCTTTGTATGTGTTGTTTGCATATATTACACTGACATTTATTAATCATAAAAGCGGGCAAGATCAATGAGTCACAAATTTAAGTAGCTAGTCGTCACAGCAACAGTGAATTGCTCTAAAAAGAGGTGCGGAAGCAGCAGGCAGGAAAGGAAAGGTTACTGCGTTTCATCTGGCATTAAGGCAGCAGACGACATGTCAGAGGAAGAGGAGAGCAGGTTGTTCACATCTCTGCTGTACATTTCTGCTGTCTCCAGAGTGTAATGACCCATGACTGAACCCAGCCCAGAGGGGGCTTGTGAGCTGCTCTTCTGGATCACTGCCGGTTCGGTGTGAACCCGGATGACCCAGGGACAGTGGAGCCACCACACACTCCCAGCGTGGTGCAGGAGACCCCCCTCCAAGGGAGAGCACCAATGCCATAGCAACACTGGGGTTTGGGGACCACAGGGGTGACATGAGTTTCAACTTCTTGGCTGCTGATATCATTGGGTAGATATGTACCTGCTAAAACACAAGACAAGAAATGCAGGAAAGAGCAGTGAATGTAGATAGTATGATTTCAATAGGAGGATATGCAAGAGATGACAATGCCAGACAAGCATAAGGAAATAAGATGATAAAAAGCCATTTGAGATTTTCAGCCTTGAAGTCTTCAATGCCCTGTCATATTGTATCATCTTAAAGGTCCACTGTAGCCGTTTTTATCTCAATATTTTATTATTTCTGGGTAACAATTACGTACCTTAATGTGATTGTTTTCAATCGAAATGGTCAAAAATAGCTTATGAGCAAAGAGCAATTTCTCAAGCAAGAATTTTGTTAGGACTTCCTGGAAGTGGTCTGAGTTGGGTGTGGAAAACCTGAAATCTAGATGTTATTGGCAGAGGCTTGGAACTCTTTCTTATTGGTCTATTAACTACAGTGAACAAAAATATAAACGCAACATGTAAAGTGTTGGTCCCATGTTCATGAGCTGAAATAAAAGATCACAGAAATGTTTCATACGCACATTATTTCTCTCAAATGTTGTGCACAAATTTGATTACATCCCTGTTAGTGAGCATTTCTCCTTTGCCAAGATAATCCATCCACCTGACAGGTGTGGCATATTAAGAAGCTGATTAAACAGCATGATCATAATGGGGACAATAAAAGTGTTGTCACACAACACAATGCCACAGAATTTCGGCACAAACTGTCATTAACCATCTCAGAAAGCTCATCTTCATGATCATCGTCACTAAAGTCTTGACCTGAATGCAGTTTGTCGTTGTAACCGACTTCAGTGGGCAAATGCTCACCTTTGATGGCCACCTTTGATGGTCTTCTTCACAGATGAATCCTGATTTCAACTGTACCAGGCAGACAGCATGTATGGCGTCGTGTATGCGAGCGGGTTGCTGATGTCAACATTGTGAGAGAGTGCCCCATGGTGGAGGTGGGGTTATGGTACGGGCAGGCATAAACTACGGACAACAAACACAAATGCATTTTATTGATGCACAGACACCATGCCGAGATGCAGAGAATGACATTGTTGTGCCATTCATCTGCTGCCATTACCTCATGTTTCGGTATGATAATACACAGCCCCATGTCACAAGGATCTGTACACAATTCCTGGAAATGGTCCAGTTCTTCCATGGCCTGCATACTCACCAGACATGTCACCCATTGAGCATGTTTAGAATGCTCTGGATTTACGTTTATACGACAGCATGTTCCAGTTTCTGCCAATATCCAGCCACTTTGCACAGGCATTGAAGAGGAGCGGGACAACATTCCACAGGCTACAATCAACAGCCTGATCAACTCAATGCGAAGGAGATGTGTCGAACAGCATGAAGCAAATGGTGGTCACACCAGATACTGACTGGTTTTCTGATCCAAACCCCTAGCTTTTTTTAAGGTATCTGTGACCAACAGAGGGCGTATCTGTATTCTCAGTCATGTGAAATCCATAGATTAGGGCCTAATGAATTTATTTCAATTGACTGATTTCCTTATATGAACTGTAACTCAGTAAAATCTTTGAAATTGTTGCATGTTGCGTTTATATTTTTGTTCAGTGTAATTTACACCAGGCAGGCCAAAACTCTATCCCACCAAAACATGCTGAAATTGCAGGCGGTCTTTTCAAACACCTCTTACACTAAAAGGACATTATAAAAATGTTTAAGATTTCACGTTATTATTCCAACCTCCTGGTGTGGAAGTATATATAAAACACAGGAAACACGTTTTTTTGACTGCACTGGGCCTTTAACAGACTCCTGTGTGATTGGCCGGATTAATGAGAGAATTAATGAGAGAATTATCACAGCGTTGAAGTAAAAATTACTATCATTTAAATGGCTCTGTGATGACTGCAACTTGAAGCATCACCTCTGTCTCTCTAAAGTGAAAAGTTTTGACAGAACACTGAAAAATGGATTCTCTCCAGGACCAGAGTGATTGAAAGTTGCATGAAAGAAAGACAGGATTCAGGAAGATGGACATTGTTATGAGCTAGTGTCACAGGGATCAGTGACCAATATTCTAATATGTCTGCTCCATAGAGCAGCATAATATAGCAGCCCCTCTAAATGGACGGCAGGCCAGCGAAGGGCAAAGATGGAATAACCAGAGTCTGGAGATGTTTCTGAGATACTGTAGCTACCTCCTCCAAGGCCAGTGGATTTCAAGCAGAATGTGAGCAGGTACATCACTAGAATCTCTGTGGTTCAACGTTCACTACACACTCAAAAAAAAAAAAAATACCTGCCATACTATAGACCTTTTTGTGTTAATGGAGGTTTGGCTGCTAGAAGCTCTGGGAAAATGTTCCACCTGCCGTGTTGGAAAATGTAATGGTAAAACAGATCAAATGAGTCTCAGGAACCTTGAACCATCTCCAAGTGCTCTGTAATGATATCGATTAAGCTTTTTGCTGGCAGCCCTTGAAAGAACACAGCTGGGTTGAGTTGTCAACACAATGTATCTTTTGCGCTACTGGCAAATAAATACTCTTCACATAGTTGTGAGTCACGACTCGTGACTGAGAAAACATTAGCCCTGATTGCCCTTGCAACTCAACTCTGTCACATCTCAGAGTAGGAGTAGTGCATCCTTGTTTGTGATCTGCACTGACAAGTAATAATTTATCATAGTTTTCTACACGGCCGTAATGACATTGGATAGGTTTTAATTTGGGAGTGCCTGTCTGCACCCTGACCGATGCACGATTGGAAAAATAAAGTTGGCAACTTAACTTATTCTCACTCAATATGACTCTCTAATGAACACTCAGCTAATCTCAGGGCTGAACTCAGGATACACTACATCATTGTCCAAAATTTAGGAAATTAGCTATGACACCAATGTGTCATTTCTTCGTTTTTCTGCTGATACAGACTGAATCGTGTGAGGCAATTGACAAGAGGTAAACAGTCGCTGTATCTATTGATTTGTCTGTTCAATGTAAAGTGGCTAAGACAGCCTATTGCCTCTGCAATGTAAGCAATTTTACATTTACACTGGGAATGTCCTGTAAGCCATGCCTCTATGTGCACAATCACATCAGAAATGTTTGCACAAAGGAAATTGAGGCCACATCTTCCTTACGATTTGATACTGTTATCAGGTGTTAGAGTGACATGTCCCGTGGCCATTTAAAGCTGTTAGAAAAGAATTCTACATAACTCAAATACTGAATGAGGCATTGCTTTAATCATATGGACCCGTGTTCAATCCTCAAGCAAAGGCACAGGTCTAGAGTACATTCTTCTCCAATGTGAATGAAGCTCTGTAATAGTAATTAAAATGAGCCTTTACAGCTCGTTTGTCATGTCCTGGCACTAAAACAGCGCTGAAGTAGAACCTCAACCATCTGTAAGATATACCCACTTGTTTAGATTGGTCAGGTTCAGGGGGAAGACAGATGTGGGGCGGGTGAGAGCTCTCTCTTTCTTTCTCTCTCTCTCTCTCTCTCTCTCTCTCTCTCTCTCTCTTTCTCGCTCTCTCTCTCTCTAATTTTGGATTCTATCAGTTTGCTGCTGATAGATATTAATTGACTTTTTTCCAGGTGCTCCCTCTTGGCTTAACTAGCTGCTCAGAAGTCAGATGGTAATTACAGGGAACCTATTTTATCAGTTTGATTACTGATATTTCCTGCCTGAAATTGATTTATCCTCCACAACGAGATGATTCTACAGATCGCCTTGGCTGCTCTCAGTCTCTGTGGCCAAGCTGAAACACTTCGGAATGTGACCTAAGACTTATATGTAACCTGACAGAGCTTACACCAGGTACACTGTCTGCTGTACATAGAAGCTAAAGAGAGAGATAGATATCTCGGCCGGCTAGCTATCGCATAACAACACTTTACTGAAATCCACCAAGGCAGGAGAGATAGGGGAGTAGAGAACAGGGTTGACTGGGCTGGGGTGGTGGTGGTGGTGGTGGTGGGTGTTTGTGTTAAGCTTTGGTGAAGATTGAGGATGAGCTGTGCAGGGCGGTTGCGATGTCAACACAGGGTGACCTCGGAGTGTGCTTGACAGAATAGGGGCTTGAGATAGGGACCTGATGTAGCAGTCATCGCTTGGCCCATATTACTCATTTTGGAGGTCAGACAGGTGGGACCCTTGTGAGTTCCTTTTTATAATTAATCTTTTCACCCAAAGAGAATGGCGATGGCTTCCTCCTCTTAGTAACAGACAAGACCATCAGGGAGACAACTGTGTGCTTCTGGACGATCAGCAAATATACTGCCTCTCGAAATCGAATCTCTACGGCTATAATTCATTTGTCTTACTTTATGTCTTATGCAGAACAAAGGATAGGCTAACCCCTTAGTCAAGTATGATGAATTTGTACAGACTGGAGTTTACTGCAGCCATTATTTAAGGAAGATAATTCATGTTAATGTTAAGTCTCGGTTTTTCCGTGAAGCTTTTTCCTGTCACTTAGATGCCATAATAAATTATGAGAGTGATTCAAAATAAATACTCATACAGCACATCAATGTCAGCCTCTGAAAACCTAACGTTTTAATGACCCATGAACCAACAACCTCTAATGAAAAGTGATCTAGACATTTCCTCCCAGAGCTATGAATATTTCTCTCTGTCTAAGCAGGAGAGAACAGGAGAGAACTTTTTCTCTGCTATTTGGGGAAGGTTTTCTGATATCGTTCATTGCAATAAGAAGTCTATACTAAAGAAATGTGAAGTTTGGAAAGGAAATAACTTTGCTAATAAGGGTGATTCTTAATGGGACAATTGATGGCTACAACCATCAAACTAGTAGTAGTAGTTTAATTAAGGGATGATATGTTTAACAATGTGCACCACATGTTTTATTGCATCGCTCTATTTACTGTTATTGCATCAATTCAGGCAATTTATTGCAATATGTATTTTTATCAATATCACCCAGCTCTAATGCAACCTATCTTTACGTTGATCTGTTGTTGTACTACCTCAGTATATTGCTTTTATAGGCATCTCTATTTGGTTGTTTTCCGGGAGGATGCACAGTTTGGAATTCCATTGAATTGCTTTTTTTTTGTTTTTTGCCTCTTACAATGTGTTCTTTCAGTTAATTAGTGGAGGTAGCTAAAACTTTTGGATGGCTGCAGCAAGCCAGCACCCATGAAGGTCGCTGCGCCCGCCAAAAGTGTAAATGATACTGTGGGGTGAATGTAGTGTTGCCGTGTAATCTGTCCATGAAAAGAATGCCAGCTGCCAGCCTCATGTGGACTGATAAGCCCTACGACTGCACCTTGCTGGTGAGGAAAAAATGAAACACCACTGTTGAGATCCGCAGCAGCTCCCAGGGACACTAACACCGAGTTGCAAACATTTGATTATACTGTATCGCTGTTGCTATGGGGCTGCCTCGGCTTGATTCTCTCTCAGCTTGCTATGAAATGGATGCCTCTGGTATAGATTTAAGTCAGACAAGCCCATAACATACAATATTATATTACAGTCAGTCAGAGCCAGTCAAATTGATCTTATCTGTATAAAAACCCCACTGTATCCTTGACTTTTATGATCTTATGTTTCCTACTGCTTGCCATATTTTCTCCCCTGTGAACCTGTAGAACACAAGCTGGGCAAAATAAACCCAATGAAATGTCAGGAATGGCAACATAAATCAAGTTCAGTTCCATGGTGGGAGTTGTTAATATTCTGGATCTGAATATCTTGGCACTCAAATAGACTAATATCGGCATGGATAATCCATTTACCTTCTGAGGTGGCTCGTACACTGCTGTTTCTCTCATCTCTAACAATGGTTTTATGAAGTTTCAGGCCTTTGTTTGTAATTGGTTATAGAGACATGATGGCTGATTAAATATTTCCTAGCAAAGCTCTGCAATAGGAAAATACTTTATCATTGCCTGTTATTGAGAATTATATAATACAATTATATAATTTCCTATATAAAATATATCTAAAACTTCCTCCCACTGTGCACGTATTCTTTGTACAGCTGTGATGCGACCCCAGTATAATGTCTCACCTGGAGGCGAATCCTCAGTAAATTGCCTTCAATTCAGACCGTTGCAAACTCAGGCCAACCTAACAGGCCAAAGTATAGGGAGGTGTTGCTGGGATTTGAGGACCGACAGACGCGTTAGTCCCCTTCAAAGTCCATGAACAAGATGTCACTTTAATGTGGTGCGTCCGTGGGCAGGCCCAATCAACGGTAAATAAACGCAGGCACTTTCACCTGCGCTGCAAAGAGCCGTGGCTACAGCTTCTATTACGGGCCAGAGAAGGCTGTTAGTTAAGCACATTGCCAGCCCAGCCTGCTAAAGTGCAGAGATAAATCAAACTTCAGAAAGCTTGAAAGGTTCGCTGGCCAAGTAGGCTGGAGTGACTGAAGGAATTAGTATGTAAATAGCCCATTCTGTTTTACTAGCCCAGATGTCAGGCCATCCATATGGTTTAGGCCTATGTACAGTAGTCCAATTGAGAGCTTCTACCCTTCCACACCTGCTTGGTAGGTGGGTATTGACTGGTAGGGAAAAAGGTACTCACAACCACTGTCTTAGCAATCAGGTTGAATATCACAGTGAATTGCCACTCAGAGTAGGTATCTGCTTTATTGCATTTTGCTTAGCTGCGTATGGGACGGCAGGTAGCCTTGGGCCAGTAACTGCGTTGGGCCAGTA
The DNA here is from genome assembly GCF_034236695.1 of Oncorhynchus nerka. NCBI lineage: Eukaryota > Metazoa > Chordata > Actinopteri > Salmoniformes > Salmonidae > Oncorhynchus > Oncorhynchus nerka. The sequence continues at coordinate 73,464,721 of NC_088415.1, read as the reverse complement.
ACTGAAAGGTTGCTAGATCAAATCCCCAAGCTGTCAAGGTAAAAATATGTCATTCTGCCCCTGAACAAGGCAGTTAACCCACTGTTCCTAGGCCGTCATTGAAAATATGAAAGAAATAAAAGAAATAAAGAATTTGTTCTTAACTGACTTGCCTAGCTAAATAAAGGTTCAAATAAAAAAAATAGGTGTAGCAAAGTGTGCCACTGTGAATTATCAAGGCAAGCAGTGTCTGCCTGGGAAGATTTGCCCGTCACAGAGATTTGTTTAAGAGCTCCAATGTATTCTGTTCCTGGTCGGGTTGCACTGTGTAGAAGTATTGCTTTCTGGGGGCACCGCATGGCTCACTGCATGTAGTCACATTTTTGTGATCTTTTTCAAACAGTATCAATATGATACTTTTAAACTCTCTTTGATATGATTTTCCCACCCAGTGCTCTGTGTTGCCTTTGTAGCTTTACTGTCTATTTTAATTCTGTAATGCGTAAGTCAGCTGGAAATCATAATAACAATGTTTTTATTAGCATCTATTATCCACAAAATGTAAAAGATTCCCCTATTATTTCCTCCCTTAGTATGGTGAACAAAAGAATCTGCAATCATATTTTTTAAAATCCTGCAATGCTGCTAGAAACACTGACTATAGCATCACCTAGTGTTGATCTGAGAGTATTTCTCTATGTGGGGGAGTATTGTATCCCTGAACAAATTAAATCAAATCGAATCACATTGTCATTGTCACATGCGCCGAACACAGTGAAATGCTTACTTTACCAACAATGCAGCTTTAAGAAAAATACCTTTTAAAAAATAAAATAAAAGTAACAAATAATTAATTATACAGGGGGCACCGGTACAGAGTCAATGCATGGGGGCACTGGTTTAGTCGAGGTATTTGAGGTAATATGTACATGTACTGTAGGTAGAGTTATTAAAGTGACTCTGCATGGATAATAAACAGAGAGTAGCAGCTGTGTAAAAGAGGGGAGGGGGGGGGGGGCAATGCAAATAGCCATTTGATTTCATGTTCAGGGGTCTTGGGGGTAGAAGCTGTTTAGAAGCCTCTTGGACCTAGACCACTTGCCGTGCAGTATCAGAGAGAACAGTCTGTACTGGGCCGTACGCACTACCGTCTGTAGTGCCTTGTGGTCGGAGGCCGAGCACTTGCCAGTGATGCAACCAGGATGCTCTTGATGGTGCAGCTGTTTGAGGATCTGAGGAACAATGCCAAATCTTTTCAGTCTCCTGAGGGGGAATAGGTTTTGTCGTGGCCTCTTCACGACTGTCTTGGTGTGCTTGGACCATGCAGTTTGTTGGTGATGTGGACACCAAGGAAATTTCAACCTGCTCTACTACAGCCCTGTCAATGAGAATGGGGCATGCTCGGTCGTCCTTTTCCTGTAGTCCAATCATCTCCTTTGTCTTGATCACACTGAGGGAGAGGTTGTTGTTCTGGCACCTCCCTATAGGCTGTCTCATCAGCAAACTTACTGATGGTGTTGGAGTCATGCCTGGCCATGCAGTCATGAGTGAACAGGGAGCACACACCCCTGAGGAGTCCCCATGTTGAGGATCAGCATGGCAGATTTGTTGTTACCTACCCTTACCACCTGGGGGCAGCCCGTCAGGAAGTCCAGGATCCAGTTGCAGAGGGAGGCATTTAGTCCCAGGGTCCTTAGCTTAGTGATGAGCTTTGAAGGCACTATTTAATAAATAAAAAAATGACCCTTTATTCAATTGGGCAAGTCAGTTGACGGCCTACACTGGTCAAACCCGGGTGACGCTAGGCCAATTGTGCTCCGCCCTGTGGGACTGTCAAACACAGCCGGTTGTGATACAGCTTGGATTTGAACCAGGGTGTCTGTAGTGACACCTCTAGCACTGAGATGCAGTGTCTTAGACCCCTGCGCCACTCAGGAGCCCCATGGTTCAGCTATGGTGTTGAAAGCTGAGCTGTAGTCAATGAATAGCATTCTCACATAGGTGTTCCTTTTGTCCAGGTGTGAAAGGGCAGTGTGGAGTGCAATAGAGATTGCATCATCTGCTGATCTGTTGGGGCGGTATGCAAATTGGAGTGGGTGTCGGGTTTCTGGGATAATGGGGTTGATGTGAGCCATAACCAGCCTTTCAAAGCACTTCATGGCTACAGACGTGAGAGCTACGTGTCGGTAGTCATTTAGGCAGGTTACCTTAGTGTGCTTGGGCACAGGGACTATGGTGGTCTGCTTGAAACATGTTGGTATTACAGACTCAGACAGGGAGATTTTGAAAATGAAGACACTTGCCAACTGGCAAGTGAAGACACTTGCCAGTTGGTCAGCGTATGCTCGGAGTACACTTCCTGGTAATCCGTCTGGCCCTGCGGACTTGTGAATGTTGACCTGTTTAAAAGTCTTACTCACATCGGCTATAGAGAGTGTGATCACACAGTCATCTGGAACAGCTGATGCTCTCATGCTTCTTTCAGTGTTACTTGACTCAAAACAAGCATATAAGTAATTTAGCTCGTCTGTTAGGCTTGTGTCACTGGGCAGCTAGCGGCTGTCCAAATCCTCCCACATCCGACGAGTGTCAGAGCGGTGTAGTACGATTCGATCTTAGTCCTGTATTGAGGCTTTGCCTGTTTGATGGTTCGTCGGAGGGCATAGCGGGATTTCTTATAAGCTTCCGGTTTAGAGTCCCGCTACTTGAAAGTGGCAGCTCTACCCTTTAGCTCAGTGCGGATGTTGCGTGTAATCCATGGCTTCTGGTTGGGGTATGTACGCACAGTCACTGTGTGGACGACGTCATCGATGCAGTTATTGTTGAAGCCAGTGACTGATGTGGTGTACTCCTCAATGCCACCGGAAGAATCCTAGAACATATTCCAGTCTGTGCTTGCAAAACAGTCCTGAACACCAACTGTTCCCGAGTGATGACACATTCTGTCTGGTCTATACTGTGTCAAAGAATCTTCAAATCCTCCCTTCCCAACATCTTGTAATTGGTACCTATCTGACTGTCAGAAACGGGAAGCACCCAACACAATTTAGATTAAAAGTTTCTCATTTTCCTAGAGAGATGCTCAAGGTGGGCTGCAGATGACAGGATTTTCCTCTGCTTTCTCATCCCGAGACCCTGTATGGAATGTATGGAATTTAATGGGATGTTTTCTCCTTTCCTTGAAAGTGATTTGTCTTTGCAGCCTTATCTTGATATTCATTATGTTTGCCACATAACTGTCTGGGTGATGAGGTAGAGCAGCATGTCAAAGCAAAATGGTGTATGTGTGCATGCGTGCATGACATATGTAAGTGCGTGTGTGTGTGTGCACGTAAGAGAGAGTGTTTAAAATATATTTATGTGTATTAATGTATTTTGGTTCTCCAACATCATTTATGTTTCCAGAGTGATTCTCTGAGTCGATTTCCTTAAGCATTGATCCACTATTTTATTCCAAAGCCTAAAAGTCAACGCCAATCTCAAGTTGTCCTTATAAAACAGCCACTGTAAACATTATTAATTTTTTTTTTACCTTTATTTAACTAGGCAAGTCAGTTAAGAACAAATTCTTATTTTCAATGACGGCCTAGGAACAGTGGGTTAACTGCCTGTTCAGGGGCAGAACGACAGATTTGTACCTTGGATTTGAACTTGCAACCTTCCGGTTACTAGTCCAACGCTCTAACCACTAGGCTACCCTGCCCCCCGAAAACATCCTGCATGTCTCGTGAAAACGGTCAGACGTGACCTGAGTCTCCCAGCAGCTGTGTTTGACATGGACAGAGTGCATGCTATGGCTCCAGGCACAGACCCTCTCCCTTTAATTAATCAAGCACTGGCACGACCCACAGAGGGCCACCGTACCCCTCAGGCCTGACCATGGTCGTCCCAAATGGAATCATATTCCTTATAGCGCACGTAAGTACTGCACTAAATAGGGAATAGGGTGACATTTGGGACAGAGCCACCAGCTTGTCACGAATTGATGACGACTGACATGCCCTGCTAGTTGATCAGCGGCATATAAAGTACATGCATAGCTGAGCTTAATCACTCAAACTGCACCCAGGCCCGGACCAAACGTCCATGGAAAGCCCACCATTGTCATGTGTGTCACACTTTAAGGGCAATGTGATCTATGAATAACAGTGGGCAAACCCCATCTTTCTGATCGTATCTAATGATTATAGAAGTTGAATGATGTTGTAGCACGTTAGAACTCACTTGGCCCTGAAAGCTTGAACTGAGTGCAGTGATGTGTCCTCTTGTTTGAGTGATGGCCATCTACTCTACGCTACATCTACTATTGATATACAAACAAAGTGAGGTGTGTATTCTGATTTAGTTTTATATCTCGATCCCATTCTAAGATATGGCCTACATTATGTGGGAGAGTAAAGGGTGACTTTGTGTGTGTATTTCTCCCCCTCACCCGGTTGGCTCATAAAGCCATGTCTCATTTCATCAAAGCCAGCTCCCCGCTACTGGCTATTCCTCAGTTGCCTGTTGAGCTTTTAAATTGCCTGTGTATGCACACGACTCAGCAGTATGAAGGAATGGTAATTTGAATGCTTTTTAAGAGAAAAAGTGGCAAAGCTTTGCATTTAATAACACAACTTGCTCTTCAGAGTTGTCTTTGAAGATGCCAGCAGGCCAGCATTGCCCAAAGTGCATTTGAGGGACAGCATAATAAATAGAATGGAATGCAGTGCCAGTTTTGAGGGAAATGCAATGTGTGGATATATCCGATATATATCCCAACATGAATCGTGATGATAACTCACATTTGTATTGAAAAATTCCACCTATAACTTCTCTATTTTGTAAATGCTGACAAGATTTCAAATGTTGTTTGTAACAATATGTGTTATTCAGTTATGTCAATAAATCCTAATATCCAAAGCCCATAGTAACTATAACTGTGCCCTTTTCAGGGAATTCCCCATCAGAAGAGTCAGAGGAGCGCGACAAGGAGCCCCGGACCCTGACCTACCCAGCGTACATCGCCAGCCTGCTGGACTCCGGTGCCAAGCGCATGGCAGTGGGGGTGCGCATGGACTGCAGCAGCCAAGGCCAGTGCCCGTACTCCTGCCACCTCTGCCATATGAGCCCTGGGCCTGGGCGTCCAGCTGAGCCTGTACTGCTCCAGATGACTAAGGCCACCCCGCTCTACGAGCTGGTCTCCAACAACGAGACCTACCAGGCACTGAAAACCTTGGTTTACTCTCTTTTTCACAGATTTTTGCAGACATAGTCAAATCTTCATGATCAGAGTGGATTCCTAAAATTGTTAATAAACTAAAGTGATACTGCCAAAAGCAGTGTGCACATTGCTTTGTCTTTGAATATATCATACAATTATTCCCATGCACCTGCAACAAACAACCTAAGATGTGCTTTTCCAATTATTTTATACAGAGCAAAGAGGAACATTCACCACCAATAATTTGATGGCAATTTATACATTTAATCATGCAGTGAGAGAACCCCTTGTTTTGGGAGTGCACCACAGCAAAACACATAAGCTAGTTGTTTGGCAATGGCGGTCGCAAAATGTGCTGATCTCTGACTTGAAAATGTTGGGAAATCATGTAGTGTATACCAGACATAAGCCTACATCAGTATGCCAAACTGCTAATAGCTCTATATTGATCTACTGTGATTAAAGAAATGTTTTTAAGATACTAAATGATTTCATCACTTTCTACCTGGTTTTAGTCATTTAAGTATTTTTTTTATTAAAGAATTACTGACACATTCAAAACCTCCAATCCACCAGTTGATAATCGCTGAACTAGAGAATGACTGCATGACCCCCTAGAGGGGCAGATGATATTGATGCCAAGGCTCAGGTTGTGTGTGATATTGACAGTGTTTGCTCTATCTTTTTGCAGGCACTGCAGGAGGCCATGATGAGCATGCTGTGGTGTTCTGGGAAAGGTGACGTCATCGATGACTGGTGCCGTTGCGACTCGAACGCATTCGGGATGGACGGCCTGCCAACATGTGCACCTCTCCCCCAGCCTAGGTTAGTCACTCAAAACAATCAGTTTACACAACTTGATAAACACAAATAAGATTGTATGTATTGATTTTTTTTCACCTTTATTTAACCAGGTAGGCTAGTTGAGAACAAGTTCTCATTTACAACTGCGACCTGGCCAAGATAAAGCATAGCAGTGTGAACAGACAACACAGAGTTACACATGGAGTAAACAATTAACAAGTCAATAACACAGTATAATTTTTTAAAATCTAAAGATGAGCTTGTCTTGTCATGATTTGTGGAGTTTAGGTGTCACTATCTTTATTTCTCTACCAGGCTCAGGTTGTCCCACTCCTATGAGCCCAGCAGTTCATTGGTCATCATGGAATGGAATCACACTGAGCCACTAATTGGGGTGCGGATTGTTGATTACCTCATCAGCCAGGAGAAGGTGACAGAGAGGACAGACCACTCCAAAGTGGAGACAGGTACATCCCTTGAGGAATTATGGTATTTATGTTAATTTCATACATTATGCCCATGTTTAAATACACAAACATCTGTGTATGGTTACTTAATGTAGTGGCAAGGAAAGGCAACTTCAAACTACATGTTACCACAGCAAATTCTAGATGCTTAGAATGATTTAGATTTTTCCTGTTGTAGTTTTGCATGTAACCACAAGATGGTGGTCAATGGTAATAGTAGTGTGGCCTGCATTCACTTAGAGCACCTGAACGTGTTTAAGCTTGAAATAGGTTGCTTTTATGACAAACTGATGAGTCTGATGAGTGAAAATGACCTATGAGGTACAAATCACTCAAAACTACAACTTTTAGTTTTTAGTGTTTTTAAATCCTTATGGAATGATTGGTGGATTGATTGATTGCTTCAAAGCACACACCTTAAATGTCAAACATTGGTGGTGGAATGGAGCTATGCAAGACAGTACAGATCTGGGACCACCTAGGAGAAGGGGAAAGATATCTGGAAGGAACGTTGTTGGGAGGAGTGGTTCTGATTTAAGCATTCAGTCTCCTGTCAGATTAACCCCCCCCCCCCCAAAAAAAAGAATGTGGTGAATAACCTTCAGATGAACGTACTAGAACTCCAGGGATCCTCTCTGGGCCTCTTCTCTCTGGAAATGCTCTTCATTTTATCTCACAGATCCAGGCTGTTTTATCCCGGCATCTAATGTGATACACATACTGTTGCCTAATGCTCAAGGCCATACTGTGTACTATGGAATTGTTCATAACGTAATATGATCTAAATCTATAGCTACAACTTTAACATGTGTGTTTTGTTAGGCGAAAATCCCTTATGTTGCGCTATGGAATTGTTCATAATGTAATATGATCGAATCCTATAGCTACACTTCTAACATATGCATTTTGTTAGACAAAAAACCCTTATGTTGTTCACTGTCTCTATAGTTTTATATGTTTAATAAAATATTGGACTTGAATATAAGTCCATAATATATTCTGGCATCAATATGGTATCATCTAGCTTGTCTTTATGCTAACAGGTTTCATTTAGTATTAATTAAAAGTGACATTGATTGCATGGAGCCACCAGCCAAAATAAAACAAATCCATCAAGATGTGCAGATGGAACTGTTTTCTTTCTATCGATTGAAACATTTGTCTGTGTTAGATTTTTGATGAATTATCTGATTAGTTTTGCACCTGCTGCATATCCCAAGTTATCCAGTTGATGCAACGCCACAGTGACATATTTCAACTAAAGTTATTGACGTTTCACGTAATGTGTCTTTACACAGATCCTCTTGTTTGATTGGCTATATGGCCCTCAGGCTTTGGAATCATTCATCCATGTCCGAAAGGGGATATTTCCTTTCCTTTTTACCATCTGTCCAGTTTGTTTAGAAGTTGTTTATGGCTTCCCTTCTCTCCAGGCTATACTGCCCATCCCAAACCCCAACTTCAAACATGTTGTGGCCACAAAAAAAAATCAAAAGAACAATGTTATATCAAGTCCAAATGTGGGATTGTGAAAAAGTGATCGATGAGGAGGTGCTATTGTAAGGGCTAAGACTTACTGGAAGGGAAAGCAGTTTTTTTGTCTTTCTGTGGACTTAAGCCCTTCATCTCTGTTAGGCCTGGATTTGAATGAAACTCAAAACAGCTTCTTTGCCGTGTTTACTGGAAAGATCTGAACAGATTCCATGGAATGTAAAAAGAGATGACTACAGAATCTCACCCCTCTTTTTGTAGAGACTCAAATTCTTCCATTTTTCAAAAGAGAACCCGGACAACCCTTTACTTCATTTACACAAAACAATGGGGTGTTCCTCATGCTGTACTGTACAGTGGTCACTTTCACTCCCCCATAGCCTCGGATTACATTACCCTATATTATAGCTAGATACATATAATATATCATAGCTAATGACTGTAGTCTGGCCTTCTTGACAGGGGCTGGTTGTGTGCTAATCTCACACATAATGGGATTCAGGCACACAACTTGACATCATACCCCTCTCCCAGATGTTGAAGCTGACTAAATCGGAAGTCTGCTTTCAGTCATCACAACTGGGCCAGACTCCATGTGAAAACAAACAGCCGGCCCAGCCAGGCTGATGTCACTGCTTTGATCACCCAATAACGACAGGGTTTACTCAGGGGTCAGTGGGACATGACATCCAATCCGTAAACAGATTACGCGCACCCATGTGCTGCTTGGGGCGGAGTGCCAAACTTCCTCCCCAGCAGGACAAGAGAACCCCTGAAAGGGATACATGCCCGTGGTGGAAGACAAGGTTTCATACCCAAGGAATGTTTCCATGAGCGCTTTGTCGGCCGTTGAGCTCACCTCTGCTGTTGGGCAAGGTCAAGTGCTAGGGCAGGTATATTACAGAAGCTGGCACGGGATCTAGGTGGCCTCATAGACCCACACATATCCAGAGAGCAAAAGTCCAGCTGTGAGTAGCGTAGACACTGGCCCCTCACCTGGGCAGGGCAAGACTCCGACAGAGTTCATGAGAAGTCAAGGGGCTAAGGTCTTTATTGCAGTACACAGTGTTATCCCTGCCATCCAGGACCTTTATTTCAGGCGGTGTCAGAGGAAGGCCCAAAATATTGCCAAAGACTCCAGCCACCCAAGCTATAGACTGTTCACTCTGCTACCGCCCGCCAAACGTTACCGGCTCTCAGAACAACAGGCTCCGAGACAGCATTACCCCAAAGGCATAAGACTGCTAAATAGTAAAATAATGACTCTATCTTGCACTGACCCTACGCACACTCACTAGACTAAATATACACACTATTTATACACACTCACAAAGACTACATTGACACTCCCACATAAAACCCACACACATACACACATACACTACATACATACTTTCACACTCAGCATTTGCTGCTGCTACTCTGTTCTCTATTTTACTCATATTATTATCTATCCCGGTGTCTAGTCACTTTACCCTGCCTTTATGTACATATCTACCACAAATACCTTGTACCCCTGCAGGTTGATTTGGTACTGGTACTCCCCATTTATAGCTACATTTTTGTATATTGTATTTTATTCCTCTTGTTACTATTTGACTTTTCTTATTATTATTTTTAAACTACATCATTGGGAAGGGCTCATAAGAAAGCAGTTCACAGTAAAGTCTACACCAGTTGTATTTGGCGCATGTGACAAATAAAATTTGATTTGACCTATAATCTATGTTTAACTTGTGAAAATGACGTGTGTCTGCTTTTTGGTTCAATGAAACTCTACTCTTACTATTGCAACCTATGTTGTGGTTTCAGAACAGATAAAGAGTAAAAGCTTTGATTTAGTTTATTTGAGTTTAGTCATGATGATCTACTTCTTTGAAGATTTACAGCGAAATGACAATCACAACATACAACTAACATTGATGAGGTGAGAGATGTCAAACATAGCAATGCCACAAAAACAACCCTTAAGCTCATAACCACTTTCAGGCCGAGCTCTGACAAGTGGCAACACCGCACTCTATTCCCAGACAAATATTTACTTTACAAATGAAGTTGAAAGTCTGTGGTCCAGAAGGGATATTAGGAGAGCCAAGAGACAAGGGCGTCCTCACAACAGAGCGGGGAGTTGGATCGCACCATCAAAACCTCCATGTGCTGTATGCAAACAAAAGTCATAGATGTCAGCCCCGCCATGCTACCATGTGGTAAATGGTTCAGACTGCTTTAGACTGCTGTTGAAGCCACTCAGAAACAGAATTAATGCAAGTGTGGTGAGGCTCTATGCATGGCGGGAATTGTTTGAGCCAGAGGAAATACAATTATTCCTAACTGTTCAAAGAACAGGTTTGTCATAAACAGATGTTTAATATTGAGTGGTGATCATGTGATTCTTATTTATGATCTACTGTATGACATTAGTAAAGTACTCTTAAGACAGATGAGAAGACCAATACATATTCAGTTCACAATCCGGGACCAAAAACAGATCAACCAATTTGAGCAGATTGTATAAGGTGTTTGCCCCCTCTCAGTCTCCTCTCGACCATATTCACTTTTACGTAAAGTGAGACCCTAAAACATTATGCATTAGGCTATGTTATACAATGTCTTTAATCAGATATCAACTGGGTTTCATCAAACACTCTTGTTATGTGCTCCAACAGTGTCATTGCCCTTTTTTAAAATCTTTTTCACATCATATTTGGGGTTTGGCAGTTTCAGATTCAGCTTTGGAACACATGCAAGTTCAAATTCTATCAGCTTCAGTTCAATGTTGAAATATTTTGCTGGATATCAAATACAGGCAATTTATCACATCTCTAAGGCCATAATCGAAGGCAATAGAGTATAAATTGTAAGCGGTAAGCGGTTCTATGACGTAAATGGCAGAGGCCGTGTTCTTATCAAAGGCTTTTTTGTGAGAAAGTCTACGCAGATTGAAATGTTCTTCCTCCCTCTACCCAAGCAACTTCACTTTTAAAAATGACACCCCCTCCCCCCTACTTCAATTAGGGCTTTATTTCCTCTGTTTCTCTGAAAAAGACAATACGTTCCATGTGGGAGATCAAGTCTGTTAATCATTTTTAGCCAGGAAGTGCCAAGAAGCAATGCTCTACAAACTGTTGTTGTCCATCTCTTGCCTTTTGTTAATCAAAGTAGACAACAAGAGCCAGATGTTATTTGTTGAGTCTTTACGGAGCTGCCAAGTCTGCTGGTACCTAGCAGTTGCTGTTTTAATAGAACTGGTAAAATTCCCAGCGTTTTGGACATGGGGGAACTTATGTGATGGATTAGGGAATTTTCAGGTTTAATTGTTTACCTGTTTATTAAACAAAAGAGTCTCTGTTTGTGTGTGTTCAGGCCCTAGGTCTTTCTTTCACTCCCCGTCTTTCCCTTTAAATCACTCATTTCTTTTTCTCTCTTTTATGAAAAAATTGTGGACAGTGACACGTTCAGAATCTGCACCTTAGCAGAATCAATGTCTATGTTCATGTAGCGACGATTGAGACTTGAGTTTGAGATTAAATGTGACACTTTAGTACAGAATCCAGTTGGATTCACGTGGGAAACATTGTTAAATTGCTCCAGGACCAGACTAGTGATATATAATGTGCCAAAGTAAACTCTCTCTCATTTTAGCTGGCTAATGTTAGGATTGCTAGCTATTTTTGACTAACTTTGCCAGCTAATGACAACGTTGCCATCTGTCTAAAATAAATTTGACTGCATAAAAATAATGGCAAAATTTGTTTCCTACAAAATATTTTCTTACTTCAGCAATGTCATCTTATTTCCGGGCCACTAATGAAACAGTCCTTAACCCCCATTCAGAATGGCTGGCCATTAGTCACCTTTTGGGCACTACTATAGCAGAGAGCGACTTGAGAATGTTCATAACAATGGCATGATGCTACCGAGTGATATAGGTGCAACCCGGGAATTCCCTTGTCAGACTCGGATTGGTCACTACTCCTCAGTAGCTCTTTCCCATTATAATACATTGTTTGATGAATAAATAAATGTGTTAAATGGGTATGAAAGCAACTACACATGTATTCTCTTATGCAAAATATGGCAGGTTGGCATGGTCCTGGTCCATCTATAACTTTCTTATGCAAATGTCTCATATCACATATGTTAGTAAAAAATATTTTTCCAGGAAAACCACTCCACATACTACTATCTGACTCTGTCTCTCTACAAGATATCATGGGCTTGTCAGAATCTATTGTCAAGGTAGACCTGGGCCAACGGAAGGAATGATATCAGCCTCAGCTGATGTGAGAGGGATAAATGCACTTTGGTTTCCTCTGAATTCATCGAAAATCACACAATACTTGGTGATTTGTATAGAAGCCTCGCATGTGACTAGATCAGGTTGCATGTGAACCTCTGGTTAAAGCAATTCAAAATAAAATTGCGAGAGGATTATTTCATACCGCTTAGGATTCTTACATTTCAACCAGTTGACAAGATAATGAGGCCTTGGACAATGATAGCACAGTGGACTCATCGTTAGCTCATTATTTTGAGCATGTTCCCACACAGTTTAGCATAGACAACACAATGCTGATCATTAGCCACTCGCAATGGATTTGAACTTAGTTGAGTTTTTTTAGATTATCCATACCCTCATGTATCCCTCTGCATATGTAATACACACCTGCAGCACTTTGTGCTTTATAGTATCTTTCCAACTACTAGGCTACTTTTAAAGATAGACACAAATGTACAGAACCATGATGTTTGAGGCAGCTATTCCTTTAAAGCTGCAAAATATGTCACTTTTTGGGCGACCCGACCAAATTCACATAGAAATATGAGTTATAGATCTGTCATTGCCATTGAAAGCAGGTCTAAGAAGCAATAGATCGGTTCTATATGCACTATTTATATGCTTCCCGTTCTTAAGTTTAGTTTTTGCATCTTTTACTTTTAATTTTGTACACTAGTTTCAAACAGCTGAAAATACAATATTTTTGGTTATGGAAAATATATTTCATAGCGGTTTAGATGGTACAATGATTCTTTACACTATATTTGCTTATTTCATCACAAAAACTGAAATTAGGCAAACTATTAGAATTTTTGCAAACAGGAAATGCCGGAGCAATTTCTGCATAGTGAATCTTTAAAGACAAACGTTCAGATAATTAGTAGGAAAACCTTTTGTCATCATTGTGATGTCGCCAGATTGACTTCAGATGCAATATAACATTCACTAGCTTGCTAAGATTGAGGGGAGACCACCAGATTTTAGCTAGCTAACATTAGCATTGCTATTTTTGCCACACTTTGCTAAATAATGACAAATTGCCATCTGTCTAATGTAAATTGGAGACGTAAAAATTATTGTCATTCAGCTGTGGTTGTTTACATTAGCATTATCTGATTGCTCAGAGAAACCACTGTTCCAAAAAGTTGTAAGTGAATTATGGGTTGACTCAGCTTCTGAGGATTTGCAGTCAGTTTTGCAGAATTGGTCTCTATAGCCAATATAATTCACTCCAAAAGTTAATGGACCGTACAGGTGCTGAAGATGGCTGAGCGTTCTTCACATCGGGTCACTAATTACGACTGGATTCCCCATATGGACCATCTAGACAAGAGAAGAGTGTGAAAGGCATGGAAAATTATCAATCAAGCAATAACTCCCAGTATGGTGAACTTAATTAATCATGATCATTGGCAATAGAGCTCGACAGTTTATAGTCCTAAAAAACTCAAATTAGTTACCTCTGGTTCGTTCAGCCATTCCTATGGGGGAAATTCATGGGGACAGAATGGGGTTTTGGGATAACCACCGAAAATACGGTCTTGAGGTTAACACAGGTTTAGGAGAGTTTATACATATTGTTCCATGAGAGAATATCAGTCCGTTAAACTTCTTGACACACCCATCCCTTTAGCGGGATCATTTTCATCAACACCCGCTGAATTGCAGTGCGCCAAATTCAAATTAAATTACTAAAAATATTTCATTTTCGTGAAATCACAAGTGCAATATAGCAAAACACAGCTTAGCTTGTTGTTAATCCACCTGGTGTGTCAGTTTTCAATACAGCTTTTCGGCGAAAGCATAACAAGCGTTTATGTAAGAACATCTCTCTCAGTAGACAAAATATTACAAACACTAGCAGCCAAGTAGATTGGTCATGAAAGTCAGAAAAACAATAGATTAAATCGCTTACCTTTGATGATCTTCGAATGTTTGCACTCACGAGACTCCCAGTTACACAATAAATGTTCCTTTTGTTCCATAAAGATTATTTTTATATCCAAAATACCTCCAAAATGGCGTGTTGTGTTCAGAAATCTGCAGGCTTAAGCGGTCACGACATCGCAGACAAAAATTCCAAATAGTATCCGTGATGTCCATAGAAACATGTCAAACGTTTTTTATAATCAATCCTCGGGTTGTTTTTAAAATATATAATTGATAATTTATCAACCGGGACTGTCACTTTTTCAATAGGAGAGGTGTGAGACAATGGCTGCCCCACTCTGTTGCGCAAGCAAAACTCTGCGAACACCCAGCTATCCACTGACACAATGTTATCTTTCTCGCTCATTTTTCAAAATAAAAGCCTGACACTATGTCTAAAGACTGTTGACACCTTGAGGAAGCCATAGGAAAAGGATACTGGTTGATTCCCTTTAAATGGAGGCAAGGCATCCAATGGAACAGATAGCTTTCAGGAAAAATAGCACTTCCTGGTTTAATTTTCCTCAGGTTTTCGCCTGCAATATCAGTTCTGTTATACTCACAGACAATATTTTGACAGTTTTGGAAACTGTAGAGTGTTTTCTATCCTAGTCTGACAATTATATGCATATTCTCGTTTCTGGGCCTGAGAAATAGGCAGTTTCAAATGGGTATGTTTTTTAGTCAAAAACAAAAATCCTGCCCCCTACACTCAAGAGGTTATTAACATGACCTTTTATGAATTGTGCTTGTTTTGATATAAATTCACAAAAAAGTAACGTTAGCTGACGAAGATTATATCATAGAATAAAATGTATAAGATGTTTATCACAGACCTTATTTTCGTTGTTTATCCAAAAACCCTAAACCCTCCCCAAAAAACAGTCATTTCCCAATAGGC
The DNA here is from genome assembly GCF_034236695.1 of Oncorhynchus nerka. NCBI lineage: Eukaryota > Metazoa > Chordata > Actinopteri > Salmoniformes > Salmonidae > Oncorhynchus > Oncorhynchus nerka. The sequence goes on along the minus strand of NC_088415.1, from coordinate 73,449,668 downwards.
TTTGGCCAACGGAGTTAGTGCCTACAAAAATACCCCATTACTATTGCTCTCTATGGCAACAGTGGTGGTTATTTCAATCACTGGATCATGTCAATGGAGGGTAATCTGCAGGGGATGATCCTGGAGAGTGAAAAAGAAATGCAACTGCCCTGGCTCTAAAGAATGTCACTGAAATATTTTGTTAACACCACAAGATTTTGGTTGATCCCACTATCCCAGTTCTCTTACAACGAGAAATATGATAAAGCTCAGATTCTGGACCATGATGAATAGAGGATTATGGGAGTCTTGTTGTGTAGCATTTGTTGGGCAGAATGTTAGATTTATAAAGAGATGTAAAAAAACACTATTTTGAAGGATAACTTTAGAAGGATCATAACTTGGCACTATCTCTTCCAAGATGGCGTAGCAGTCGGACGTGTGTTTTGTCTTGTCCCGTCCTGTATAGTGTAAATATAGTTTTTTTTCCTCGTTTTTTTTCTGTATATATTTCGTACATATTTTAATCTCACTTTCCAACTACAGGCTGAATATACTCTCCTGCAACCCGCATCCCCCAATGTGGTACGGGTCTGCTTTTTCTATACTTTAGAATCTGAACCCTCATCAGAAGCTAGCCGCTAACTAGCTACTACCTAGCCACTGCTAGCGGTCTTCAACGCTAACTAGGACACCAGCGCGACATCTACCCAAAGCATATCAGACTGCTTTTTCTCTACCACATCTCCGGATTCCTACCGCAAGCTCTGAACCTTTATACCGGATCATCGTAAATAGCTAGCTGCAATCCGAGTGGCTACTCCTGGCTAACGTCTCTGTCCCAGAGCAAGCACCAGTTAGCCTGGAGCTAGCCTCGAGCTAAGCCCATCTCCCGACTTGCTGAAGAGGTCCAAAAATACCTAATTTGCCAATTGGCCTGGACCCTCTACTGACCCTCTACTGCCGACACGGAGCCCGCCGATCCATCACGACTGGTCCGCCGACATAATCGTCCGAGGGTTTCAACAGGCTTTTCCGCTGCGACATCGCCAAAGATCCATCTGCTGGCCAAGGCCCGCGAGCTTTCTGAATCGCTGTATCTCCAGCTCACCGCATGAAGAGGAATAAACAGACTCACCCCATCGCGACGTCCCCCAAAGGTTAACTCTCTAGCCCTCGCTATCTCCCTGCTTGCTAATTCGGCCTGCTAACGGCTAGCTTGTCAAGCTCCGGTCCGCTAACTGCTACCTTGTCTAGCTCGGGCCTACGAACTGTTAGCTTGTTAGCACAGGCCTGCTAACCGTCTGAACCACCGCGTCCCAATCACTCTCTGACCCCATTTACTTTCTATCTCTTTTTGATTTTTAATTTGTTTATACCTTCCGGAAACCTGCCTCACCCAATGTGATACGGAATCGCTGTTACTTTTACTCTTATTTTTATTTTTATGACACACTCAAGAACCTCCAGACGCTAACCAGCTAACTAGCTACAAGCTAGTTAGTCATTGTTAGTTTAAAAAAAAAAAATGGATAACACTCGCCAGCCCAGCCCCCCTGCCCATCCACCGCTGCCCCCTGGACACTGATCTCTTGGCTACATAGCTGACGCACGCTGGACTGTCCATTAATCACGGTACTCCTTTCTGCTTGTTTGTCTTACCTGTCGGCCCCGTTGCCTAGTCAACGCCATTTTACCTGCTGTTTGTTGTGCTAGCGGATTAGCCTCGCCTACTGTTTTTAGCTAGCTTTCCAAATTCAACACCTGTGATTACTGTATGCCTCGCTGTATGTCTCTCTCAGATGTCAATATGCCTTGTATACTGTTGTTCAGGTTAGTTATAATTGTTTTAGTTCACAATGGAGCCCCTAGACCCACTCTGCATACCCCTGTTACCTCCTTTGTCCCACCTCCCACACATGCAGTGACCTCACCCATTACAACCAGCATGTCCAGAGATACAACCTGTCTCATCATCACCCAGTGCCTGGGCTTACCTCCGCTGTACCCGCACCCCACCATACCCCTGTCTGCGCATTATGCCCTGAATATATTCTACCATGCCCAGAAACCTGCTCCTCTTATCCTCTGCCCCCAACGCTCTAGGCGACCAGTTTTGATAGCCTTTAGCCGCACCCTCATACTACTCCTTCTCTGTTCCGCGGGTGATGTGGAGGTAAACCCAGGCCCTGCATGTCCCCAGGTACCCTCATTTGTTGACTTCTGTGATCAAAAGAAGCATAAAGCATGCATAAAAGCATGCATAAAACCAAAAGCCTTGGTTTTATGCATGTCAACATCAGAAGCCTCCTCCCTAAGTTTGTTTTACTCACTGCTTTAGCACACTCTGCTAACCCTGATGTCCTTGCCGTGTCTGAATCCTGGCTCAGGAAGGCCACCAAAAATTCAGAGATTTCCATACCCAATTATAACATCTTCCGTCAAGATAGAACTACCAAAGGGGGCGGAGTTGCAGTCTACTGCAGAGATAGCCTGCAAAGTAATGTCATACTTTCCAGGTCCATACCCAAACAGTTCGAACTACTAATTTTGAAAATTACCCTCTCCAGAAATAAGTCTCTCACTGTTGCCGCCTGCTACCGACCACCCTCAGCTCCCAGCTGTGCCCTGGACACCATTTGTGAATTGATCGCCCCCCATCTAGCTTCAGAGTTTGTTCTGTTAGGTGACCTAAACTGGGATATGCTTAACACCCCGGCAGTCCTACAATGTAAGCTAGATGCCCTCAATCTCACTCAAATCATCAAGGAACCCACCAGGTACAACCCTAACTCTGTAAACAAGGGCACCCTCATAGACGTCATCCTGACCAACTGGCCCTCCAAATACACCTCCGCTGTCTTCAACCAGGATCTCAGCGATCACTGCCTCATTGCCTGTATCCGCCACGGAGCCGCAGTCAAACGACCACCCCTCATCACTGTCAAACGCTCCCTAAAACACTTCTGTGAGCAGGCCTTTCTAATCGACCTGGCCCGGGTATCCTGGAAGGACATTGACCTCATCCCGTCAGTTGAGGATGCCTGGTCATTCTTTAAAAGTAACTTCCTCACCATTTTAGATAAGCATGCTCCGTTCAAAAATGCAGAACCAAGAACAGATACAGCCCTTGGTTCACTCCAGACCTGACTGCCCTCGACCAGCACAAAAACATCCTGTGGCGGACTGCAATAGCATCGAATAGCTCCCGTGATATGCAACTGTTCAGGGAAGTCAGGAACCAATACACGCAGTCAGTCAGGAAAGCTAAGGCCAGCTTCTTCAGGCAGAAGTTTGCATCCTGTAGCTCCAACTCCAAAAAGTTCTGGGACACTGTGAAGTCCATGGAGAACAAGAGCACCTCCTCCCAGCTGCCCACTGCACTGAGGCTAGGTAACACGGTCTCCACCGATAAATCCACGATTATCGAAAGCTTCAATAAGCACTTCTCAACGGCTGGCCATGCCTTCCGCCTGGCTACTCCAACCTCGGCCAACAGCTCCGCCCCCCCCGCAGCTCCTTGCCCAAGCCTCTCCAGGTTCTCCTTTACCCAAATCCAGATAGCAGACGTTCTGAAAGAGCTGCAAAACCTAGACCCGTACAAATCAGCTGGGCTTGACAATCTGGACCCTCTATTTCTGAAACTATCTGCCGCCATTGTCGCAACCCCTATTACCAGCCTGTTCAACCTCTCTTTCATATCGTCTGAGATCCCCAAGGATTGGAAAGCTGCCGCAGTCATCCCCCTCTTCAAAGGGGGAGACACCCTGGACCCAAACTGCTATAGACCTATATCCATCCTGCCCTGCCTATCTAAGGTCTTCGAAAGCCAAGTCAACAAACAGGTCACTGACCATCTCGAATCCCACCGTACCTTCTCCGCTGTGCAATCTGGTTTCCGAGCCGGTCACGGGTGCACCTCAGCCACGCTCAAGGTACTAAACGATATCATAACCGCCATCGATAAAAGACAGTACTGTGCAGCCGTCTTCATCGACCTCGCCAAGGCTTTCGACTCTGTCAATCACCATATTCTTATCGGCAGACTCAATAGCCTCGGTTTCTCGGATGACTGCCTTGCCTGGTTCACCAATTACTTTGCAGACAGAGTTCAGTGTGTCAAATCGGAGGGCATGCTGTCCGGTCCTCTGGCAGTCTCTATGGGGGTGCCACAGGGTTCAATTCTCGGGCCGACTCTTTTCTCTGTATATATCAATGATGTTGCTCTTGCTGCGGGCGATTCCCTGATCCACCTCTACGCAGACGACACCATTCTATATACTTTCGGCCCGTCATTGGACACTGTGCTATCTAACCTCCAAACGAGCTTCAATGCCATACAGCACTCCTTCCGTGGCCTCCAACTGCTCTTAAACGCGAGTAAAACCAAATGCATGCTTTTCAACCGATCGCTGCCTGCACCCGCATGCCCGACTAGCATCACCACCCTGGATGGTTCCGACCTTGAATATGTGGACATCTATAAGTACCTAGGTGTCTGGCTAGACTGCAAACTCTCCTTCCAGACTCACATCAAACATCTCCAATCGAAAATCAAATCAAGAGTCGGCTTTCTATTCCGCAACAAAGCCTCCTTCACTCACGCCGCCAAGCTTACCCTAGTAAAACTGACTATCCTACCGATCCTCGATTTCGGCGATGTCATCTACAAAATGGCTTCCAACACTCTACTCAGCAAACTGGATGCAGTCTATCATAGTGCCATCCGTTTTGTCACCAAAGCACCTTATACCACCCACCACTGCGACTTGTATGCTCTAGTCGGCTGGCCCTCGCTACATATTCGTCGCCAGACCCACTGGCTCCAGGTCATCTACAAGTCCATGCTAGGTAAAGCTCCGCCTTATCTCAGTTCACTGGTCACGATGGCAACACCCATCCGTAGCACACGCTCCAGCAGGTGTATCTCACTGATCATCCCTAAAGCCAACACCTCATTTGGCCGCCTTTCGTTCCAGTACTCTGCTGCCTGTGACTGGAACGAACTGCAAAAATCGCTGAAGTTGGAGACTTTTATCTCCCTCACCAACTTCAAACATCAGCTATCCGAGCAGCTAACCGATCGCTGCAGCTGTACATAGTCTATTGGTAAATAGCCCACCCATTTTCACCTACCTCATTCCCATACTGTTTTTATACTGTGTTTTTTTTTATTTTTTTTTTTATTTAAATTTTATTTTTTTTATTTACTTTTCTGCTCTTTTGCACACCAATATCTCTACCTGTACATGACCATCTGATCATTTATCACCCCAGTGTGAATCTGCAAAATTGTATTATTCGCCTACCTCCTCATGCCTTTTGCACACATTGTATATAGACTGCCCATTTTTTTTTCTACTGTGTTATTGACTTGTTAATTGCTTACTCCATGTGTAACTCTGTGTTGTCTGTTCACACTGCTATGCTTTATCTTGGCCAGGTCGCATTTGCAAATGAGAACTTGTTCTCAACTAGCCTACCTGGTTAAATAAAGGTGAAATAAAATAAATAAATAAATAAATTGCTAAGCAGTGAATAGCCTGATATGAAGTAATAGATCACTTCTGATAGCTATTACGAGCAATCCAAGTGGTATGAGAAAGTACCTGTCAGGACTAAAGCCATATCTATTTATTTTTGCTGTCTGTCAAATATCAGGAAGCCAATTGCGCTTTTCAATTCTGATGTCCATAAAAGGGCTGCACACAATGTTGTACAGTTGCATGTTGTGTGTAGGCAGACCTATGTAATTCGATCAAGATAGCATGCATGTTTTAATCCTATCTTGCAATCAATGACCAAAAGCGTCCTCTTTGGCCTCATGGGTAAAAATCCCAAAATCTGCAATATATGAACCTTTGTGTTTTTCATTTAACTAAATGGACAATCACATTATTATTACATAGCCATGTAAATATGTAATGTAATGCTTGTAATGCCCCATACGAAAAAGATTGCGGTCAGAGTGTAGTATAACTGTAGTACACCGCAATATAACTGCAGTTCGAGTGCAGTATAACTGCAGTATGCTGCAGTTTTTCTGCAATTACTGCGTCCAAAATACCCCAGTCGACTGCAGTCACTGCACTTTTACTGCTGTTTCAAAAATGCAATCTTTTTTTGTAAGGGGCCGTGTGAGACTGTTGACTGTATTGGCCGTCTACCAACTCAAAACAGTTGTCTTTTCCAGTATTTAAAGTGTTTATTTCAGGTTGAATATCGAACAACCCTGGTCCTTCACACAGTTCATTGGTGGACTAGCAAACTAGCTGCATTTCTTTTATTTTTTATTTATTTGCTTCATTTCTCACTGGCTGGCTAGCTAGCAAGATCACCAATTCAATATTTAAAAACATGTCTCCATAACTTATACATTCCTGAGTTCAAAAATAGTTTATTTGTTCATCTAAACAACTGATGGTGAGAAGCTAATTTTGAGCTAGTTAGCAAGCAAACACTGATACATCATCTTACTTTGTGAACATTCCCTTCCGTTGTATAGGCCTACTGCTTTCGGCAACTGTGCGTCTTTGTCAAAACATTTTATAGTTATCAAACTTATTGGCGGCACATTTGCCATCTACCCGCCAAATATGTCTGCCAGCTTTTTGGGGGGTGCAAGAATACAACGTTTTAATGTGTCAAAAAAATAAATAAATAAAAGTATGCTTTTAAATGCCAGAATGTCCTATTGCATTCTTCTCTCCATCTAGTGTGAATTTGTTGCACACTATACAGTAGATAGGTTAGCTGACAATGTCACGAAAATGATGCACGTGATCCAATGGGGCAGAAGTCCATGTGTTGTTGTGATTCTGGATGGCCAGATAGCGAGCAACAATGACAAGAAGCTGCCATGTGGGGAATCGTAGGTGGCTCGTTTCAGCTCCTTTTATCTTGTTCTTGTTACCATGTCTTGTTTTGAGGTGTTTTGACTGATGTCATGTCTCTGCTAATAGGGCCAAAATTCGCTAACTAGCTAACCAACAACTGTAACAATGTATTTGAGAGACAACAAATCAAATCAAGTGCTCATAGTGCAAATGCATTTCTATTTTCAATAAACATTCGAGACAAAATGTAGTTTACAGGTTGTCAACAATCTTAGCCAACACTGTCTGTTTTGCCACATCGTTGCACATGTGTCAGTTTTGTTGCTACACAATGAACCAATCTATCGAGGACAAAACATTTATTTTCAGACCCACCTTTGTTTGACAACAGCTGAAAATCAGATAAGGGGACAGGCTGTATCAAAATGAACAAATGGCAGGGAACAACCTTCTTGTCAGTTTGGATAAGCCTTGAATGTTGATATGTGTTGCTCACAGCATACATTTTTACTAAACAATATGTTCTAAATCATATGTAGTATGGTTAGTACATTTAGTTAAATGAAGTACCCTAAGCTAGAAAGATTTTTAACTAAACAAATAGATCCAGCTCACATAAAATATCTGCAGTACATTGCCAAAATATATATTTGTTCTCCATTTGTCAACAATGTCAACAATCAGGTCTGCGCATAGCCATATTTGATTCTTTTAGTAAATTTTTGTATCTTTTTGAGAGACAACCCTTCAGAGGAAGCATCAAACGTAGTTTTAGAGTGGTTTTATATCTCAAAGTATATTACATTTACATTTAAGTCATTTAGCAGACGCTCTTATCCAGAGCGACTTACAAATTGGGGCATTCACCTTATGACATCCAGTGGAGCAGCCACTTTACAATAGTGCATCTAAATCTTTTAAGGGGGGGTGAGAAGGATTACTTTATCCTATCCTAGGTATTCCTTAAAGAGTTGGGGTTTCAGGTGTCTCCGGAAGGTGGTGATTGACTCCGCTGTCCTGGCGTCGTGAGGGAGTTTGTTCCACCATTGGGGGGCCAGAGCAGCGAACAGTTTTGACTGGGCTGAGCGGGAACTGTACTTCCTCAGTGGTAGAGAGGCGAGCAGGCCAGAGGTGGATGAACGCAGTGCCCTTGTTTGGGTGTAGTGCCTGATCAGAGCCTGGAGGTACTGAGGTGCCGTTCCCCTCACAGCTCCGTAGGCAAGCACCATGGTCTTGTAGCGGATGCGAGCTTCAACTGGAAGCCAGTGGAGAGAGCGGAGGAGCGGGGTGACGTGAGAGAACTTGGGAAGGTTGAACACCAGACGGGCTGCGGCGTTCTGGATGAGTTGTAGGGGTTTAATGGCACAGGCAGGGAGCCCAGCCAACAGCGAGTTGCAGTAATCCAGACGGGAGATGACAAGTGCCTGGATTAGGACCTGCGCCGCTTCCTGTGTGAGGCAGGGTCGTACTCTGCGGATGTTGTAGAGCATGAACCTACAGGAACGGGCCACCGCCTTGATGTTAGTTGAGAACGACAGGGTGTTGTCCAGGATCACGCCAAGGTTCTTAGCGCTCTGGGAGGAGGACACAGTGGAGTTGTCAACCGTGATGGCGAGATCATGGAACGGGCAGTCCTTCCCGGGAGGAAGAGCAGCTCCGTCTTGCCGAGGTTCAGCTTGAGGTGGTGATCCGTCATCCACACTGATATGTCTGCCAGACATGCAGAGATGCGATTCGCCACCTGGTCATCAGAAGGGGGAAAGGAGAAGATTAATTGTGTGTCGTCTGCATAGCAATGATAGGAGAGACCATGTGAGGTTATGACAGAGCCAAGTGACTTGGTGTATAGCGAGAATAGGAGAGGGCCTAGAACAGAGCCCTGGGGGACACCAGTGGTGAGAGCACGTGGTGAGGAGACGGATTCTCGCCACGCCACCTGGTAGGAGCGACCTGTCAGGTAGGACGCAATCCAAGCGTGGGCCGCACCGGAGATGCCCAACTCGGAGAGGGTGGAGAGGAGGATCTGATGGTTCACAGTATCGAAGGCAGCCGATAGGTCTAGAAGGATGAGAGCAGAGGAGAGAGAGTTAGCTTTAGCAGTGCGGAGCGCCTCCGTGATACAGAGAAGAGCAGTCTCAGTTGAATGACTAGTCTTGAAACCTGACTGATTTGGATCAAGAAGGTCATTCTGAGAGAGATAGCGGGAGAGCTGGCCAAGGACGGCACGTTCAAGAGTTTTGGAGAGAAAAGAAAGAAGGGATACTGGTCTGTAGTTGTTGACATCGGAGGATCGAGTGTAGGTTTTTTCAGAAGGGGTGCAACTCTCGCTCTCTTGAAGACGGAAGGGACGTAGCCAGCGGTCAGGGATGAGTTGATGAGCGAGGTGAGGTAAGGGAGAAGGTCTCCGGAAATGGTCTGGAGAAGAGAGGAGGGGATAGGGTCAAGCGGGCAGGTTGTTGGGCGGCCGGCCGTCACAAGACGCGAGATTTCATCTGGAGAGAGAGGGGAGAAAGAGTCAGAGCACAGGGTAGGGCAGTGTGAGCAGAACCAGCGGTGTCGTTTGACTTAGCAAACGAGGATCGGATGTCGTCGACCTTCTTTTCAAAATGGTTGACGAAGTCATCTGCAGAGAGGGAGGAGGGGGAGGGGGATTCAGGAGGGAGGAGAAGGTGGCAAAGAGCTTCCTAGGGTTAGAGGCAGATGCTTGGAATTTAGAGTGGTAGAAAGTGGCTTTAGCAGCAGCGACAGAAGAGGAAAATGTAGAGAGGAGGGAGTGAAAGGATGCCAGGTCCGCAGGGAGGCGAGTTTTCCTCCATTTCCGCTCGGCTGCCCGGAGCCCTGTTCTGTGAGCTCGCAATGAGTCGTCGAGCCACGGAGCGGGAGGGGAGGACCGAGCCGGCCTGGAGGATAGGGGACATAGAGAGTCAAAGGATGCAGAAAGGGAGGAGAGGAGGGTTGAGGAGGCAGAATCAGGAGATAGGTTGGAGAAGGTTTGAGCAGAGGGAAGAGATGATAGGATGGAAGAGGAGAGAGTAGCGGGGGAGAGAGAGCGAAGGTTGGGACGGCGCGATACCATCCGAGTAGGGGCAGTGTGGGAAGTGTTGGATGAGAGCGAGAGGGAAAAGGATACAAGGTAGTGGTCGGAGACTTGGGGGGAGTTGCAATGAGGTTAGTGGAAGAACAGCATCTAGTAAAGATGAGGTCGAGCGTATTGCCTGCCTTGTGAGTAGGGGGAAGGTGAGAGGGAGAGGTCAAAGAGGAGAGGAGTGGAAAGAAGGAGGCAGAGAGGAATGAGTCAAAGGTAGACGTGGGGAGGTTAAAGTCGCCCAGAACTGTGAGAGGTGAGCCGTCCTCAGGAAAGGAGCTTATCAAGGCATCAAGCTCATTGATGAACTCTCCGAGGGAACCTGGAGGGCGATAAATGATAAGGATGTTAAGCTTGAAAGGGCTGGTAACTGTGACAGCATGGAATTCAAATGAGGCGATAGACAGATGGGTAAGGGGAGAAAGAGAGAATGACCACTTGGGAGAGATGAGGATCCCGGTGCCACCACCCCGCTGACCAGAAGCTCTCGGGGTGTGCGAGAACACGTGGGCGGACGAAGAGAGAGCAGTAGGAGTAGCAGTGTTATCTGTGGTGATCCATGTATCCGTCAGTGCCAAGAAGTCGAGGGACTGGAGGGAGGCATAGGCTGAGATGAACTCTGCCTTGTTGGCCGCAGATCGGCAGTTCCAGAGGCTACCGGAGACCTGGAACTCCACGTGGGTCGTGCGCGCTGGGACCACCAGATTAGGGTGGCCGCGGCCCCGCGGTGTGGAGCGTTTGTATGGTCTGTGCAGAGAGGAGAGAACAGGGATAGACAGACACATAGTTGACAGGCTACAGAAGAGGCTACGCTAATGCAAAGGAGATTGGAATGACAAGTGGACTACACGTCTCGAATGTTCAGAAAGTTGAGCTTACGTAGCAAGAATCTTATTGACTAAAATGATTAAAAATGATACAGTACTGCTGAAGTAGGCTAGCTGGCAGTGGCTGCGTTGTTGACTTTGTAGGCTAGCTGGCAGTGGCTGCGTTGTTGATTCGGGGGCTAGCTGGCTAGCTAGCAGTGTTGATTACGTTACGTTGCGTTAAAAGAACGACAATAGCTGGCTAGGTAACCTAGAAAATCGCTCTAGACTACACAATTATCTTTGATACAGAGACGGCTATGTAGCTAGCTATGTAGCTAGCTACGATCAAACAAATCAAACCGTTGTACTGTAATGAAATGAAATGAAAATGTGATACTACCTGTGGAGCGAGGCGGAATGCGACCGGGTTGTTAAGTTCTATTCGGTAGACGTTGGCTAGCTGTTGGCTAGCTAGCAGTGTCTCCTACGTTAAGGACGACAAATAGCTGGCTAGCTAACCTCGGTAAATTAAGATAATCACTCTAAAACTACACACTCTAAACTACACAATTATCTTGGATACGAAGACAGCAAAGACAACTATGTAGCTAGCTAACACTACACTAATCAAGTCGTTCAGTTGAGGGTAATAGTTACTACAGTGCTGCTATACGGTAGACGGTGGACGTTAGCTAGCTGGCTAGCTGCTGGGCAGATAGCAGTGTAGGCTACGTTAGGACGACGAAATACGATAATTACGCAATTATCTTTGATACAAAGATGGCTATGTAGCTAGCTAAGAAGAAATTGCTAAGATTAGACAAATCAAACCGTTGTACTATAATGAAATGTAATGAAATGTAATGAAAAGTTATACTACCTGCAGACCGAAGTGCGTATGCGACTGCTCGCTCCAACCCGGATATGACAGATGGTTATCTATAGTATGTTGTCATGAAGTGCAAATTTTGAACAAATATGAACTCTTACTGTATTCTTAAACCCATAAAAGAATAGAAATGTTTTACATTTGTTTCCTTAGAACAAAACAGCATCCAACCCTCTAACCACTAGGCAGGTAGTCTAGTGGTTAGAGCGTTGGGCCAGTAACCGAAAGGTTGCTGGATCGAATCCCTGTCATTCTGCCCCTGAACAAGGTAGTTAACCCACTGTTCCCCTGTAGGCCATCATTAAAAATAAAAATGTGTTCTCAACTGACTTGCCTAGTTAAATAAAGGTTAAAAAAAAGAAAAATATGCGATCACAACTTAAGCGCAACTTAATGTATTTCCACCGTCCCTTCCCAATGGGCTCTAAACAGAACTTTCTTTACGCTAGACAGATATTCCAATTCTAGCAATTAATATGCTAAGTGGTACAATCCTTCACAATGTCACTTTTCATTTCCATCTTTCTGCGTTTAAATCAACGCTCCTTTGTAGGTCTCTGTGCAAGCAAAATATTTCTCAGTGACAGCTGTCTTTTTTCGGTGTTGTTTTCACTGTTACCTGACCCAATGTTTTTACCAATTGGTGACCCATACGGGTTGAGCAGGATTCAGGGAGGTCATACAGGATGACCACCTCAGAGAATATCTTTCCCAGTGAGCTGAAATGCATAGGCCCATAGCAAATGCCCTTTGACACATGCAACCCAGCTGGAAAAACACCTTTCCTGCCACTCCTTAATGAGAACAAGCATGGTACAGTGCATTTGGGAAGTATTCACACCCCTTAACTTTTTCTACATTTTGTTAGTTACAGCCCTATTGTAAAATGTATTCAATTAGATTTTTTCCCCTCATCAATCATAATCACAAAGCAAAAACAGGCTTTTAGAAATATTTGTAAATGTACACTACTGGTCAAAAGTTTTAGAGGGTTGTTATTTATTTTTGCTATTTTCTACATTGTAGAATAATAGTGAAGAGATCAAAACTATGAAATAAAACATATGGAATCATGTGGTAACCAAAAAAGTGTATTTTATATTTGAGATTCTTCAAAAAGCCACCCTTTGCCTTGATGACAGCTTTGCACACTCTTGGCATTCTCTCAACCAGCTTCACCTGGAAAACTTTTCCAACAGTCTTGAAGGAGTTCCCACATATGCTGGGTACTTGTTAGCTGCTTTTCCTTCACTCTGTGGTCCAACCTATCCCAAACCATCTCAATTTGGTCGGGTCATCTTGTGCTAGCATTCCATTAATCTCCTTCTTGGTAAAATAGACCTTACACAGCCTGGAGGTGTGTTTTGGGGTCATTGTCCTGTTGAAAAACAAATGATAGTCCCACTAAGCCCAAACCAGATGGGATGGCATATCCTTGCAGAATGCTGTGGTAGCCATGCTGGTTAAGTGTGCCTTCAATTCTAAATAAATCACCAGCAAAGAACCATCACACCTCCTCCTTCATGCTTTACAGTGGGAAATCCACATGTGGAGATGATACGTTCACCCACGCCGCGTCTCAGAAAGACACAGCGGTTGGAACCAAAAATCTCCATTTTGGACTCCAGACCAAAGGACAAATGTCCACCGGTCTAATGTCAATTGCTCGTGTTTGTTGGCCCAAGCAAGTCTTTTCTTAGTATTGGTGTCCTTTAGTAGTGGTTTCTTTGCAGAAATTCGACCATGAAGGACTGATTCACACAGTCTCCACTGAACAGTGGTTGAGATGTGTTTATTACCTGACCTCTGTGAAGTATTTCTTTGGGCTGCAATTTCTGAGGCTGGTAACTAATGAACTTATCCTCTGCAGCAGAGGTAACTCTGGGTCTTCCTTTCCTGTGGCGGTCCTCATGGGAGCCAGTTTCATCTGGCTCAAATGCATTAAATTCTTTGTCTTGGTGGTTCCAAACTTCTTCCATTTAAGAATTATGGAGGCCAATGTGTTCTTGTGGACCTTCAATGCTGATGAAATGTTTTGGTACCCTTCCCCAGATCTGTGCCTCGACATTATCCTGCTCTACGGACAATTCCTTCGACCTCATGGCTTGGTTTTTGCTCTGACATGCACTGTCAACTGTGGGACCTTATATAGACAGGTGTGTGCCTTTCCAAATCATGTCCAATCAATTGAATTTACCACAGGTGGACTCCAATCAAGTTGTAGAAACATCTCAAGGATGATCAATGGAAACAGGATGCACCTGAGCTCAATTTTGTGTCTCATAGCAAAGGGTCCTAATACTTGTTTTTTTATTATTATTATTATTATGATTTTTTTCACACTTTTTTTCTCCACAATTTTTCATGGTATCCAATTGGTTACAGTCTTGTCTATTCGCTGCAACTCCCGTATGGACTCGGGAGAGGCGAAGATCAAGAGCCATGTGTCCTCTGAAACACAGCCCAACCGCACTGCTTCTTTGACACAATGCCCACTTAACCCGGAAGCCAGCCGCACCAATGTGTCAGAGGAAACACCGTACACCTGTGCGACCGTGTCAGCGTGCACTGAGTCGCTAGTGCGCGATGGGACAAGGACATACCCTCGCCATAACCTGGACGACAATGTGCCAATTGTGTGCTGCCCCATGGTTCTCCCGGTCGCGGCCATTTGCGACGGAGCCTGGACTCGAACCCAGAATCTCTAGTGGCACAGCTAGCACTGCGATGCACTGTCTTAGACCACTGCACCACTCGGGAGGCCCCAGTTTTTTATTTTTAATAAATTTGCTAAAAATTCTAAAAACCTGTTTGCACTTTGTTATCGTGGGGTATTGTGTGTAGATTGATGAAAACAATGTTTTAATCCATTTTAGAATAGAGCTGTAACGTAACAACATTTTGAAAAAGTGAAGTCTGAATACCCTCCGAATGCACTGTATATTATTTGAGCTCACAGAGTAGTGTTTCTGTGGAGACGTTGTGTTGGCGGCTGACAGTACGAATACATGTTCTTAATGTGCCCCAAACTGAAAATGTAAAAGCCTTAGATATTAGCCTATGGATTTGAAGAATTATAAAGTACTATACGAAAACGTTGTCTTGTCTCCTTCAAGAACCATTGCTATGAATTACTATTTGTGATGTTTGCAGGTGCAAATATCCTCTCTAGTCAACACATGATGTCACTGATTATTTGATGAATTGGATTTCCTCCCGTACAGAGACGATGTTGAGCTTTGTGGATGACATCCTGTCTGGGGCCAAGTCTCCGTGTGTGATGCTTGGGGATATCCCTGACCTCTTGACCTCCTCCGTGAGCATGATCATCCGCTGCCTGGAGCCAGACACAACGTACATGTAAGTTGCTGTAGCATTATCAATGGATGCTTATCTCTTGTGGGGTTTCTTTCCAAAATGCTATATATCAATTTTCAGAAATGTTGGTAAATGAGCTTTTATTGTTTTACAGTTGAAACAACAACAAAGTAGGCACCCCGCCTCTGTTTTGATAAAAAGCTGAGGGATGGGCCTGTAGAAATGTAGCCACTCTCAGATTAATAGACAGAGATATGAATGAAAGAACTGCCCATCCATGATATTACATGTATTGTTTTAACCATGTTTTGAGGCCATACAGTATTTCTTTACATTTACAAAATGTACAAACATTGGAGAAAAATAACCTTATATTGTGGGATCTCGTGGGGTATATGAAGAGATAAACAAGGTGCTTGACTCCACCTTACAGTATATAAACTTCAATTGGGTGCTGGATCCTCCATATATAATCCAAAGAACAGAAATAGGACATTTTGTTCACATTTGTATAAAAAAAAAAACAGAAATATCACATTTATATAAGTATTCAGACCCTTTGCTATGAGACTCAAAATTGGGCTCAGATGCATCCTGTTTCCATTGATCATCCTTGAGGTGTTTCTACAATTTGATTGGAGTCCACCTGTGATAATTTCAATTGATTGGACATGATTTGGTAAAGCACACACCTGTCTATATAAGGTCCCACAGTTGACAGTACATGTCAAAGAGAAAACCAAGCCATGAGGTCGAAGGAATTGTCTGTGGAGCTGGGGAAGGGTACCAAAACATTTCATCAAAATTGAAGGTCTACAAGAACACAGTGGCCTCCATCATTCTTAAAAGAAGTTTGGAACCACCAAGACTCTTCCTAGAGTTGGCCACCCGTCCAAACTGAGCAATCGGGGGAGAAGGGCCTTGGTCAGTGAGGTGACCAAGACCTCGATGGTTACTCTGACAGAGCTCTAGAGTTCCTCAGTGTAGATGGGAGAACCTTCCAGAAGGACAACCATCTCTGCAGCACTCCACCAATCAGATATTTATGGTAGAGTGGCCAGACAGATGCCACTCCTCAATAAAAGGCACATGACAGCCCACTTGGAGCTCGCCAAAAGGCACCTACAGGACTCTCAGACCATGAGAAACAAGATTCTCTGGTCTGATGAAACCAAGATTCAACTCTTTGGACTGAATGCCAAGCGTCACTTCTGCACGAAACCTGGCACCATCCCTACTGCGAAAAAAAAATGATTTAATCAATTTTAGAATAAGGCTGCAACCTAACAAAATGTGGGAAAAAGTCAAGGGGTCTGAATACTTTCCAAAGGCACCGTATATCATTAATTTATTTGTCCAAAACTGGATGTAGCCACTACAGATTGCCCCTTTAGATAACATATGAAAGAGATTGGTGTTTTTTTTCACTATCTAATCATGTCAGGGGTTTTTCAATGACATTCATGTATTTGTTGGAAATCTATCACTTGATGGTTTAATTCAAGAGAAATAATCATGTTTTTTTGCAAAAAAAAAAAAATCCAGAGTGATTTACAGTTAGTGCATTCATCTTAAGATAGCTAGGTAAGACCACCATATATCACAGTCAATACAGTATATGAACATGTCATTCCAGCTAAACAATGGATATATAGATATGTTGCCAACAAAAAAAAAAACATTTTAATACCCACCTAAATATATGAATAAAAAATCTGAGAAAATAAATATTTTACACACACATGAAGGTACCCATAAACTAACACAAATGCAAAATAAATGGTGGATATAGCATTTTGGAAATAAAATCTTCAAATGAAAAATACTATATCGTCATTATCACCACTCAGATAAATAGGTAAAATATACTTAACCGACTTGTAAACACATTGCTTGCCTCCTTCGAACTTGTTTTAGCAAGCAGTGACTTGAATGTAAGATTTCCAAGAAAAAGACAACAAGGGAAAAGGGGAAATTATTAATTTGAGAAAGTGCACAATATGAAGATTGGTTAATGGATAATATCAAACTAGCTAGCTATTCTTCTTAGGGTAAATGCAGATCCTGGGAAAGCATAGATCCTAGAACTTTTACACCATATTATAACACTGTTGTGTATTGCACTGAGGGAAGCCTTGCCCTGGATGTTCCGTGGATGTGTACATACGTATCGATGTTATCCCATGGAAACACAGTCTACATGAAGGGAACAACATCCAGTTTGTGCAAGGTAGAGCCTGGAATCACTCCCCAGTCATGTGTATGTACTTCTTTAAGGTTCAAATTGGGGTGTTTTAAATATGGTTCAGACAGCTGGGGAAGTAGCTCATGCTTTGGAACAGCTTGAAAGGGCGTAAACGGAGCACTTAATGCTAATAGCAGAAACAAGAATCACAAGATCAACAGATTAGGTGTGCAGACAAACATGACAGAGAAAGGCCTTGTTCTTGACAAAATGTGCACTATTTGAGATGTTATTTCAATATACATATTTTTCTTTTTTTTTTAATCACAAAATGTTTCTTTTTTTTATATCACAAAATTCAACATTTACCCTGGATTTATATTATAATGACCTCTAATGTTTATAAATGGCTAAATAATACACCACGATAACAAACTATTTGGGAGGTATTGTGTATTTTTTTCCCCAAAAATAGGAAAAAAATGACATTGTTGAATTCGATATTAGGAAAAATCTAGTCACTTTCTGGGAAACGTGAGGAGTTAAGTGAGGTCATTGCCAGGTGTATTGAAAGCAGCTTATGGTTATTCTGTTTCTGTGCTACTGGACATTACAGTCTGCATTGCTCCGGTGGTTGTAGTAATGCAAGATGATATTGTGGTGATGTAAACTCACCACTGAGGAAGTCCCATGTGAGGTCAATGTTGTGCTGCCTGGTGGCCAGTATGTAATGACCGCATGGAACGCTTGACTGTGTGTTTAGGGTCAGCCGGTGTAATGAATTGGGCCATGCTCTGAGAGATATAAGTTCCTCCGGCACCCCTCCACCTCCCCCTCCCTCCTTTGGCACTCACACTCAGCTCCCTAACTCCACACATGCAGCCACTTACCTCACACACGCTCTGTAAATGGGGTAGACACACTGAAAAGATTACACAAAGGAGGGAGTGGGAGAAACCCTCAGCTTGAGCACATTGTCTCTTCAAATGGTTCTGATGTATAGGAATAGGAATATCCCAAACAAAAACATATGTGCTTTATCTTGACATAATTTTGCTTCTGGTCAGTCTCCTTGTTGGCAGGCTGTTCAGCACAGTTGTTACAACAGGAAAATTAAGTTATTTTCACAATATTTCCTTTTATCACTAAATCTCTCTATACCTGTGCTGTACAGTTAGCGAAATGCTTGATTACTTCTTTAGAAGTGTATTCGCAAAATCTTTCAGTTCAGCTTTGAGAATGTAAAAATACTGTCTCTGTAGGTTCCAAAAAGGAAACCTAATTTTACACATTATTTCATTTCTCTTATTGTCTTGACACTGGACAGTGATCTCAGTGCCTTGTTGGTCAGGCTGTATTGTATTGTATTCGGAACCATGGATACATACAGTACATTTATTTGGGGTAGACAAAATACACTGTTTCACAGGTTCCACTGCAGGTGGTAGTTGTTAATGTTTCCTTCCACTAGATGGCGATATGCTTCAAGTAAATGTTAACATCCACGCACTTGTTTTGTAAATTTAGCCTATTGGCAGATTTTATTAGCAGTTTTATCACATTACAACAGTCAATCAGAAAATGTAATGATTTTGTCACTATAACATTGAATGCATCTAATCTCCACCACTTTATTCAGGGTCATTTTTATTTTTATTTTCAAAACCTGAAGAACTAGATAACAGTTACACACATTATTGCTGTAGCATGCACTCCCATTGCAATGAACTAACACTAGTCATATATGTTGGTTTTCAGGTTTAGGCTCTGGGCAGTGGACAACACAGGCCGTCGCTCCAGTCCTAGTGAGGTCACCATCAAGACCCCCTGTCCTGCTGTGGATGACGTCAAAGCACAAGGTGGGATTTCTCATGCATGGATGGACAGTTTCTGTACCTGTATCTTGGTTTTTAGACAAATTTTCTAACAGTAGTTACCAATCTGAAAATTTGTAGAGACACACATGTAAAAAAATTAACTACACCCGCTAAAACATCTGCTAAATATGTTTATGTTGACCAATAACATTTTATTTTATGTCTTGGCTCCATATACAGTACTGAGATCAGATCTGTGTTGTTGCAGAGATTTCAGACAAGATCTACAACTTGTTCAATGGTTACACAAGTGGCAAGGAGCAGCAGACGGCCTACAATGCGCTGATGGAACTGGGCTCTCCCACCCTGCACCGTGTGCTCTACCACTACAACCAGCGTTACGAGAGCTTCGGAGAGTTCACCTGGAGATGCGAGGATGAACTGGGGCCCAGGTATGAACTGGGGACCACCTGGAGATGTGAGGATGAACTGGGGCCCAGATCTGATCTGATCTCTCTCTCTCGCTCTCTCACTCTCTCTCTCTCTCAGCACAACTACTGCCTGCCAGACTGTGTAGTAGCATCACAAATCGTCTCTACATGGGTGGTTGTTGAGACTTGATTTTTTAAAGTCATTTTGGATGTGTTTTTAACACAGACTGGTCTATAATTGATTCCAAATACAGGCTTTGATTGTAGACATAGTTTGCATGAATTGGGTAAAGTGGAAATTAATTCAAAATGATTGGAGACAATTGTACCTCTGACATTCATCTGTCAATTTACAGCAAGCAGGAAGGCCTCCGCTATCCCCTTACTGGTTACTCAGTGCAGATAAGTATTATAATGTGAAATTGTAGCTGAATGCTTTATAAACAGAGCCATGTGTCCGAATTAAAATGTGTAGGTAAGGTTGCTGGTAGATGCACGGTGAAGCAGGTGAAACTGATTAAGACTGCAAACTCCGAATCAGGGCCTTAGTTTCAAATTAAAGGTTGTTTTTAATCGAGCCCATATTGGAAGCGTTGATGTAATTGGTTTGCTTCTGAAGTGTTCCATTAAAATACACTTACATTAACAGCCCCCAATTTTCAGAGGGATGATTCATGTCAAGAAAGCACCAAAGTAAGTGCATTTGAGGTGAGGGTCGGGGGACTATAAACATGGGTTTAGATTAACCTAGTAATCAGTTGGACATTATCTCACTAAACACCATTATAGGAGGGTGGCTGCACTGGCTGGGTCATTCCACGAGAAGAGTAACTTTTGCACCAATATTGAATTTTAAAAGCCTGTTATATGAAATGCAGTGCTCTTTAATATAGAACACGTGGAGAATTCAATACATATGATTTTTTTTATATGAAGAAAGGCTCGCTAAAGTGCCAAACTTTTATTCAATCATTTTGAAATGTCTCTCTGTCAAACATGTGTCACTTCTAGGAAGATTTCAACCATTGGATGCTCTTCAGAGGAGGAAGGGAAGACCATCCTCCTCAGTGAATTTCTGAAAAATTAAAATAGTGAAACATTAAAAAAGTGATCATTTTTAGATAAAACTGAACTAAATATATTCACGTCACCAAAGAATTGATTAAAACACACTGTTTTGCAATTAAGTTCTACAGTAGCCTCAACAGAACTCTGTAGGGTACCACCATGGTGTAGCTGGAGGACAGCTAGCTTCCGTACTCCCCTGGGTACATTGACTTCAATACAAAACCTAGGAAGCTCATGGTTCTCACTCCCTTCCATAGACTTACACAGTAATTATGATAACTTCCGGAGGAAGTCCTCCAACCTATCAGAGTTATTGCAGTATAAACTGACATGTTGTCCACCACATCAAAGGATCAGAAAAGGATTCTAGTACTGAAAGCATAAGCTACAGCTAGCTAGCACGTCAGTGCATAAAATGTGGTGAGTAGTTGACTCAAAAAGAGAGAAAGACAATAGTTGAACAGTTTTGAACAAATGAATTTTATCCAAAATTAAGGAGAAGCAAGAGAGAGAGAGCTATATTTCATAGCATATATTTTTTCACTTTCACTTACTTAGCTAGCGTGAAATACAGCTAGCTAGTTTGGCCTAATCAAAAACCTGGCTCAAACAGAGAGGGATGCTATGTTAGCTAGCTGGCTATGGCTATCCAACACTGGAACTCTTCCAAGTCAAGGTAAGTTTTTAGTTTTATTAATTTGTTGCCACCGGGGCCCGCCGGTGTAACTGCTAAACGGCATGCTGCTGACTGTACACTATACTGCATGATTGTAGAGGGTTTACTAACGCGTTAGTTCTAGTAGCTATGTTGACTATGACATGAAAACGATGTAGGCTTTGTGTAGCAGTTAGCGGTCATGATATGTAGGTTTAGCCTGAAGTCTACAAGCGAAGAGAAAAGGTGAGAGAAGGAGAGCGTGTAGATAGATATCTAACTTTTAAGTTGCTCCATACTTTAAGACTATTGTTAGCTTGTTAGCATGTTGGGCAGGATTTTCCATGTTGTTATGGTGTGTTGTGATTGTGTAAGCCTGTTGTCTCAGGAAATGTCATTGTGCTTTAGGCGTTACTGAAGAGATGTATTTGTAATGTATTCTTTAGAATTAGAGTAAGAATAACATGATTAGACACAGTTTGCAATGGACCTTATGTGTTGGGTGCGTTGGGCTCCTGGAGAAGACCAGGAGGTTCCTATAATTGGAGACCCCCCATCACTTGTTTACTTGTTCCATTCCCCCTGCCTCTCTAGCAGTTCTGAAAGGATCAATGTACCATTTGAATCAAAACAATGAGATTTTGGTTTCCACACACACCAATACAAAGCAGACAACATTGCCTGTAACAGGGCTTGTCTCCAGAAATGACTTTTCTTGTTATGAAATCCTCCAATTCACTTGGGTTACCCTGTCACAAACACTGTGGACCATTAAAATGTTCATTAGCTAGTCAAAATACAGATAATAGTCACCCACTCAGCCCTTGACTAAATGTAAACTTGTTTCAGCAGAGTAAACAATATGTTAAAATAAACTGGTGAAGTAATGGATCTATCTTTATAAAGCATTGGAAATATTCCGCTCCCTACTTTTGTACATATCATATCTCACTGACGAGTTAGGTTGGCCCCTGTCAGAGAACGTTCTGGTTTCTTTTTCCTGCAAAATTGTGTGATGTTCAAGCCAAACATAAACTGACAAAGTCTGTCTCCTGAGCCCGACACTTCTCTCCATGTCCCAATCTTGTCATCGCTATGTTACTACCTATCACTAAAGGCATGAGGCTGGATGTTGACTTAGAAATGTTAGATGTTGGCTTGGTAGGAGAAAATCCTATCATGATCATTGCACTCCCCCTCTGTCTCCTTGCCTTTACAGCCCGAGAACTGACAGTTATTTTTATGACACATCCTAATCAGGCAATTGCCTGCGATGCTAAGTATTGTTATGGTTGGATTTCGCTTGATGACATGATAAGTGGAGCTCATGTTGTTGTGATTTTTCATTTTTTTTTGTTAAAAAGGGCCTTATTTCATCAAGGCTGTTTAGGAGTTACGGAGATTTTCCTCAGACATTACCACAATTACTCTTCCATTAGCTCATGTTGTGGACTGTCTCACCAACACATATACCCCATAACTGTTTGTTGGGTATAGACAGCAATGTATATACTAGTACTGTACCATACAAGTCCAACAGTTTACGTTCACGCAACACATGAAAATGCATGCATTCATAAAATGTATTTGAATGGACAACAAAGTTATCGTATCGCATCATATAGTATATCTGTGTAACACAGAGACAGAGTCATCATCGTGGTGGTTTCCTAGCATCATGGATGCTCTTTTGGTCAAGTCCCTGGTCTCTGTGGCTGTCTGAGTCAAGAAGATTTGAAAGAGGGGCCCTGACAGAGTGAGATATCTCCAAAGTGTACTGTACCTCGGAAATGTGAGGCCATTTTCCACTTCTATACATGCTGGGATTTATGGTGACAACCGTTGCTATTTGAAGCCCAAATAGTTATTTCTTGACAAATTAAAGCATAACAAACCTGAAGGTTTTTGTTTTAAGTAAATAAATATCTAAATTCCTTAAACCACTGAAATGTGGCAAGGTATTAGAAAAAAATGTATTGTAGCGACGCGCTTGGACAGTTGTGTGGTTTCACAGGGTCCAGCATGCCAGTCCCCCTACTGTCTGCCAATCAAGGGAATGTGTCAGTGCCAGACATCCTTGTGGTTGGTAGAACAGCGGGGGGCTGGGCACTACATGTCTGTTATATTGCCATGCTTGCATTGTTATCCCTCTCTTCATGTCCCGACAGTGAGTTGAATAGCTGTTATTGTTGTATCAGATTTATTCAGCGTAGGCTACGGCCAGACAGTTGCCTGTGTGAGTTCTGGGTTAATCAACCGTTCATTTCGAGAACTAGAGAACTGTTGTGGACATTCTCTCATTCATGATCTATTGAGGTCATTACAATATATTTAGAAGGATGATATAAATGACAGCATCCCTACTACAGACACACTGATTAGTTAGTAAAGACTCAATATGTCTGTGAATTTTTACATCGTTCAAAGTACTGTTCTCTGCAGATGATAAATTGTGGGAATTTAAGCTGTTGTTCTGCCCTATTTATGCAAATGGGATGTTGCTTAGTATCTCTATGTAAACATAACATAGGCTTCAGACCAGAGGGGGCTGGTGGGAAGAGCTATAGGAGGATGGGCAAAATGGCTGGAATGGAATCAATGTTATTTCCATGTGTTTGATGTGTTTGGTACCATTCCGTCGATTCTATTCCAGCCATTACAATGAGCCTGTCCTCCTATAGCTCCTCTCGCCACCCTCCTCTGCTACAGACACAGTAGTATCCAATATTCAAGGGAGAACTGATGAACCTGCCCCTACTTTGAAATACAAAATCTTAATATGAGGATGTATAATATTACAGTCATCGCTTAGGTTTCACCTGTTGAATGCAAATACATGGAAATATGACAGTCCATTACAGTATGTCAATGAAACAGTGATATTATCCTTTTTTGGAAAGTCTCACCCTGCGACACTTAAAGCACACTAACAAGCTGTCCTCATTCTACCCTGCGCCTGGTCTAACAACAAAACAATGAGTCAATCAGATGAGTCACAAAGAATAGCAAGTTAAGAGGTACAGTATGTCCGAAAACATTGGATTCTGTGGATATTCTTAGGAATGCTTTGAATGTAGGATTTGGGAGAGATGACAGTATTAAGAGAGAATAATGTGCTTTTCATTAATAACAGAGTATGAGTCTACCCAAAAACGTTTTGTGTGTCGACAAAAACGTCTCACTATTTACATTGCAGTTTGGTGGTCCTGGTTTGGCCAGTGTGTGAGGTGAAGCCATGTCTGAGGAGTGAGACACTCTTTCCATCCTGTACAGTTACTGTTTCTGTCAACCACTTATCATGGAGACAGCTTCATCACTTTCAGTGGCTGTGTTTATACAGGCAGCCCAAATCGGATATTTTTTCCACTAATTGGTCTTTTGACCAATCACATCAGATTATTTCAAATCAGATATTTTTCAGAGCTGATCTGATTGGTCAACAGACCAATTAGTGAAAAAAATATCAGAGTTGGACCACCTGTGTAAATGCAGCCAATGTCGTAACTGTTATCTGAACATGGGTAGACCTTGTACATGTTATGAAATAGATGAATAACAGTAAAATAATGACCTGAGAAGTGAATCAATTATTTATTCCACCTCATGCCCGGTCTTTTCCTGCAGGGAAGATGTGGGTTTAGTGTCTGTCGGATTGTGATGTAGTGTCAAAATGATGGTGAAGAAGCAACGTGTGATTTATGAGTGATCCGCTCTAACCAACTTTTGATTTGCATCATTTAAGGTGAGAACACCAAATACTTAGATTTGACCTCAATCCAGACAGAATTACATCATTTGTGTATTAGGTATTTCCATCAATTTTACTTTTTCTTCTTCTTTTGAGATAATTCTACAAGAAATCGAGATCCACAATAGGCGAAACAGCGCCACTGGCCGCCCCATGCGCATTTGTTATTGTTTTTGTTTTGAGTATGTAAGCATCCAGCATCGTGGTAAAAAAAGTTAGTAGATACACTGCTGTTCTATCGTTCGTGTGATGGTGTGATGATATCAGAGGGAGAAAAAAACAGTGTTCCTTGTTTGAAGTAACGTCTTTGTTGTTGTAATATCGCAAACTGATGTGGCAGTTTCACCCCCCCCCCCCTATGGATTCTAGCTTTAAGACATTTTCTTTTATGTTAGGGCCCTGTCTATGTACAGTTTGTCCTTGGAAATAATTTGATTTGAGGTCAATTGTGTATATTACTAATGTGTTAACAATACGTCATAATTACCAATAATTATCCATGTTAAGACACCTGTGCATTTTATGCCTATACTGTGTAGCACTGTGGCAGGTAATATTATAGGAAGCTGATTTCAAGGTAGTGTGTGTTTGCTGAGGAGTGTTGTGTTCCTTTGTAGGAAAGCTGGTCTGATTCTCTCCCAGCTGGACGACCTGAGTGGCTGGTGCAGGGGTCTTCTCCAGGAGTCCAAGATCGGCTTGCGCAGGATGTCCCTCAAGTACCTGTCCTGCCGTTACACAGACACCAAGGCCTTTGGTCTCAACTGGGTGGAACTGGGCCAGGATGTGCGAAAGGCCTGTGACGAACAGAACCTGCTAGTCATGTACAATGATTATGGGGAGCCCAAAGAGCGTTGAACGTCATACAGCAAATAATGGGTCTTGAGGATTTGTAAGTGTGTAATTGTGCTTTTGGGATTATCATCATGTCTGCTTTTTAATTATTGTGTGTTCTAACCCTTATTTATTGTTATAGGAACCTGATTTCAAGGTAGGGTGGGTTTGAGAGGTAAGGAGGGTTTATTTAAAATATTATTAGAGCAAGATATAACAATAATGCACATGTACAGTAACAAAGTGTATATGTACCTTTCTCAATGCTTATTTGCATTTAGACAGCACTTTTCATGACTTTTTGGACGTTTTGGAAGTTTGGAAGTTGCACCAACAATCCTGAACCCCAAAAATGTATATATTAGGATTATAAAGATTGAGTTATTTACTGTAACATGTTGAATGTAGTATTGAAGTATAAATTCATATTTAAGCTGTTGTCTTTTGTATTTAGACAGTCCGCATATACAGTAGTGGTCATTTCAGAAGGTTGGGAGGTCATGTACAGTGTGGCTCTAAATGTTAAAAGTTAAAGTTGCCAAACCCAAATGCCAGTATTTGCTACATCAATGAATTCCTAATCATTCTGAAATCAACAAATGGCCATCTTTGAATCAGCATTTCTATTACAAAATGAAAGATAACAGCAAATCAATGTTTTATATTGTTTATCCGTAGTATGTTTAGAAATGTAAATTTGTATGTGTCTTAGGAATATACATGATGTGATCCTGTAAAAACACTAATACCTTTGATACCTGTGTTTTACTACAATACGCAATTAATATAAACCAAATGCCGACTGTTTTTTTTTTTTTTTTTAACAATTACGCTCCTCACACACGTTGATAATGCAATAGTTATCCCCATAACATGGAGTTGAAAACAAATGCTTGCAGATAGTTTCATAGGTTCACCAATGCATCAAATGACAGCACTAGCTTCTGTAAATATTGTACTACAAATGATTTCTATTATAATATTAATAACAATGGGCCTCAGCTGTAAGGATGTCTTTTATTATGAGAAAACCATTGGTTGACATTGATAAGGATGCTTTTTTTTTCAATTTGCACATGAGAGGTGTGAGTATTCCTTATGTATACATGTTTTGTGTATGTTTGCATTATTTTTGTTCTGAGACTGTTTCCCAAAATAATGGAGAGGTTTGTTTTATCAATACAATGAAGTGGATTACAAAAATGGACAGATTATAAGGCTTAACAAATGTTATTATCCATCAGAAGTGCATCAGAATTGTTACCATACACATCATAAAGCTAATGGAACTAAAGCTGATGAAAACTAACAAAAATCAGCATGTTATACTATTATGTCTTTGTGGCTAATCTAATGTTCTCTTTTTCCCTTTGATCTTTGCTATTTCAAAGAATAATAAATAATATATTATGAAATGTTGGAACGTTGGATGTTCCAAAAAAAAGTTTCCTGATCAGTCACCATGTCTGAGTCTAGTTCATTTTCAGTCGGTTAACTCAAGTCAATGTCACACTGATTGGAATGTTTCTTAGGGATTGTAGAGCCTCAAACACAATGGTTTAAACCAAATAATACCAAAAGACATGTTAAGTCTCGGCTCAGCTTCACACTTATACACTGAGTGCACAAAACACAAAACAGCACCTTCTTAATATTGCATTTCACCCCTTTTTGCCCTCAGAACAGCCTCAATTTGCCAGGGCATGAACTCTACAGATGTGGGGGGTAATAGTGATTTACGGGGCAATAGTCATTTAGACAGGTTACCTTGGCGTTCTTGGGCACAGGGACTATGGTGGTCTGCTTGAAACATGTAGGTATTATAGACTGAGTCAGAGAGAGGTTGAAAATGTCAGTGAAGACACCCGCCAGCTGGGCAGCGCATGCTCTGAGTACGCATCCTAGTAATCTGTCTGGCCCCGCAGCCTTGTGAATGTTAACCTGTTTAATGCTCACTTCGAGGCAAGCAACACTGAACCATGCATGAGAGAACCAGCTGTTCCAGACGACTGTGTGATCTCGCCCTCAGTAGCCTATGTGAGTAAGACCTTTAGGTTAATATTCGCAAGGCCACGTGGCCAGACGGAATACCAGGACGTGTATTTATAACATGCACTGACTTTCTTATGTGGCGCTGACGGGTATGGTAGCTCTGCTTCTATCTCCTAAGCAACTTTACAGTATTTAGATTTTTGGCTGGAGTGTTTACAGACATATTCAATCTCCCTATCCTCCCTTTTTATACCGCTATCATCCAGAAGGTGAGGTCAGTGCAGGTGCATCAAAGCTGGGACCGAGAGACTGAAAAAAATACAGAATACACACAAAAGACAAAGTGTCACAAGTTAAAGATACAATTGAAGATTAGAAACAACTCCAGTTATCACAAACAGTGTTGTCGATCAGAGTCTTAAAAACAGGCAAAGACACTGAATCCCCTAACTTTAAAATCTTCTGAAGCATGTTCCAGGATGAAGGGGCATTATGGGAAAAATATGTTTTTCCCATCTCAGTTCTAGCCTTAGTAACAGACATGGACAGCAGCGACTGTGAACAAAGACTATATTGAGTGACTGAGCAGAGATATGAAGGGAGTTGTCCCATCAATGCTTTGTACACAAATGTGTACCAGTGCTTTAGCTTCCTGGTGGAGAGAGAGGTCCATTGCACCATAGCATACAAATCACAGAGATGGGTAAGTGATCAAGCATTTGTAATAAATCTTAAAGCACAATGTGTCCAGAGTTTTCAAGGTACTTGCTGAGGCCTGCAAATAGACACTATCACCATAATCCAGCACAGATTTTTTTAAAGTGCTTTGAACAATATATTTTCTGACTAACATTGAAAAGCATGATTTGTTCCTGAAATAAAAACCCCATTTCAACTTCAGTTTCTTGGTCAAGGTATGTTTAAAATTAAACTTTTCATCTAACCAAATCCCAAAATACTTATAGGAGGGGACCCAATCAATTTTCTGGCCTGTTATAGTTCAAATCTGCAAGTGACTCCATCTGTTAATTTGCAGGGAAGAGAAAACCATAAACTTTGTTTTACTTTCATTAGGCACAAGTTTCAATTGGAAAATTTGCCTTCGAATAACATCAAAGGCCAACTGTAAGTCCTGAAAAGCCTTCCGAATATTAGATGCTGTAGAATAAATAATTCTGTCATCAGCATGTAGATGGAGATTTGCAGAGTCAACAGTCTTGCCTTTATCATTTACTGTATATACAGTGTAAAAAGGATCGGATGTAAAATTTAGCCCTGGGGAACTCCTTTTGTAAGCCTTCGAAACTCAGATGTCATATCCTCCTGAGCTACACACTGTGTTCTGTCAGAAAGGTAGTTTTGGAACCAATCCAATGCATCAACACTTAAACCCACCTTTTTTAGTCCATACAACAGCAGGGCATTGTCAACAGTGTCGAGGGCCTTCGATAAGTCAATGAAAGTTAAACACAGGGATTTGTCATGTCCTGAGCATCTAGAATATCACCTACAACCTTACAGCAGTAATTGTACTATGCTTGGCTCTAAAACCCGACTGGAATTGAGATAAAACTGAGTTATTATAAAGAAAGTCTTTGAACTGTTGGTTCACCAGCTTTTCCAAAACTTTTGTCATCACTAGCCGGCTTCCACCCGGTTACGCAACTCTGCAACTTAGAGGCTGCTGCCCTATATACATAGACTTGTAATCACTGGCCAATTTAATAATGGAACACTAGTCACTCTAATCATGTTTACGTACTGCTTTACTCATCTCATATGTATATACTGTTTTTTATTATAGTGAATTTTTGTCAATGCCACACCGACATTGCTCGATCTAATATTTATATATTTCCTTTTACTTTTAGATTTGTGTGTATTGTTGTGAATTGTTAGATACTACTGCAATGTTGGAGCTAGGAACACAAGCATTTTGCAACGCCCGCAATAACATCTGCTAAATATGTGTATGTGACCAATAAAATTATATTTGATTTGATATGACTAGCTGGTAAGTGTCTTCACTGACATTTTCAACGTATCTCTGACCTGGTCCGTAATACCAACTTGTTTCAAGCAGACCATCATAGTCCCCATGCCCAAGAACGCCAAGGTAACCTGCGTAAATGACTATCTTCCTGTAGCACTGACATCTATACCCATGAAATGCTTTGAAATGATGGTCATGGCTCATATAAACACCCACTCCAAATCTCTATTGCACTCCATACTACCCCCACCCACATGGACAAAAGGAATACCTATGTAAGAAGGCTGTTCATACAACATAGTCCCTCCCCTCCATGCTCATCACCAAGCTTAGGACCCTGGACTTGAACACCTCCCTCTGCAACTGTATCCTTCACTTCCTGACGAGCTGCCCTCAGGTGGTGAGGGTAGACAACAACACATCCACCACGCTGATCATCAATACAGGGGCGCCTCTGGGGTGTGTGCTTAGTTCCCTCCTGTACTCCCTGTTCACCCATGACACCAACAGGTATGACCAACGATGATGAGGCAGCCATTAGGGATGAGTTTAGAGACCTGCTTGGAACACAGGAAACGGACAGGAAGTGTGCCACCATCCACAGTGATGGGGCTGAAGTGGAGAGGATTGAGAGCTTCAAGTTCCTTGGTGTACACATCTCTAAGGAATTAACATCATCCACACACACTCACACAGTTGTGGAGAGGGCACGACAGCACTTATTCCCCCTCAGGAGGCTGAAAAGATTTGTCATGGGCCCTCAGATCCTCAAAAGGTTTTACACCTGCTCCACTGAGAGCATCTTGACTGGCTGCATCACCACTTTGTACAGCAACTGCAAGGCACCCGACCGCATGGCGCTACAGATTGTGGTGAGTATAGCCCAATAATTCACTGGGGTCGAGTTACCTGCCTGCCATCCAGGACCTCTATACCCGGCATTGTCAAAGGAAGGCCCCATAAATTGCCAAAGACTCCAGCCACAGACTGTTCTTTCTGCTGCTGCATGGTAAGCAGTACCAATGCACCAAGTCTGGAACCAGGAGGACCCTGAACAGCTTCAACCCCAAAGCCATAAGACTGCTAAACAAGCCTGGAAAATAGCTATTCAAATAGCTACCCGGACTACCTCTTTTGCACTCTCTTGTATTGACTCTATGCATACACACACTGGACCCACAAACTCACACATACTTACACTGACGTCCCAACACACACACACACACACACACACTACACATGCTTACATACACAACATATGCGCACACATGCATACTGACGCAAACACACACTTTCAAACTCAGCACACACGCTCCTGCTGTCTATTATCTATCCTGTTGCTTGGTTACTTTACCCCAACCTAGACAGTTGAAGTCGGAGGTTTACATACACCCTAGACAAATACATTTAAACTCAGTTTTTCACAGTTCCTGACATGTAATCCTAGTAAAAATTCCCTGTTTTAGGTCAGTTAGGATTACCACTTTATTTTAAGAATCTGAAAGGTCAGAATAATAGTAGAGAGAATGATTTATTTCAGCTTTTATTTATTTCATCACATTCCCAGTGGGTCAGAAGTTTACATACACTCAATTACAGTAGTATTTGGTAGAATTGCCTTTAAATTGCTTAACTTGGGTCAAATGTGTCGGATAGCCTTCCACAAGCTCCGGGCAGCCGAGCGGAAATGGAGGAAAACTCGCCTCCCTGCGGACCTGGCATCCTTTCACTCCCTCCTCTCTACATTTTCCTCTTCTGTCTCTGCTGCTAAAGCCACTTTCTTCCACTCTAAATTCCAAGCATCTGCCTCTAACCCTAGGAAGCTCTTTGCCACCTTCTCCTCCCTCCTGAATCCTCCCCCCCCCCCCCCTCCTCCCTCTCTGCAGATGACTTCGTCAACCATTTTGAAAAGAAGGTCGACAACATCCGATCCTCGTTTGCTAAGTCAAACGACACCGCTGGTTCTGCTCACACTGCCCTACCCTGTGCTCTGACCTCTTTCTCCCCTCTCTCTCCAGATGAAATCGCGTCTTGTGACGGCCGGCCACCCAACAACCTGCCCGCTTGACCCTATCCCCTCCTCTCTTCTCCAGACCATTTCCGGAGACCTTCTCCCTTACCTCACCTCGCTCATCAACTCATCCCTGACCGCTGGCTACGTCCCTTCCGTCTTCAAGAGAGCGAGAGTTGCACCCCTTCTGAAAAAACCTACACTCGATCCCTCCGATGTCAACAACTACAGACCAGTATCCCTTCTTTCTTTTCTCTCCAAAACCCTTGAACGTGCCGTCCTTGGCCAGCTCTCCCGCTATCTCTCTCAGAATGACCTTCTTGATCCAAATCAGTCAGGTTTCAAGACTAGTCATTCAACTGAGACTGCTCTTCTCTGTATCACGGAGGCGCTCCGCACTGCTAAAGCTAACTCTCTCCTCTGCTCTCATCCTTCTAGACCTATCGGCTGCCTTCGATACTGTGAACCATCAGATCCTCCTCTCCACCCTCTCCGGGTTGGGCATCTCCGGCGCGGCCCACGCTTGGATTGCGTCCTACCTGACAGGTCGCTCCTACCAGGTGGCGTGGCGAGAATCTGTCTCCTCACCACGCGCTCTCACCACTGGCGTCCCCCAGGGCTCTGTTCTAGGCCCTCTCCTATTCTCGCTATACACCAAGTCACTTGGCTCTGTCATAACCTCACATGGTCTCTCCTATCATTGCTATGCAGACGACACACAATTAATCTTCTCCTTTCCCCCTTCTGATGACCAGGTGGCGAATCGCATCTCTGCATGTCTGGCAGACATATCAGTGTGGATGACGGATCACCACCTCAAGCTGAACCTCGGCAAGACGGAGCTGCTCTTCCTCCCGGGAAGGACTGCCCGTTCCATGATCTCGCCATCACGGTTGACAACTCCATTGTGTCCTCCTCCCAGAGCGCTAAGAACCTTGGCGTGATCCTGGACAACACCCTGTCGTTCTCAACTAACATCAAGGCGGTGGCCCGTTCCTGTAGGTTCATGCTCTACAACATCCGCAGAGTACGACCCTGCCTCACACAGGAAGCGGCGCAGGTCCTAATCCAGGCACTTGTCATCTCCCGTCTGGATTACTGCAACTCGCTGTTGGCTGGGCTCCTGCCTGTGCCATTAAACCCCTACAACTCATCCAGAACGCCGCAGCCCGTCTGGTGTTCAACCTTCCCAAGTGCTCTCACGTCACCCCGCTCCTCCGCTCCCTCCACTGGCTTCCAGTTGAAGCTCGCATCCGCTACAAGACCATGGTGCTTGCCTACGGAGCTGTGAGGGGAACGGCACCTCAGTACCTCCAGGCTCTGATCAGGCCCTACACCCAAACAAGGGCACTGCGTTCATCCACCTCTGGCCTGCTCGCCTCCCTACCACTGAGGAAGTACAGTTCCCGCTCAGCCCAGTCAAAACTGTTCGCTGCTCTGGCCCCCCAATGGTGGAACAAACTCCCTCATGACGCCAGGACAGCGGAGTCAATCACCACCTTCCGGAGACACCTGAAACCCCACCTCTTTAAGGAATACCTAGGATAGGATAAAGTAATCCTTCTCACCCCCCCTTAAAAGATTTAGATGCACTATTGTAAAGTGGCTGTTCCACTGGATGTCATAAGGTGAACGCACCAATTTGTAAGTCGCTCTGGATAAGAGCGTCTGCTAAATGACTTAAATGTAAATGTAAATGTATAATAAGTTGGGTGAATTTTGGCCCATTCTCCCTGACAGAGCTGGTGTAATTGAGTCAGGTTTGTAGGCCTCCTTGCTCGCACACACTTTTTCAGTTCTGCCCACAAATTTTCTATAGGATTGAGGTCAGGACTTTGTGATGGCCACTCCAATACCTTAACTTTGTTGTCCTTAAGCCATATTGCCACAACTTTGGAAGTATGCTTGTTGTCATTGTCCATTTGAAAGACCCATTTGCGACCAAGCTATAACTTTCTGACTGATGTCTTGAGATGTTGTTTCAATATATCCACATAATCTTCCCTTCCTGATGATGCCATCAGGAAGTACACCAGTCCGTCCTACAACAATGCACCCCTACAACATGATGCTGCCACCCCCGTGCTTCACGGTTGGGATGGTGTTCTTCTGCTTGTAAGCCTCCCCATTTTTCCTCCAAACATAACAATGGTTATTATGGCCAAACAGTTCTATTTTTGTTTCATCAGACCAGAGGACATTTCTCCAGAAAGTACGATCTTCGTCCCCATGTGCAGTTGCAAACTGTAGTCTGGCTTTTTTATGGCAGTTTTGGAGCAGTGGCATCTTCCTTGCTGAGCGGCCTTTCAGGTTATGTCGATATAGGACTCGTTTTACTGTGGATATATATACTTTTGTACATTTTTCCAAGGTCCTTTGCTGTTGTTCTGGGATTGATTTGCACTTTTCACACCAAAGTACGTTCATCTCTAGGAGACAGGACACGTCTCCTTCCTGAGCGGTATGATGGCTGCATGGGCCCATGGTGTTTACTCGCATACTATTGTTTGTACAGGCATGTGGAAATTGCTCCCAAGGATGAACCAGACTTGTGGAGGTCTACAATTTTCTGAGGTCTTGGCTGATTTCATTTAATTTTCCCATGATGTCGAGCAAAGAGTCACTGAGTTTGATGGTAAGCCTTGAAATACATCCACAGGTACACCTCCAATTGACCGTCAATTAGCCTATCAGAAGCTTCTAAAGTCATGACTTCATTTTCTGGAATTTTCCAAGCTGTTTCAAGGCACAGTCAACTTAGTGTACGTAAACTTCTGACCCACTGGAATTGTGATACAGTGTGTGAAATAATCTGTCTGAACAATTGTTGGAAAAATGACTTGTGTCATGCACAAAGTAGATGTCCTAACCGACTTGCCAAAACTATAGTTTGTTGCAAAGATTAAAAAAATATAAAAAAATAAAAGTATTTATCTTGTTGGAAAAGGACCCGTGAGTAAGCATTTCACTGTTAGCCTACACCTGTTGTTTACGGAGCATGTGACAAATAACATTTCATTTGAGAAACATTGAGATAAAATCAGTGTTTATTACGGTTTATTCAACATCAAGTGTAAAGTACAGTATAATATCACACAGAACAAGATTACACAAAATCTACATGGAATATTTATTGAGAACTGCTACATCTAACAACAACTCTCTTCGCAGAAAGTGTTAAGTTAGGTACCTATGATATGGATAAATATGTATTATGTGATATGATGTTATAATACTGTAGTCTTCCATAACCACATCTACGAAATTAGAGATTGCCCAAA
This sequence comes from Oncorhynchus nerka, assembly GCF_034236695.1. Lineage (NCBI taxonomy): Eukaryota > Metazoa > Chordata > Actinopteri > Salmoniformes > Salmonidae > Oncorhynchus > Oncorhynchus nerka. The sequence goes on along the minus strand of NC_088415.1, from coordinate 73,414,740 downwards.
TATATTATTCTATACAAGTCAGTTGTCTTTACAGATTAGTTATTGTGTTGGAATCCTAAAAGCTACAATATTAAAACAGTTTTTATATTTGTCTAAGAAGAGATTACCTTCATTGCTCCCTAATAGGAAAACAAAATGGAAATATATCATGTCCAGGGGTGAAGTTCATCTGGTGTTGTTTCATTGTGAGCCAGCCTTGGCCCTGTTCACACATAACGATCCATCGTTCATAACAGTCCTGCTTCCAAGTATTTGGCTTTACTCTTGTTCTCCTCAGCGTTTGGATCACGGCAAGTGCATTCATCCTGATCACAGTTGGCACCAAACGGAATGACCTGTCAATCAGTCAAGTAACCAGGAGATTAGAAACAAACAAATCTCAAGAGGCAATACAATCACAAACAGAGGTAATTTCCCCAAATTAACTAATACATACACAATGTAATTGCATACATTTAACAATGCAATAAACTTCAAACTATGCCCATAAGAAGCCAGTTTGTCCTACCTATCCAATAGTTTGCATAGTATTATATGTGTGAGCTCGACACATGTTTTATTTCTTCACAATTTTAAAGAGAAACAAATGTCTCCAGAGAGATAAATGAAGGGAGTGATGTCAAATGGTTCACCATGGACTCAACGGTGAGAAACCTTGAGTATCGGGGGAGGGAATACACCACAGAGGTGAACGGATGAACACATGTTAAGAATCAACAACAGGGGTTGCCAGGTCTTGTCTAGGAAGCAAGCCATCACCACAGGTTGCAAAATAAACCCAGATGCCCTGCCTAGCACTCTGTTGCAAGAAATGTAAACATGAGAGGCTAGCTAAATGCTGAGGCTAGCCTAGCATTGATTTCACTGATGTTTAATGGAGGTAATAGTTTTATTGAAGATTTAGCAACTGTTCCAGAAGGTTAAGAAGAGAAACAGATCAGAGACTGCTCTCTCCCATTAAATGTGTGTTTGTTTGGCAACAAAGTGTTTCCTAAGCCCTACGTTGGTTCATTGATAGAGGCAGTGGTGAGCCAAATGATACAGTGCACTATGTAGGGAATAGGCTGTCATTTGGGACAAAACTATACTCTGCTGCTTTTGGTTTGTTCTAACAACCTCTGGACAACAGGGGCTGGATGTTTTTCCTGCTTGCGTCAAACAAAAGCCAAATCTTGGACTGTTTTGTATGTACTTCTGAGTAGTTGCTAACCAATGTTTATCATGACTTCACAAAACTGCTTTGAAAGTGGAATAAAATGTGTTTTAGATAACTAATTAATTGAATGAATGGATTGCACTGTACAAACATGTAGAGCACATCGAGGCTCATTACACGTCTCTCCTTCAACTGGAAGCGAGTGAACTGAATCATCTTCCTAGTCTACTATCCAAGTCTTCTGTTGCTAGCTTGGACCTTTGGACCGAAAACCAGACTCTACAAATCAAAGTGGCCAATCAGGGAAGTGCCTTGAAGACCAGAAGCATTTCCATGGGCTGTATAAAACACCAGTGCTCCACAGTTCCGCTGGACCCACAGTGGCAGGATGCTGTCGCTTACATTTTATTTCACTTTCTCATAGCCTTATAGTTTAACTGGTGTTTTACAGTTGCAGAAGACCACGGACACTAAGCCTTCCCCTCATAAAATATTTTTTAGCTGCTGATGTATTTATGACAGGCACTCCGTTGCTGAGCTTACTCATTCAAGGGGGAACCGTGAATAGCTGTGCTACCGCCATGAGTCATAGCTACAGACATGATAGAGACTAATGACCTCCAGTTAGCTGGCTGCAGCACTCCAAGGAATGAATAGGCACCATGATTATACAGTAAGCAAAATAGCAGGTATGTGGGAGAAAAACATTCTCACCGCAGTAGACTGACTCTCACATGGAAGTGAGAGTCCCTGCCCATCTTCCGAAAACATCTGAAACCCTACCTCTTCAAACAGTATCTTAAATAATCCTCCTCACCAAAAAAAAACTACTTAACCAGCACTTGCACTTGACCTCCCTCCCCTTCTAGCTCTGATTCTACTGACAGCTACGATATTGAAGAAATGATACTTTCTAGGCCTGTGATATGTGGTTGTCCCACCTAGTTATCTTAAGATAAATGCACTAACTGTAAGTCACTTTGGATAAGAACATCTGCATTGGTTAATTTACCTTTCTGGTTGAGAGTGTGGATGGACAGCAGTCCCCTCCATCATACTCGCAGTAGGCCCGGTTGTTGATGGTGTCACACCAACCATCTCCCCCAAAGGGCTGGAAAAAAGGAAACTCTTATTAAAGGTAGCATCCAAAAGATGACATCATCAAAAACGAGGCAACTTCCTACTTGCAGGCATCAACATCAACAGAATTCAACCAAACCCACAATAGGAAGCGCCAATAGTGGATACCATTGCCTTTTCATGCAATTAATTAACACCTAGTAAAGAGCTGATCCCTGACCTCTCAGAGCTGTGATTCAGTATTTTGCATGAGACAGGAATAGGGTACTGCGTTTAACCATTTTTCAGTACTTTGGGGAGTTCTGTCTAACTCGGCAATGGCACGCAATTGTCAAATTTATGTTACATAAAAATCTTAAATGCGTCATAATGAAAGCCTTTAACGTTTTTTAACTTAACCTTAAAGTTGCTGTGCCAAAAATAAGAAAATAAGAGGTGACTGCCAAAGATACTGTTGGCTTTCCCCGGGCCGATGGAGTCCTTTCAAACACTCCAGGTTGTACCTGAATCCACATCACAGTAGAATGGCAGCTGCTGGGGAGATTTCTGCAGAGTTTCTCCCCTGCTCAAAGCTAGCCCCCACTACAAAATCATTTTCCTTGCCTTTCGAAGCTGCCAAGCCGTAAATAAATCTATTTAATTGTTTTGTTTTTTACTAAATAATTTGGCCGGTAATTAAAACAGACTCTTTGGCAAAATTTGTTGATACTCCCTTTGTAAGACAAATAGGCTTTTAAACTGGCTCATGGACCATATTGGTTTCAGGTGCATTTGTAATACAATACATACATTTCTACTATGGTGCCTAACATAAAGCTGTTGTTTTGCAACACGTACAGTTGAAGTCGGAAGTTTACATACACCTTAGCCAACTACATTTGAACTCACAACAGCTTCACAATTGTCACAATTCCTGACATTTAATCCTAGTAAAAATTCCCTGTCTTAGGTCAGTTAGGTTATCTTAAGAATGTGAAATGTCAGAATAATAGGAGAAAGAATGATTTATTTCAGCTTTTATTTCTGTCATCACATTCCCAGTGGGTCAGAAGTTTACATACACTCAATTAGTATTTGGTAGCATTGCCTTTAAAACTGTTAACTTGGTTCAAACATTTTGGGTAGCCTTCCACACACTTCTCACAATAAGTTGGGTGAATTTTAGCCCATTCCTCGTGTCGATATAGGACTAGTTTTACTGTGGATATAGATACTTTTATACCTGTTTCCACCAGCATCTTCACAAGGGCCTTTGCTGTTGTTCTGGGATTGATTTGCACTTTTCTCATCAAAGTACGTTCATCTCTAGGAGACAGAACGTGTCTCCTTCCTGAGCGGTATGATGGCTGCGTGGTCCCATGGTGTTTATACTTGTGTACTATTGTTTGTATAGATGAACATTGTACTTTCAGGTGTTTGGAAATTGCCCCCAAGGATGAACCAGACTTGTGGAGGTCTACATTTGTTTTCTGAGGTCTTGGCTGATTTCTTTTCATTTTCCCATGATGTCAAGCAAAGAGGCACTGAGTTTGAAGGTAGGCCTCGAAATACATCAACAGGTACACCTCCAATTGACTCAAATAATGTCAATTAGCCTTTCAGAAGCTTCTAAAGCCATGACATCATTTTCTGGAATTTTCCAAGCTGTTTAAAGGCACAGTCAACTTAGTGAATGTAAACTTCTGACCCACTGGAATTGTGCTACAGTGAATTCTAAGTGAAATAATCTGTCTGTAAACAATTGTTGGAAAAATGACTTGTGTCATGCACAAAGTAGATGTCCTAACCGACTTGCCAAAACTATAGTTTGTTAACAAGAAATGTGTGGAGTGGTTGAAAAACGAGTTTTAATGACTCCAACCTAAGTGTATGTAAACTTCCGACTTTAACTGTATGTTACATAATGTAACAACTTCTAAACATGAGAAAGTAGTATATTGCTTCTGGTTGTAATGTATCTTTAACATGACCCCTTAACATTGGTTAAATAAGTACAATCAGAAGTTAGACTATTTAAATCTGAAAAGTCTTTAGTCTTTAATGATCTAACGTCAGTACTTGACACCTTTCATTATAAAGCAAGACAATAAAAATACTGTAACATCAACAGTATGAACACCCATGCTTTCCCTAAAAAAAAATCTAAGTTGACACTCTTGACTCGTCCAAATGCCCATTTCTATCAACAATTTCCCCACACCTTTCTTATCACCCAAATGTTCTCCATAACGTAAGAAAGAGGCATGACTTTTCCACTTGTGAGTCATCGTATTTTTGATTTGATAAAGGTACCATTAATGTAATTTTAAAGGTGATAAGGGGTCATAGACAAGACTGATGGATCAGACTTCCACGGAGTGCTCCAGGAATCTGGGAAATAAGGCAGAGAGAGACCTCCCGACTTCTAACGGCCCTGTGTAAACTGTCAGTAAATTTAATAGTACCGCCTCTTAGAACATACTTGGAACTCTGATGTCTGCTGGATTATGGTGTCAGTGTAATGTACCAAGTTTAAAGGTGTTTATGATGCCGTGTCTGCACCAGCAGACTTTGGAGGGGAGGCCGACTTTTGCCCAGAACCTTGGTGTTTTCTTTTTGAAAAATGCATTGTTCTAGTACACTGTAATTCCTACAGTAGACTAGATGCCATATAGTGTGCTATCTGAGGGACAACTCATCCCTTTGATAGCTTGATGAGCTGTTTGAGTTACAACAGCGAATAAATATATCCACTATCGGATATCCAACCTGGCTGTTTACTCATTTTCCAGGCTTCAATCGAAGAGGGGTTCTTAGGGATTCTAGTCCATTGCATTTTTTAACTTGCGTCATCCAAATTGGTATTTAAAGAATCCAGAATTTACTTTAAATGAACCCCTTTGTTATTGTTATTCATACAAACATATTTCTCAAGAAACATAAACACAACACAACTGTTTCCATTCAGACAAAAACGTTTTGAAGAAACATAAATTAACACAATGCAACTGTTTCCAGGATGACTCAGTAATTCGACAATACCAAAATAAATGTGGACTAAGTTTATCATTAGCGACACCAAGGGTGGCGATTCCTCATAAACATTATCTCTTCATGCCATGAAAACAATCTTACAACTTAAAAGCCACACGTGGTTATAGATTAAACCTAAACATCCTGTTGGAGTGAAGGAAGGGGTTACACTCGGAGAGAGAGCCGACGGACTTAGTTTAATGCTATAAGTGAAAGATAGAACAAACTAAATAAACTCCATAGCAACACCTTTTAATGTTTTGGGAAAGAAAATGGGATAACTAGTCAGTTGCGCAACTAAATGCATTCAACAGAAATGTGTCTTCAGTCTTCCCTCTGAATCAGAGAGGTGCCTGCCTTAATGGACGTCCATGGTACCCGGGGAGCAGTTGTTGTTGGGGGTTAACTGCCTTGCTCAAGGGCCCACATTACCGTTTCCTGATTGGGACTTCCTCAGAGCTCGCTCACTAATTATGTTCTCCTCTAAACTCCTTCTCAAATGTAAAGTCATGTTTAGCGGTTCAAAACAAACCTGGAACATTAATGTGTGTCTGGCAAATGTTAAACTTCAAGGTACAGTTACCTCTCAAGGTATTGTAAAATTGGACTATTTAAAGACATGTTCTTGAACTTTGGTGACTACTAAATATTTTTTAAACCTCCTGCTTTGGGCTGGATGTGTGAATGTGTAGTTCATACTTATGTAATCTATGAGCAGAGTTACTATCTTACCTCAATTAGCCACAAAATCACATGTTTGAAACTGACTGTTTATCTTGAAGCTGTGCTGTGCCATTTTCCCTACATTTCCCCCCACATTTTCCCCCTATAGCAATTTGAGTTCTACCAGTGAGCTTCATCCCCTCGCCATATGAATGACAGTTAGCAAGTGGCACATCATGCACCCACAGCAGAGCGAGAGAGAGCAATGATTGTACAGTATGTGCAGATATGTGCACCATGCCTTTGGAAAGTATTCAGATCTCTTGACTTTTTCCACATTTTGCGACGTTACAGTCTTATTCTAAAATCGGAGCGGCAGATAGCCTAGTGGTTAGAGCGTTGATCGAATCCCTGAGCTGATAAAGTTGAAATCTGTCGTTCTGCCCCTGAACAAGGCAGTTAACCCACTGTTCCTATGCCGTCATTGAAAATAAGATTTTGTTCTTAACTGACTTGCCTAGTTAATGGATAAAATCCTCCCCATAAAAAAACAGTTTTTTTTAGATATTTTGACAGTGCATGTCAGAGCAAAAACCAAGTCATGAGGTCAAATGAATTGTCCGTAAAGCTCCGAGACAAGATTGTGCCGAGGCACAGATCTGGGGAAGGGTAACAAAGAACTTCTGCAGCATTGAAGGTCCCCAAGAACACAGTGGCCGCCATCATTTTAAATGGAAAAGGTTTAGAACCACCGCTCTTCACTTCCTAGAGCTGGCCGCCCGGTCAAACATAGCAATGAAACCTAGATTCAATACTTTGGCCTGAATGCCAACCGTCACGTCTGGAGGAAACCTGGCACCATCCCTACGGGGAAGCATGGTGGTGGCAGCATCATGCTGTGGGGATGTTTTTCAGCGGCAGGGACTGGGAGACTAGTCAGGGTCGAGGCAAAGATGACCGGTGAAAAGTACAGAGAGATCCTTAATGAAAACCAGCTCCAGGACCTCAGACTGGGGGCGAACGTTCACCACCGCACAGGACAATGACCCTAACACAGAGCCAAGACAAGGCAGGAGTGACTTTGGGACAAGTCAAGTTAATGTCCTTGAGTGGCCCAGCCAGAGCCCAGATTTGAACCCTATCTAATATCTCTGGAGAGACCTGAAAATAGCTTTGCAGCTACGCTCCCCATCCAACCTAACAGAGCTTGAGAGGATCTGCAGAGAAGAATGGTAGAAACTCCCCAAATACAGGTGTGCCAAGTTTGTAGCGTCGTACCCAAAAAGACTCAGGGCTGTAATTGCTGCCAAAGGTGCTTCAACAAACTACTGAGTAAAAAAGTACTGAGTAAAAAACAAAATACTGAGTAAATACTTATGTAAATGTAATATTTCCCCTTTTTATTTCTATACATTTTAAACATTTGTAAAAAATAGTTTTTGCTTTGTTATTATGGGGTATTGTGTGTAGATGTATGAGCCAAAAAAACTATTGAATACATTTTAGAATAAGGCTGTAACCTAACAGAACGTGGAAAAAGTCAAGGGGTCTGAATACTTTCCAAAGGCACTGTATGTGCCGTAGTATGCAATTTTCGGGTATTCCAGAACTGCTGTCTAAAAAGTATACAAAAGTATAAATATATGATGTTATTTATAACAAGTATTACTCACACTGCAAGTTCAACTTGTGAACGAGAGAAGAGTTTATACTGGCTGTCTAAATGTGGAGCACATGGGGTATGCTAAATAGTTTGTTTTTGAAGGGTTGATTGGCTAGTCTCGACACACCCTCATTACATTATTCAGTTGTCTCTCTGCTCTCTACTGTCCATTCAGCCTTTGCTTGTTTAACTCTTGAAAGGAAAATACCATTTGAGTATTCTTTTGATCAACTGTTTTGCTATTGAGATTTATGCATTTTGTGCACCACGATTAGAAGAGGAAAATGTTGTCCTAGATAATGAAGGTCTACTTGTGGTAAAGTTCAATGTGCCTTAAACGGATACTTCGGGATTTTAGCAATGAGTCAGAAGAACTCATGGATACCATTTTTATGTCTCTGCACCCAGTATGAAGGTCGTTTTGTGAGCCAATGTCAGCTAGCATTAGTGCAATGACTAGAAGTGTATTGTAGCTACTGTACTAGCATGCTAGCAGTTACCATAGACTACCAGTCATTGTGCTAATCCTAGTTAGCAACTTCCTTCAACCTGCATGTAAAGACATAAAAATGGTTTCCACAAGCACTGAAGTATTCCTTTAACTGACCTCATCATCCTATTTTGAAAATGAGCATCTGGATGAGATCTGTCAGGGAGCATTTGTAACACATGTGGAGTGGTATAATTTACAATGTTGTCATGGAGTATCTGGTTATAAGCAACTGAAGATTGAAGGAAAGAATTGTTGGCAGGTAGATTAAATATTTTAATACCATGAGACATGAACAGTTAATGTGTTCCATAGATAGTTCCAGTTTACACTAAAGTCTGGTGGATTCTGAATAAAAAGGTTCTGGATAATAATAGTGTACTATGACAGCTAATAAATTAATGGGCAAATATATAAAAATAAGCCTGCCTTTGAATTTGATCATCCCTGAAAATAGACTAAATCTAAGGAAACGATGAAAGAGAAATGGAACACCGTCAGCCTCAGAAATGACGCTTTGTCGCCAGTGATCAGTATTTCAACAAATAAAGCCTTAACAAGGTAGAGTGAGAGAGGTTCATAGTTTGCAGTGAACCGTGCCATAGTTGGTGCACACTTGAGGCCCATTTCATTCCCCTGTAGGTGAAGGAACTGCACAAAGTTCATTTACTGTTTTTACTTTCAATGACTGTGATATGTGCTTGTCTTACCTACCTTAGTTGAATTCATTCTGTAAGTCACTCTGGATAAGTGTCTGCTAAGTGACCTAAATGTAAATCTGATGAGTTAACCGTGTTCAAACCCACAAGCTGTTCCTCTCGTGGACAATGGATTTTGACGTAAAACCACGCCTTCCCTTAGAATACAGCATAAACATTCTCAGTGGACCCACAATGCTGTTTGCTTTATCTGCAATTAATTGAATGTGGGTCTTGGTGGTAATATTCTTGGTTGAGGTAGGAGTATGTACAGTATGATAAAATTAAGGGTCTATGGTTTTGGTTTTATTTACTTTTTAATTAAAGTAAAACATGTAATCCTTTTTCTGCAATAAATGTAGAGCAAGTCTGTTCAAGCTTATGCTGCTTTAAAGAAAACACCATTGTTTTGATGTTAGGGGTGATTATGATCAGGTAAGAAAATACTTTTTCAAAGCATGTATTGCTCGGGTCTCCATTTTGAAGACTAACACAATAGAGAGTAAAAACAGACTGTAGCGATAGAACAGAGCAAAGGAGATTGGCAAAATATATTATATGTGCTACCTGTCCCAGACCTGCTGTTTTCAACTCTCTAGAGACAGCAGGAGCGGTAGAGATACTCTCAATGATCGGCTATGAAAAGCCAACTGACATTTACTTCTGAGGTGCTGACCTGTTGCACCCTCGACAACTACTGTGATTATTATTATTTGACCATGCTGGTCATTTATGAACATTTGAACATCTTGGCCATGTTCTGTTATAATCTCCACCCGGCACAGCCAGAAGAGGACTTCACCCCTCATAGCCTGGTTCCTCTCTAGGTTTTGTCCTAGGTGTTGGGCCTTTCTAGTGAGTTTTTCCTAGCCACCGTGCTTCTACACCTGCATTGCTTGCTGTTTGGGATTTTAGGCTGGGTTTCTGTACAGCACTTTGAGATATCAACTGGGCTATATAAATACATTTGATTTGATTTGACATGTCTCATCTTTAATCATGTTGGTACAGTATAATACTGCAAAATTGCAGACGGGAAGCCCGGGTGTATTTATGTTGTTGTTGACATTTTAAAATACATTTCCTGCAATTCTACACAGTTTGACCTGACTTATTATGCCTCTCTTGAGGGGTATATGGATGGGTTTGAAAACACAGTACAAGTGGAAGGATAAGTGGAAGGCCCCCCAATCCCCCCAAAAAATGTAAATAAAAGATTTGCAGGTTTGTAACACATTTAGCCGTTTAAACGCTAATTTCTTGCTACTCTACACATTTTGTAATGAGGAAGAGAGAAAATTGTGTTTTTTTAATATATATTTAATAGAAATCTGGAAACACTGGACAGTTACTTTACAAGTCAACTTTGGGCAAAAATAACAGCTTTAAACTGTATAAATGATCAATGCACTATAATAGCAGGTCATTTAATGCTTAAATTTTTTTATAATGTTGACAAGATATTTGGCTACAGGAGTGCCATTTCTTACCTATCTCTACAGCTTCCATCCAAAATGACATCAACACATACTGGAGGAGTTACTGGCTAGCTACAAGTGGCTACCTTAGCTGATGAACTAGCTACATCGGTCACGGCGCGCATGACCAGAAAGACACATCGATGAACCATCAAACGGAGTTGGACCGTTGTTCATGTCCAAAGTCGATTGTTAAAGCAAATTTCCTGCAATTCTACACATTTTGCCATTGATTATGATGTGCTATATACTATCTGGCGTGTTCTGGCTGGGGTACCTCGACCAAAACATTTTTATTTGTTTATTTTAACCTGGGTAGGGGACAGTATTTTCACGTCCGGATGAAAAGCGTGCCCAAAGTAAACTGCCTGTTACTCAGGCCCAGAAGCTATGCATATAGGATATGCAAATAACTGGTAGATTTGGATAGAAAATACTTTAAAGTTTATAAAACTGTTAAAATTATGTCTGTGAGTATAACAGAACTGATTTGGCAGGCAAAACCCAGAGGACAAACCATCCCAAAAAAACAAATGTTCAGCCTACCACTGTTTTCAATGGCTGTCACTTTTATTATAAGGCGAAATCCTCCCAGATTGCAGTTCCTAGGGCTTCCACCTAGATGTCAACAGTCTTTAGAAAGAGTTTTATGCTGGTTTTTGGAAAAATGAGACAGACATTGTAGTTTTTCTAGGTGGCTCCCATTTTGGATGTAGTCTTTCCAAGCGCGTGGAAGAGAGCGCGTTCTTTGGTATTTTTCTCCAGTAAAGACGATAACGATTCTCCGTCTTAAATGTTATCATTTATTTACGTATTAGGGTACCTAAGGTTTGATTATAAACGTTGTTTGACTTGTTGGTAAAAGTTTATTAGTAACATTTGGGATTCATTTTGTGTGCATTTTGATGGAGGGAAACTGGGTGGATTATGGACTGAAGCGCGCCAGCTAAACTGAGTTTTTATGGATATAAAGAAGGACATTATCGAACAAAAGGACCATTTGTGATGTATCTGGGACCTTTTGGAGTGCCAACAGAAGAAGATCAAAGGTAAGGCATTTATTATATCGCTATTTCTGACTTTCGTGGCGCACCTGCCTGGTTGAAATATGTATGCGGGGCGCTGTCCTCAGATAATCGCATGGTGTGCTTTCGCCATAAAGCCCTTTTGAAATCTGACACAGCGGCTGGATTAACAAGAAGTTAAACTTAATTTTGATGTATTACACTTGTGATTTTATGAAAGTGAAATATTTATAATTCTGCAATTTCACCGGATGTTGGCCAGGTGGGACGGTAGCACCCATAATAAGTTACAGAAATTATTAGGGGGGGCACATGTCCCCCCATCCCTGGTGTCAATTTTGCCTATGATAGAACACTCACCTCACATGACTGGATACATTGTATGAGTTTGGGGTCAGGATGCCATCTCATCATTCCTGTGCAGACGATGTCCTGTAATGTAACATTGATTGAGACGTTGTAATTAGTCATCAGTATCAACATCAAGCTCTATAGATCTAAACCGATTTCAGTTAAACTAGGCTTACAGGAAATAGTATGTCTGTACACAGGACTTTCTTTTTGGTGATATAAAATGTCAATGACTACACTTGATAAAGATCTCTAACTTTAAATCCAGCTCCAACTTTACACTACCTCCCACCAAACCAAAAACATTTAGTCAACAAGACCATATTTGGTGTTATGAAGTGATCTAGCCAAAATGGCACTGTCATCTTGAGTTCTCATAATGGTCTGTGGCATTTTCTTTCTACCTTAATTGGAACGACAGCGTACTAATCATATTGATTGACTGACAAAGACTGTAGGAGTAACAGGATACTCCTTTGTGTCCCAAAAGTTGTCTGGTTAAGGGATACAGTCATAATGCCTTGGATCAAGATGACGTGCCAGTAATACAGCTCAAGTTATCAAAATCAGTTCCAAACTATTTGGAAGGCAGTTAGGTCTGCTGGCTCAGTGAAGGGCCACCCAATAGAGCAGGGGTACTCAACTCTTACCCTGTGAGGTCCGGAGCCTGCTGGTTTTCTGTTCTACCTGATAATTAATTGTACACACCTGGTGTCCCAGGTCTAAATCAGCCCCTGATTTAGAACAATGAAAAAATGCAGCAGAACAGCTTCGAGGTCCAGAGTTGAGTTTGAGGGCAATACAGGGTCAAATGATAGGGATGTTTACCCTAGCGTTCATGTCAAAGCGATCCTTTGAGATGATATTGGGCAGGTTGCCCTTCTTAAGAAAACAACAGTATATTTCACTCTGACACATCATTGAAATTCCTAGACATTCCGCCATGATGATTACATGTTCCAGAGATTCTTGATGAAAGGCGCCTATTTATAATAGTATAACCCCTGATGTCACATATCACTTTTTTTGGTCCATCCGATTCTTTATACCATCATAACTTGCCATCTGTATGTCAATCTTGCAGAAATCACAATAAACATTTGATCATTACAGATTTCACAGTAAGGCTAACAGTGCCCTAACTTAGCAGGAAAGAAGCAGGAAGCTTGCAATTGGTTCTTTATATTGAATAATATTAATACACAGAGTAAAATAAGCTTCAAATGTCGCTTTTTTGCAGGAAAAGCTCAATTTGAAGTATAGATAACCACATGTTTTAGTCATTTACTCATTCAAATGAATCATTTGAGCAATCCTCAGACCTGTTTGTGAAGCTCTAAGGATACACAAGGGGGATATCAGCCAATGCTAATAACATTCAGTAAATAACGAAGCATCACAACGTTTGCATCAGTCAAAAACCTTACCTGAACCCTGCCTGGCAGCATCCAGTGCTTGACGTTGTCTGCTGTGGTACCATTGGCTAAAACCACTGGGTCATGCAGGGCTGCACTGCATGTTGGGTAGCAAACTGCACCTGCAGTGACACAAAGTAAGCTTTCCTTCTACCCTGATTTGCATCTGTTGAATTTATTCATGTGCAAATAAAAGAAGTTGAGACTAGTCATCTGTAGTTCAACAGCTTGGCAGTTCGGCTTGCAAAGTGTTTTACCACCTGCTACCTGCTATGGCTATGTTATATTTTCCAATGCCTTCTGGGATGCTACAGAACGCTCCACAATTCATAATATCTAAACAATTAAGAATACTTATGTCTGGGTAAAAATATACATGTATATATATTTTTAAGGTATAGTATTACATAATCATGAGATGTTAAAACACGTTCTGTTACATCGTAGAAGCTTCATGACCAAACAAATACCAACAGAATGGATGCAATGCATTATGTCTTTAAAATAATACTGACAGTCTATTGATTACTACAGTACAACACACTACTGTGCATTACTACATTAAACTACTACTGTAAGTGTAATGAGGAGTGTCCTCAAGCTGGAGAAGTTAAGAAGGAGACTTACCAACATTGAAACTCTCGTCACAGGCAAACTGAACCTGATTGACATCAGGCGGAGATGGGCAGGCTCCAGCTAACCTTGTACACATGGTGAACTCCTCTGTCCACCTGCCATCTTTAGTGCAGCGAATCGTGTGCTGTCAGGAGAGATAAAAACTGAATGAATAAGATAATACTTTATTGATGGGATGGGATGATGTTCAAGCTCAGAAAGTGGACCTAGATCGCATCTTTTGTTTACGTTTTCTGAGGCGTGGGGACACAGGAGGGTACAGAGGCTGTTGTAGTGCCTGCCATTGGTGCAGGTGTACATGCCCTCAAAGACAGCAGGCAGAGATGGACAGGGAACGGGTTCACAGCCCCCCTCCTCCCACTGGCCCCCCTCTACACACTCCACCTTCAGAAACCTCCTCCTAACACACACACAACACACATGCAGACACACATACGCACGCACACCCACACAGACACACACAAAATTCAGTTGTTTCAAATTTAATTTAAAACATCTCAAAAGTAATAATAAACAAGATAATTTAAAACCATTTTTATAGTGCTTTTAGCTTTTAACACGTTGCATTAATAAGGTGCTTAAGATTTTCACATATCTTAAAAGTGAGTTGAAAAACTCATAAAGAAGTCCAGGTGCAAAAATTATGTTCTCATATTAGTTTGTACATGCAGTTAGTCCTGTAGAACATGCTGAGCAGTCTTAGAAGGTCCAGCTAGATTCAAGAACATTGTCTTTGACAGCCAACATTGCCCAATAGTCAAGGGATAATGCTGACTCCAACAAAGGGCGGAAATAAACTGGCACCAGCGGTTTACTAATGGGAATCTCATTAGAAACACGTGAGTTACATCGATAATGAGGTGAAGTTACCCAATTAATTCAACTGGAAAACAATAATGAGGCAAGTAACCATTGGTATGGAATTTATTGGAGGTTTATGTTGCTATGCTTAGAAACCGTACACAGGTATGCAAGGTTGATGGATCTAAAAATACATTTAAATGTATGAATTGTGCTATTTAAACTCAGGATCCGTGGGGGAAATATGGGATGCATTCATTGTTCCTTGTTACATAAAATATAAGCTATTAACACTGTTCTATAACATGTTTATGGAGCAAAAGAAAAGTGATACATAACACATTACTCACTTTCTTGACTTTGTGTTTAGGCTGGCCGTAACATAGTAACCTGGGTTACATTTGTAACGGCATATGGTACCCACATCATGTCCTGTACCATTGCACTGGGGTACTAGGAGCTTGGCGTTAGGTACTGTAGGAGGCTCTGGGCACTCTATCTTACAGTAGGCTTCAGGGAAGGACCATAGACCATCATCTAGGCACACCAACCTATCACTGTCCCCTGCAAAACAAATAAAGGCACACAATCAATTCAAACCTCACACAGAATTGTATATCATTTAATGATAATGATGAGTTGAGGTTCGTTATTTAAACTCTTAATGAATCTGACATCTGGAATCAGTCCCTTTGTTCATTTGCTAAGAGAGAAGGTGAGTTTGTGGACAATTAGTGATGTCAATATGATCTAATGTACCGTATGTATCCATACCTGCCGGTGCATAATGCTCAATTATCTAAGGCCCCCACACAAGGTTCTGTTGGTATGTATATGTCATCATAATACTCTAAAAGTTGTGTTCATTTTATTGGTCTATAAAATGTAATGAATCTTTGACATGGTTTAAAGTTTTATAAGGTCTTTAAGCTCTGGTCTGGTGTTGCAATCATTAACAAAATCCAATACAGATGTGGGATCTTAATTCGACCTACATTTAGCAAGATACCTTTCCTGCAGTGTAGGAAATGTAAAACTTGTAGTGTATTTGAGGTTTAAAAGGCTTCTGAATTTTATCATTTCTACTTTGAAATTTCACACTTGATTTTCCCTTATGAAAAATGTATCACCCCCTGCAAACATTTCCATTAATTATAATCCACATTTCCTGTTGCTGCAGGATTATGTCCTGCTGTAGCAAACTAGCTCAAATTCTAATCTTACACCTGTACAGCTGTATAAGGAGGAACGGCTGGGTGTTTAGTAATGCATGTCAATGGGGAAATACAAATGATCAGTATCGGTAATCCAGCAAACAATTCAGAAAGGGCTCACTGATTGACCACAGCTTAACAAAGTACTGTCAATAACAAGCTAGGTTGTGGTATACACTGAGTATACAAAACATGAAGAACACCTACTCTTTCCATGACAGACTGATCAGGTGAATTTAGGTGAAAGCTATGATCCCTTATTGAATGTCACTTGTTAAATCCACTTCAATCAGTGTAGATGAAGGGGAGGAGACCGGTTAAAGAAGGACATGGATTGTGTATGTGTGCCATTCAGAGGGTGCATGGGCAAGACAAAATATTTAAGTGCCTTTGAACGGGGTATGCCAAGCACACCGGTTTGTGTCAAGAACTGCAACGCTGCTGAGTTTTTCATGCTCAACAGTTTCCTGTGTGTATCAAGACTCAATACTAGGAAGGTGTTCCTAGTGTTTGGTATACTAAGTGTACATATTTTGGGAGTTGCCATGTAGAACCTAGAAGCCAGGAGTAAAACCCTGTAGTAGAACCTAGACGCCAGGAATAAAACCCTGTAGTAGAACCTAGAAGACAGGGGTAAACCCTGTAATAGAACCTAGATGCCAGGAGTAAAACCCTGTTGTAGAACCTAGAAGCCAGGAATAAAACCCTGTAGTAGAACCTAGAAGACAGGGGTAAAACCCTGTTGTAGAACCTAGAAGACAGGAGTAAAACCCTGTTGTAGAACCTAGAAGCCAGGAATAAAACCCTGTAGTAGAACCTAGAAGACAGGAGTAAAACCCTGTTGCAGAACCTAGAAGACAGGAGTAAAACCTTGTAGTAGAACCTAGAAGCCAGGAATAAAACCCTGTAGTAGAACCTAGAAGACAGGAGTAAAACCCTGTAGTAGAACCTAGACGCCAGGAGTAAAACCCTGTTGTAGAACCTAGAAGCCAGGAATAAAACCCTGTAGTAGAACCTAGAAGACAGGAGTAAAACCCTGTTGCAGAACCTAGAAGACAGGAGTAAAACCTTGTAGTAGAACCTAGAAGCCAGGAGTAAAACCCTGTAGTAGAACCTGGAAGACAGGGGTAAAACCCTGTAGTAGAACCTAGAAGAAAGGAGTAAAACCCTGTTGTAGAACCTAGAAGACAGGGGTAAAACCCTGTAGTAGAACCTAGAAGACAAGAGTAAAACCCTGTTGTAGAACCTAGAAGACAGGGGTAAAACCCTGTAGTAGAACCTAGAAGACAGGGGTAAAACCCTGTAGTAGAACCTAGAAGACAGGGGTAAAACCCTGTAGTAGAAGCTAGAAGACAGGGATAAAACCCTGTAGTAGAACCTAGAAGACAGGGGTAAAACCCTGTAGTAGAAGCTAGAAGACAGGGGTAAAACCCTGTTGTAGAACCTAGAAGACAGGGGTAAAACCCTGTAGTAGAACCTAGAAGACAGGGGTAAAACCCTGTTGTAGAACCTAGAAGACAGGGGTAAAACCCTGTAGTAGAACCTAGAAGACAGGGGTAAAAGCCTGTTGTAGAACCTAGAAGACAGGGGTAAAACCCTGTAGTAGAACCTAGAAGACAGGGGTAAAACCCTGTAGTAGAAGCTAGAAGCCAGGGATAAAACCCTGTTGTAGAACCTAGAAGACAGGAGTAAAACCCTGTAGTAGAACCTAGACGCCAGGAGTAAAACCCTGTTGTAGAACCTAGAAGCCAGGAATAAAACCCTGTAGTAGAACCTAGAAGACAGGAGTAAACCCTGTTGCAGAACCTAGAAGACAGGAGTAAAACCTTGTAGTAGAACCTAGAAGCCAGGAGTAAAACCCTGTAGTAGAACCTGGAAGACAGGGGTAAAACCCTGTAGTAGAACCTAGAAGAAAGGAGTAAAACCCTGTTGTAGAACCTAGAAGACAGGGGTAAAACCCTGTAGTAGAACCTAGAAGACAAGAGTAAAACCCTGTTGTAGAACCTAGAAGACAGGGGTAAAACCCTGTAGTAGAACCTAGAAGACAGGGGTAAAACCCTGTAGTAGAACCTAGAAGACAGGGGTAAAACCCTGTAGTAGAACCTAGAAGACAGGAGTAAAACCCTGTAGTATAACCTAGAAGACAGGGGTAAAACCCTGTTGTAGAACCTAGAAGATAGGGGTAAAACCCTGTTGTAGAACCTAGAAGACAGGGGTAAAACCCTGTAGTAGAAGCTAGAAGACAGGGATAAAACCCTGTAGTAGAACCTAGAAGACAGGGGTAAAACCCTGTAGTAGAAGCTAGAAGACAGGGGTAAAACCCTGTTGTAGAACCTAGAAGACAGGGGTAAAACCCTGTAGTAGAACCTAGAAGACAGGGGTAAAACCCTGTTGTAGAACCTAGAAGACAGGGGTAAAACCCTGTAGTAGAACCTAGAAGACAGGGGTAAAAGCCTGTTGTAGAACCTAGAAGACAGGGGTAAAACCCTGTAGTAGAACCTAGAAGACAGGGGTAAAACCCTGTAGTAGAAGCTAGAAGCCAGGGATAAAACCCTGTAGTAGGAGCTAGAAGCCAGGGGCCCTGAGGTAAATGAAATGGCAGGCGGGCACTAAGCCAGAATGTTCTTGCCAGCATGAGTCCCACTCGGCCCTGCTGGCGAGTCCAGAGATAGAAACCCTCTCTTGTTTGCCTTATTTCCTATCCCCACCTGTCATCAACCAGCTATGGCTGCATGCTACTTTCCTATTTACACAAAGCCTAGGGCCTCCGTCCACTGGACGTGGACCAAGACCAACTGCCAAGCTGTTCAGTTCAGTCCCAGGGCCGGCTGAACAGCCTCGCCTCACAACAACCTCACAACTCCTACGCCATGATGCCACATCAGGCTTGACTCCAAGCCACTCTGTGTACAACATGAGGTAATACACTCGTGGGAAAAAGGGTTCCAAAAGGGTTCTCGGCTGTCCCCATAGGAGCACCCTTTTTGGTTATAGGTAGAACCCTTTTTGGTTTCGGGTACAACCTTTTGGGTTCCATGTAGAACCCTCTGTGGAAAGAGTGCTACATTGAACTCAGAAGGGTTTTACCTGCAGCCAAAAAGGGTTATTGTTCTCCGATGGGGAAAGCCGAAGAACCATTTAAGGTTTAGACAGACTGAGACCCCTCAGGTAAAAAATAAAACAGCAATGACAGCCTCATGGTCAAGTTCATTTCTCTGAGAAAATGTTAGAATGTGCCATTCATGTTGTGTAAATGAGTGAATTAATATCAACTTCCCACTTCATTAAAATAATAAATGGACCTATAATTATCTGAACCTATAAACTGTTATTAAAGCAACATTTGCATGTAAATTTGTATCATTATAATTTTACCGTTGACCATACATACCCTGAAGCATGGCGGGGGGGTTGCAGGTGAAAGAGCATTGCTTGCCAAATGTTGTTCCCCAGGGGCAGCTGAAGACAGCGAAGTAGATGTGAGACTGGTCAGGGGGCCCACAGTCAATTAGCTGACAGCTCACAACATGGTCCCATGCTCCATTTAGACACTGAAGCTCCGTTTCTTGCTTTCAATGGAAGATTAATACATTACCATTACACAGACATGATGGGATATGGCATGCTACTACAGTAATACAAATATACTGTATACTACTGCTGCTACTTGTAATAGTTCCTCTACGATCTATATTTTGACAGTCATTTAAGGCTAGTACTATTTCATGTTACTTTCAAATGCTCTCAAATTCAATGTTGATGTGTAGGGGGATAAAGTGGAGGGGTCTTATAATATACATTTTATATATGATTTCTATAATGCACAGGTTCTTAAAAATAAAGTGATTTCTGGAAGTTTTAGGGTTGTTCTTACCAGATGGGCTAAGACCCTAGTCTAATCCTAGTGTTGTGTTTACCTGATGGGGTAAGACCCTAGTCTAATCCTAGTGTTGTGCGTACCTGATGGGGTAAGACCCTAGTCTAATCCTAGTGTTGTGCGTACCCGATGGGGTAAGACCCTGGTCTAATCCTAGTGTTGTGTTTACCTGATGGGGTAAGACCCTAGTCTAATCCTAGTGTTGTGTTTACCTGATGGGGTAAAACGCTAGTCTAATCCTAGTGTTGTGTTTACCTGATGGGGTAAGACCCTAGTCTAAGCCTAGTGTTGTGTTTACCTGATGTGGTAAGACCCTAGTCTAATCCTAGTGTTGTGTTTACCTGATGGGGTAAGACCCTAGTCTAATCATAGTGTTGTGTTTACCTGATGGGGTAAGACTCTAGTCTAATCCTAGTGTTGTTCTTACCTGATGGGGTAAAACCCTAGTCTAATCCTAGTGTTGTGCATACCTGATGGGGTAAGACCCTAGACTAATCCTAGTGTTGTGCGTACCTGATGGGGTAAGACCCTAGTCTAATCCTAGTGTTGTGCGTACCCAATGGGGTAAGACCCTGGTCTAATCCTAGTGTTGTGTTTACCTGATGGGGTAAGACCCTAGTCTAATCCTAGTGTTGTGTTTACCTGATGGGGTAAAACCCTGGTCTAATCCTAGTGTTGTGTTTACCTGATGGGGTAAGACCCTAGTCTAATCCTAGTGTTGTGTTTACCTGATGGGGTAAGACCCTAGTCTAATCCTAGTGTTGTGTTTACCTGATGGGGTAAAACCCTAGTCTAATCCTAGTGTTGTGTTTACCTGATGGGGTAAGACCCTAGTCTAATCCTAGTGTTGTGTTTTCCTGATGGGGTAAAACCCTGGTCTAATCCTAGTGTTGTGTTTACCTGATGGGGTAAGACCCTAGTCTAATCCTAGTGTTGTGCGTACCCGATGGGGTAAGACCCTGGTCTAATCCTAGTGTTGTGTTTACCTGATGGGGTAAGACCCTAGTCTAATCCTAGTGTTGTGTTTACCTGATGGGGTAAAACCCTAGTCTAAAGTGTTGTGTTTACCTGATGGGGTAAGACCTAGTGCCTAGTGTTGTGTTTACCTGATGGGGTAAGACCCTAGTCTAATCCTAGTGTTGTGTTTACCTGATGGGGTAAGACCCTAGTCTAATCCTAGTGTTGTGTTTACCTGATGGGGTAAGAAAATCCTAGTGTTGTTCTTACCTGATGGGGTAAAACCCTAGTCTAATCCTAGTGTTGTGTTGGGGTAAGACCCTAGTCTAATCCTAGTGTTGTGTTTACCTCATGGGGTAAGACCCTAGTCTAATCCTAGTGTTGTGTTTACCTGATGGGGTAAGACCTAGTCTAATCCTAGTGTTGTGACCTAGTGTTGTGTTTACCTGATGGGGTAAGACCCTGGTCTCTAGTAATACCTAGTGAAAACCCTAGTCTAATCCTAGTGTTGTGTTTACCTGATGGGGTAAAACCCTGGTCTAATCCTAGTGTTGTGTTTACCTGATGGGGTAAGGTTTACCCTGATGGGGTAAGACCCTGGTCTAATCCTAGTGTTGTGTTTACCTGATGGGGTAAGACCCTAGTCTAATCCTAGTGTTGTGTTTACCTGATGGGGTAAAACCCTAGTCTAATCCTAGTGTTGTGTTTACCTGATGGGGTAAGACCCTAGTCTAAGCCTAGTGTTGTGTTTACCTGATGTGGTAAGACCCTAGTCTAATCCTAGTGTTGTGTTTACCTGATGGGGTAAGACCCTAGTCTAATCCTAGTGTTGTGTTTACCTGATGGGGTAAGACTCTAGTCTAATCCTAGTGTTGTTCTTACCTGATGGGGTAAAACCCTAGTCTAATCCTAGTGTTGTGCATACCTGATGGGGTAAGACCCTAGTCTAATCCTAGTGTTGTGTTTACCTGATGGGGTAAGACCCTAGTCTAATCCTAGTGTTGTGCGTACCTGATGGGGTAAGACCCTAGTCGAATCCTAGTGTTGTGCGTACCCAATGGGGTAAGACCCTGGTCTAATCCTAGTGTTGTGTTTACCTGATGGGGTAAGACCCTAGTTTACCTGATGGGGTAAAACCCTGGTCTAATCCTAGTGTTGTGTTTACCTGATGGGGTAAGACCCTAGTCTAATCCTAGTGTTGTGTTTACCTGATGGGGTAAAACCTAGTCTAATGGTTGGTAAACCCTAGTCTAATCCTAGTGTTGTGTTTACCTGATGGGGTAAGACCTAGTCTAATGGGGTAAAAGTCTAATCTAGTGTTGTGTTTACCTGGTCTAATCCTAGTGTTGTGTTTAAGACCCTAGTCTAATCCTAGTGTTGTGTACCTGATGGGGTAAGACCCTGGTCTAATCCTAGTGTTGTGTTTACCTGATGGGGTAAGACCCTAGTCCTAGTGTTGTGTTTACCTGATGGGGTAAAACCCTAGTGTTGTGTTTACCTGATGTTTACCTGATGGGGTAAGACCTAAGTTTACCTGATGGGGTAAGACCCCTAGTGTTGTGTTTCTAATCTAATCCTAGTGTTGTGTTTAGTGTTGTCTAATCCTAGTGTTGTTTACCTGATGGGGTAAGACCTAGTCTAATCCTAATGGGGTGCAACCTGACCCTGGTCTAAATCCTAGTGTTTTGATGGGGTTTACTAGTCTAAGTGTTGTGTTTACCTGGGGTAAGAGTCTAACCCTAGTCTAATCCTAGTGTTGTGTTTACCTGATGGGGTAAAAACCCGTCTAACCCAGTGTTGTGTTTACCTGATGGGGTAAGACCCTGGTCTAATCCTAGTGTTGTGTTTACCTGATGGGGTAAGACCCTAGTCTAATCCTAGTGTTGTGTTTACCTGATGGGGTAAAACCCTGGTCTAATCCTAGTGTTGTGTTTACCTGATGGGGTAAGACCCTAGTCTAATCCTAGTGTTGTGTTTACCTGATGGGGTAAAACCCTAGTCTAATCCTAGTGTTGTGTTTACCTGATGGGGTAAAACCCTAGTCTAATCCTAGTGTTGTGTTTACCTGATGGGGTAAGACCCTAGTCTAATCCTAGTGTTGTGTTTTCCTGATGGGGTAAGACCCTAGTCTAATCCTAGTGTTGTGTTTACCTGATGTGGTAAGACCCTAGTCGAATCCTAGAGTTGTCCTTACCTGAAAGGGTGGATTACCCTTGCCACTGAGCACAGCGAGGATGAAACCTGGATGACAGTGGACAGTGCAGTGAGAGGTCTCAGTCCTCTCTGTCTCGGGGCTGCAGGTGACAGAGGCATGCTCCAACTGAGGAGGACTGCATGTGTCCATCTGGCAGGGCCGTCGTGAACAGCTGGGCCACCACGATCACACACACACAGAGGGAGAGAAGAAACACAGAGGGAAAAGTATGAGCTGAGTAATGTTGATTATTTGAATCCTCAACAGATATGGTATCACATAGCACACTCTTAGTTATGATACTCAACCCTGCACCTTAGAGGCTGCTGGCCTATATACATATACATGGAATCACTGGTCACTTTGAAAATGGAACACTAGTCACTTTAATAATGTTTACATACTGCTTTACTCATCTCATATGTACAGTATATACTGTATTCTATTCTACTATACTTTAGTCAATGCCACTCCGACATTGCTCGTCCTAATATTTATGTAATTCTTAATTACATTCGTTTACTTTAAGATTTGTGTGTATTGTTGTGAATTGTTAGATATTACTGCACTGTTGGAGCTAGGAACACAAGCATTTTGCTACACCTGCAATAACATCAGCAAAGAAATGTGTATGTGACCAATAACATTTGATGTGTTGTGTGTTTTGTTGCGTGTATGTGTGTGTGTGTGTGTGTGCTATTATATGTGTTGGTATGTGTGTGTGTGTATACCTGACTGAGAGTGTGTGTGTACACATGTGCTTGTACATGTACGTATGGACATGCATGCGTGTGCATGTATGTGTGTGTGTGTGCATGTGGAAGCCCTATGAGACCCCACCCTCAGCGCACCCAGTGAGGGCAAATGCGCTGAAGTGACATGACGTGCGCAGAGCGACTCCCGTCACGGCAACGAAGGGCGAGGAGAAGTTGAGGATGACAGCGGTGGTCAGGAAGAAGGGTTGACTCAGGTTGTGTGTCACGTTCACCACTAGAGGATTCTGCTGACACGACAGCTCAAAGGAACCTGAGGACAGACACAGTCCCTTTTTCAATGAATCATTCTTCAATTCTTCATCTTCTTCTGAAAACATATTGGACAAGAAGGTCCAAGGGGAGGGACCTTGTCCTCAACTACAGTTGAGAAGGAGCCAAGGAGATGGGATGCGAGGAATTGAGATAGAGCCCCAGACAGGAATAACACACGGATGCTTACTCAGTACACTTTTTAAACATCATATGTTCATCACTGTAACCAGCCATAACCCTAACCCTACACACTGCATATGTGAAGACATCTTGAGGCATCTTTGAATGTTAATTCAAACAGTCAGTCATCCTTTGAGGACCGGTAGTTCAAGTTCATACCCAGGGAGTGGTTTCTGCCACCAGTATCACACAGTTGGACGGTGACTGTTTTCCTGCACTGCTCTCCAGGCCAGGCTCCGTCCGAGGCCAGATAGATGATGACAGACGCGGCGACTCCAGGTTGCGTAAATCCCACCTGGGCAAACAATTAGAGTTATTATGACAACAACCAAATGAGTTCAACTGTTCAATAATCGGTTCCTGAATGTCCCCCACTTCAATGGTAATTAGATTGCATGGTAATGAAAGAATGACAACAGAAACAGGACAATACTGTGACAAACGTGGCATGACAAATTGGGAGAAAGTACAAAGATGTGCCGTGAAACATAACAAATGACCGTTGGAACATTACTTTAGAGAAGGTTATAAATAGTTTGTCAAAAGTTTGTCAAAAGTAGTGCGCTATAAAGGGAAAAAGGTGCCCCAAGTATCCTCTATGGTGGACTGGAGTACTCAACCTTTAGCCATACTGTATCTTCCTCATCGTAGTAGGTCTGAGTGTACGACTGGGCCGTACATGGAACCCATATGTCATGTGACAGCTTCTCATTCATCTCCAGGTACTGGGGCTTGCACAGCTTTAATACAAGGGGAATCATACAGTAATTATTGAAAACCTTCGGTCACACTTTATTTGGATAGTCCCATGATATACAGATGGTTATACTATCAACAAACTATCTGTTCATAAGCAAATGCTTGCTAAGGTTACGGTTAGGTTTAGAATAAGGGTAAAGGTTAGGGTTTGGGGCTAGGGTAAGGGTTAAGTTTAAAGTTAGGATAAGGGTTGGGGTTAGGGATAGGGATAGGGTTAGTGGACAGTTAGTTGAAATGTTGTTGACACCGGGGAGTCCCATAGGGCGGCGCACAATTGGCCCGGTGTTGTCCGGGTTAGGGGAGGGTTTGGTCGGGGGGGATTTACTTGGCTCATCACACTCTAGCGACTCCTTGTGGTGGGTCGGGCACCTGCAAGCTGACTCGGTCGTAGGTATTTCTTCCGACACCAATGGTGCAGCTGGCTTCCGGGTTATGCGAGCGGGTGTTAAGAAGCGCGACTTGGTGGATCATGTTTCGGAGGATGCATGACTCGATCTTCGCCTCCTGAGCCCATTGCGGAGTTGCAGTGATGAGACAAGATTGTAATTGGATCACAATTGGATATCACGAAATTGAGGAGAAAAATGGGGTAAAATAAAATGTATTTTTTTTAACTGTCTATATATATATATAGACAGTTATTGGACATCTACAAACCATCTACAAACCATCTACTTGGGACTATCCAAATCAAGTGTTACCAAACATTCAAAACACTCAGTACTGTCACATTTACAGAAAGATAACATCTTTATCCAGGAGGTGGGGGACAGGGCAGAGGAAAGCACTGCTACCTTGGTAAGCGAGGGCTCTCCGGTGGCTGCCAGGGCAGGGCAGCTGCTTTGGTCCTGATGGGAGGCTGCTGCGGTGGAGGCCCACTGGTCACTGTACCCATGAGGGGTGAAGTAACCACAGTCCTGTACGCTGGAGCCCCTCTCAAACTCCTCACACATACCATCACCCTCAAAGACGTAGCACAGGCTGGGTTCACCTAGGGGAAACAATGGGAAAGAAATGTGGTGAACAAGCTTGCGTCCCAAATGGCAACCTATTCCCTTCATAGTGCACTACTTTTTAAACAGGACTCAGAGGGCGCTGGTCAAACAGGACTCAGACCAAAGGAACAGTCTGCTGGGGAGATTGCATTGTATTACAATAAGTAGATGCTGTCATCAGAAAACATTCCCGGAAAGATGTGGTTCAATAAAGAGGTGTGACAATGGTTCAGACAGAGAATAAAACAGCAAAGCACTATGTAATACACCAAACATTTATAATGTGTGAACTTTAACATCAGAGGCTGGATTTGGCCCTGTTAGTTACATACAGCTGCATGGGTAGGAGAGTGTAGTCACTGACAAGGTGTTGAATTGGAATAAATAATCCAAGGAACTATGTCTCAAAAATAAACAGTCTAGACAACATGGAATCAAACCATATCATATCATCATAGCAGATTGTTTGGATATTGTGCACTGACCATAATATACAGTACAAAAGACAACAACCCCTGTGACAATGATACATGTGTTTTTACTTCAGTTGTTTGTCAAAGCAATATCACTTTCAGGATAATACAAGTTGATGTTCATGCTTCAGATACATTGACATCATGATCCAGTCTTGTGTTGTAGGAGTTAACTTGTCAAGCATCAGAATACCCACACATGGAAGCAAATATGTGCATGACTGAGTGAGAATGAGGCACTATCTTGAATGGTGCAATGATTCCATTTTTTAAATTGCAATTTATAATCTGTTTTTTTGCCAAAGTTCTTTTCCTGCTAGTCATGCCTTTTATTCCCAAAGAAAATATAACACTTTCAGTCACGGCATCTCTGAACCTTCATGGAATAGATTCATTATTTCTCCCCTGACAAAACTGAGGGGGTGTTGACGTACTAGCTAAGTAATAGATTCCCAAATATGCATCCCAAATGGCACCCTATTCACTTTATAATCCACTGCTTAATGTTTGTATTTATTATTATGTATATAAGAATTTATCCTTGTCTTGTCCCCAAAATCATTGATGATGCTTGAGGTGATGAAACAATTTCCCAAGTTGCGATTTAAAGTAATACTCTACCCTACTCTACTCTGGTTAAAAGTAGTGCACTATGAAGGGAATAGGCTGCCATTTTGGACGTACTCAAAATGTGTCCCTTCACTTACTTTGACAACTTGCTAAAATACAGTATGTGAGAATAAATCATGTAAATCCATTGAATTATCTTAGTTACTCTGTAACCGTTAGGCCTACTTCCTTGTGATTTATATTGTGTGTCAAATGACACATTTTCTATTAAGAAAACACGTTTCTTTAACTAAGTGCATGATGATAAAGGAAGTGTACAAAACAATCCGCCAGCATGGTGGATAAAATTATAGGCAACACCACAACTATGAGGTTGACATTTGCTGTTGTTACTGTGCAATTTCTACTTTTAGCATGCCAAGTCTCTGAATGAATACCGGAGACAAGGCAGTGTCAGCTTGACAGCATTGTTTTGTTGTGGAAATCAAAACAAGCTAGCTGTAGTAAACTTTATAATTATATTAGATTAATGTATGCACAATGCATAGTTTGGATAAATTGAGATGGTTAAGCGCAGAATGACTACAAATGACAGTATTTTGTTTATTTAATTAACCCGTTTTAAAGTGGTAGATCAGCTTTAATGTTGCAGATAGATTGTAGCTTCCATCAATGTAATTGTCTGCATTATTTCCAATAGTCAATATATATTTTTTGTGAATATATATATTTTATATCTTATTTTATTATTTTCCCCTAACCCTACCACCCCTCCCCTATTTGGAGTAAACTAATAGACAACAACAGTTAGGCTTCTGCTTCCAGCTTATATGTAACGGATTTCCTCCTCTTCGTCTGAGGAGGTGTAGCAGGGATCGGACCAAAACGCAGCGTGGTAAGTGTCCATAATGATTTATTAACAAAACAACTGAACAATCGAACAAAACAAAAATAACGTGCATAAACGAAACAGTCCTGTGTGGTGACAAACACTGACACGGAAAACAAACACCCACCAACCAAAAGTGAAACCCAGGCTACCTAAGTATGATTCTCAATCAGAGACAACTAACGACACCTGCCTCTGATTGAGAACCATACTAGGCCGAACACAAAAACCAACATAGAAAAACAAACATAGACTGCCCACCCCAACTCACGCCCTGACCATACCAAAACAAAGAATAAAATAACAGAACTATGGTCAGAATGTGACATTATACATACCATATGCTGTACATTTTCCTGACATAATGTATTTTACAATAGTTATCTTTTGTTTGTTTTTAATCCCATCCTTCAGCTACCCTCAATCCCTCCCATCTACAGTGCCTTCGAAAGTATTCAGGCCGTTGACTTTTCCCACATTTTGTTACGTTACAGCCTTATTCTAAAACGGATTAGATGAAAAAAAACACTCAACAATTGACACACAATACCTATAATGACAAAGCGAAAACAGGTTTATAGATTTTTTTGCAAATGTATTACAAAGAAAAAACAGCTGGCCTTCCTGAGTGGTGCAGCGGTCTAAGACACTGCATCGCAGTGCTAGAGGTGTCACTACAGACCTGGGTTCGATCCCAGGCTGTATCACAACCAACCGGCGACTCGTTGTGGCTACTCCTTGTGGCGGGTCGGGCACCTGTAGGTGGATCTTGGGTTGTCAGTTGAACGGTGTTTCCTCCGACACATTGGTGCAGCTGGCTTCCAGGTTATGCAGGCGGGTGTTAAGAAGCGCAGTTTGGCGGATCATGTTTCGGAGGACACAATCTTAGCTTCCCGACCCCATTTGGGAAGTCCCAGCGATGAGACAAGATCAAAATTGGTGGAAAAATGGGATAAAATACTAAAAACAAGAATACCTAAGTATTTAAACCCTCTGCTATGGGACTTGAAATTGAGCTTAGGTGCATCCTGTTTCCATTGATCATCCTTGAGATGTTTCTACAACTTGATTGGAGTCCACCTGTGGTAAATTCAATTGATTGGACATGATTTGGAAAGGCACACACCTGTCTATATAAGGTCCCACAGTTGACATGCACTGTCAGAGCAAAAACCATGAGGTCGAAGCAGTGGTGTAAAGTATTTAAGTAAAAATACTTTAAAGTACTACTTAAGTCGTTTTTTGGGGTTTCATATTTTTGAATATTCAACTTTTACTTCACTACATTCCTAAAGAAAATGATGTACTTATTATGTACTCCATACATTTTCCCTGATACCCAAAAGTACTCGTTACATTTTGAATGCTTAGCAGGACAGAATTTTTTTCCAATTCACACACTTATAAAGAGAACATCCCTTGTCATCCCTATGGTGCCTGATCTGGTGGATTCACGAAACACATGTTATGTTTGTAAATGAAGTCTGAGTGTTGGAATGTGCCCCTGGCTATCCGTAAAAAAAATTTAAACAAGAAAATTGTGCTATCCGGTTTGCTTAAAATAAGGAATGTGAAATTATTTATACTTTTACTTTTGATACTTAAGTATATTTAAAACCAAATACTTTTAGACTTTTACTCAAGTAGTATTTTACTGGGTGACTTTCACTTTTACTTCAGTTATTGTTTATTAAGGTATCTTTACTTTTACTCAAGTATGAAGTTTGGGTACTTTTTCCACCACTGGGTCGAAGGAATTGTCTGTAGAGCTCCGAGACTGGATTCTGTCGAGGCACAGATCTGGGGAAAGGTAATAAAACATTTCTGCAGCATTGAAGATCCCCAAGAACACAGTGGCCTCCATCATTCTTAAATGGAAGAAGTTTGGAACCACCAGAGCTGGCTGCCCGGCCAAACTGAGCAATCGGGGGAGAAGGGTCTTGGGCAGGGAGGTGACCAAGAACCCGATGGTCACTCTAACAGAGCTCTAGAGTTCCTCTGTGGAGATGGGAGAACCTTCCAGAAGGATACCTATCTCTGCAGCACTCCACCAATCAGGACTTCATGGTAAAGTGGCCAGAGGGAAGCCAATCCTCAGTAAAAGGCACATGACATCCCGCTTGGAGTTTGCCAAAAGGCACTTAAGACTCTCAGACCATGAGAAACAAGATTCTCTGTTCTGATGAAACCAAGATTGAACTCTTTGACCTGAATGC
Organism: Oncorhynchus nerka; assembly: GCF_034236695.1. Lineage (NCBI taxonomy): Eukaryota > Metazoa > Chordata > Actinopteri > Salmoniformes > Salmonidae > Oncorhynchus > Oncorhynchus nerka. The sequence continues at coordinate 73,384,920 of NC_088415.1, read as the reverse complement.
CAAGCGTCACATCTGGAGGAAACCTGGCACCATACCAACGGTGAAGCATGGTGGTAGCAGCTTCATGCTGTGTGGATGTTTTTCAGCGACAGGTTCACCTTCCATCAAGACAATGAGCCTAAGCACACAAACAAGACAACGCAGGAGTGGCTTCGAGACAATTCTCTGAATGTCCTTGAGTGGCCCAGCCAGAGCCAGGACTTGAACCCGATCGAACATCTCTACAGAGACCTCGAAATAGCCAATCTGACAGAGCTTGAGAGGATCTGCAGAGAAGAATGGGAGAAACTCCCCAAATACAGGGGTGCCAAGCTTGTCATATCCACAAAGACTTGAGGCTGTAATCATTGCCAAAGGTGCTTCAACAAAGTGCCGAGTAAAAGGTGTTAATACTTATGTAAATATGATATATATTTTTTATTATTATTTATATAAATTAGCAAAAATGTCAAAAACTGTTTTTGCTTTGTCATTATGGGGCATTGTGTGTAGATTGATGAGGGTAAAAAAACTATTTAATACATTTTAGAATAAGGCTGTAACGTAACAAAATGTGGAAAAAGTCAAGGGGTCTGAATACTTTCCGAATGCACTGTATCTCTTTTTATTTTTAATTTCACCTTTATTTAACCAGGTAGGCTGGTTGAGAACAAATTCTCATTTGCAACTGCGACCTGGCCAAGATAAAGCAAAGCAGTTTGACACATACAACAACACAGAGTTACACATGGAATAAACAAACATACAATCAATAATACAGTAGAAAAATCTATAAATAGCATGTGCAAATGAGGTAGGATAAGAGGGGTAAGGCAATAAATAGGCCATGGTGGCAAAGTAATTACAATATAGCAATTAAACACTGGAATGGTAGGGTGTGCAGAAGATGAATGTGCAAGTAGAGATACTGGGGTGCAAAGGAGCAAGATAAATAAATAAATACAGTATGGGGATAGGGTAGATTGGATGGGCTATTTACAGATGAGCTATGTACAGGTGCAGTGATCTGTGAGCTGCTCTGACAGCTGGTGCTTAAAGCTAGTGAGGGAGGTAAGAGTCTCCAGCTTCAGAGATTTTTGCAGTTAGTTCCAGTAATTGGCAGCAGAGAACTGGAAGGAAAGACGGCCAAAGGAAGAATTGGCATTGGGGGTGACCAGTGAGATATACCTGCTGGAGCGCATGCTACGGGTGGGTGCTGCTATGGTGACCAGTGAGCTGAGATAAGGTGGGGCTTTACCTAACAGAGACTTGTAGATGACCTGGAGCCAGTGGGTTTGGCGACGAGTATGAAGCGAGGGCCAGCCAACGAGAGCATACCGGTTGCAGTGGTGGGTAGTATATGGGGCTTTGGTGACAAAATGGATGGCCCTGTGATAGACTGCATCCAATTTGTTGAGTAGAGTGTTGGAGGCTATTTTGTAAATGACATCGCCGAAGTCGAGGATCGGTAGGATCAGTTTTACGAGGGTATGTTTGGCAGCATGAGTGAAGGATGCTTTGTTGCGAAATAGGAAGCCGATTCTAGATTTAATTTTGGATTGGAGATGTTTAATGTGAGTCTGGAAGGAGAATTTACATTCTAACCAGACACCTAGGTATTTGTAGTTGTCCATATATTCTAAGTCAGAACCGTCCAGAGTAGTGATGCTGGACAGGCAGGCAGGTGCGGACAGTGAACGGTTGAAGAGCATGCATTTAGTTTTACTTGCATTTAAGAGCAGTTGGAGTCCACGGAAGGAGAATTGTATGGCTCAACTGGAGGTTAGTTAAACACAGTGTCCAAAGAAGCGCCAGAAGTATACAGAATGGTGTCGTCTGCGTAGAGGTGGATCAAAGAATCACCAGCAGCGAGAGCGACATCATTGATGTATACAGAGAAGAAAGTCTGCCTGAGAATTGAACCCTGTGGCACCCCCATAGAGACTGCCAGAAGTCCGGACAACAGGCCCTCCGATTTGACATACTGAACTCTATCGGAGAAGTAGTTGGTGAACCAAGCGAGGCAATCATTTGAGAAACCAAGGTTGTTGAGTCTGCCAATAAAAATGTTGTGATTGACAGAGTCGAAAGCCTTAGCCAGGTCGATGAATACGGCTGCACAGTAATGTCTCTTATCGATGGCGGTTATGATATCGCTTGAAGACCATCCAGTTTTGGTTTCTATTTGGCATATATTTTTAACTGTGCTGTTTCACAAAAGTTCTGAACCTACATACATCTTATGGACACAGTATATTTGACATTAGTTGTCTTGTTGTTTTTAGTCCCACCATTCAGCTCCACTCAATCCCTCCCATCTCACTCTGAACAACATCCAGCTGTGTTCTATTTGACATATATTTTTCAACTGTGCTGTGATGTTTCAACAAAGTTCTGAACCTATTCTCATAGTTTCTACAAATTGTAAATTAACGATACATTTTTTTTGCTAAAAGTATTAAAAGTACAAATGACAGTATTTGTGATATGAAATCAGTGCATGGAGTTAGTGCATGGAGCTAATGAAGAGGTTTGTGTTTTGCTTTTCGTGTATTGATGTTAACATTGATGTGTATATTGATGTGTATAGTGTATATTGATGTGTATATTGATGTGTATAGTGTATATTGATGTGTATATTGATGTGTATAGTGTATATTGATGTGTAATGTTGTGTTTGATGTTTATACAAGGCTCATCAATCAAATGTAAAACAATTAATGTGTGTGATAAGTGATTCATCTTTACTTAGTTACTTACTTAGTTTGTTTTGTTAAGTTGTAACCTGTCTCTGTTGCAAGACGTACTGTAATGAATACACCCCTGGTCTAGGTGGGTTTCTGTTGTGGTCATTCCACAGACTGTAGACTGAGACCAGGATTAGGAGAGTGCTCTTGTCTGTTCTTCACTCACCATTGCAGTTGAAGCCTGACTCCATGTGGCACTTCTTAGAGCAGCCATCACCATCCAACAGATTGCCATCATCACAGTCCTCTGTCCTACAGACACAGAGACAGCAAGGATCAGTCATCTCCATAGTCTATACATTTTCATTACAAACACACATATCCTTTGATTTCACTACATTCTCCACTGAGAGAGACCAATAAGTATGACCTATATGAGTATACGGTAGTTTGGCTTCACTTGCACACTTGATAATGTACTGTAGGCACTGCCCTAATGTATATGTTCTCTATTACCAGGAGTTGCATGGCAAGTGGTTCAGTAACACAAGGAGTGCACAAAGAACAATGCCCAAGGACTAGTCAGCCCTTCGCCCTCTGAGTGGCCAAAATGTATCTGTCTATTACAGAATTCAGAGGACTGACTATTGAATATGATAGAATAATACGATAGTATCCATGTTTGATTTCTATCTGAAAGTTGTTCACTGAGGATAAATCTGATGCTATCTATATGGATGTATTATATATGTGCTAACTTGTTTCTGTACAGGGTGACCTCTGAATTACTCCATGCAAGAAGGTTTTATTGTCTTCCCAGGAATTCTGTCTTATTTACGTTGGTCTCATACCCGACACAAGCCTTTAATTTCTGTGACACCCTGTGGAGACTGGGCCTTACTCTGTAAAATTGGTATCATTTGATTGGTCAATGGTGGTTGGTTTTGGGTTGAAAGGTTACACCTTCAGGTGTTATACATTTTATTACATGCCTTTGTTCTCTCTCATCCTGTATCCAGGCATCCTGGGCTTCTAAGCCTCTGGCTTAATAGGCATCTCTTTGTTCATGCTTTGTCTTCTAAATTAGGCTCAGAAGTATGCTTTCTAAAGCTTGTAACTTAAGTCTTATGCCTTGTATGTGAATCCATTCATTGTAAAATGTTCATTTAAAATCCTCCTTTGATATAGACAATTGTATTTGTATTTGAAACAGTCCAGAGTAATGAAGGTGGACTTGTTTACCATGATTACAACATTGCTGTGTATCAATTAGTAGCATTAATGAATGCATAATATTATGGCCATTTTGATTGGTCAACAATGGATGAGAGAAAAAAAGAACATACAGTGCCTTCAGAAAGTATTCAGACCTCTTGACTTTTCCGCCATTTTGCTGTGTTACAGCCTGAATTTAAAATGGATGAAATTGAGATTTTGTTGTATTACTGGCCTACACACAGTACCCCGTATTGCCAAAGTGGAATTGTTTTTTGTTAAAATTTTTACAGTTTTTTAATGAAAAGCTGAAATGTCTTGAGTCAATAAGTATTCAACACCTTTGTTTTGGCAAGCTTAAATAACTTCAGGGGTAAAAACGTGCTTAACAAGTCAAATAAATAAGTTGCATGGACTCTGTGTGCAATAATAGAGTTTAACATGATTTTTGAATGACATCTCTGTACCCCACACATACAATTATATGTAAGGTCTCTCAGTCGAGCAGTGCATTTCAAACACAGATGTAACCACAAAGACCAGGGAGGTTTTTCAATGTTTCACAAAGAAGGGCACCTATTGGGAGATGGGTAAAAATAAAAGCAGACATTGAATATCTCTTTGAGCATCGGGAAGTTATTAATTACACTTTGGATGGTGTATCAATACACCCAGTCACTACAAAGATACAGGCTAATTCAATTGCAGGAGAGGAAGGAAAACGCTCAGGGATTTCACCATGAGGCCAATGGGGACTTTAAAACAGTTCCAGAGTTAAATGGCTGTGATAAGAGAAAACTGAGGATGGATCCACACATTGTATTTACTCCACAATACTAACTTAATTGACAGATTGAATGAAAGGAAGCCTGCACAGAATACAAATATCTCAAAACGTGCATCTTGTTTGCAAAAAGGCACTAAAGTAATACTGCAAAAAATATGGGAAAGCAATTCACTTTTCTCCTGAATACAAAGTGTTACGTTTGGGAAAATCCAATACAACACATTACTGAACACCACTCTCCATATTTTCAAGCATAGTGGTGGCTCCATCATGTTATGTGTATGCTTGTAATCGTTAAGGACCGTGGAGTTTTCAAGGATAAAGCAGAAACTGAATGGAGCTAAGAACAGGCAAAATTCTAGAGGAAAACCAGATTTAGTCTGCTTCCCACCAGACACTGGGAGATGAATTAACCTTTCAGCAGGACAATAACCCGAAAACACAACGCCAAATCTACACTGGAGTTGCTTACCAAGAAGACAGTGAATATTCCTGAGTGGCCAAGTTACAATTGTGACGTAAACCTCATTTTCAATAAATTTGCAAAACTGTCTAAATACATGTTTTCACTTTGTCATTATGGGGTATTGTGTGTCGATGGGTGAGAAAAACAAACAATTTAATCAATTTTAAATTCGGGCTGTAACACAACAAAATGTGGAATAAGTCAAAGAGTATGAATACACTCTCAAGGCACTTCATCTGGGATGTGAATACTGTGTAAACTGACTGACCCCTGGAGAAGTCCGTCACCGCAGTAGGCAGCTCCATGGGTGTAGAGGAGAGGTGGGGAGAGCTCACTGAGAAGACCGTCTGCTTCCACCTGAACTCTGTACTGGTACTCCATGTCCTTTTCAATATCACTGTATGAACACATCAAAACATGCAGCATTCATGTATAAACAGCTTTCTAACTGCATTTTTGTCTCATGGAATTGTATTCCTTTAGAATTAAAGACATAATTGACATTTCAGATTATTTCCAGGTGGAATTGTTGCATAGAGATACAAAATGACTAAACTAAACCGATAGCTATTATTGTCAAATAACCATTTTGAACAGCAAGGTTATATGGAAACGACAGTGCACATAGATACACAATAAGAAACAGATTGTTCTTGTGTATCTGTGTCCAGAGTCACCTAGTCATCTAAGCTTGCTGTAGGAAGCAGTGACCTTCAACCTAAACAGGAGGTACGGTGGGTACAGTGATATCATACCTCCTGTCCCAGAGCTATTGACCTGTTTTAGTCAGCTCCAAACTATAAAAAGAGCCTACCTTTGATTTCCCGGCAGCCCTCCTAGATTACCATTGTCTCCGGCCAGCTGTAAAGAATGCCTACAAAAATGCACATCCTCTACTCTCTCAGACGTGTCTGATTTCCTCCCACTACAAATTACCCTTATTAATTATGGATCAACTCTAAGAGCCCGCTCTATCTAGCATACCACTGGAGGAGCCAGTGTGTTTTTTATTTAAGGGCTTCGACTTAGGGTTGTTTTGGGAATGATACAATCAGTTATTAATGTAAAGTCAAATGTTTATGAACCACTAGTTAGCAGAAACTAGGCTATGAGGGTCAGGGGAAAATAATACATTCTTGTCCATGGACTAACATAACTTTATCCTACACCTATTTCACACATACCCCAAAGGTGTTTTTTTTTTTTACTCCTAATAGACCAAAAACGAGAGTCACATATTTAAGGATTAGGATATCAAGTGCAAAACTATCTTGTTTTGCCAGCTATACCTCTTGGTGGCAGTGTAGACTCACAGTCACAATTCTTAGCCTTTCTTTCATTTCTCTCCTTCAATGCACTCCACTTCTCTCTCTTTACCTCTTCCTCCAAATGACAGGCCTCTCACTTATCATACACTAACCATGATGAGCATACAGTACAGAGCCTTCAGTGAGAGGAAATGGCTGAGCAACAGCTCCAAAGAGCCACAGGTGTTTACTGTTTTTGCTGGTCAAATTTGGTTTATATTCCAGTGACTGCCTTCCCCCAAACACAACCTCTCTGCCCTCCTCTTCCCTCCACATAACTTAATTCCCCTTGGTTTTTACATCTTTTTGCACTTACAGCCACTTGTGGAACTTTTAGAGATGAAACCAAATGTATTCCTCAATGTGACCTCTTAAGCACATCCACCTACTCCTGCAAGTGCTTGAAAAGCCACAATATCCCAGAAAGTGTTAGTGGAAAATTACAAAATCATCCACAAATAAATGTGTATGATACTAATACCAAATACAAGCTGACTCTAATGAATAAAAGTAAGCTGGAACAGAATTTAAAAAATATATGTGAGATGGGAAATATCTTAATGTTTAGGGGGCTTACTTATGTTATGTGTAATGCAAAACTGGATGCAGATAATCAATTTAACACCTTTTCTCACTGCATGAGATTAAAATGGTTTGACGTACGCCGGAATCCTCTGAAAACTGTTCATCAAATAACACCCTTGTTGTTGATTTGTAACAGTAGCTGGTGCTAAAAGGAATGTTGAATACATTTGGTTCTGTGTTGCGAAAACGGTGCCACACCGAAATACTTGATAATGACACAAATCTCAGTTTCTGGGGCTACAGACGATTATGTATGGTCTTTGTAAGTGACATAAATTATACTTTGATCTTGATTTTTTTTGCGTGTGTGTGTGTGTGTATTCTTAAGTCCACTTCTTGGAGAAGTGGTACATGACCTCAAAACAATACATCTGTGTCCACACAGGATACATTTCCAGACTAAGTTCAAAGTATTAGTAGTTATTAGTAGTTGCTGAATTCCAGAGTGTGCGCCTACATACAGTACAGTAGCTTGGACACACCTACTCATTCAAGTTTTTTGTTGTTGTTATTTTTACTATTTTTACATCGTAGAATAATAGTGACTACATCAAAACTATGAAATAACACATATTGAATCGTGTAGTAACCAAAAACGTGTTAAACAAATCTAAATAAATGTCATATTTGAGATTCTTCAAAGTAGCCACCCTTTGCCTTGATGAAAGCTTTGCACACGCTTGGCATTCTCCCAACCAGCTTAACCCGGAATGCTTTTCCAACCATCTTGAAGGAGTTCCCACATATGCTGAGCACTTGTTGGCTGCTTTTCCTTTACTCTGCAGTAAAACTCATCCCAAACCATCTCAATTGGGTGATTGTGGAGGCCAGGTCATCTGATGCAGCACTCCATCACTCTCCGTCTTGTTGAAAAACAAATTATAGTCCCACCAAGAGCAAACCAGATGGGATGGCGTATCGCTGCAGATTGCTATGGTAGCCATGCTGGTTAAGTGTGCCTTGAAATCTAAATAAATCACTGACAGTGTCACCAGCAAAGCACCATCGCACCACCTCCTCCATGGGAACCACACATGCAGAGATCATCCGTTCACCTACTCTGCGTCTCACAAAGACACAGCGGTTGGAACCAAAAATCTCACATTTGGACTCATCAGACCAAAGGACAGATTTCCACCGGTCTAATGTCCATTGCTCGTATTTCTTGGCCCAAGCAAGTCTATTCTTCTTCCTGGTGTCCTTTAGTGGTGGTTTCTTTGCAGCAATTCGACCATGAAGGCCTGATTCACGCAGTCTCTTCTAAACAGTTGATGTTGCGATATATCTGTTTCTTGAACTCTGTGAAGCATTTATTTGGACTGCAATCTGAGATGCAGTTAACTCTAAAGAACTTATCCTCTGCAGCAAAGGTAACTCTGGGTCTTCCATTCCTGTGGCGGTCCTCATGAGAGCCAGTTTTATCACAGAAACTCTCAAAGTTCTTGACATTTTCCGGCTTGACTGACCTTTATGTCTTAAAGTAATGATGGACTGTCATTTCTCTTTGGTTATTTGAGCTGTTCTTGCCATAATTTGGACTTGGTCTTTTACCAAATAGGGCACTCTTCTGTATACCACCCATACCTTGTCACAACACTACTGATTTGCTCAAATGCAATAAGAAGGAAAGAAATTTCACAAATTAACTTTTAACAAGGCACACCTGTTAATTGAAATGCATTCTAGGTGACTACCTCATGAAGCTGGTTGAGAGAATGCCAAGAGTGTGCAAAGTTGTGTTCAAGGCAAAGGGTGGTTACTTTGAAGAATCTCAAATATAAAATATATTTGAATTTGTTTAACACTTTTTTGGTTACTACATGATTATATATGTGTTATTTCATAGTTTTTATGTCTTCACTATTATTCTACAATGTAGAAAATAGTAGAAAATAAAGAAAAACCCTTGAATGAGTAGGTGTGTCCAAACTTTTGACTGGGACTGTATATCTGTCGGTGTCAATATTACTGTACCTGTCTGTAAATGTAAGCAGAGTTTGCTGGACCAGATCGCCTGAAAACGGCGGTTGCCGGACAACTCGGTAGATCAGAGGATGGCAACTGGAGCAGAGAGGATTATGGGGGCCAGAAGTAAGCAGAACAGCGTCAATCTCCATCTTCTCATCAAAGGTGCTCAGTTTGACAGCTGCCACCCTTTTTTCGGTGTGCACATGTAGGGTGAGGGGCACATCACAGAAGACGTGCTGTGGACCCATGTCTAGAGACTCGTCTGTGTCTGTTATTAGCTCGATGTTGATAATCACCTGGTTATCTGTAGAGACAACATGGTGGATAATTATAAGCTGTATAATCAAGCCGTTCCAGAGTAGTGCACATGCTTGGCCCTTTATTTATTCATAAATACCTAGGACAAATAACTGGTGTAACTTCACTGCTCAGATGAATAGCCAAAACATTATCATTCATGTAGACACAACATGTGGCTTGTATTGTGGAGAGTTTCAGCAATGCTAAATGTACACTATTGAAGACCACTAGAATGAACCCGGGACCCACCGGCTGAGATGTAGGTGACCCACACAGTGAGGCTGTCAGGGACCACAAGGTGGAGGAAGCGCAGCATCAGGACGCAGCCCTCGGTTTCAGGGCAGGGAGACGTCACGTTGGCATCATACAGGCTGAGTTCTGGACTCCAGGCCTGTAGGCTGGGCTCACAGGTCTGGTATACATCTGGAGGGCCTGTAAACGCACACAGACACACACACACTGGTCTTACAATATATACACCTACTGTACATGAGTCCCAAATGGCCCCCTCTACCCTTTATATTGCACTACTTTTGAAAAGGGTCCATAGGGGTCTGGTCAAAGGTAGTGTACTATGTAGTAAATATGGTGCCATTTGTAATGCAACCAAATAAAGGGAAAAGTTACAACAGATATAGCAGATAGGCCTACAACTTTGTTCTACATCCAAGCCTTCTCAACTGATGACATGCACAGTACCTTCCCACCCACACTGATAAAATGCAGAAAGCTAGAGTTCATTGGTTTCAAAGGTAGGCACTCTGTTGTCTTTAATTAGTGCAGTATATTTACTAAAGTTGTGAAATGATTTGAATCACTGAAAAAACATTACTGAACTATTATTAAAGAGGGCTAGTAGAGAGTACAAGCCATGTTCTGAGGGAGAATCATACAGTAGAGCGAGACTGGGGAAATCACATGACCTGGTTTTGGACTGGACTGGTATTTTCCTAACCATCCTCTAGAACACAACATACCCAGGTGCAACTTTACACAGGAAAGGAATCAATTTCTGAATTGGGACAGACAGGGCTCACAAAACAATTTATAAAGCATGTTAATTTCCTCTGTGGTAAAAGGGGAACAGGAGCATGTTGTGTGTCTCAGCAGAGCACTGAAATAAACTGCCGAATGGAGAGGGATAGAGGGAGAGAGCCTGCAGCAGTAGCCCCAGCCAGCCAATGCCTGAGCGTCCTCAGCTTCTGCTATCTGCACCCAATGTGGCTCCTTCACATGTGTGGATTTGTGCAGGGTAAACATCAGCACGCCAAGTCAAACCGTAAAACTAAATTGGTCAGATAAACAGAGAAAGGCCTCAACACAGGCCCAGATTAATCACTGTATCAGATGTGGCAAACGGCTCCCACAGGAAAGCCTAGTAGGAAAGCCTAGTGCTTCAAGATCTTAGTGTGTCATCCTTCCTACTTTCAGCAACTTAACCATGTCACTACTTTTCCCCTTTCTCAAGATGAAATAGACTCCCCGGGTCTGGAAATTAATGCTTGGGTTTCAGTGGAGGAACACATCAAAGGGAGGATATGTTTCTGTGAAAAGAATGATGTAGCCTAGATACAGTATTTTACCTGATATAAATGTTTATTTCGTCTGAGTGTGCCAGAGCCGCAGAATAACTGATGAATTTACTAACGCTCAACACCGGTTGAATATGGCTGGTGTCAGTAAATGTCAGCAAAAAAGCGTAATTACATTGTTGCCAGGAGCACAATTACAACCACCAACACTCTGGATAACATGAAAACAGTTTAACCAGCTCTGCTAGGGCGAGTATGGTCAGAGTTTGGGTGGGGGTTAAATGGTCAGAGTTTGGGTGGGGGTTAATAAAGTTTAAGATGATTCTTATGGCACTGCACACGGTCAATGTGAACTTTATTTTACTATTCATATTTTTGACAACTTTTACTTCACTACATTCCTAAAGAAATGTATTACTCAAAAGTACTTGTTACAATTTGAATGCTTAGCAGGACAGAAAAATTGTCCAATTCACACACATCATGGGAACATCTCTTGTCATCCCTACTGCATCTGATCTGGTGGATTCACTAAACACATGCTTCGTTCATAAATTATGTCTGTGTGTTGGAGTGTGCCCCTGGCTATCTGTAAATTTAAAAAACAAGAACATTGAGCTATACGGTTTGCTTAATATAAGGAATGTCAACTGATTTATACTTTTACTTTTGATACTTAAGTATATTTAAAACCAAATACTTTTAGAATTTTTGAAATTTTGTCAGAAAGTTGTTTTCATTGCAAGTTAAAGCTTACTGTTAGCTAGCTAGCTAGCTGACGTTAGATGGCTGGCTCGCTGGCTAACATTATGTTTATGATCTGTGTGTAGTAATGTTATCTCAGAATTTCACATTGCTAGTTATAGCCTGATGTTAGCTGGCTAACTAGCTAATATTGAACCTATTTGGTTAACTTTAGCTAGCTATGACAATCAGATTGTATTGCTAGTGCTCTATGGATTAGGATTATGGTTAATTTTTTCACTAGCGGGCTTGCTAGCTACATGTCTAAACAAAATACCACAAGTTAAAGCTTACTAGCTGACATTAGATGGCTGGCTCGCTAGCTAACATTACGTTTATGATCTGTGTGTAGTAATGTTATCCCAGAATTCCATTTCACATGGCTAGTTATCGCCTAATGTTAGCTAGCTAACTAGCTAATATTGAACCTATTTGGTTAATTAACTTTAGCTAGCTTTGACAATCGGTTTGTATTGCTAGTGCTCTATGGATTAGGAATATGGTTCATTGTTTCACTAGCGAGCTTGCTAGCTACATGTCTAAACAAAATACCCCAGGTTAAAGCTTACTGTTAGCTAGCTAGCTGATGTTAGATGGCTGGCTCGCTAGCTAACATTACGTTTATGATCTGTGTGGAGTAATGTTATCTCAGAATTCCATTTCGCATTGAAAGTTATCGCCTAATGTTAGCTAGCTAACTAGCTAATATTGAACCTATTTGGTTAACTTTAGCTAGCTTTGACAATCGGTTTGTATTGCTGGTGCTCTACGGATTAGGATTATGGTTCATTGTTTAGCTAGCATGTCTTAACAAAAGAATCCACTTAGCTAGTGGTGTGGGGGCTGTGCTTTGGCAAAGTGGGTGGGGTGATATCCTTCCTGTTTGGCCCTGTCCGGGGGTGTCCTCGGATGGGGCCACAGTGTCTCCTGACCCCTCCTGTCTCAGCCTCCAGTATTTATGCTGCAGTAGTTTATGTGTCGGGGGGCTAGGGTCAGTTTGTTATATCTGGAGTACTTCTCCTGTCCTATTCGGTGTCCTGTGTGAATCTAAGTGTGCGTTCTCTAATTCTCTCCTTCTCTCTTTCTTTCTCTCTCTCGGAGGACCTGAGCCCTAGGACCATGCCCCAGGACTACCTGACATGATGACTCCTTGCTGTCCCCAGTCCACCTGGCCGTGCTGCTGTTCCAGTTTCAACTGTTCTGCCTTATTATTATTCGACCATGCTGGTCATTTATGAACATTTGAACATCTTGGCCATGTTCTGTTATAATCTCCACCCGGCACAGCCAGAAGAGGACTGGCCACCCCACATAGCCTGGTTCCTCTCTAGGTTTCTTCCTAGGTTTTGGCCTTTCTAGGGAGTTTTTCCTAGCCACCGTGCTTCTACACCTGCATTGCTTGCTGTTTGGGGTTTTAGGCTGGGTTTCTGTACAGCACTTTGAGATATCAGCTGATGTACGAAGGGCTATATAAATAAATTTGATTCGATTTGATTTGATTTTAGCTAGATGATCACATGACCCATCAAGTTAGCCAGGTGTGTCTGACGGTGATTACGGCTATCTATTGTATAATAATGACAAAATATTTGTATCTGGAATTTGTCTTTCATCATCAGTAGAACATGCCTGACCGTCCTCCACCATTCATACAAGGAGAATGGTCTAATGCCTCCCATCAAAAAGAGAGATGGCCCAAGCAAGCACAGGTTACACCTGAAGCATGAGGACTTGCAGCGAGGGGTGAACTTCATCAACAACTACGCAGAGGATAATGCAATATTATTACCAGGACACAAACACTTTGGTGGAAAGTTGCTGCCATCCCATGTGACAAAAGCAGCAGTGTGGGATCTCTACAAGGAATCGATGACAACACTTGGTATGTAAAGCATAAACAACACGTTTTGATTATTTAATTGACCTACAACATGATTGGCACTACTTTTATTGATCTTACATTATTGTAAGTTTTATCATGTTATCATTTTAAAACTTCTTGGCGCACCCATCCCGTTAGCGGGATCATTTTTGTCTACATCCGCTGAATTGCAGAGCGCCAAATACAAATTAAATTACTAAAAATATTTAATAATCATGAAATCACAAGTGCAATATAGCAAAACACAGCTGAGCTTCTTGTTAATCCACCTGGTGTGTCAGATTTCAAAAAAGCTTTACAGCAAAAGCTATTCAAGTGTTTATGTTAGGACATCTCTCTCAGCAGACAAAACATTACAAACAGCTAGCAGCAAAGTAGATTGGTCACGAAAGTCAGAAAAGCAATTAAAATGAATCGCTTACCTCCGATGATCTTCGGATGTTTGCACTCACGAGACTCCCAGGTACACAATAAATGTTCCTTTTGTTCCATAAAGATTATTTTTATATCCACATTTGGTTGGCACGTTTTGTTCAGAAATCCACAGGCTAGAGCGGTCACGACAGGGCAGACGAAAATTCCAAATAGTATCCGTAAAGTTCATAGAAACATGTCAAACATTTTTTATAATCAATCAGGTTGTTTTTACAATAAATAATCGATAATATTTCAACCGCACCGTAGCTTTTTCAATAGGAGAGAGAGAGAAAATGTCTGCTCCAAGCTGTTGCGCATGCAAAACTCTGCTGGCACCCAGCTATCCACTGACTCGATGTGATCTTTTTTGCTCATTTTTCAGAATAAAAGTCTGAAACTATGTCTAAAGACTGTTCACACCATGTGGAAGGCATAGGGAAAGGAATTTAAATGGAGGGAAGGCATGCAATGGAACAGGGAGATTAGTTTCTCTTAGGCACTTTTTTGTTGGATTTTCCTCAGGTTTTCACCTGCAATATCAGTTCTCTTATACTCAAAGACAATATCTTGACAGTTTTGGAAACTTTGGATAGTGTTTTCTATCCATATTCTAGATTCTGGGCCTGAGAAATAGGCAGTTTCGTTTGGGTACGTTTTTCATCCAAACATCAAAATACTGCCCCCTACACTCAACAGGTTTTAACTTCCAATTTCCAAGATGATGTTTCTGTATGCAGTGCTGCTGCTCTGCACATTTGTAGGTAAATGAAAGTTACCTGATAATGATTTATAAAAACAATTATATGATATATCTTAATGTTATATCTTAATGTTCTTTTCTTGTTTGCAGGTGCACTATCCTTCTGACCCTATGCAGCCAGGTCGCATCTACCTTTTAACTCCTTGCAAGTGTGGCTTGTTTGGTGTCTGCTGTGAAGGAATACCACAACAAGTCAACTACTTGATTGATGAAGGCATGTCATCCAGCAAAGGCAGCAGTGCAGTCATCAACTACATGCACCATTTCTTCACCAACTAAGGAGTTTGGGAATCACTTGTGGCCCTGAATTGTGATAACTGCAGTGGCCAAAACAAGAACAAGTTTGTGCTCTGGTATTGTGCCTGGCAGACCACGCACAAGCTCCACCACAGTCTGGACCTTCACTTCCTGATCACAGGCCACACCAAGTTTGGCCCCGGCTGGTGCTTTGGCCTCATCAAGCAGCGCTTCAGAAAGGCCAGAGGGAACACTTTGTCTGAGATTGCTGATGTTGTGAAGGACAGCACTGTGACAGGGGTCAACATTCCAAAGCTGGTTGGACTGGAGGATGGTACGGTGCTGGTGGAAAGCTATGGCTTTTAACAACACCTGACTCCGTACTTCAGGAAGCTGCTACAGTTCAAGCAGTACCAGCACTTCAGGTGAATATAATCTTCATTGCATTGTATGAGGTTATTCTTCTTATCTTAAGTCAAACTAAATGCATGCTCTTCAACCGATTGCTGCCCGCTCCTGCCCGCCCATCCAGCATCACTACTCTGGACGGTTCTAACATAGAATATGTGGACAACTACAAATACCTAGGTGTCTGGTTAGACTGTAAACTCTCCTTCCAGACTCATATTAAGCATATCCAATCCAAAATTAAATCTAGAATCTGCTTCCTATTTCGCAACATTCCTATTCCTTCACTCATGCTGCCAAACATACCCTCGTACAACTGACCATCCTACCGATCCTGGACTTCGGAACATAGAATGCCCACCCAAATCACACCCTGACCAAACCAAAATAGAGACATAAAAAGCTCTAAGGTCAGGGCATGACAGATGCAGTTTATCACAGTGCCATCCGTTTTGTCACCAAAGCCCCATATACTACCCACCACTGCAACCTGTATGCTCTCGTTGCCTGGCCCTCGCTTCATACCCGTCGCCAAACCCACTGGCTCCAGGTCATCTACAAGTCTCTGCTAGGTAAAGCCCCGCCTTATCTCAGCTCACTGGTCACCATAGCAGCACCCACCCGTAGCACGCGCTCCAGCAGGTATATCTCACTGGTCACCCCCAAAGCCAATTCTTCCTTTGGCCGCCTTTCCTTCCAGTTCTCTGCTGCCAATGACTGGAATGAACTGCAAAAATCACTGAAGCTGGATACTCATATCTCCCTCACTAGCTTTAAGCACCAGCTTTCAGAGCAGCTCACAGATCACTGCACCTGTAAACAGCCCATCCAACTACCTCATCCCCATACTGTATTTATTTATCTTGCTCCTTTGCACCCCAGTATCTCTACTTGCACAGTCATCTTCTGCACATCTACCGTTCTAGTGTTTAATTGCTATATTGTAATTACTTCGTCACCATATTTATTGCCTTACCTCCATTATTTACCTAATTTGCACACACTGTATATATACTTTTTTTCTACTGTATTATTGACTGTATGTTTGTTTATTCTATGTGTAACTCTGTGTTGTTGTATGTGTCAATCTGCTGTGCTTTATCTTGGCCAGGTTTCAGTTGTAAATGGGAACTTGTTCTCAACTAGCCTACCTGATTAAATAAAGGTGAAATTTAAAAAATATATATATATAAATAAATATATATATAATAATCTAAACATGGGAGGTGAATTGATGTTTTGCAATGTTGTAATGTCTTCATTTTTTGTGTTATTTCCTGTTTTACAGCTTCGATGCTTGGAGCCGGGTGTTGTGGTCGCCAAGGAGCATTCGGACTCAGTCGGGACCAGGTTTCAGCTGCTGCGCAAAGCTGACATCCTTCCTCCCATAGATGTTCTGCCTGTACAAGCACCACCTGGACTGTACACAGCTAGACAAACTTATGTTTTTGAGAAGATCAGGGAGTTTTGTGACGAAGAGGCTGTGGGCAACACATGCCCTGCACCAAAGTCAAGGGCAGGACAGAAACAGTCTCTCCGGATATAGATTCCCTTGTTCATGCATGGTTCAGACGGACCAGTCATCAGCACTATCTGCAGTGCCTCTATTCAAATGACTCTGTCCTAACACACGCCATACGTTGCAGTTACTATTTATTTCTTATCCTACTGTTCAGTCACGTTACTCCTGATTGTATGCATATAACTACCTCATCTATCACTGAAATTGTTATTGATATTGTTCTTGTTCTTGTTCTTGTACATACTGTATATTCTTTTATTTATATTGACGCTATCTATTTCTGATATTTCTTCTATGCAAGTAACCATTTGTACGTTTACACCTTCTGTAGAGACCCATCTACTTGGCAATATGTGGCTGAGGGTTATAGCATTTCTTTCACATGACCCATCAATTTAGACATGTGTGTCTGGATAAGCGTCATCTAATATCTATAAAACATTTTTATCTGAGTCAACATGGGCCAGCATCCCTGTGGAACACTTTCAACACCTTGTAGAGGCCATGCTCATATTTAGGGTGTTCTGAGGGCAAAGGGGGTGCAACTCAATATTAGGATGTTTTGTACGCTCAGTGTACAAAAGGCCTCATTCATTTTTAAATTGATAAAACTTTTGTTTTTCCTGTTCTAGCAGAAGTTCTCAAGGCCCATGAATGAACTCCATGGCTTAAACATGGACAAGCAGGTAATAGAACTCTCTCCCATAAACTACACTATAGTACACAAAAAAAGCCAACTCCCCCAGAATTATAGATTCCACTCTTTTCTCCTGGCTAATGCTATAATTGTATTTATCGTTATTAAAAGTAATGCATGGAGAGTTCTCACTAATCCGGCCGCTTTTAAGAAATCCTATGACAACCTCCGATGAGCCATCAAACAGGGAAAGCATCAATACAGGACTAAGACAGAATCCTACTACGCCGGCTCTAATGCTCATCGGATGTGGCAGGGCTTGCAAACTATCAAACATTTGAAAGAAAAACCCAGCTGTGAGCTGCCCAGTGAAGCAAGCTTACCAGACGACCTAAATGCCTTCTATGCTGACTTCGAAGCATGAAACACTGAACCATGCATGAGAGAACCAGCAGTTCCAGATGACTGTGTGATCTCGCTCTCGGTAGCCAATGTGAAAAGGACCTTTCATTAAGCAGGTTAACATTCACAAGGCTGCGGGGCAAGACTGATTACCAGGACGTGTACTCAGAGCATACGCTGACCAGCTGGCAGGTGACTTCACTGACAATTTCAACCTCTCCCTAACCCAGTCCATAATACCTACAGTTGAAGTCGGAAGTTTACATGCACCTTAGCCAAATAAATTCCTGACATTTTATCATAGAAAATCATTTTAATTAAAAATTTTAAAAATCCCTGTCTTAGATCAGTTAGGATCACCACTTTATTTTAAGAATGTGAAATGTCAGAATAATAGTAGAGAGAATTATTTATTTCAGCTTTTATTTCTTTTGTCACATTCTCAGTGGGTCAGAAGTTTGCCTACACTCAATGAGTATTTGGTCGCATTGCCGTTAAATTGTTTAACTTGGGTCAAACGTTTCGGGTAGCCTTCCACAAGTTTCCCTCAATAAATTGGGTCAATTTTGGCCCATTCCTCCTGACAATTCTGGGGTAACATGAGTCAGGTTTGTAGGCCTCCTTGCTCGCACATGCTTTTTCAGTTCTGCCCACAAATTTTCTATAGGATTGAGGTCAGGGCTTTGTGATGGCCACTCCGATACCTTGACTTTGTTGTCTGTAGCCATGAAAAGCTTTGAAAGGCTGGTCATGGCTCACATCAACACTATCATCCCAGACACCCTGGACCCACTCCAATTCACATCCCGCCCCAACAGATCCACAGGTGACACAATCTCTATTGCATTCCAACTGTCCTCTCCCACCTGGACAAGAGGAACACCTATGTGAGAATACTGTTCATTGACTACGGCTCAGCGTTCAACACCATAGTGCCTTCCTAGCTCATCACTAAGCTCAGGACCCTGGGACTGAACACCTCCCTCTGCAACTGGATCCTCCGGTCTTCCTAACCGGGCTGTCCCCAGTTGGTGAGGGTTGGCAACAACACATTCCCCACACTGACTCTAAACATGGGTGCGCCTCAGGGGTGGGTGTTTAGTCCCCTCCTGTACTCCCTGTTCACTCACAATTGCATGGCCGCGCACAACTCCAACACCATGATTAAGTTTGCTGATGACACGACAGTGTGTGACGATGAGTAGGCCTGACGATGAGACCGCATATAGAGAGGAAGTCAGTGACCTGGCAGTGTGGTGCCCGGATGACAACCTCTTCCTCACCATCAGCAAGAGCACATGAGCTGATTGTGGGCTAAAGGAAATGGAGGGGCCATGCACGCCCCTATCCACATCAAAAGAGCTGTAGTGGAGCGGGTCGAGAGCTTCAAGTTCCTCGGTGTCCACATCACTAACGGATTTACATGGTCCACACACACTAACACAGTTGTGAAGAAGGCACGACAACACCTCTTCGCTCTCAGGACGTTGAAAAGATTTAGCATGGGCCCTCAGATCCTCATAAAGTTCTACATCTGCACCATTGAGAGCATCTTGCCTGGGTACATCACCACTTGGTATGGGAACTGCATGGTATCCGACTGCAAGGCATTACAGAGGGTAGTGCATACGGCCCAGTACATCTCTGGGGCTGAGCTCCCTGCCATCCAGGACCTCTATACCAGGTGGTGTCAGAGGAAGGCCCTAAAAATTGTCAAAGACGCCAGCTACCCAAGTCACAGACTATTCTCTCTGCTACCACATGGCAAGCATTACCGATGCACCAAGTCTGGAGCCAACAGGACCCTGAACAGCTTATACGCCGAAGCCATAAGACTGCTAAATAGCTAACCAAATAGCTACCTGGATTATCTGCATTGACTCTCTTTGCACTAACTCTTTTGACTCATCACATATGCTGATGCTACTGTTATCTATCGTGTTTCCAAGTCACTTTACCACTACCTACAGTATATGTACAGTACATATTTACTTCCAATTACCTTGTACCTCTGCACATAGACTTGGTACTGGTACCCTGTGCATACAGCCAAGTTATCATTACTCTTTGTGTATTTATTCAATGTGTTAATATTTCTCTCTGCATTGTTGGGAAGGGCCTGTAAAGTAAACATTTCACTGTTAGTGTACACCTGTTGTTCATGAAGCATGTGCTAAATAACATTTGATTTAATTTGAACTTGATTTTGATTTCTCTGTCTCTTTTCAAAGCATAAATTCCATCTGAGAATTTCCACATATTTTCATAGAATTTTCTAAACGTTTTATACACGTAATGTCAAAAGACTGGGCTTCTGTACACTCAAAGAATCTTGATTGGGATAATAATGAACTGTTACATAAAGCATAAGGTATCAAAGCTTTACAGGATACATCGTTTTTATGACAGTTTAATGTTCCACAGCACCCAACATTACCAAAAGTTGACCCTGCCAAGCACCGTGTTTTTCTTATGGCTAAAACAAAATAAGTTATTTAGCCTGGCAATTATCATTTAATAATTATCGTATTTTTCTCCAGATAGTCTTTATCCTTACCCACAGGAGAACAGGGGACCCCCCTGGCAGAAAGACAGAAACTAAACTGTAACTGAATGTTTTGTGTATGTTCAAAATGGACACTAAAATCAGTCATTTCTTTCAGACAATGAATACATGCCTACTTTATTATGTGTTTGGGGTGTCAGATACATGTCACTGAGTGTGCAAGCTCTGAGACTTCTTTCCTAGACTGTTTACTAGTGGCCAATGTAAATATCATAGTATATGCCATTCATCAGACACTTTTATACAAATGGATTTACAGAGGTGCATGCAGGGTAGCCTAGTGGTTAGAGCATTGGACTAGTAACCGAAAGGTTGCAAGTTCAAATCCCCGAGCTGACAAGGTACAAAATCTGTCGTTCTGCCCCTGAACAGGCAGTTAACCCACTGTTCCTAGGCCGTCATTGAAAATAAGAATTTGTTCTTAACTGACTTTCCTAGTAAAATAAAAAAAATAAAGGTAAACATGTTGTTATGGGTGGCCTCATCAGGAATTTAACCCACAACCCTGATGTTGCAAGTGGCATGCACCACCAATCTGAGTCACACAGGCCCATGAGTGGCTAAAGAAAAATACTGACCAGTAGCCTCTTCAGGTGTCCAGTATCCAGAGGAGTCACAGACCCGTGGCGAGGTGGCCTCATAGGCATACTGATGGAACACACCATCTGCCTCACAGTCCCTGCAGTTTACACTATCCACTGTAGGAGAACTGTCAATAGAGTTGCTCAAATGTAAGTATCAGAAAATATTTTAAATTGTCATAATCATTCATGAATATCTATACTGCATCCCAAATGGCACCCTATTCCCTTTTATAGTGCACTATAGGCTCCCAATGGGCACTGGTTAAAAGTAGTGAGCTATATAGGGAATTGAAACCATTTGGGATGCATCCTATCTCATTACTGTTGATATGAGGAAAAAAATGTAGCTACACAATTATTCTACCTTTGATGAAGTGGCCCTCTTACAGGTGGAAGCCAATGAATGGTGACCGAATCTGAGCTCTTTCCAATCACCATGGGCTTGAGAGGGATGGGGGTGGGCCTTCTCCCTTTCAGCCAGTTCTCGTAGACTAGATCCATATAACAATGCATCCGAGCCACTTGATTTGGTGTGAAATGGTTGGTGCAGTTATCGTCTCAGGAGAAGAAGTGAAAGTAGAGTAGAGTCAATGTTCCCAGCGGAAATCTTCTAACATTAAACAGCCAAGATCATTTTTATCACTCAAGTTTGATGTGGATGAATGATCAATACTATGCAATCCCTAGTCCAAATGCAATACACTTGGACGTAACCTAATACTGTATATACAGTAGACCTTTGTGGTCTTGCAGTAGGAATACAGCACCACAGCCTCATTCTAGGGATGCGTCCCAAACAGAACCCTATTCCTTTTATAGTGTACTACTTTTGACCAGGGCCCAGGTCAGAAGTAGTGCACTATGAAGGGATAAACTGGGATGCAGTCTAGCTTATGTTGACAGCATTGCAGAGAGGTTACAGTAGACCTACCTGTGTAACTCATGTAGTTGTTGTACGGTGTGTCTTGGTAGAGCGTTATCCCACAGGTGTCGTTCACATAGCCAGGGTCATGGCAGGCCTTTGACTTTGGTGTAGGAGCCGTGTCTGCACATAAGTCTCCTGTCTCCATGGAGGGAGTGGTCTCCTGACAGGGGTCATCACAGGACTCCCGCTCACTGACCCCCTTGAAGACATGATACAGTCCAAAGATATGGCCCATCTCATGGATCATTGTGTTATTGTGTCCGACGGTGCCAAAGTAGGATGGATTGAGCACCATTCCACCTGTGGATAGGATCGGATGATATCGGTGTCATGTTACCACTCTAACAGAACTCAACAGGTGGTGAGATAGCTGAAATAGTCTGCCTTTGTTGCTTCCCAAATAGCTAGGTGGTATTTCTTAGAGCCCGTAAATAACTTCTATCCCAGACGATGGATCTAGCTCCATGATCACAGTGGGACATCAATTTTTTGGGGCGAAGATGAATCAGACACAATCTCTATTTATGTCTATTTCATTCACTGTGTACATTTTTTCTGTGTGTTTCTTGACTAGCTAGTCAAGCTTGCCACCTCAAGCAAACAGTCGAACACATTTTGTCTGACAAGCTTCTGAATAATAACATGTTAACATTTGGTTTTATAACCAACTAATGTCATAAAAACCTTAAACGATGTGACATTTATAACCACTTAGACATGAAGCAACCCGTCAGCAGTTTTATCTCAGCATGTAAGAAACTAGCATAGTGCTATCCCCAGAAATAATTTGCATAATTTCTTATGATGTAATTTATGGAATATGGAAGCAGTGGTTATTGCCCATTATTAACTTTAAGAGCTGGAATAGAATAAAAATGCTATTTGTTTTCTAATTAGAAACACTTCAATTTGTGAGGACATCCGCTGGGCCCGTTGAGACAACTTCACTTTAATAGCACATTTATAGCCTGTAAATAGTGGCAGATGTATTTCAGGGTTCTGCTTCAACATTCACTTCGGTGGAGAATATTTTCTGGTACAATCGAAGTTAATTGGTAGAGGATCCTCTTGTCAGATGAAGATTTCCTGACCGTAAGTCCTGATGGGACTCATTAAAAAGGTTCTCATGGTTTGTCCTCAGACATAAATCATCAGGTCTGGGCAAACATAGAGTGGGCTTGAAATGATTGACAGCCTGATAAAGATGAGCAAAAGTGACTTCAGAAAAAATCAATAATTCAAATACTGAGCTATATGCAAAACAAATTGGAAAATGATTTTATTCTATACTAATACAATTGCTCAGAGAATGAGATGTTGTTCAATAAGTAATACTTTTTTTCTCAAAATGATTGACACCCCTGTTTTCAATGCCTTTCAAAACCTCACCTTGGATTTGAAACTTTGATCTCATCAGGCTATTGGTCCTGGGGCCAAGGTCAACGGCATCATGACCTTTACCCAGTACCAGGACATTTAAACCAAAAACCTGGTTGCCTCTGCCAGGAGGCTGAAACTTGGCCGTAAGTGGATCTTCCAGCAAGATAATAACCCACATCAAAATACACAAATATATGGTTAATTGGTCAAAAAAAATAAAAATACATCTACATTTTGCAATGGCCATCTCAGTCTCTGGACTTGATACCCATTGAAAACATGTGCTTTGAATTGAAGAGGGCAGTCCATAAGTGCTGACAAAGGATATCAAGGATCTGGAAGGATTCGGTATGGAGGAATAGTCTAAGATCCCTCCCACTGTGTTCTCCAACTCATAAAACATTTTAGAACAAGGCTCAGTGCCCTTATTCTCACAAGGTATTGAGGCATTGAAGGGAATTAATTTTATGATTTTGAACCCTACCTTTTTGAGAGAGAAAAAGTATTACTTGTTAAACAAAACCTCTTTCTCTGAGCAATTGTACAAGTATGAAAGTATACAATTTCCCCAATTTTTTGAGTATACAATATAGCTCAGTATTTTAATAATTTATTTTATACAGTCATTTTTGCTCATCTTTATCAAGGGTGTCAATCATTTCGGGCCCCACTATATATATTACTGTGTCATCTGATATACAAGCTTGACAGTTTGTTACAAAATAAGACTGTGAAAAGTAACTACACAACTGACACTACAAAGTCTCTCTTCTCTCTTACAGTCGTGGCACCACTCCGTCTTTCCTCGTATCATTCATGGGTTTGAGTGAAATATCCTCAATTCTGGGAGCTGTGGGGTTCAAAGAGGGGAGGGAAACCTGCAAGACGACGGTCCATCAGGGACACATCAGAGAAAGCCCAGCCCAAAACACTGACTGGCTTGTTGATGCAGTTCAACCCTGAGGACGAAGAAAAGGACATCTGTGCTGGAATGCTCCGCACGCCATCCCCAGGGCCCATAATGAATGTGCCAGGAGGTAAGACACAACCCAGAGGGAACACAACAACAAACCTGATTGAACAGAGAATAATACTTTAAAGGGGTTTCACTCCCCGGCCAAGCACTCTTTGTGAGTGATTTAAAGCTCTTCAGTAGATGGAAGAGAATACACAGACGAGAATAGAAGACGAAAGGATCATTTACAAGAAGCAACTTGACTGTAACATAGTACAGTCTTTTTTTCATTTGGTAGAGCAATTTCTTTAGTAATACACAGCCAAAATAATACCAGCCAAACCAATTAGAAAAAGACCTTCCCACTTCAGGTAAAGTTTAGATTTATGAAAGAGCTGGATGTGAGGAGAAAACTCTTAGCTTTAACGAGTGCTTAAACAGTCAAATGGGCTGGCAGCGATGTATAAATGGCAAAAGGGCATTACCCTGGCATTTCTGGTTTTTGTTTGGTTGTTGTCGGGATTGTCTTTACAGTGGAAAGCCCTAATGATTAGGAGGCAATCTGCCGGGAAATCTATGCACGCTACAAGTGTTTTCTTTTATACCCAGGATTAAGGCTCATTAATCTTGCTACGGCTAATACTGAGAACAAAGAGTGGAGGGCAAGAGATGAGGATAGTGAGGGGGAGAGTGAAGAAGGAAGAGAGTGAATGAGTGGGAGGGAGGGAGTGTGAGAATGAGAGTGGGAGAGAGAGAATCATAACCAGATTTTGAAGACAAGGGCAATGCCTACCTGCACCTCTTCTGCTTTTTACTTTGGTGTAACTTTTACTGAACACAATCCAGTGGGAGTCAATGTAATCCAGTTTGGCACGTTTTAGCATGCATATCATTTTGAAGGGATTGTGTAGCTCAATGACCTTTGTGTTTGATTCAGGTAAAGACAGAAGGAAGGGGTGTAGCAGTAGCTTACCCTGATGGTTGAGGGCCTCCTTTGCCCATGGCCAGGTTGCAGCCCCTGCTAACTCTTCACGGGCTGAGTTGTTGGCAAAGAAAACATTGAGGGTGTCTGTGCTGCTCAGGTGCAACACCTCTTTCAGTTCCTTTACACTCATATAGGCTCTGCAACAGGGAGAAGAAGTATATGTCATTAGCATTTTTTTCCCCTTGCATTCCCTGCTTTTAATCTGGGTCAATTTGACAGTTTGTTTTCACAATCCTTACTCTAGAATATGTCACGTCATTTTGATCTTCTGCTGTTATAGCTGGAAAGCCTTTGCACCTATCACTGGCCCATTCGTTTGAAATGCCCTTTCCAAACCTGCCAAATAGTCTAGCCCATTAATTGAACCACCTACTGTTTCTTGGATGTGTCCCACCCAAGAACTGACCAAGTGTAGCCTGCCTTACATTCAAGTTTCATTAAACAAGCAAAAGCTGTGCCAATCTGCTCCAATGTATCATTATGTCAAATGAGCTTCATAATGCATATTCATAACATTTGAAATACAGATGTATTGTTTTTAATAAATCATTGATTATTTATGTTGAATTCTACATGTTGAAGCACTGTTTTGGTTGATATAATCCATTCAGTATAGCTTTGGACAACATTGAGTCTGTTGAGAAGTCTAATATTCATAAACAAACTTCTTACAACACTGGCACTCCCAAACAATACATCTGGAAAGGGGGTATTACATTGCCTACTTCTTTAAAAAAAAGTGTTATACCGCACAAATTTTATAGAATTATGTTCAAAATCGTCTGTGTTTCTTGGATGATCTGAACTGGGACTGTAGAACCGTACTCAAAGTTCATGTATCTTTTTTCCATTATGTTCATGCTTAATTTGAACCCTGATTCTTTCATTGTTGGAGAAAAAGTGATTTTTGAGAACCACCCAGTTTGCCTTGCAAACAGATTCAAACCACCAATTCTGGATCCCCTCAGCAGCAGGGGAATATCCCAGCATTAATGGCTAAAATGTCCTCCTCGTTTTTCCTTTCACTTTCTTGTGTTGCCAAATTCTTCATGTACCTGGCCATTCCTCATGGCTGGCTCTCTGTCTGCTTGAACAACACATTTGTGTAGTGACAGCAATTGGCTAGGGATTGAGTTCTATTGCCGAGCTGCAGATAACCTGGACCATAACTCAAACAGAAAAATACCAAAAATCCCAGAGCCAAAGATAAAATTGTACACTCCACAGATGCCATCAAAATGTCATCCCTGCATTAATTATTCTAAAACTCTGGATTGCAGTCAACAGATTGCACTTTTCCAACCAGCTCAGGTCAAGAGCCTTTTAAAGACCTGCGCTGCAGATATTCCAGAGAGCCCTGTTTTATGAAGCATTTGCATCTCGGGTGGATTCGCAATTCATACAGTTTTAGTGAAGGGTAAGAGGTAGGAAAAACTTTGGCAAGTAATAAAGAGAGATTACATCATTGCAAGCTATAAATCAGAAGTCAGTTCTACGCTCATGCCTTCCACACACTTAATTTTATATCTGTCTAGGGAAATGGCTTTTTAGCTGCTGTTGTTGCTCTTTAAAGTACAAATACCATCCCTCCCTCACTGTGCAAAACAACACACTGACTGACTGCACTACAAATGTATTATTAGTGCCCAGGTAATCTCAGCAACAATATTTCTTCAAATGAAAATATAAACCAACAATCAGTTTGGGAAAGGAGCCCCAATTTAACATATACAGTTGAGGTCGGAAGTTTACATACACTGTGCCAAATACATTTAAACTCAGTTTTTCACAATTCCTGCAAGTAAAAATTCCCTGTCTTAAATCAGTTAGGATCACCACTTTATTTTAAGAATGTGAAATGTCAGAATAATAGTAGAGAGAATCATTTATTTCAGCTTTTATTTATTTCATCAACTTCCCAGTGGGTCAGAAGTTGACATACACTCAATTAGTTTTTGGTATTGCCTTTAAATTGTTCAACTTGGGTCAAACGTTTTGGGTAGCCTTCCACAAGCTTCCCTCAATAAGGTTATGAATATTGGCCCATTCCTCCTGATAGAGCTGGTGTAACTGAGTCAGGTTTGTAGGCCTCCTTGCTCACACATGCTTTTTCAGTTCTGCCCACACATTTTCTGTAGGATTTAGGTCAGGGCTTTGTGATGGCCACTCCAATACCTTGACTTTGTTGTCCTTAAGTCATTTTGCCACAACTTTGGAAGTATGCTTGGGGTCATTGTCCATTTGGAAGACCCATTTGCGACCAAGCTTTAACTTCCTGACGGATGTCTTGAGATGTTCCTTCAATATATCCACATCATTTTTATTCCTCATGATGCCATCTATTTTGTGAAGTGCACCAGTCCCTCCTGCAGTAAAGCTCCCCCACAACATGATGGTGCCACCCCCGTGCTTCACGGTTGGGATGGTGTTCTTCGGCTTGCAAGCCTCCCCCTTTATCCTCCAAACATAACAATGGTCATTACGGCCAAACAGTTCTATTTTTGTTTCATCAGACCAGAGGACATTTCTCCAAAAAGTACGATCTTTGTCCCCATGTGCGGTTGCAAACCGTAGTCTGGCTTTTTTATGACGGTTTAGGAGCAGCGGCTTCTTCCTTGCTGAGCGGCCTTTCAGGTTATGTTGATATAGGACTCGTTTTACTGTGGGTATATATTTACTTTTGTACCTGTTTCCTCCAGCATCTTCACAAGGTCCTTTGCTGTTGTTCTGGGATTGATTTGCACTTTTTGCAAAGTACGTTCATCTCTAGGAGACAGAACGCGTCTCCTTCCTGAGGCTGCGTTGTCCCATGGTGTTTATACTTGCGTAGTATTGTTTGTACAGATGAACGTGGTACCTTCGGGCGTTTGGAAATTGCTCCCAAGGATGAACCAGACTTGTGGAGGTCTACAATTATTTTCTGAGGTCTTGGCTGATTTCTTTTCATTTTCCCATGATGTCAAGCAAAGAGGCACTGAGTTTGAAGGTAGGCCTTGAAATACATCCACAGGGACACCTCCAATTGACTCAAGTGATGTCAATTAACATATCATAAGTTTCTAAAGCCATGACATCATTTTCTCGTATTTTCCAAGCTGTTTAAAGGCACAGTCTATTTAGTGCATGTAAACTTCTGACCCACTGGAATTGTGAATGATAAGTGAAATAATCTGTCTGTAAACAATTGTTGGAAAAATTACTTGTGTCATGCACAAAGTAGATGT
Organism: Oncorhynchus nerka; assembly: GCF_034236695.1. Taxonomy (NCBI): domain Eukaryota; kingdom Metazoa; phylum Chordata; class Actinopteri; order Salmoniformes; family Salmonidae; genus Oncorhynchus; species Oncorhynchus nerka. Next base: position 73,356,466 of record NC_088415.1, on the reverse strand, counting down.
CCTAACCAACTTGCCAAAACTATAGTTTGTTAACAAGAAATTTGTAGAGTGGTTGAAAAATGAGTTTTAATGAGTCCAACCTAAGTGTATGTAAACTTCCAACTTCAACTGTAAATAATTTACAGGAAATTGTAGCTCATTTTAAGCAGTCTATGATACTTTGCAATGCATAGGAAGCTCGGAAAATGCACAGTATATCAAGCTATATAATCAGTGGAGGCTATTCAGGGGTGGACGGCTCATAATAATGTCTGGAACGGAGTAAATGGAATGGCATCAAACACATGGAAACCATGTGTTTCATTTATTTGATACCATTCTACTTATTCCACTCCAGCTATTACCACAATCCCGTCCTCCCCATTTAAGGTGCAACCAACCTCCTGAGATATACAGTACCAGTCAAAAGTTTGGACACACCTACTCATTCAAGGGTTTTTCTTTATTTACTCTATTTTCTACATTGTAGAATAATAGTGAAGACATCAAAACTATGAAATAACACATATGGAATCATGTAGTAACCAGAAAAGTGTTTAAAAAATCAAAATATATTTGACATTTGAGATTCTTCAAAGTAGCCACCCTTTGCCTTGATGACAGATTTGCACCCGCTTGGCATTCTCTCATCCAGCTTCATGAGGTAGTCACCGGGAATGCATTTCAATTAACAGGTGTGCCTTGTTAAAAGTTATTTTGTAGAATTTCTTTCCTTCTTAATGCCTTTGAGCCAATCAGTTGTGTTGTGACAAGGTAGGGTTGGTATACAGAAGATAGCCCTATTTGGTAAAAGACCAAGTCCATATTTTGGTAAGAACAGTTCAAAAAGCTAAGCGAAATGACAGTCCATCATTATTTTAAAACATGGTCAGTCAATCCGGAAAATGTTAAGAACTTTGAACGTTTCTTCAAATGCAGTCGCAAAAACCATCAAGCGCTGTGAGGTAACTGGCTCTCGTGAGGACCGCCACAAAAAAGGAAGATCCAGAGTTTCCTCTGCTGCAGAGGATAAGTTCATTAGAGTTACCAGCCTCAGAAATTGCAGCCCAAATAAATGCTTCACAGAGTTAACAGACACATCTCAACATCAACTGTTCAGAGGAGACTGTGTGAATCAGGCTTTCATGGTCGAATTGAGGCAAAGAAACCACTACTAAAGGACACCAATAATAAGAAGATACTTTTTGGGGTCAAGAGACTCAAGCGATGGACATTAGACCGGTGGAAATCTGTCCTTTGATCTGATGAGTCCAAATTTTAGATTTAATCTTTGTGAGACGCAGCGTAGGTGAACGGATGATCTCTGCATGTGTGGTTCCCACCGTGAAGCTTGGAGGAGGAAGTGTGATGGTGTGAGGGTGCTTTGCTGGTGACACTGTCAGTGATTTATTTAGATTTCAAGGCACACTTAACCAGCATGGCTACCACAGCATTCTGCAGCAATATGCCATCTCATCTGTTTTGCGCTTAGTGGGACTATCATTTGTTTTTCAACAGGACAGTGACCCAACACACCTCCAGGCTGTGTAAGGGCTATTTGACCAAGAAGAGAGTGATGGAGTGCTGCATCATATGACCTGTCCTCCACAGTCACACGACCTCAACCCAATTGATATGGTTTGGGATGAGTTGGACCGGAGAGTAAAGGAAAAGCAGCTAACAAGTGCTCAGCATATGTGGGAACTCCTTCAAACGGTTGGAAAGGCATTCCAGGTGAAGCTGGTGGAGAGAATGCCAATAGTGTGCAAAGCTGTCATCAAGGCAAAGGGTGGCTACTTAGAAGAATCTAAAATATTAAATATATTTTGATTTGTTGAACACTTTTTTGGTTACTACACAATGACTCCATATGTGTAGTAACCAACTACATGATTCCATATGTTTTATTTCATAGTTTTGATGTTTTCACTATTATTCTACAATGTAGAAAATAGTAAAAACAAAGAAAAATCCTTGAATGAGTGCAAACTTTATATGTATATGGATGGTCTATTGATCTCTCACATCTGTGAAATGGATCAGACAACAGACGCACATTTAGTATTTCTACCTACATGCTGTGCACTATTAAGCAAAAAATATATTATGGCAATACAGCATGTATTTAGTTTGAAACGCAAATAAGCCTGCCTGTCAAAATGAATAGAACGGAGCGGAGGAGACTTCTGCTTTCATTGTTTAGCCATAATAACTGTATACTTTGGCTTCTCGTCCCATTCCCAGTTTCACTTGCTTTCAGAAACTGTTCCAGAGTTTAAACTTGTGTGCCTTGAAGACAGACACTTAAGGCCTCTTTAGTAAATCAAGATATCGCTAATTAGGCGTTACGCTCCCAAGGTCTCTGTAGAACCTCAATATCATTACCGTCATTATCGTTAAAAACTCACAACATGCACAAAGTCCCATAAATACAGGGACAGGCAGCAAAGTACTTTTTTGGTTGCGGTAGCTAAGGAAAGGTAAGGATGACAGAGACAAAACCATTTTTTGTCTTTGTCAGAACTAGTAAAGAACATCATTATAAACAGATTAAGTTAATTTGATATGAGATAGAACATTGCTCTGGACCCCAAAATGTATAAAGGTATTGTTTGTGACTCATTACTACTGTATGTCTAAACGATCGGGACAACTGCCCAACGCAGCAACTATTCATAATTACAGATATAAGAGCACAGGTATAAGAGCACCTAATGTAAAGTTTTACAGGAAAAACTCATAGACCAGTGATTTCCAGGAGCAGGGTTTGAGGATTCCTGCCCCTCCAAAATTGAAAGAAATATCTCACCTGTCTGGGGACTCTGGGTCGAAGCAGGTCTTCAGGACATCCGTGCCTTCTGGATCACAACAGTCTCCATCATCGAAGTCGTAGTGGATGCTGTTGCACTCTGTGTTGCAGACCCCGTCCCTCCTCTTCCAGTTGTAGCAGGGCCCCAGGCGCAGACAGTCCCCACCATCATGGCCCGTCAGTGGGTGGTCACACTCCGCATCACAGTGCCTGTTACCAATCTTACTGATCCGGCAGTTGCTTAGGATGAAGCGCTGGCGTAGAGATGTGTTCTGGATGGTATGTGTGCTCAGCTCCAAGCTGATGTTGTGGGAACGGAAGGCTTCGACAAGTGCCTGGTGCTGCTGCTGGATCTGGGCATGGGAGACGGTGGGACGACTTCCGTCGTCGTTACAGATGTTGACAATGCGGTAGCGGATCCTCTTCTCTGTGCGCAGCTGCCAGTGGTTATTGTAGCCGAGGATGATGTCTGTGTTGTCACAGGCTGTTAATCCACAGGGAGGGGGCACAAAGGGGGACACATGTTCCAGCTCAGGGATAGGGATAATGACTATGGACGGGTGGTAGCCATCCTTATGAGGACTCCAATGTTGCTCTACCTCAGAGAAGTCAGCCCAGAGAGCAAGGTTTGGTTCCCTCTTATCAATATGAGAGCGCCCTTTCAGGAGGTCCTCGTGAGTGCGAGGAAGCACCCATAATACAATACCCCCGATGTACCCTCGGAAGTTGTGCCCAAGGTCTGACTGGTCCCCACCGAGAAGAAGTGTTCGACAGGTCTCCATGAATGGGCTGTAGAGGTTACCAGACTGCAAACGGCTCTCTGCAACCTTGGCACCATCTATGTAGAGGGTCATATTGTGACCATTGTAGCTGGCCATCAGGTGAGTCCAGGAGTTAGGGTGGTAGCGCTGATGCCCATAGATAGTCGTTGCTTTGGGAGCACGGTCGGTACGAAGTGTAAAAAAGAATCTGGCATCTTTTCTCCCCCTGGGTTCTACTGTCCGAATACCTACTGACCATCCTTTCTCACTTAGGGAGTAGGAGCAGTTGTCAAAAACCCCTACACAAAAGGAAGACAAATATTATTTTGTAAAAAGGCATAAACATTGAGCATCCTCTTCCAATGTAATTAAAGCCAAATTACCCAGAGAGTTGAGGGGTTGAAGGTATTTCCCTAAACGAAGGCACTGATTCACAGCTGTTTTTCAGAAAGAGAGACTCACATCTGGCTTCCAGATGCTCTATGCCGGGACAGCTAAAGGTCAGGGAACCCCTTCACCCTCCTTCCATACACACTGTACACACAGAAATGTGGAAATTTTTGGGATATTGAAAAGAAAGCTGGGAAATTATATGAAAATATTCCTCAGGAGGGTTGGCCAATATCATGGTTAAGCATTTAATTCACTCAAAGTAGTGGTTAGAACACAGCATCTCTGCCAAGTAAAAGTCTTGATACTGTATTATTATCTGGCAACAATAGAGAGGCAGATTTATAAGAGTAGAGGATAAAACTAGTCTGTAATTTATCTGTTCAAATTTTAATTTTGCCAATCAAACCCAGTTCAGGAATTAATTATTTTAATAGAAAAGAAAATGTGAAAATATTTTGTGGAAAAACTAATTTGTGAAATGTCACATAAGGGTCACTAAAGATTGAGGCCAAAGCTTGTAGGTCATGATTCCATATGAATATAAGAGACATGTGACGAGGATATACAAATAAAATAAAAAGGGAAACTGAAAGGAGGTGGAAACATGAGCACTTCCCAAATGAGGAGTGTAGCTTCACTCTTAGCAAAAAAGGTGCTATCTAGCAGAACCCTTTGAAAACCCTGTTTTGGTTCCAGGGAGAACCATCCTGATTCCAGGTAGAACCCTTTTGGATTCAATGTAGAACCCTTTCCACAGAGGGTTTTTATATTGAACCCCAAGGGGTTCTGTCTGGAACCAAAAATGGTTCTACCTGGAATTTAAAAAAAGGTTATCCTATGGGGACAGCCGAAGAACCCATTTGGAACCATTTTATCTAAGAGTGCTTCTACAGTCCTACTAAACACAACTATTAAGTGTGGCTATTTTCAGAATTGCAATTGCATAGATAGATGGGTTGGTAAGGGGGGTTCTATTCTCAATGATTCTTGGGCAGGGATTCAATCTGATCACACTTGTCGGCTATGCACTTTTTAAAGGCACTGTTCCCGCGTTCACGGAGACCGCATTCACGGTAAACGCTGCATATGCCGGTTCAACAGGAAAATGACCTTTAAATGGCACATAGCTGACAAAGTGCGATCGGATTGAATCCTAGCCTTAATTGAGCAATTGTACCCAGCTGCTTCCTCCAGTCCTGGTTAAAAGACAAGGATGAAAACCTGCAGGCATTGTGGCTCTTGTGGACTTGTGGCTGCCTAACCCCCTTCAGTAGCATGTTAGTTTAACATATGAGAAGTCCCTGGTTCAATCATTGATCCTGGCTATTTCCCACATCAATAAATATATTACATCCCAATCCAAATAATACTGTGATTCTTTTCTTGATTTTCTACATTCATGCAGTGAAATAATGAATAATTAATTGCCTATATCATATTGCCTTCAACCCTTTGCCTTATTCTGCTGTTGAAATAGAGTGGGTATATCGCCTGCAGGATACGAGGAGATTACACTATCAATAACAATGTTATTTAAATTGAACCTCCACATAAACCTTGCAATTCAGTTTACTCCTCCTGTTTGAAGTTTTAAACTAGACTAGACATCTTTGATTTATCCCACCTCACAGACAGCAGAGGAAACGACAAGACTTCAAAAGGAATTTAGTTTTGATATTAATCAAATGATTGGGATAAAATGTATTAATTGAACTTTTCAACGCATGTGACAATGGATCTACTTGCTGGGTAGCCTATGACTAAGCATTAACCCTCTCAAAACATGACGTCAAAACAACAAGCCTGCAGGTGGCGGCCACTAACGTTGTTTCAACATCATTTGTCAATGTATTGTGACATGGAATCTACAGTATGTGGAAAATACATTGGATTTGCAAAAAGTCATCAACTGTTGTTTTGAGTTCAACCACAGAATTATGTCATCGTGTCATACAAACCTCATATAAAATATGTCGAATTTGTACCTTTGAAACAACGTCAGAACATCAAAGTTATATCCGTTATCAGAAAAAAACTATAGGCTGGGCAGCACTTCCTATTGGAGAGTTAATTTATCTACATTTTTTTTATCTACGTTTTTACCAAACCCAGCCCTACTTAGATGTGATATTTGTCACTGACTACTATCAATGTGCTATCGTGAGAATGATTATTGAGAGATCTCATAATAGCTAAATAGATCCATTGTTGCTATCGAAGTTATTCCAAATGGTAGGTTTAACTGAGCGAATGAAATGTAACTATACTCTATAAGTCATATATAATAATAATATTTAGGCCTATATAACATTTGCAAAGTTATCAACAGCTATTGTTTTAGTTCAACCGAGGGTTCAACTAAAAATAGACAATACATATAGGCCTAGAGTTTTTTTTACGTTTTGGTTGATGTCAAATGTAATCTTCAAGTTAATAATGAATAGGTTAGATTCAAGTCTCCATTTCAACCAAAATTCTAAGTTAAATAATAGGACTAAATCAAATCAAACTTTACTTAACGTACCTTTAAAGTTTGATTTGATTTGATTTAGTCCTATTTTCTAACTTAGATTTTTGGTTGAGATAGAGATGCGATTCCAAAATATCAATTATTCATTTGTAGACTGGAATTAAAGTCAGACTAAGTCAGTGGCACAAAATATACATCTCCTTAAAATGTGAATATTTGGTTGTGTTGACAACCAAACACAATTCACATTCACTTTTTCAACACGGTAAATATCCTATTAACTTGATTCACATCCCCAACTAAACCAAAAATAAGAGTTAAAGAGTAGGATTATGACAGTGGCTCTGATTAAACTATCCAAGCATTAGATAAATCTCCTTTAAATCTTGATATTTGGTTCCATTGTCAACCTAACATTTCGATAAGACGTATGTAATACAGTAAGTAAATAGCCTATAGTTAAGGCTATCTTACAAACAAATTTGATTTAACCTTAAAATTAGTAACTCATCCATGGCCACATGTTGAGGTAACTGTAACTAGAAAATTATTATTATGTAATTATAGAAAGTGTGCATGTTCAAGATAGCATGCAAAGGTTGCAGGTCTGTGGAGATCTACCACTGGTTGGTGGAGCCTTAATTGGGGAGGACGGGCTCGTGGTAGTGGCTGGAGCGGAATAGGTGGAAAGGTTTCAAATACGTCAAACACATAGTTTCCATTCCACATTTCTACGTTCAAATTACGTGGTGTGCCCAGCGGAATTTCACCCCTTAATAACCCATTTGCACCACATAACGGCTGATTTCCCAATTCCTCTCATCTTCCCAACCATGTCATGTAACCATTAAATTAATATATTAATATATTAATGATGAATTAAACAAACCCAGACATGTTACGTCTGCAATGCAAGATAAATTGTGTCTGCTGTGTATTCTGAGAGAGAGAGAGAGAGAGAGAGAGAGAGAGAGAGAGAGAGAGAGAGAGAGAGAGAGAGAGAGAGAGAGATATGTTGTGGAGTATCACTCACCTGCTATGATGGCTGGGTTAGTCTGCCCACCCTCTGGTTTGACCCACAGTTCAACACTGAACTTGGCCCGAGGAAGCTGAATACCAGCTGCTGGATTGACCCTCAGTTGTTCCTTCTGTCCATTAAAGTACAAAGCAGACATCCACTTAGGGTGGACATCTGGGATCTGGGCACCCCACAACATTCTGGCGGGGCCGGGGTTAGGTGGTCCCTCCTGATCCCCAGGGTAGTCCTCACTCTCAGCAGAATAGTCACTGTGCTGTCGAAACGTAGGGAATATTCCCCGGGAGTTTACTATGCTTTCAGGGAAAGCTGCCCGACTGTCTTCACCATTGGAGACTGCCGGGCTACGGCGGACCCTTCTGTGGAAGGTGGGCGTGTCAGTCGGAACTCTTTGCTGCTTCTTGAGCGGCAACTGCTTGTCTGGGCCCTCAGAGCGCACACCATCAACCTCTGGTTTGTCACTGTCACTGTTTGAATCCACTGTCACCTCAGGCTGACTGGGAGGCTTTCTACTGGAGTCGAGGTGGGGAGAACTGACCATCCCCATACTCTTAACATGTCCCTCCTCCTTGTCTTTGGGTAGCACTGCCTCCGAGTTTCCCCGATTAACCTTCTTCTCACCATTGCCCCAATGAGAGGCACTATGCAGTCCTGGGTTAGAATTAGCATCATAATTGCACCCACCTGAACAAGAGGACTTCTCAAGAGGACCTATATGATGAAAACCTCTTTGCCTTGTGGTGTATCTCCTTGGGTGAGCCACTGGAGGGAGATGTAGAACTGATGCTGAGTATGTTACTTGTCTCGGCTGTCTTGTGGACCTGCACTGTTCACTTGCTAAGTGAGCCACTTCACTGTCAGCTCTCTGAGCCAATGTGCGTTTGAACTTTTGGATATGATCTGATTGAGCAGAGTTTAGCAACCATGTGTTGATCATTATGAGGACAACAGCCAGTAGTCTGAGACACAACATTTTGGAGTTTAGATTTGGAATTGATGTTTTGGAATGTTTTCAGTTTATTGCTTCTAAGTTATACAAGTTGAATACACTAGCAACAAGATCCGATTTGATTAAAACACAAATTCCCCAATAAATGATAACTGGGTAAGTATTATAGTATTATAATAAATCCAAGGATTAAAACGTTTTAAGTAGGTAGCCTATGTTTTGCATAAGCAATTGCCTATTTTGGTTTGGGCTGGTCTATTCAATGCCCTTTATGAAACATTTACTTAAACTAACACTTTAATTCACATGTGTTTTACAAGGCAGGTTTGTCGCACCTATTTTCCTCCGATGCCAATTTTACTTCTGGACTTCAAAACGCAGCTAAATAGAGTACACTCAAAGGGGGAACTGTAGCAGTATGTTACGTTGACAGTGCAAAATCTTCAGGCTATTGAATATTGAGGTTCAATTTATATTTGGTTTATAAAAGCTTCTGGCTATTTTACCGGTCAAAGGAAAACGTCAGCTTGACTCACATCTAGCCTCACCTGCGCGCATCACATCAACTCGCCTTTGAAACCTGCTACACTGTAAACGGGTCATGCCTATTAAGGAAAGTGACAGTCAGAGCAGCCTGCCATGATACCGCCTGATTGAACACAAATGATGAAACTGTTGTTATTAGGCTACTTTGCAGCATTAATTTAGAATTTGGAATTCATTTTTTAAGTCTACTATGTCGGCGTGTTTGTCCAACTAATTCAGTGGGAATTATATTGTCACTGATGGGGTTTATCTTTATCTTCTTTCAGTATAGGCCCATTCAAGTAATGCTTTCAATGTTTTCATCCATACCTGGTAAAATAAAGGTTATTTCAGGTCTTGCCACCAATCTCCCCCTTATGCGCTGTTTTCGATAGTGCCCGTTGTTGTTAACCTAACATTCACCCAGTGAGTAGGATGCAGGGGTGGCCAAAAATAATGAACAAGCTGGCTGATGCTTTTAAGACAATATTTATAATTCAAGGGCTATACTATAAAGGTAAGCTTTATTGAAAGATTAACCTCAGGTGAAATTAAATTAAATGCAGTCATTAGGCGACACAATGGCAGAAATATAAGTAAGCTAACCATAAACTATTGTCTATTGTTCTTTTACTTGCTATTTCCTTTCTCTGCATTTAGTTGCATAGTAACAATGCAAGGTATGAGACAAGAGATGAGAGCAAGTAAATGGGAATCAGACTAAATGCTGTTCCTGGTAATACTCTCCAAAGAAAAATAGTTCGTTAAATCACCTTCAAGCGCGCGTAAAGTCCTCTTGTATCCCCCATTTGAAATTGTTAATATATTTTCTGCGCTGATGAACCGCCAGTCTCGCCCTCTTCCACAGCCTATTCACAAGATCAAAACAACGCGCTGAAACGTTTTATCTGTTACTTTCAGACTGACATCACTAACCCTGCCCCTACACACATACAGTAAGTGAGGAAAGTAAACCTCTCTATTCAGGCAGTCACTCTACACACAGTTGACGTCGAGTTGTATGCACTGGCCGTCCTCCTTAACGGTATTCTTTGAGGCACTTTTATGAATAGGCTAGTGCACAACAGCCACTGAACAGTGATTCTGTCTGAGTCTCACACCATCTGAACACCACTCTCTCACACACGGCACATCTGTTTGACACATGAGAAAAGTAGTTTACAGACACAAAGGATAAACCTATGTATTTAATTAATTTGAATAAAAACGAGCATGCCTACATAGCCTAAATTGTTATGTATGCAGGTAAAGTTGGTTTTATAAAAACTAGGGGTGCTCATGCTTGGAATCACTAGTGCTATATAATGTGATGCACCTGCAAACTGAGCAAACCAGAGTTGGGGGTCTTGAGGATGCTTGAAAACCTCTACAGCAGAAACCTGAGCTTTTTTGTACTTATTCTTTTTTTTTTACAGCATTAATACACAAGTTGAACAAAAACTATTTCACTCTGATCTAGTGATTTTTTTTGGCAAGTCAACTCTAATTGCAATGGAAAATACCACTTGCATTTAGTTGTAACTTGCCTTATATAAACCATGTCCCATACTTTAAATGAATTAGCTTGTTGCCACGGTAATAGTGTAAGAAGGGCTTTAACTTTAATGAGAAATATATGCATCATCTTATGTGGGAGTCTCTCTAAAGGTAACTGTGTTGATGACTTTGCCTTAGTACAAAAATATTATTGTAATATTTGAGATAGGACATTCAACTACAAAAATTGCCATCTTATTAAATGTGGGGCCCTTAGGTTGGCCCCTTAACTTTTTTCTTTTTTTTTACTGCCATTATGTGTGATTTAATTTGTGGGTTTTCTTCTCATGGCCCTGTTGTCCAGAAATGAACTGTCCTTTAGAACCTTGATAAGACCAAGTAACTACCAAATTAGATGATAATGGTTTCAAAACTGTTGTAAATATGCCTACTGTAATTGTATCTGGATATTGAAGCTGCTTAGCATTGGCCATATTGATGGGATTGTGGTCCACTCTACTATCAATCTATCAGGAATGATACCACGGGACTGCTATAGGAAGTCCATGAACCATCTCTTCATGCTCACATCTGATCGTGATCTGATCACGATCAGATGTCGACACTTAGAACACTAATATTGCGTGAGCCGGGTGACATGCGTCTTTAGATTTGAACAAACTAATTTTGTTACAGTTTCTTTATTCAATTCTGCTTATTTTAATGTTCCTGCAAATAAGCAATTGGTTAACAAACACATAGTAGCCAGCTTACATGCAGCCTTGCAAGTTTGTTTGAGTTAGATTCTTACTGATTAGGCTATAATGTATTTTTTCACAGTGAACAATGCCATTGTAATAATAAAAGATTTCAGCTGTGCAGGTGTGTGTGCTACCAGTCCAACAGAGCTCGCAAAGTAATAGAATTTGGACCATATCACTCATGTAACTAACTTACTAGAAATCATACCTCTTTATTGAATTGCAGCTGTTTTACTTCTAAATGCACCCATTTTTTCACCCCCACTGTTTTTGTCAGGTTCAATTTGCAAACAGCCCAGCTAGAAGCAACTGGCGGTTATGGCAGGGGCCCCTTAAGGGGTAAAAAGGTTCCTAACAGTGGGAGGCAAGAATTCCGCAACCAGCCTGAGGATCTGCCTGCAAAACATTCCGCTTTTTATCGAAGTGCTTTGAGATCCAGCTGCAACGTGTAAAAAAAAGTGAATGGCCTCATCCCCCACTGCAAAGGACCTCTAGGAGATTATCCTTCATTTGAGCTTGCCCAACCCCAACCCCTATCTGAGTGACCAGAAAAGGAATGGGGGAAAATCCAACCTGATGTGCCGGATGGACAAATGGCGAGAGGGCCCAGGGGGGGGACCCTTTCAAGAGCATTGGTAGAAAATGAAAGAGGGGGCCCACAATTGTTTGGAGGCAAATGTAACTTAAAGCCCCATGCATTCTTTCTATTTTTAAATCATCACTTTATGTATAATAATTCATTGTGTGTGTTTATTTATATATATGTTTAATCATTTATTTCTGTGAGCCACTGAACTGCTCAGTCTGAAAACCATTTGAATATGAAATGTGATATTTACATTCACAGCCCTGATTGGCTGATAGGATGGCCTAGAGCCCAACCCTTCAACCCTTCAAAAAAACAACAACAACAAAGGCACATCATATTCTACCTGTCAGTTGGAGCTGGAATTGGACCCTGAAAAAAAAAAACTTCCATAGGTGAGTTGGCTACCTTGTCTTGTCATTATTACAGAAGGCATACATAATGCATCTTAATTTGTTATATCATTGTTGTACAGTTTTCAATAGGTCACCAGAAGATGCAGGGCCAGAACACCCTGTTTGCATGGTGGACCATCCTGGCCTATACTCATTGCATTCTGCAATGAATAGATGGCAGATTATATGGTATAATCTCCAGTATCATCACAAAGTCTATTTAATGATTTTATGAAATAGACTTTGTGATGATACTGGAGATTTTAACTTATTTTTTAAAAAGTATGCGTAAACACTCTTCAATTACACATTTTTTATGTTTTCTGCTGTTGAAAGTTGAACAAAGAAACCAGACTGCAATGAAAGGTTGTTGTCAATCAAGATAAATTCTCTTGTCAGTTATTTACATAACATAATAAACAGTCCATAAACAAGGTTAGAATGAAAGTTTGTAAGTATTTGTTTTACATGTGCTCAAGGTGTTTCTTTGAGAGGAAAACAGATCATGGTGAAAGTAAGAGGGTGTTAGCTAAACATAATCGAATAGGAGGTATAGAGAAGCAACAGAGTAGTCATCGATCGTATAAAATAGAAACAAGTAGTGGTTAAATTGACATTGTCATCACATGCTTTCTCCAACACTGACATTACTCTAGTCAACTATAATCACATCCTGTGACAGGAAAGATGGAAGAGTTAGTATTTCATACTTATTGCACCCACATAATTACACTTAGCTTCTTAACAAGAAGCTTGGCGGAATCTGTTGTGCTATGTGACGGTTGGAGTGAGAGTAGGTCTCCAGGAGGATGGTTGGTGACCATCCATGTGTTTTGAAATTGTCATACAGTCAATCACAGTTAGCCCTGCCCGTTGACAATTCCCACTAATAGGTTATAGGGAATGGGTCAACTACTACACTCTCTGAAAAAAGTCATATTTACAGTAGAAGTTGGAAGTTTACATACACTTAGGTTGGAGTCATTAAATCAATTTTTTTCAACCACTCCACAAATTTCTTGTTAAGAAACTATAGTTTTGGCAAGTCGGTTAGGACATCTACTTTGTGCATGTGTAGCCGATGTGAAATGGCTAGCTAGTTAGCGGTGGTGCACGCTAGTGGCGTTTCAATCGGTGACGTCACTTGCTCTGAGACCTTGAAGTAGTGGTAGCCCTAGCTCTGCAAGAGCCGCGGCTTTTGTGGAGCGATGGGTAACGATGCTTCGAGGAAGACTGTTGATGTGTGCAGAGCGTCCCTGGTTCGCGCCCAGGTCGGGGCGAGGGGACAGACGTAAAGTCTATACTGTTACATTGATGCTGTTGACCCAGATCACTGGTTGCTGCGGAAAGAGGAGGAGGTCACTTTTGTGGAGCGATGGGTAACGATGCTTCGAGGGTGACTGTTGACGTGTGCAGAGCGCCCAGGTCGGGGCGAGGGGACGGACGTAAAGTCTATACTGTTACATTGGTGCCGTGACACGGATCACTGGTTGCTGCGGAAAGAGGAGGAGGTCAAAAGGGGGGTGAGTGTAGCCGATGTGAAATGGCTAGCTAGTTAGCAGTGGTGCGCGCTAGTGGCGTTTTAATCAGTGACGTCACTTGCTCTGAGACGTTGAAGTAGTGGTTTCCCTTGCTCTGCAATGGCCGCGGCTTTTGTGGAGTAATGGGTAACGATGCTTTGAGGGTGACTGTTGACGTGTGCAGAGCGTCCCTGGTTCGCGCCCAGGTCGGGGCGAGGGAACGGACGTAAAGTCTATACTGTTACACATGACACAGGTCATTTTTCCAACAATTGTTTACAGACAGATTATTTCACTTATAATTCACTGTATCACAATTCCAGTGGGTCAGAAGTTTACATACACTAAGTTGATTGTGCCTTTAAACAGCTTGGAAAATTCCAGAAAATTATGTAATGGCTTTAGAAGCTTCTGATAGGCTAATAGACATGATTTGAGTCAATTGGAGGTGTGCCTGTGGATGTATTTCAAACTCAGTGCTTCTTTGCTTGACATCATGGAAAAATCTAAAGAAATTAACCAAGACCGTAGAAAACAAATTGTAGACCTCCACAAGTCTGGGTCATCCTTGGGAGCAATTTCCAAAAGCCTGAAGGTACCACGTTCATCTGTACAAACAATAGTACGCAAGTATAAACAACATGGGACGACACAGTCGTCATACCGCTCATGAATGAGACGCGTTCTGTCTCCTAGAGATGAACGTACTTTGGTGCGAAATGTGCAAATCAATCCCAGAACAGAAACAAAGGACCTTGTGAAGATGCTGGAGGAAACAGATACAAAAGTATCTATATCGACAGTAAAACGAGTCCTATATCGACATAATCTGAAAGGCCGCTGAGCAAGGAAGAAGCCACTGCTCCAAAACTGCCATAAAAAAGCCAGACTATGGTTTGCAACTGCACATGGGGACAAAGATCGTACATTTTGGAGAAATGTCCTCTGGTCTGATGAAACAAAAATAGAACTGTTTGGCCATAATGACCATCTTTATGTTTGGAGGAAAAAGCTTGCAATCTGAAGAACACCATCCCAAACATTAAGCACGGGGGTAGCAGCATCATGTTGTGGGGCTGCTTTGCTGCAGGAGGGTGTGGTGCTCTTCACAAAATAGATGGCAACATGAGGAAGGAAAATTAGGTGGATATATTGAAGCAACATCTCAAGACATCAGTCAGGAAGTTAAAGCTTGGTTGCAAATGGGTCTTCCAAATGGACAATGATCACAAGCATACTTCCAAAGTTGTGGCTTAAGGACAACAAAGTCAAGGTATTGGAGTGGCCATCACAAGGCCCTGACCTCAATCCTATAGACAATTTGTGGGCACAACTGAAAAAGCATGCGTGAGCAAGGAGGCCTACAAACCCGACTCAGTTACATCAGCTCTGTCAGGAGGAATGGGCCAAAATTCACCCAACTTATTGTTGGAAGCTTGTGGAAGGCTACCCGAAACGTTTGACCCAAGTTAAACAATTTAAAGGCAATTCCACCAAATACTAATTGAGTGTATGTACAAGTTGTATGTATACAACTTTTTTCCCATAGCAGAACAATCTTGGGACTATACAGTATTGTACTCATTTTCAGGACAAGTGGTGGCTAAATCATGCCCTTTGAAAGTTTTATAAAGAGTTGTCAATTGACAGGGGCTACTCATCTATCTGTGATTGGCTGAATGACCAATACAAGACATTGGTAGTCATTACAGGTATCTGACCTATAGGAGCTTTGTCAGTTGGTGCTGGGGCTATCTGGACCGTAAGAACAGAGTGGTACTGCAGTCTGTGTAGTCCATTAGGGTCCAGCTCAGGGATGCCCAGGGAACCCATCCTGGATGGGTTGGGGAGCTTGCCTGCAGAAAGAAATGGACAGACAAACAAAATATGAGCTGCACTACATCAGAACCACTTTGATATCTATACCATAATTTGCTAGATTGAAATGGAATATTCACTGCCCTCTCCCACCTTACCTTGTGATTATAATGTAGAATGCTGTGACAGAAAAAATATTAGTAAGTTGTAACCCAATCAACAGCCAAAGGTACATTTTTTATTCGGGGATAGAGCTGGGTGATATCTTTCACAGTTTTGATGGTATGATGTTATTTGACGGTATTTCATGTTTTTTAAATAATAAAATATGCTTAGGAGCAGTGCAGGGCCTTAGAGTTGCAAAACATAAATTATACGTGATTTCAATGGGAATTTCTCCATTCTGATTGTTTTACACTGTTCAATCCAACTTCAAACAAAAATAATTGACAGCATTTTCATACATTTCTGAAAAAAAGTTATGTATAGCACATTTGACCCATAGCAGAACAATCTTAGATCTTAGATCATAGATCATAGATCATTTTCACAATTTCAGAGTGGTATTTCGAACGTCATAGTGTGGAAATAGCATCAAGAACAAAAAAAACAGGAAAATCATGTTTTTAACTGCACTGGGCCTTTATTAATAGGTTATTCACCAAGTCATATTATAATGTTGCTTTGCAAACACAGCAAAACAAGTGAAAAACCGTTGAAATCAACAGTAAAGGGATAAAACATGTGTAGCAGGTGTGGGCTACTTGTTGTTGTGTGAGTAGTGAATGCATTCTGGCTGTTTGTTGTAAATAAGAATTGGTTACTTCAGAGAGGTATACTGTCTCTGTTGTGTTTCAAATGCTAATTATGGCAGGAAGAAGGACACAAGAACAACAATAAGGTAGTAATATTGTTTTTGTATGAGATGACGGAGAGTAGGTTCTATCTTGATGATGATTAGGTAACATAAACTTTAGTTTCTAAGCACCTTCTCACTTTATGCACTTTTGTACCTTTCACTTACTAAGCATCATGGCAAAAAATAATAATAATTGCACCTCTAGCCTCTGTTTTGGGATTTTCCCCAACCTTTTTAACAATAAAACATTGCTTGGCATGAATTTGCTACAGTGATATTCAAAAATATCATAAATAGAGATAAATGAATGCACATACAAATCAGATAGGTTGTTTTGAAAGGGAAGGAACAGGGAAGGATAAACATTTGCCATGGTGGTCCATGAGAGAAACGAATGTATTCTACAAGATATCCAGTATTTTTCCTCTGCCTGAGTATGCCTTTTTCCATCTTAATTGAATTACACAGGGAACTGTTCATAAATCTGTTCCACAAGGGAAAACACTGGAAACATTATTTGCTGTGAATGCTGTGCAGGCCTACATGCACAATACTCCACTTTGACTGAATGAGAGTAGATATGGAAAAATAGGTAAACCAATTGCTTCTAATGTAAGAAAATAGATGAATGAATAAAGAGATTTTAGTATAAAGCGTGGATGGACAGAGATGGTTTGCTTGTCACATGAATGAGCCTTGGTGAGGAGTGTGACAGAGGTGATCATGCCCTCTGCTGTGTGCTGTCAGAACTTCATGAGGCAGGTATGGTCACCACCACTAACTCCACAACTTTACATCCAAAAAACATATAGTGCCTTCAGAAAGTATTCATACCCCTTGACTTATTCCACATTTTATTGTGTTACAACCTGAATTCAAAATGTATTACATTTATTTTTTTCTCTCACACATTTACACACAATACCCCATAATGATAAAGTGGTGAAAAAAAATGTCATGCATTTTTGCAAATGTATTGAACATTAAATACAGAAATACATTTACATAAATATTCACACCCCTGAGTCAATATATGTTAGAATCACCTTTGGCAGTGAATACAGCTATGAGTCTTTCTGGGTAAGTCTCTCAGAACTTTGCACACCTGGATTGTACAATATTTGCACATTTTTTAAATTATTCTGTCTAGTTTGTTGTTGATCATTGCTAGACAGCCATTTTCAAGTCTTGCCATAGATATTCAAGCCGAAGTCAAAACTGTAACTAGGCCACTCAGGAACATTCAATGTCATCTTGGTAAGCAACTCCAGTGTATATTTGGCCTTGAGTTTTAGGTTATTGTCCTGCTGAAAGGTACATTTGCCTCCCATTGTTTGTTGGAAAGTATACTGAACTAGGTTTTCCTCCCATAGTCCTTGCCGATGACACACATATCCATATATGCAGCCACCACTATTCTTGAAAATATGAAGAGTGATACTCCGTGATGTGTTGTGTTGGATTTGCCAAAATATACTGCATAACGCTTTGTATTCAGGACATTCAGGACAGTTCATTTCTTTGCCACAATTTTATTGTGTACAGGCTTCCTTCTTTTCACTCTATTATTAAGGTTAGTATTATGGAGTAACTACAATGTTGTTGATTCATCCTCAGTTCTCCTATCAAAGCCATTAAACTCTGTAACAGTTTTAAAGTCATCTTTGGCCTCATGGTGAAATCCCTGCCTGGTTTACTTACTCTCCGTAAACTGAGTTAGGTAAGATGCCTGTATATTTTGTTGACTGGGTGTATTGATACACCATTCAAATTGTAATTAATAACTTCACCATGGTCAAAGGGATATACAATGTCTGCTTTTTTTATACCCATGTACCAATCTGTGCCCTTCTTTGCGAGGCATTGGAAAACTTCTCCGGCCTTTGTGATTGAATCTGTGTTTGAAATGCATTACTTGACTGAGGGACCTTACAGGTAATTGTATGTTTGGGGTGCAGAGATGAGGTAGTCATTCAAACATACTTTTACATTTGTCATTTTAGTAATTTAGCAGACACTCTCATCCAGAACAACTTACATGAGCAATTAGGGTTAAGTGCCTTGCTCAAGGGCACATCGACTGATTTTCCACCTTTCGGTTACTGACCCAACTCTCTTAACCAATAGGCTACCTGTAACCATGTTAAACACTATTATTGCACGCAGAGTGAGTCCATGCAATTTATTATGTGACTTTTTAAGCACATTTTTACTCCTGAACTTATTTAGGCTTGCCATAACAAATGGGTTGAATACTTATTGACTCAAGACATTTAAGCTTTTCATTTTTTATGAATTTGTTAACATGTCTATAAACATAATTCCACTTTTACATTATGGGGTATTTTGTATAGGCCAGTGACACAAAATCTCAATTGAATCCATTTAAAATGTAGTCTTTAACACAATTTTTTTGAAAAAGTAAAGGGGTGTGAATGCTTTCTCTAGGCACTGTCAATATCTAACCTTTGCAGATTTTTACAGACTGAATTTTGTGGAAAGTATATACAGTACCAGTCAAAAGTTTGGACACACCTACTCATTCAAGGGTTTTTCTTTATTTTTGCTAATTTCTACGTTGTAGAATAATAGTGAAGTCATCAACACTATTAAATAACACATGTGGAATCATGTAGTAACCAGAACATTGTTAAACAAATCAAAATATATTTTATATTTGAGATTCTTCAAAGTAGCCACCCTTTGCCTTGATGAAAGCTTTGCACACTCTTGGCATTCTCTCAACCAGCTTCATGACCTGTAATGCATTTCAATTAACAGGTGTGCCTTGTTAAAAGTTCATTTATGGATTTTTTCCCCTTCTGAATGTGTTTGAGCCAATCAGTTGTGTTGTAACAAGGTAGGGGTGGTATACAGAAGATAGCTCTATTTGATAAAAGACCAAGTCCATATTATGGCAAAAACAGCTCAAATAAGCAAAGAGAAATGACAGTCCATCCCTACTTTAAGACATGAAGGTCAGTCAATGCGATTCATTTCAAGAACTTTGAAAGTTTCTTCAAGTGCAGTTGCAAAAAACATCAAGCACTATAATGAAACTGGCTCTCATGAGGACCGCCACAGGAAAGGAAGACCCAGTTACCTCTGCTGCAGAGGATAAGTTCATTTAGTTACCAGCCTCAGAAATTGCAGTCCAAATAAATGCTTCACAGAGTTCAAGGCAAAGGGGGGCTACTTTAAAGAATCTAAAATATATTTTGATTTGTTTTTTGACTTTTTTGGTTACAACATTATTCCATATGTGTTATTTCATGGTGTTGATGTATTCACAATTATTCTACAATGTAGAAAATAGTACAAATAAAGAAAAACCCTTGAATGAGTAGGTATGTCCAAAGTTTTGACTGGTACTGTATGTATACCAAATAATACAAAGTCAATTACATACTTCACAAAAACACAATACTATCCTAGATGTAAGTACAAAACCTGATATAAATGATTTTATACATTTTGTTGCATCTCCTATTTTATTGGTGTGGGTGCATTCATTCAATGCAGGCAGGGTTCACCTTCGCAGCTATAACGCACTACTCCTGCGTAGTAGGGGGCAGTAATGAATCTTTGCCAGGAATGTGGGTTCGTTTTGTGTCAGACATCTGAGTAACCCAGGAGATCCAGGAGATGGTTTCTAATTCCCTGAACGTAGACGGACAGCGGTGAAGATTGTATAATTCTTGTAACTTTGTTATGGTCGACTTGTTGACAAAAGCTTACAATTTACTCTAAAGAAGTTAGCTAACAGCGAGCCTGTGTGTATTCGTACATTGTTATTTTATCTTAGCTCACTAGCACATTAGCTGGTAAGCTAACATTAGCTAGCTAGCAAGCTAACTAGCTAACTAACTAAATTGCTGAGCCCGGATGCGGTGAACTACAACAAGACAAGTCTTTGGCCTTGGAAGAGTTGGGCATCAGGCTTGAATTATGTCAAGCAACCGTCAACAGCAAACTGGCGGTGGAACGGGGCCTGGGACAAGTAGCAGCAGTACCGGTGGCACTACCAATGCTAACGGTGCTACCAGCGTAGGCGGTAACGTCAGTACGAATGTGAATAATTCTTCAAATGTTGTGCCCTCACGGACTCTGGCTACAACTGGCGATGGGTTGCTCGTACCTGCAGCGGCTGTCCAGTCTCCAATAAGCTTAGCCACACTTACCAGACCCAGTCCATCCTCTTCTGGCACCAGCAGAAAACGTCCTCTCCACCAAGCACCTCTCTACAATGGTCTCTTGAATTCCTACGAAGATAAAAGCAACGATTTTGTGTGGTGAGTTTTCCTGCAAAATGCTAGCTACTTTGCGAACTTGTTTAGCTAATTAGCTTGCTGACTAGGTTGCTAATTATATGTCGCTCGCTAGCTCAATTTGAGTGCATTCTTGTTTACAATGTCCGTTTGGCAGCTAGCTAGCCTGGTAGCTACAACAGCTCATAAATGCATATCATTAAACCAGACTCATTGGTTATTCGCACTTATTTATTCTCACTTCAATAGATGAACACTGTCAAAGTAAGGTTAATTTTCCTAATTAACCAAATTATGTTGCATTGAATTTTCTTTTCAGCCCGATCTGTTTTGAAATGATTGAGGAAGCACACATGACAAAATGTGGACACAGTTTCTGGTAAGCAAACTTGATGACATTGGCAAGGCTACAGTACACCCATTTAATTTCTATAGCTTTTAGTACCATTCATCAATATGAACTAGTTCCTTTGGTAACCTCCACCAATGCATCAATCATTTTTCCCTATTTCTGTGTTCAGCTACAAGTGCATTCGCCAGAGTTTGGAGGACAGCAATAGGTGCCCAAAATGTAACTACATCATTGACAACGTGGATCAGCTCTATCCAAACTTTCTTGGTAGGTTTGTCTGTTGATATAGATTAGGTTTGAAAACAATGTCCTACATATGTTGGTGGCTGTGGTGTAGCTAGCTTCCCTACAGTCTTGTCACCGGCTTTGACCCAAAGTGCACCAAATATGGAATAGTTTGCCATATTTTTGTATGGGCCCTGGTCAAAAGTAATCTTTGAACTTTTCCAATACATCACTCCTCCTCAGTAGTAATTCTAACTCTTGTTTTGATTTATTACAGTCAATGAACTCATTCTCAAACAAAAACAGAGATCAGATGAAAAACGGCTGAAGATGGACCATCCGGTAAGTGCTTCAGCTGATCAGGTCTCCTACACACAATGGAGACTCTTCATTGAAAAAGCTTCATAGTCCATGATTTTGCTTAGTCTGTCCAGGAAACTGCCATTAACTTTCCCCTAGCAATTGTTGTTGGTGTGTATGAGGTCTAATAGTGAAGGAACCCAACAGTTAACCCAATATCCCAAAAGTACCTGCCTAATTGTATATTTCTCCTGTTTTTAGAATGGGTCAAGATGGCAAGTGTTTCAAGACGTCCTGGGCACAGACCAAGAGAACCTAGATCTTGCTAATGTCAACTTAATGCTGGAACTCCTTGTACAGAAAAAGAAACAGCTGGAAGCGGTATGCATATTTTGTTTAAGCACTATATATTTAACCAGCAGAAAATGAATGGTGGGCGGACAGCGGGACACTCACCTAATGTTAACTTTTATGCCTTTCCCTAACCTTTACCATAACCTCGCTGAAACTATGCCACATTAACCATAACGTAACCCCTTATCGAACCCAGGTGTGCATGCTCGTGCAGCGACCAGCAGCAAGGTATTTCTTCTCATGCGCTCCTTGCTGCAAAACCAATTGCCCTCTGGGACAAATAAAGTTGAAACTTGAACCGCCCCCCAAACAAATACACTTTCTTTTGTTTATTCATAACATTACATTTAATTAATCCTATTTAGTGACTTTGTAGTCATACCTTGATTGACCATTAACTCTGTCTGTTTATTCCCATAGGAATCACAAGCTGCTCAACGTCAGATCTTAATGGAATTCCTCAAAGAAGCAAGAAGAAATAAAAGAGAGGTGTGCCCCATATCTTTTTTAGATCTCATCTTATGTTTCAATATTTACTTACAGTAGTAATCTATGTTAGGAAATAACCATTAGTTATTGAGTGACATTGTGTTTTACCATTCAGCAACTGGAGCAGTTGCAGAAGGAGCTAAACTTTTTGGAGGAGGATATCAAGCGTGTTGAGGTAAAATAATATACATAGCTAGCTATCCTAACATTTCTGTCCTCCTGAAATGGATTAGCAGTCAGAGGTCTGGTTTCCCTGACACAGATTAAGCATAGTCCTGGACAAAAACTATTGTGTCCCAGAAAAACCACCCCAGAATGTTCAGAAATGCAGGTAAAGTCTTGAGGAGTTTTCTTTTTTAAACTAAATACATTGTGCATTTTCTAGGAAATGAGTGGACTGTACTCACCAATGAGTGACATGGATCGTAACTTGGACAGCACTGTGCCCAATTTCGAGGCTCCCTCACCTGCACCTAGGTAAAACAAAATTCTGTCCTGTTCTTTAGTTGGTCTTGTGAAAGGACCAAAGTAATTATCTGACTCCGAATATACATTTGGGATCTTTGTATGAATTTCCTTTAAACGTTGTGAAAAGGTTGAGCTTTTACAGGAGACACTGATATATATTTACGGTAACGAAAAAATTCTTGCCTTTACAGTAGTCTTATGGATTCGACAGAGTATCCGAGTCAACCACCAGGTTTTGGTGGAACTTCCCAGGTAAGTCTGACCCACTTTAGTTTTCTGAGCCATAGGTTGCGTCCCTGTTCTCCACTTTTCTAGTCATGGATTTAAAAGCATAGGATTGGTGTAAGCATTGGGTGGTGTGTTTAATCCATGCAAGAAAGTGTATGAGTTTACACTTTGGGAGAAGGTTGGAGAATCGAGACACAGCCGTTGTGAATCATTGATGTTGGTGGTTCAGGTTCACATTTTGCAGATGCATGTGTTTAGTGTCTGTCTGTGTCTTTTCTATTTTACCAAAGGGTAAGAGGCAAACGTGGTACAACAGTACTCTGGCTTCACGTAGAAAGAGGCTCACAGCGCACTTTGAAGATCTGGAACAATGCTACTTCTCTAACCGAATGACCAGATTAACAGGTACCCTCTAGGTTTACGTCGACTTTTACTTTACCCAGAGAAGCCTTTTAAGTAATGTCCGTGTATTCCAAAAGAGGAAGGGTGATGGCATCTTCCACAAATGACCGTAACAACAACCCTCTAGGTTGAACTTTTAGCTGACTGAGCTGCAGAATCTATTTTAGGCTTGAGGCTCCTGCCCTCTGGCTGACTTGCATGGAGCTCGCAAGACATAATGACGAATCTGATAATAATAAACAACTAAAACATGATTTACTTTCTAATGGTGTTCAGGGTTAGATATTTATTGTTTGTCATGTCTTCTTTTAGATGACAGCAGGAACCTAAATCAACTGGATGATTTCATGGAGTGTCTCTCAAAGTTCACACGGTACAACTCTGTGCGGCCGTTGGCGACCCTGTCTTATGCTAGTGATCTCTACAACGGCTCCAGTATTGTCTCTAGGTAATGTCAACCCTCAACTGTCAAACACAAAGCATTTGATGGCTTAGCTAATTATACTGAACAAAAATATAAATGCAACATGTAAAGTGTTGGTCCCATGTTTCATTAACAAACAAAGGAAAATGTCTGGGATTTTTATACGCACATAAAAGCTTATTTCTCAAATGTTATGCACACATGTTTACATCCCTGTTGGTGATCATATCTTCTTTGCCAAGATAATCCATCAAGTTTTGAGGGAGCGTGCAATTGGTATGCTGACTGCAGGAATGTCCACCAGAGCTAATGCCAGAGATTTAAATGTTCATTTATCTACCATAAGCTGCCTCCAACGTCATTTTAGAGAATTTGTCGGTACAACCACAGGCCACGTGTAACCACGCCAGCCCAGGACCTCCACATCCGGCTTCTTCACCTGCGGGATTGTCTGAGGAGGGGGAGTGCAAAGGAGTATTTCTATCTGTAATAAACCCCTTCTGTGGGGAAAAACTCATTCTGATTGGATGGGCCTGGCTCCCAAATGGGAGATCCATAGATTAGGACCTAATGAATTTATTTAAATGGAACTGATTTCTTTCTATGAACTGTAACTCAGTAAAATCTTTGAAATTGTTGCATGTTGCGTTTATTTTTTTTGTTAGATTTAGCACCATCCTAATGGTTAGTATCCAATTTGACCTACAGAGAGCGCTCTTGTATCACAATACATCTTCCATTTGCTACCAGAGTGTAGCCGAAGGCCCCACGGTGTCTGTTGCTAGCTCTATCTCTTATCTACCGCTATCTCTGGAAAAGTACTAATGCAATCTGATGGGAGACTTAGTGTGGTTCACAGTTGGCGCCTCATTCCCTATACAGTGCTGGTCAAAAGTAGTGCACTCTATAGGGAATAGGGGGCCATTTAAGATGCTACCATGCTTCTTATGAAATAATGCTTCATTGCACGCAACTAAATTCACCATTGTTACTTGTTTGATGCAACTTCTTATTGGCTATTGAGTTTGTTTTGCGCTCTTGTCTCTGCAGCATTGAATTTGACCGTGACTGTGATTACTTTGCCATCGCTGGCGTCACCAAGAAAATCAAGGTGTTTGAGTATGGAACAGTGATCCAGGATGCTGTGGACATTCATTACCCTGTCAATGAAATGACGTGCAACTCCAAAATCAGGTGACCTTTCAACCTGTCTTAATGTTGAGAATTACCATCTCTATTACAATAGAAATGACACACTTAAACAATGTTCATTACCTTAGTGGGTTCCCTATTCTGGGGATTGTTTTAAATGTTGTTCTAGATTTTATGGATCTAGGATATTCATTAATCCTCATAGAAACATGGAAGAACAGGTCTCGGCTCTTACATCCCCATGTGTTTTGTATTTCAGCTGTATCAGCTGGAGCAGCTACCACAAGAATCTGTTGGCTAGCAGCGACTACGAGGGAACAGTCATCCTGTGGGATGGTTTCACTGGCCAAAGGTCAAAGGTCTATCAGGTATGCACCTGGCGCGCTCATTCCCCGAGGTTCCCCCCTTTCAAATACAACTACCGTACTCTAATACAATGGAACAAACAAACCACAGCTGTGGAGATTGTTGCTGCTAA
This sequence comes from Oncorhynchus nerka, assembly GCF_034236695.1. Lineage (NCBI taxonomy): Eukaryota > Metazoa > Chordata > Actinopteri > Salmoniformes > Salmonidae > Oncorhynchus > Oncorhynchus nerka. The sequence goes on along the minus strand of NC_088415.1, from coordinate 73,330,968 downwards.
GGCCTCCTCCTATACCCAGAAGCTTTTACCTTTGTTTGATTTTCTTTGGACACTACACTCAATCCATTACTAAATGGAAACAGACACTTTTGCAGATGTACTGTATGAAATACATATTTCATCCACTCTGTCTTCAAAGTAAACCTTTGCTAAAGTATGTACCCCAGTATTCTTGGGCTAGTGAGATTTTAGCTGTGGTGGAATTTACACTGCTCTATAGATGGAAATCTATTCCGTTATAAAAATCAGTTATGTTTGTTTCACACCTGTGATGTTCCTCCAGGAGCATGAGAAAAGATGTTGGAGTGTCGATTTCAACCTCATGGATCCCAAGCTTCTAGCCTCTGGTTCTGATGATGCGAAAGGTAATGTTGAAGCGATGCAGTTGTTTGTTTGCACTTCTCCCAAGGTCCTAATAAACAAGATGCCTGCTGGGTTTAAAGGGAACATATTGCTAGTCTCAACATCTCTGGTGTTTTGTTATTGATCTAGGATTGCATCTGATTTTGTTTCTTTCAGTGAAGTTATGGTCTACCAACCTTGACAATTCAGTCGCCAGCATCGAGGCCAAAGCAAATGTGTGCTGTGTAAAGTTCAGTCCCACATCGAGGTATCACCTTGCTTTTGGATGTGCGGGTAGGTTGATCTGTGATGCTACTTCTTCTTCCAAACCTCTTCCAAGGTCTTGATTTGGGTGAAGGATGAGTTGAAACATGCATTGCACTTCATACCTTTTTTGGGGGGGGAAGGATGAATTGAAACATGCATTGCACTTCGTAAAAAAATGCTTTAAAGATTTTACTACTGTCATTTTGTGTTTTTCTCCCAGACCACTGTGTCCACTACTACGACCTCCGCAACACTAAACAGCCCATCATGGTGTTCAAAGGCCACAGGAAAGCTGTATCCTATGCTAAGTTTGTCAACGGAGAGGAAATTGTATCTGCGTAAGTCAACTCAATCAAATTACGTTCAGAGATGTCACACTTTACATTTGACCATATTGTAACTGTTCCCCAAAATGTCACAGTATTTTCCTATTAGGTCGCTGATATGATAATTACTACCATATTTGGTAGTCGTAGTGCATGTTCTGCTGACAGTTACTCTTCTGTATCACACAGCTCAACAGACAGCCAGCTAAAGCTGTGGAATGTAAACAAGCCCCACTGCTTGCGCTCATTCAAGGGCCATATTAATGAGAAGAACTTTGTTGGCCTTGCCTCCAATGGGGACTATGTTGCGTGTGGTAAGTGGGACCTCATTGGCAGCATCCTGTGTGGTGCTGGAAAAGTCCTTCAGTGGATGTGAAAATGCTTTTACTCAGATTGACACGATCAGATTGACATTCGTATATGGCTTTAGAGTTAATGTGTTTGGGGACAGTATTGATTGACCAGTTGTGGATGTGTTCAGTTTAAGAATGCATTTTGGGTGCTTTCAAATGTAGTGAGTACTTTGATATGATATGATGATCTGATAAACTGCCAGATTTTGGAGTTCAATCATTCTTCTCTCTGCAGGAAGTGAGAACAACTCACTTTATCTCTACTACAAGGGTCTGTCCAAGACACTGCTGACATTCAAGTTTGACACTGTGAAGAGTGTGTTGGATAAAGACAAGAAAGAGGATGACACCAACGAGTTTGTCAGTGCCGTATGCTGGAGAGCTATGCCTGACGGGGTGAGTGTGAGAACTGTGTGTCAGTCAGATCAGTGGGGATTCATGTCTGATATCCTCTTTATATGTCTGCGTTATGGTTACGCCTCTCGAAATGGCTGCAAACAAAATATTTTCTGACGACAAATGCCTCTCTTGTGACCTTAATAATGGTCCCAGTCTAGGGTCTATAAGAAACTAGGGCGTTCCTCCAGGCAGAAGGACACCACTGTCCAGTGGAGCATGTTATTACTCTCTCACACAAGGACAAGTAACTGACACACAAGATTGGCTCAAAACACAAACAGTTTGGTCTAAGATAATGTTCATAATCCCACACGCATCAACCCACCTACAATATCCATGGTTGGTAAATAGAAGAACACAGGGTTGAAATACCAAATTAACCACCTTTTGGAAAAACCCTGATGAAGGCTATGGGTTGAAACGCATTGGTTTCAACAATAATGAAGCATTTTAATAACGACCTCTCCAAAAGTAGCTGATTTTCCTCTTCAGTTTGCTCCTTAATTCATGGACCTTGTTTGGCGAGTGAGGTAGCAACATCGTTCCTTTCTCTTTGCACGGAATTTCCCTGACCAGCATAGCTCAGCTAAAAAAATGTTTTTAAATCCACCAAATGAGAAGTTAATTACCAGATGATATCATTTGAATGTTATGGATACATTTATACAGACTCTTTAAGGCCACATTTGTCATTTAGTAAAAGCATAATCAAGAAATGTAATAATAATGGTGTCAATCAACCATGAGTACTAATTTAAGTTTCATGGTTTGTGTCCTCTCTTGTAGGAGTCCAATGTGCTGATTGCTGCAAACAGTCAAGGAACAATCAAGGTTTGTTTTGTGATTGTATTTTACTCGGCCCAGTTTCCCAATTGTGATGAACTTAAGCTTACGAGTGTTGAAGACAGCTGAAGATATAACATGAGTTTCCCAAAACACCATGCAGAGAGAACAGTGACTGCATGAACATTTTTCATTTGAATTATCATTTTATAATACATTGCTTGTTTGTATCAATTGCAAAGACATTGGCAACATTTGTTAACTTTGTTCTGAAGTTATTGGCAGTCAGAGAGATGGATAACAAAGAGATGGACCATCTCGGATATTTAACGATGCTCCTGCCAAGGTTCTTAGCCTTAAGATGCTTTTGGGAAACCGAGCCCTGGACTCTGCTAATGTATTTAGCATGGTCTTTCTCTGGTTTGGGAACTCGGGGGTTAAAGTTCTCCATCACTACTACGGATTTCTGTCATGGATTCTAGAGAGGTCGTCTTTGAGATCAGTGTCGATCCGCAATAAACATATCTGGGGAGAGTGGTGGTTTAGAGATGACATTGCCTAATACAGAAGAACGAAGTAGATTTCCTTTTTTGTACTCTATTGCTCCTCTTTGACATCACAACTTCCCATCAAACCAACTCATGAATGCCCTACTTGAAGTTTGTCTAAAAACCACTGTTTTTCTCTTTACCCTTTAGTGTGTACTTTACTGTATGTGTACTTGGGTTATCACTTTTCACAGGTAAATTGTAAAAAAAATCACTGGAGGACGTCATTAAGTTGGGTCATTGGATTTTTTTTGGTGTGGCTGCGTCAAGTATCAGGTTTCTCAGCCTAGGAAAAATGTAGGCTACATGGTTTATTCTTTCCGCTCACCTGTATTTTTCTTTCTCTATAGGTACTTGAGCTTGTTTAAGGTCCATCAGATCTCATCAAAGCCTCTGGAAATTACGGCTCCGTTTCTTTCATGGCCAGTCCGGGGATTGGAGCGTATAGTTTCTTGGTCGAATAGAAACGTTGCAATTCTAGATCTGAGGAGCTGACCAGATTGGGAGAATTTATAAAACCAAAGTCCTTTGATTTTAATGAGCAAGAAAACTTTGGAAAAGACTTTGCGTACATCATACACTAGGATTGTGGATGTATGTACGGTAATTCAGAATGAGATTGAGGGCTTTTCTGCACAAAAGTAGAAGATTAATATTTTGAAAGCCTCTTTGAATAAAGTTAATGACTAATAGAACATCTCTTAACATGATTTGAAATTGAATGGAAATGTTCTTTTTAATAAACTTGTTAAGTGTATTTCATAAGAGGTACATCCAGCAAGAAGGCCAAAGCACAAGACAAAACAAAAATAAAATGCAAAATGACTCATTGTATGAATGCATTTTCAACCCAATGTATACATCTGTCATCCTTTTCAATAGTCTTTGGTTTACCCCTATGTTTGATGCAATGGCAACATCTTTTAACTGGACTTGTTTTCATTCTGCAATCAAGCTTTCAGTGGCATGGCTTAGAGTCAAGAATTTTTGAGTTTGAAAATGCAACGGAAGATTGACTAATGACTCCGAGACTCATGTTACAGTATATTTTTCTTTTGTCAGTGAACATGTATTTGATAATACAAATCCTGTCTCCAAAATACTTTCATTTTGTATTAAATCATGATACATGTTGCAACCAGAACACGTCCAACACATGAAATCAAGTGGATTTGCTAGAATGCCAAGATGTACCTATTTTCTGAGAAACAACCAAGAGATGTTCTGTATTTGTATACCTAAATAAATTATTTGCAGAGAACTTTGTCTTTGCATTGAGTTATTCTTGGTTTAAAAAGGAGGAACGTAAGACTGAAAGTGAGTAGTCTAATGTTCCCTGACTTTCACAGTTGCGTCTTGATTACTTATCTTCACAGTTTGTACGGGACCGCTTCCTTGAACAATCAAGTTAACATTAATTATTTGCAGGGCTGTTTTCATTGTCACCTCTTGAGTTCCTGTATAATTATTATATACAGAAAAACATTTCATTTTCTGTTTCATCCTACTTTGACTCTAATTCATTATTTGTATGTGTTTAGTTATACCCCTCAATTCCCATGGCTTGTAACTTAAATTATTAACTGAGTGAGCAGCTTCTTTATTTTGCTGGTATAAGAGTCAGCAATTGTCAGTTATCAGAAGGTGATTAACTTATGTAACACATGACTATCCCTTTTATCAGATATTTTTCGATTTTTCCACCATTCCACTCCAGCACAGCTCCTTTAGCTCAATTTTCTCCCCATGCAGCACCATGGTAACAGCCACCCTCCTCTCTTACTGCAACCCTATAGAGTGGACTTACTGCAATCCTTTAAAGTGGACCGTGTGCCTGAAGATGCTCCTCAGGAGTCCATGTAGCACTGCCTCTGAGTGAGCTTACAGCATCCCTCGGAGTCACAGCCTGAGAACATCATTATATTCCATTTTAGGGAGAGAAAATAGGACCCAGCTGCCAATCACACCATGAGGCATCTCTCTCTCATCTCTTTCTCAATTCAGCAGACTTTGTTGACATAAACTACTTACATTGTCAAAGTACACAAAAGTATGTGGACACCCCTTCAAATGAGTGGATTCAGCTATTTCAGCCACACCTGTTGCTCAGGTGTATAAAATTGAGCGCACAGTCATGCAATCTTCTTAGACAAACATTGGCAGTAGAATGGCTTTACTGAAGAGTGCGGTGACTTTCAACGTGGCACCGTCATAGGATGCCACCTTTCTAACAAGTAATTTGTTTAAATTTCTGCCCTGCTAGAGCTGCCCCGGTCAAATATAAGTGCTGTTATTGTGAAGTGGAAACGTCTAGGAGCAACAATGGCTCAGCCGTGAAGAGGTAAACCACACAAGCTCACATAACGGGACTGCCGAGTGCGGAAGCGTGTAGTGAGTACAAATGGTCTGTCCTCGGTTGCAGCACTCACTACACGAGTTCCAAACTGCCTCTGAAAGCAATGTCAGCACAAGAACTGTTCGTCTGGAGCTTCATGAATTGGGCTTCCATTACCAAGCAGCCGCACACAAGCATAAGATCACCATGCGCAATGCCAAGCGTCGGCTGGAGTGGTGGAAAGTTCGCCGACATTGGACTCTGGAGCAGTGGAAACACGTTATCTGCAGTAATTAATCACGCCTCACCATCTGCCAGTCTGACAGAGGAATCTGGGTTTGGAGGATGCCAGGGGAACGCTACCTACCCGAATGCATAGTGCCAACTGTAAAGTTTGGTGGAGGAGGAATAATGGTCTGGGGCTGTTTTTCATGGTTCGGGGTAGGCCCCTTAGTTCCAGTGAAGGATAATTTTAAAGCTGCAGCATACAAAGACATTCTAGACAATACTGTTGCTCCAAAATTGTGGCAAAAGTTTGGGGAAGGCCCTTTCCTGTTTCAGCATGACAATGCTGAAGGCCTAATCACCCAACATCAGTGCCCGACCTCACAAATGCTTTTGTGGCTGAATGGAAGCAAGTCCCTGCAGCAATGCTCCAGCATCTAGTGGAAAGCCTTCCCAGATGATTGGAGACTGTTATAGCAGCAAAGGGGGGACCAACTACATATTAATGCCCATGATTATTGAATGACATGTTTGACAAGTAGGTGTCCGCATACTTTTGGTAATGTATTGTATAACAACAATGATGGGACCAACATCAATAAGGCATCAATAATAATAGTATATCAATAATAATAATAAATTAAAGCAATAGTAGTAGGCCACATGGCATGGTATGAAAGCCAAAACAAAATGGCAAATATTATTGACATTACATTGGTAATAGTTGTCCTTAGGGTTGTCAGGAGGCATATTTTGGCTTTTCATCTAATAAATATAAAACATTTTCTTAATATTTTAGTTGAAAATGGTTTGTACTGAATAATAATTTTGAGAAAGAAAGATTCTCTTAGGTCTGATTATTTGTCCCAGTGTAATAGGAGATGCAGCTATGTTTCTACGTCTCCCCGGGGGCAGAGTGAGCACTGCCTGCCCTCTCTGTCCAGGTTTGCCTGTGACGGCCGGTCTCTATGGCCAGGCTGTGCTCACTTTATTTTTTATTTTCTTTATTTTTTATTTTCTTTCACCTTTATTTAACTAGACAAGTCAGTTAAGAACAAATTCTTATTTTCAATGACGGCCTAGGAACAGTGGGTTAACTGCCTGTTCAGGGGCAGAACGACAGATTTGTACCGTGTCAGCTCGGGGGTTTGAACTTGCAACCTTCCAGTTACTAGTCCAACACTCTAACCACTAGGCTACCCTGCCGGAATTGGCTTTTGGGGGTGACTAGTGAAATATACCTGCTGGAGCACGTGCTACAGGTGGGTGCTGTTATGGTGACCAGTGAGCTGAGATAAGGCAGGGCTTTACCTAGACTTATAGATGACCTGGAGCCAGTGGGTTTGGCGATGAATATGAAGCGAGGGCCAGCCAACGAGAGCATACAGGTCGCAGTGGTGGGTGTGTATACGGGGCTTTGGTGACAAAATTGATGGCACTGTGATAGACTGCATCCAATTGTCTGAGTAGCGTGTTTGAGGCTATTTTGTAAATGACATCGCCGAAGTCGAGGATCGGCAGGGTAGTCAGTTTAAGAGGGTATGTTAAGCAGCATGAGTGAAGGATGCTGAAGAGCATGCATTTAGTTTTACATGGATTTAAGAACAGTTGGAGTCCACGGAAGGAGAGTTGTGTGGCATTGAAGCTCGTCTGGAGGCTAGTTAACACAGTGTCCAAAGAAGGACCAGAAGTATACAGAATGGTGTCATCTGCATAGAGGTGGATCAGAGAATCACCAGCAGCCAGAGAGACATCATTGATGTATACAGAGAAAAGAGTCGGCCTGAGAATTGAACCCTGTGGCACCCCCATAGAGACTGCCAGAGGTCCGGACAACAGGCCCTCTGATTTGACACACTGAACTCTGTCTGAGAAGTAGTTGGTGAACCAGGCGAGGCAGTAATTTGAGGCACCAAGGCTGTTGAGTCTGCTGATAAGAATGTGATGATTGACAGAGTCAAAAGCCTTGGCCAGGTCGTTGAATACAGCTGCACAGTATTGTCTATTATTGATGGCGGATATGATATCGTTTAGGACCTGGACCGTGGTTGAGGTGCACCCATGACCAGCTCGGATACCAGATTGCATAGCGGAGAAGGTACGGTGGGATTCGAAATGGCCGGTAATCTGTTTGTTAAATTGGCTTTCGAAGACCTTAGATAGGCAGGGTAGGATAGATATAGGTCTGTAGCAGTTTGGGTCTACAGTGTCTCCCCCTTTGAAGAGGGGGATGACCGCGGCAGCTTTCCAATCTTTGGGGATCTCAGACTATACGAAAGAGAGGTTGAACAGGCTAGTAATAGGGTTTGCAACAATTTCGGCAGATAATTTTAGAAAGAGAGGGTCCAGATTGTCTAGCCCGGCAGATTTGTAGGGGTTCAGATTTTGCAGCTCTTTCAGAACATCTGCTATCTGGATTTGGGTGAAGGAGAAATGGGGGAGGCTTGGGCAAGTTGCTGTGGGGAGCACAGGGCTGTTGACCGGGGTAGGGGTAGCTAGGTGGAAAGCATGCCAGCCGTAGAAAAATGCTTATTGAAATTCTCCATTATAGTGGATTTATCGGTGGTAACAGTGTTTCCTAGCCTCAGTGCAGTGGGCAGCTGGGAGGAGGTGCACTTATTCTCCATGGACTTTACAGTGTCCCAGAACTTTTTGGAGTTTGTGCTACAGGATGCAATTGTCTGTTTGAAAAAAATATCCTTTGCTTTCCTAATTGCCTGTGTATATTGGTTCCTAACTTCTCTGAAAAGTTGCATATCGCGGGGACTATTCGATGCTAATGCAATACGCCACAGGATGTTTTTGTGCTGGTCAAGGGCAGTCAGGTGTGGAGTGAACCAAGGGCTATATCTGTTCCTGGTTCTACATTTTTTGAATGGGGCATGCTTATTTAAGATGGTGAGGAAAGCGCATTTAAAGAATAACCAGGCATGCTCTACTGATGGAATGAGGTCAATATCCTTCCAGGATACCCGGGCCAGGTCGATTAGAAAAGCCTGCTCACTGAAGTGTTTTAGGGAGCGTTTGACAGTGATGAGGGGTGGTCGTTTGACCGCAGTCCCATTACGGACGCAGGCAATGAGGCAGTGATCGTTGAGTTCCTGGTTGAAGACAGCAGAGGTGTATTTGGAGGGCAGGTTGGTTAGGATAATATCTATGAGGGTTACATATGGTGTCTAGGGCACAGCTGGGAGCAGAAGGTGGTCGATAGCAAGCGGCAATGGTGAGAGACTTGTGAGACTTGTCTCAATGGTGAGAGAATTGTTTGGGCACAGACCTGGATAGTAAGACAGAACTCTGCAGGCTATCTCTCCTTTGGCAGTTCTATCTTGTCGGAAAATGTTATAGTTACGGTTGGTCATTTCAGGGTTTTTGGTGGCCTTCCTAAACCAGGATTCAGACACGGCTAGGACATCCGGGTTGGCAGAGTGTGCTAAAGCAGTGAATAAAACAAACTTAAAGAGGAGGCTTCTAATGTTAACATGCATGAAACCAAGGCTTTTACATATGTTACATAAGTTAACACATGATATTGCCTGGGGAATGGGAGTGGAGCTAGGCACTGCAGGGCCTGGATTAACCTCTACATCACCAGAGGAACAGAGGAGGAGTAGGGTAAGGGTACGGCTAAAGGCTTTAAGAACTGGTTGTCTATTACGTTCGGAACAGAGAGTAAAAGGAGCAGGTTTCTGGGCGTGGTAGAATAGATTCAAGGCATAATGTACAGACAAAGGTATGGTAGGATGTGAATATAGTGGCGGTAAACCTAGGCATTGAGTGATGATGAGAGAAGTATTGTCTCTAGAGACACTATTTAAACCAGGTGAGGTCACCGCGAGGTGGAACAAAAGGGTTAGCTAAGGAATATTGAGCAGGGCTCTACAGTGAAAAAAGAAAATAATCACTAACCAAAACATCAATGGACAAGGCATATTGACATTAGGGAGAGGCATGCATAGCTGAGTGATCATAGGGTCCAGTGAGTAGCTAGGCGGGCTGGAGACACGGCAATTCAGACAGCTAACGGGCTGGGGATAGCAGGCTAGCAGAAGGGCCTCAGAGGGACTTCGCGACGGAAGAAGTTGTAGCCCCCTCGTGCGGTTACGTCGGCAGACCAGTCGTGATGGATCAGCAGGGCTCTGTGTAGTAAATGGGTCAAAGCCAACTGACATTTACTCCTGAGGTGCTGACTTGTTGCACCCTCGACAACTACTGTGATTATTATTATTTGACCATGCTGGTCATTTATGAACATTTGAACATCTTGACCATGTTCTGTTATAATCTCCACCCGGCACAACCAGAAGAGGACTGGCTACCCCTCATAGCCTGGTTCCTCTCTAGGTTTCTTCCTAGGTTCTGGCATTTCTAGGGAGTTTTTCCTAGCCACCGTGCTTCTACACCTGCATTGCTTGCTGTTTGGGGTTTTAGGCTGGGTTTCTGTACAGCACTGTGATATATCAGCTGATGTAAGAAGGGCTATATAAATATATTTGATTTGATTTGATTCAGCTAGCCGGGAGATGGGCCTATCATAGGCTAGCTCCAGGGTAATTGGTGCTTGCTTCGGGACAGAGACGTTAGCCAGGAGTAGCCACTCGGATAGCAGCGATGAACTAGGTGAAAAGTTTCATAGCGTGTGGTAGTATTCCGGAGATATGGAGAAGAAGAAGTCCGATATGCTCTGGGTTGAATCGCGCTGTGCAGACTGGCAGGAGTTGTCCGGACTAAAGGTTAGCTGATGACCGCTAGAAGTGGCTAGCTGACTACTAGCTAGTAGCTAGTTAACTGGCTAGCTTCTGTTGGGGGTTCCGGTTCTAAAGTAAAGAAAATAGCAGATCCATACCACATTGGGTGAGACGGATTGCAGGAGAGTATGTTGAAATTAAGAAAAATATGCGAAGAAAAAAGTATTAAAAAGATGTATACACGGGACATGATAAGACGAAGACAAAGACGCCTGACTGCTATGCCATCTTCGATTGACTGCTATGCCATCACTGAGTCTGTACCTACCTCAGTTTTTTTATCCGTCACAGTGGTCAGATAGTCTGCCACCATGTACTGTCTGTTTAGAGCCAAATGGCATTGAAGTTTACTTACTTACTTACTTTACTTCTTTTTTTTTTAATAATTTGGTTGGGCCAGGTTTTCTGAGTGCTGTCCTGAGCTCTGTGGGATTGGACTCTTTTCTTGTTTTATTTCTCGACATGTAGGGCTGTGATTAAATGTTTCGGGGTTGCTTGTTTTTAGATGGTTGTTTTCAGTTTGAATAAGGAGGGGGTATTGATCCAATTCTGCTCTACATGCGTTATTTGGAGTTTTTCTTTGCACTTGCAACACGTTTGCAAAACTCTGCAATGCAGTATTTCGATTGGATGATTGTCCCATTTGATAAATTCATTATTTGAGCGTGGACCCCATACTTCACTACCATATAGAGCAATTGGTTCAAAAACTGAATGGAACATTTTGAGCCAGATTCTAATTGGAATTTCGATTTCAATGTTCCTTTTAATGGCATAGAATGCCCTTCTTGCTTTGTCTCTCAGCTCATTCACAGCCATGCGACAGCTACCTGTGTTGCTGATATTTAGATACGTGTAGTTTTTGGTGTGTTCCGATAGAACTATGTCCAAATAGAAGTTATATTTGTGATCCAGATCTCCTAACCTCTTTTGGAATATAATTATATTAGTTTCTTTAGGTTAACTGTCAGAGCCCAAGTCTGACAGAAGCTGTGCAGATGATCGAGCTTCTGCTGACCAGGTGCTGCAGATTCTTCTAATGTTTTTGCCAATTCATTAATGTAGATGTTAAATGGTGTTGGACTAATTGAGTAGCCCCGTTTCACTCCACGTCCCCGAGAGAAGAAGTCTGTTAGCTTGTTGCCAATTTTAACCACACATTTGTTTTTAGTGTACATTGATTTAAAAACATAATATGTTTTCCCTCCAATACCGCTTTATACTAGTTTATAAAAAATACCTTTTGAATTAAGTGCTTTCTTGAAGTCTACAAAACATGAGTAGATTTAGCCTTTGTTTTGGTTGACTTGTTTGTCCATTAGAGTGTGGAGGGAATAAATGTGGTCTGTTGTGGTAATTCGGTAAAAATCCATTCTGGCTTCTTTTCAGGACATTGTGTTCATTAAGGAAATTAAGTAGTCTGGTTAACGCAATTTTTTTATATATTAGTGTGATCAATCCTTGGTTCCAACTATCGGGGAAAATACCTGCAGTGAGGATAATGTTGAAGAGTTTGAGTATAGCTGAATTTGTGGTCTGTATATTTGATCATTTCATTTAAAATACCATCAGCACCACAGGCCTTTTTGTGTTGTAGAGTGCATAGAGTTTCCAATAATCCTTGTTCTGAAATTGGGGTATACACAGTGTTGTAGAGTGCATAGAGTTTCCAATAATCCTTGTTCTGAAATTGGGGTATACACAGTGTTGTGGCAGTCTTTGAACGCTGATTCAGGGATTTATCATTTGCCTTGTATATCTTTTTGTTCTGTACTCTTTGTTATATTGCTTTATAACTATTTTGGATAGCCAATTCCTCATGATGTGGCTTGTTTAATTTATTCCAATTCTCCCAGAAGTGGTTTGATTCTATGGATTCCTCAATTCCATCCAGCTGATTTCTAATGTGCTGTTCTTTTTGTTATTAGGGTGTGTTTGTATTGCTTCAGTGTTCCTCCATAATGAATGGGTCTATATTTGTTGTCTGGATCTCTGTGCTTTTTATTAGATATACTTCTCAATAACGTTGTTGGATGTGTGCAATCTTATCAAACAATTTTACATGATCTATTATTTAAGGTTGGCTCTTGTGTTTCTTTAGATTAGCCCAGGAGGGTAATCAAAAAAAATGGAGTTTATGTTCCAAACGGCCATTTACACCTTTATTGCTGTAGGAGAATGTTAAGGATAAAAAGTTGTCCAGTAGTGATTATAGTTTTTGGCACCTAATTTGCTTTTTGGTAGATTTCTGTACTGTTTGCACTCCATCTATAGACCTTTTTAGTAGCTTGTAATTTATTGGGCCGTGATGCTTCATGGTTGGGTTCTGCTCTTCTCAGAAACACTGTGATTTGACTTTGGTCTGAGAGAGGTCTGGATGGGCTGACTGTGAAGGCTCTAAGAGACTCTATGTACAGACCCAGCGTTCGACAGAGATGCAGGAGCTGTCCTCCATTTTTTTTTCTCACTTTGTCATAGTTGTTTCTGGGGTGGTATATGGGGAGGGAAAGGTTGTTGCTTTCCGGCAGGTGTTTATCCCATGACTGTTAATAGTGTCTGGTTTGTCTGCTTTTCTAGCATTCAGGTCTCCACAGACCAGTATGTTGCCTTGGGCTTGAAAGTGACTAATCTCCTCCTCTAGAATGGAGAAACTCCCTCTCGTTGAAGTGACTCTATGGGGGGAACGTATGTGGAACAGAGGAAGTCGTTTTTATTCGGTGCGTGCAGCAGACAGCAGGCAGGGCTGGGGAGGCCTGGTTGGATGGGATGGGCTCCTCTGCTGTGTGAGTGCAGGTCACATGCTGTACCCCCTGTTCTCATTCTCTCCTGCAGCCTGCCCTCTGTTCTCTCCTGCAGTCTGCCCTCTGTTCTCCTTCTCTCATGCAGCCTGCCCTCTGTTCTCTCCTGCAGTCTGCCCTCTGTTCTCCTTCTCTCATGCAGCCTGCCCTCTGTTCTCCTTCTCTCCTGCAGTCTGCCCTCTGTTCTCTCCTGCAGTCTGCCCTCTGTTCTCCTTCTCTCATGCAGCCTGCCCTCTGTTCTCTCCTGCAGTCTGCCCTCTGTTCTCCTTCTCTCATGCAGCTGCCCTCTGTTCTCTCCTGCAGTCTGCCCTCTGTTCTCCTTCTCTCATGCAGCTGCCCTCTGTTCTCTCCTGCAGTCTGCCCTCTGTTCTCCTTCTCTCATGCAGCCTGCCCTCTGTTCTCTCCTGCAGTCTGCCCTCTGTTCTCCTTCTCTCATGCAGCCTGCCCTCTGTTCTCTCCTGCAGCCTGCCCTCTGTTCTCTCCTGCAGCATGCCCTCTGTTCTCTCCTGCAGTCTGCCCTCTGTTCTCCTTCTCTCCTGCAGTCTGCCCTCTGTTCTCCTTCTCTCATGCAGCCTGCCCTCTGTTCTCTCCTGCAGTCTGCCCTCTGTTCTCCTTCTCTCCTGCAGCCTGCCCTCTGTTCTCTCATGCAGCCTGCCCTCTGTTCTCTCCTGCAGTCTGCCCTCTGTTCTCCTTCTCTCCTGCAGCCTGCCCTCTGTTCTCCTTCTCTCATGCAGCCTGCCCTCTGTTCTCTCCTGCAGTCTGCCCTCTGTTCTCCTTCTCTCATGCAGTCTGCCCTCTGTTCTCCTTCTCTCCTGCAGTCTGCCCTCTGTTCTCCTTCTCTCATGCAGCCTGCCCTCTGTTCTCTCCTGCAGTCTGCCCTCTGTTCTCCTTCTCTCATGCAGCCTGCCCTCTGTTCTCTCCTGCAGTCTGCCCTCTCTTCTCCTTCTCTCCTGCAGCCTGCCCTCTGTTCTCTCCTGCAGTCTGCCCTCTGTTCTCCTTCTCTCCTGCAGCCTGCCCTCTGTTCACTCCTGCAGGCTGCCCTCTATTCTCCTTCTCTCCTGCAGTCTGCCCTCTGTTCTCTTTCTCTCCTGCAGTCTGCCCTATATTCTCCTTCTCTCCTGCAGTCTCTTTTAATGTGGTCAGCTCATTATTGCTGCTCTTTCTCTTTTTGTAGATCGATCACCTCCTTTATTCGATCAGCCAGCTCTCTCTTGAGTTCATCTATCTCTTGCTGGACCTCTTCCAGCTGTGCTGTAAGGCTGCTGTCCTGCTCTATCCGCACCTTGGTTAGTAGCTCCTCTAAGGTGTGGGTGTCTGGTTTCTGTTTGCTCACCCCCATGTGAGCAGGATCTCTTCCAGTTTAGTGAACTCGTCTCTCATGGCAGCCATGGTGGTGAGGAGGGCCTGAGCCTGCTCTGCACCGAGGGGGTCTCTCTCCTCTTGGGGAGTGTCCTCCACTATGGTGGGAAGAGAGGTGCTGGATGTGCCATTTTGGGTGAAGAGAGTGGGGGTGAAGGTTGTGCTGGTTGAGTCTCTCTTGTGCGAGCGAGGGGGTGTCACTGGTGGTGTCCTCTCTCGCTGCTCTCTCCTTAATCTCCAGAAAGCCTAAGCTTGCCTGGCACCATGACAGTCCCAGTCTTGTAGAGGTTGATTTTTATCATAGTGCTGTCTGGGTTGTCTGCCTCTTACGTTCAGCTTCCACCCATTACAGATTCCCTCTTCTTTATGGATGGTAGTGAGAGCAGACTGCTGAGCGCCATGCACTTGGCTGATCAGTGAGAAGGATGAGATTACTCACATCCCCATTTTTGTAGAGGTCTGCTTTAGTAGTTTATGTTTAAAAGCATTCCTCGTTGTGTCATTTTTGGGGGGAAGAAAATGGACTCAGTGCTGAGGGGGAGGGGAACATGGTGTCTCAAAATTTGGGCTTTCCTGCTGCAATTGCACTGTTGCCATGGCAACCATTTGTGTTTGTCTGCTGCTGTTGCTAGCTCCTACAAGAATCCTGTAACAATTCAACCAACCGTTTGTGAAGGAATTGTGCAGGTGTCTTCAGAAAAATTCCCTGATGCTCCTGCAGGAGTATGACTTGTACTGCAGAAATGTTGAAAATTCTTCACAAAATCATGTAGGACTAAAACCTTCAGGATTTTGATATTTGGACAGGATATGGCCATTTCAAGTTAACTACAAGATTTAAGATACAGTATGTCGTGACAACAGAGAAAATATCATTTTGAAATATAGTGCAATATCAGACATTTAACTCAGCAGATGATAAATGTATAAAAGGACAATGTCCACATGTAATAAATATAGTGTATGCTATTTTTATTTGATGGATACTAACACAATCAATATGTTTTCAGTATGCCCACAGTTCAGTCAATCTATTAATGTAAATGTAATAGTGCATTTATATATCATGCTGCCGCCTGTTTAAGAAACACCTTCATTCATACATACTCTGATATAAATAAAAGTTAGGTTAAATGGTTCAAACCTTTCTCACTCTACCTCCCATTTGTTGGGCTGTAAACAGATATAGTTCCCTTGTACACCTTGGAGGTCTTTCAAGTAAACACAGGTGGTACCGATGCATGTGCATTTGATTAATTGAACCTCATTTGAAATGCCGGGATGTGTTGGTAGATAGTGAACATTTCCACTATTTATCCTGGTATACCTTGAGTACCATGGTAGAGTTTACCAAGTCTCCCATTACTACTTTCAAAATGAATGCACTTTGAGCCCACAAAGATCCCCAATTTCGGACAGATGTAGGTGCATGCAAAAGTATGTGGACATTGTAGCTGACATGACATTTCCCATGCAATTGTTCAAACCTAATAACAAATTCTCTAAAGAACATCTCAGCCATATCAATGTCATGAGAGGTAAATGTGTCATTCAGTAGACAATAGGTACCCTGCACCAGTAGCAGTAAATGGTGTAAGTACTGCCTGGGTGAAATCCCTTTGAAACAGAGAAGGCTTTGGAACAGCAGGAAGTGTTGGAACTCTGTAGCTTTCCAATATTTGAGTAAATGAATTGAGTGTGGTGGTCTTGTCACATTTGCAGGTGGTTTTATGGCAAGCAATCTTTTGTTTCATTTGCCAAGTAAGATGCTGTGCATGTAATCAAAAGCAAACCCTGCGATCATGTTGAAAACAGTACAGGAACATTAAAGGTGGGCCCTTAACACTATGTAAACTCAGCAAAAAAAGAAACAACTCTTTTTCAGGACTGTCTTTCAAAGATCATTTGTAAAAATCCAAATAACTTCACAGATCTTCTACTGCTACTCTTTGTTCATCAAATTTGCATAGTCACTTTAACCATATCTACATGTACAGTCGGGCAAATAAGTATTTAGTCAGCCACCAATTGCGCAAGTTCTCCCACTTTAAAAGATGAGAGAGGCCTGTAATTTTCATCATAGGTACACTTCAACTTTGAAAAAAGTTGAAAAAAAAAAAAAAATTCTGAAAAAAATTCCAGAAAATCACATTGTAGGATTTTTAATGAATTTATTTGCAAATTATGGTGGAAAATAAGTATTTGGTCAATAACAAAAGTATATCTCAATACTTTGTTATATACCCTTTGTTGGCAATGACAGAGGTCAAACGTTTTCTGTAAGTCTTCACAAGGTTTTCATACACTGTTGCTGGTATTTTGGCCCATTCCTCCATGCAGATCTCCTCTAGAGCAGTGATGTTTTGGGGCTGTTGCTGGGCAACACAGACTTTCAACTCCCTCCAAAGATTTTCTATGGGGTTGAGATGTGGAGACTGGCTAGGCCACTCCAGGACCTTGAAATGCTTCTTACGAAGCCACTCCTTCGTTGCCCGGGCGGTGTGTTTGGGATCATTGTCATGCTGAAAGACCTAGCCACGTTTCATCTTCAATGCCCTTGCTGATGGAAGGAGGTTTTCACTCAAAATCTCACGATACATGGCCCCATTCATTCTTTCCTTTACACGAATCAGTTGTCCTGGTCCCTTTGCAGAAAAACATCCCCAAAGCATGATGTTTGAGTCCCTGGCGACGTAGTGTGTTACTGATGGTAGGCTTTGTTACTTTGGTCCCAGCTCTCTGCTGTGGTTCTGGGATTTTTGCTCACCGTTCTTGTGATCATTTGGACCCCACGGGGTGAGATCTTGCATGGAGCCCCAGATCGAGGGAGATTATCAGTGGTCTTGTATGTCTTCCATTTCCTAATAATTGCTCCCACAGTTGATTTCTTCAAACCAAGCTGCTTACCTATTGTAGATTCAGTCTTCCCAGCCTGGTGCAGGTCTACAATTTTGTTTCTGGTGTCCTTTGACAGCTCTTTGGTCTAGGCCATAGTGGAGTTTGGAGTGTGACTGTTTGAGGTTGTGGACAGGTAGGTGTCTTTTATACTGATTACAAGTTCAAACAGGTGCCATTAATACAGGTAACGAGTGGAGGACAGAGGAGCCTCTTGAAGAAGAAGTTACAGGTCTGTGAGAGCCAGAAATCTTGCTTGTTTGTAGGTGACCAAATACTTATTTTCCACCATAATTTGCAAATAAATTCATTAAAAATCCTACAATGTGATTTTCTGGATTTTTTTCTAATTTTGTCTGTCATAGTTGAATTGTACCTATGATGAAAATTACAGGCCTCTCTCATCTTTTTAAGTGGGAGAACTTGCACAATTGGTGGCTGACTGAATACTTTTTTGCCCCACTGTACATACTACCTCAATCAGCCCGACTAACTGATGTCTGTATGTAGCCTCGCTACTTTTACAGCCTTGCTACTGTATATAGCCTCGCTACTGTATATAGCCTCGCTACTGTTATTTTCACTGTCTTTTTACTGTTGTTTTTATATCTTTACTTACCTATTGTTCACCTAATACCTTTTTTTGTACTATCGGTTAGAGCCTGTAAGTAAGCATTTCACTGTAAGGTCTACTACACATGTTGCATGTGACAAATCAACTTTGATTTGATTTGATTTGTAAAGGGTTTAAACACTGTTTCCCTTGCTTGGTCAACGAACCATAATCAATTAATGAACATGTACCTGTGGAACGGTCGTTAAGACACTAACAGCTTATAGAGGGCAGGCAATTAAGGTCACAGTTATGAAAACTTAAGACACTAAAGAGGCCTTTCTACTGACTCTGAAAAACACCAAAATAAAGATGCCCAGGGTCCCTGCTCATCTGCGTGAACGTGCCTTAGTCATGCTGCAAGGAGGCATGAGGACTGCAGATGTAGCCAGGGCAATAAATTGCAATGTCCATACTGTGAGACACCTAAGACAGCGCTACAGGGAGACAGGACAGACAGCTGATCGTCCTTGCAGTGGCAGACCACGTGTAACAACACCTGCACAGGATCGGTACATCCGAACATCACACCTGCGGGACAGGTATAGGAAGGCAACAACTACTGCCCGAGTTACACCAGGAACGCACAATCCCTCCATCAGTGCTCAGACTGTCCACAATAGGCTGAGAGAGGCTGGACTGAGGGCTTGTAGGCCTGTTGTAAGGCAGGTCCTCACCAGACATCACCGGGAACAACGTCGCCTATGGGCACAAGCCCACCGTCGCTGGACCAGACAGGACTGGCAAAAAGTGCTCTTCACTAATGAGTTGCGGTTTTGTCTCACCAGGAGTGATGGTCAGATTCGCGTTTATTGTCGAAGGAATGAGAGTTACACCGCGGTCTGTACTCTGGAGCGGGATCGATTTGGATGTGGAGGGTCCGTCATGGTCTGAGGCGGTGTGTCACAGCATCATCGGACTGAGCTTGTTGTCATTGCAGGCAATCTCAACGCTGTATGATACAGGGAAGACATCCTCCTCCCTCATGTGGTACCCTTCCTGCAGGCTCATCCTGACATGACCCTCCAGCATGACAATGCCACAAGCTATACTGCTTGTTCTCTGCGTGATTTCCTGCAAGACAGTTATGTCAGTGTCCTGCCATGGCCAGCGAAGAGCCCGGATCTCAATCCCATTGAGCACGTCTGGGACCTGTTGGATCGGAGGGTGAGGGCTAGGGACATTCCCCCCAGAAATGTCCGGGAACTTGCTGGTGCCTTGGTGGAAGAGTGGGGTAACATCTCACAGCAAGAACTGGTAAATCTGGTGCAGTCCATGAGGAGGAGATGCAGTGCAGTACTTAATGCAGCTGGTGGCCACACCAGATACTGACTGTTACTTTTGATTTTAACCCCCCCTTTGTTCAGGGACACATTGTTTCATTTCTGTTAGTCTCATGTCTGTGGAACTTGCTCATTGTATGTCTCAGTTGTTGAATCTTGTTATGTTCATACAATTATTTACACATGTTAAGTTTGCTGAAAATTAACGCAGTTGACAGTGAGAGGACATTTATTTTTTTGTTGAGTTTATGATGTTCCCTGACTCTACCACCAAGTCAACCTCTCTCCTGTGTTTTAGGGTGTGGCTCTGGCCAACTCCCAAGCGGACACTAGTGAACCCATTACCCTTTTCTACCACTTCTCCTTTGTGGAAGCACTCATGTTCACCATTAAATTGTACTTTGCAGCGAGCAAGGGAATCTCAAAAACATAGTAGACTGTATACACATTTGTGGATGCCCTTCTCAACTGGCATGTCAAGCCCTCACCCTAAAGTGAAACACACTCATCCACAAAGGGCTGAAAGAAAGAATTCATTTCTGGGCTCTGTGACCCAAACCACAGCCCCACAAGAATGATGTGCTTCGCTCTTAGGTTCGGGGGAAGTTCATTAACTTGTAGGGGCCAGATGTGAAAGGGAGAGGACTTGAATACTGGAACTCTGTCTATGTTCGATGAGTGAAAGGTTTGTTAAATCAGTGTCATTAAGGGCATGTATTGACTTGTATAGTGCCCCATCATAGATGTCATCTATACTATCTGGGCTGCTCTTGGACCTAGAATATTTATATTCTAATGCTTCGCAGAATTTGGGGTTCTGATAACTTTTCCTCTAGTTGTTTTTTGACTGACAATTTCATGAACACTGATCTACTCTTGACAAGAGATGGCATATCCCCAGGGAGGCAACCACATGATGGCATGTTGGACAAATATACTTCATTTCAATAGTGTCATTACAGTCAAAATACTTGATAAACCTGTGGACACTGTTGGAAACGCTGTGTGTCCCCTCTGGACAATGGAGATTTGTAATGTCCAATAAATCACTGAGAGCTATCTTGGTGGTTGTATGTCTAAGAGCATAGCAGAGTATTGAGAGCAGAGGCTCATCTTCAGTTTTTTTTTGCATTTGGATATATTTAGCCTTTTCTCCCCCCTCCTTGTCCTCTGACTTGATTTATGATGTCCCTGCCTTGTCCATCTGTGTTGTCTCCACCTGCGTTGTCTCCCTGTAAGCATAACAAATACCCCGGTCAGAAGGAGGCTTATAGCCATAGTGTTAACATGAAGGAAGGCAGATCACTAAGAAACAGACAGTGGAACAGAAAGTAGACAAATGCAGGAGGTGAATAATGAAACAGAGGAGAAGACAGCCAAAAAAAACTGTTGTTGGCTTGCACCTGTCAGTCATACAACCTGTACTTTGGTATTGTTCCCATATATTGGGCCTACCTGTTACGACTTCCGCCGAAGTCCGGTCCTCTCCTTGTTCGGGCGGCTCTTGGCAGTCTGCGTTGCCGGTCTTCTAGCCATCGTCGATCCACTTTTCATTTTCCATGTGTTTTGTCTTGTTTTTCCTCAAACCTGGTTTCATTTCCCTCAATCATTTGTTGTGTATTTAACACTCTGTTCCCCCCACGTCTTTGTGTGGGATTGTTTATTGTAAGTTCTTGTGCACGACAGGGTTTTGAACCCAATTATCTTGTTATTTTAATGCGGTGGGTTTTGCTATTAAACTGCTCCTGGCTATTACCAAGTTCTACTCTCCTGCTTCTGACTTCCCTGCCTCCAATTACGCACCCCTTACACTACACTGTAGTCTTGTGGGAAGAGTTTCTGTTTTGAAGTCATAAGGTTGATTGTTCGATCCTGGCCAAGCCATACCAAGTTTTTAGAAAATTTGACCATATGAGTCTCTATTAGCCACTCCGAATAAAATATATTGCACAGTGGACATTTTAAACACCAACCCCCAAATATCTGACCTGTTGAGGAACTACTTTCCCATTTTACCTAAAAACCTGTCAACTTCTAGAATGACTAGGTGATCATTGCAGTTACTTTTCACCACAAAGGTTGAGAGTTGAAGTCCCTTCTGTGACCAATTTCCTACTTTTTAATGGTCTCACAGTACTGCCTTCTAAGTTCATGCAATTTCAATTGCCATGTTGTTTTCCCTGAATGGACGGATGTTGGCGGGCTTGGGTCACGCAGCGATCGATTCCGCTCTCGGACGAGCTGTCCTGTGGGGAAGAGCCATGCATGTAGGTGACTGTTGCAACTTTCAGTAATGTTTCAGAAATGAGTGTGTGTGTAGCACTGCTATGCTGTTTTACCTGAGTGGAATACTTACTTGTAGCCATGGCTTATAAGCCGTCTTCCTCTTCCAATCTTAGGAGGGTAGATGTTGATGAGATGATTAAGGATACAACACAGTCAAAATAAAACCAATCGTCATTATCGGTAGACAGTTTTGGAATATTTTTTTTATTTTTTTTATTTCACCTTTATTTAACCAGGTAGGCTAGTTGAGAACAAGTTCTCATTTGCAACTGCGACCTGGCCAAGATAAAGCATAGCAGTGTGAACAGACAACACAGAGTTACACATGGAGTAAACAATTAACAAGTCAATAACACAGTAGAAAAAAAATGGGCAGTCTATATACTAGAATCTAAGAATAGATTGTTTTAAGTACACATCATACAGTAGCTAGCTTTTCTTGTTGTTGACACGTGGCTATCTCCTTTTTGGTCTGCCTTGGAAGAGTTGTAGGTTCTTGGAGGTAGGCTTTCAAATAAATAACTAGACCTACAGGCTAGATGAAATAATTGGGGCAGAATAGGTAAGAGGGAAAAGGAGATGAAAATAGTTAACCAAGATACCCAGAACAGTGTTTCCCCTAAGATGGCAGTAGGCATGGCCAATGGCACGGTTTTAGAAGCCCTCTTGGCCACAGAGACAACATTTTGCTGTTTAAAGCACATTTCCTACAATTCTACACATTTTGCATTGGGGCGGAGAGAACATTTTACAGTTTCAAATCTAGTTTCCTGTAATTCTACACATTTTGTCATGGTGCTGAGATAAACTGCAGTTTCAAGCTAATTTCCTGCAAATCTACACATTTTGCCATGGGCCGGGGAGAAAATGTACAGTTTTAAAGCGAATTTCCTGCAATTCTATCCCTTTTCCCATGGCTTATGTTGTGTTCTTATGCTGTTTACATTTTTTGTCATTTTGCAGATATTCTTATCCAGAGCGACTTTTTTGTACTTTTTCGTACTATCTGAGTGACTCAAACATTACAACAAAATCAGTGGAGGTCCCACGCCATTTTTGGAGTTGTTGATTCTCCCTGACTGTCTAGTTTTTATTTTTTAAATTCTTTGTTCTCAAATATGATCTTATTTAAAAATACATCAAAACTATGAACAGTGGTAAACAAATCAAAATGCATTTTATATGTTTGATTCTTCAAAGTAGCCACCCTTTGCCTTGATGACAGCTTTGCACACTCTTGGCATGATTCCATGTGTGCTATATCATAGTTTTGCTGTCTTCACTATACTTCTACTATGTAGAACATTTTAAAAATAAAGAAAAAGAGTAGGTGTGTCCAAACTTTTGACTGGTACTGTGTATATATATATATATTGATTTAAAAATAAATAAATAATATATATATTAACCACTGGCTACTGCTAAATGCATGTAAGGGAGACACTGCCAAAATAACTGACCTTTCAGAAAGACAGAGCAAAAAACACCCCAACATCACCTATCCATTTCTGCTCTAGTGATGTTCCCTCTTGAGCCTATAGGGAAGAAGAGTAATATTGTTTTTAGAATAAAATGGTGGAGTATAAGTATATTTTTTATATATATGACATATTTTCAGTGTATATCCTTACTCTTAGCTAATGTACCTAGCTAAATTAACTAGCCCAGTATGTCATGGCTGTGCTAGCTAACATTAGCTAGCTATGTCATGACTGTGCTAGCTAATGTTAGCTAGCTATTCCCAATTAGCATTTAATTAGAAAACTACTGCATCTAGCTAACATCCAAACAGCATACCAGCTAATTGAACAAAGAGCAAAATATCTGTAAGTACATTATGTAAAAAGACAGATAGTTTATAAATAGTAATTAGCTAAGACTGGCTACATCTGGTCTTCTCCTGATGTAGCCGCCTGCTAGACTGAAGTGGTTCCTGCCACCTCGCCACCTGACTGATTTCCTTTCATGTGCATGATTGGTTTAGACTGATACAGCTAGAGCGGACTCGAGAGCGAGAAAGTCCGGAGTGCGAGACAGGGAATAGTCACATTTTACACTAGCTAGCTATCCCAAGACAAGTTACATAGCTAGTCACAATCTCCAATCCTGACTCCTAAAAGGGCTGGAAATTCAAGTAAGTAAATATGTTGGGTAATTAAACTGTAGGTGATTAGTCTGTCCTATTACATATCTAGCCACCGATCCAATGAGCTAACATTAGACTAAAGCTAAAGGGCTTTACAAAGCTACCTATAACGTTAACGTAGCTGCCGAGTCTAAGGCATTTAGGATCCTGGGACTAAACACCTCCCTCTGCAACTGGATCCTGGACTTCCTGACGGGCCGCCCCCAGGTGGTGAGGGTAGGTAGCAACACATCTGCCACGCTGATCCTCAACAGTGGAGCCCCTCAGGGATGCGAGCTCAGTCCCCTCCTGTACTCCCTGTTCACCCATGACTGCACAGCTGAACACAACTCCAACACCATCATTAAGTTGGCTGATGACACAACAGTGGCAGGACTGATCACCGACAACGACGAGACAGCCTATAAGGAGGTCAGAGACCTGGCCGGGTGGTGCCAGAATAACAACCTATCCCTCAACGTAACCAACACTAAGGAGGCAATTGTAGACTACAGGAAAAGGAGGACCGAGCACGCCCCCATTCTCATCGACAGGGCTGTAGTGGAGCAGGTTGAGAGCTTGAAGTTCCTTGGTGTCCACATCACCAACAAACTATCATGGTCCAAACACACCAGACAGCCGTGAAAGAGGGCATGACAACAACTTTTCCCCCTCAGGAGACTGAAAAGATTTGGCATGGCTCCCCAGATCTTCAAAAATTTACAGCTGCACCATCAAGAGCATCCTGACCGGTAGCATCACCGCCTGGTATGGCAACTGCTCGGCATCCGACCAAAAGAGTGTAGTGTGTATGGCCCAGTACATCACTGGGGCCAAGTTTCCTGCCATCCAGGACCTACTGTATATACTAGCCGGTGTCAAAGGAAGGCCCAAAAATTGTCAAAGATTCCAGACACCCAAGTCAAAGACTGTTCTCTCTGCTACTGCACGGCAAGCGGTACCGGAGCACCAAGTCTAGGTACAAAAGGCTCCTTAACAGCTTCTACCCCCAAGCCATAAGAATGTTGAACAATTAATCAAATGGCCACCCGGACTATTTACATTGACCCCCCCCCCCCCTTTGTTTTTACACTGCTGCTACTCACTTTTTAATATCTATGCATAGTCGCATTTCCCCTACCTACATGTACAAATGACCTCTACTAACCTTTATACCCGCACATACACTCTGTACCAGTACCTCCTGTATATGGCCTCGTTATTGTTATTTTACTGTGTAACTTTGTATTTTATTATTTACTTCAGTTTATTTAGTCAATATTTTCTTAACTCTATTTATTGAACTGCATTGTTGGTTAAGGGCTTGTAAGTAAGCATTTCACAGTAATGTTTTTAACATTTGATTTGATTGCCCATTTGGGCATAAGTAATGCCACACTGCAGGCCTGTAGTAGAGGTGGCACTGACAGAACAGCCATGGATAAAGACCTGGCTGTGGCTGTGTTTGGGAGGGAGGTGATTGCTATCCATGTATTATCTGGAAAAATTGGAAATGCCAATAAAGGGACTTCAGCAAAGCCGGCCCTTGATGAGGGAAAAGTCAAACTGGAAACATTTAGATCCTAACGCAGCACTCAAAAGTTATTTCCATTGGCAAAACCCAATTATTAAGTCATAAAATGTTTTACTTTGACCCAATTTAGATTTGTAGAAGATTTGTTTCCAGATATACCCCCCATATTCATCTGAGCAGCACTGAGGGAGAAGGTGAACGATGAACATAAACTTCACATCAGACATAGGTTCACATACTTTCTTGTCAATGTATAGGTGTGTTGAGTGTTAATATACACATTTCTTATGTGTTTTCAGACAAAAAAAACACTTACATTAGGCAAGGTTTCCCTTAACCCCAAATTAGCCCTTTTATTCAGTTATGGTATAACACCTCCTTCGCTTTGCTTCATACTCTTTTCCTCTGTTGCGGAGCCTTGTGTGGAGGGCTCCACAACACCCGAGTGTTGTTGTGTTGTCAACTCAATGAGGCCATTTGCATGGTTCAGACCAATGAGATGCACTTTTTTTCCAGCATGGAGAGAAAAGATCATCAATATTTAATATAAGGAAAAAGAAAGTTACAGTGGGGAGAACAAGTATTTGATTCACTGCCGATTTTGCAGGTTTTCCTACTTACAAAGCATGTAGAGGTCTGTCATTTTTCTCATAGGTACACTTCAACTGTGAGAGACGGAATCTAAAACAAATATTTTATGATTTTTAAGTAATTCAGTTGCATTTTATTGCATGACATAAGTATTTGATCACCTACCAACCAGTAAGAATTCCGGCTCTCACAGACCTGTTAGTTTTTCTTTAAGGATCCCTCCTGTTCTCCACTCATTACCTGTATTAACTGCACCTGTTTGAACTCGTTACCTGTATAAAAGACACCTGTCCACACACTCAATCAAACAGACTCCAACCTCTCCACAATGGCCAAGACCAGAGAGCTGTGTAAAGACATCAGGGATAAAATTGTAGACCTGCACAAGGCTTGGATGGGCTACAGGACAATAGGCAAGCAGCTTGGTGAGAAGGCAACAACTGTTGGCTCAATTATTAGAAAATGGAAGAAGTTCAAGATGACAGTCAATCACCCTCGGTCTGGGGCTCCATGCAAGATCTCACCTCGTGGGGCATCAATGATCATGAGGAAGGTGAGGGACCAGCCCAGAACTACACGGCAGGACCTGGTCAATGACCTGAAGAGAGCTGGGACCACAGTCTCAAAGAAAACCATTAGCAACACACTACGCCGTCATGGATTAAAATCCTGCAGCGCACGCAAGGTCCCCCTGCTCAAGCCAGCGCATGTGCAGGCCCTTTTTATTTATTTTTTATTTCACCTTTATTTAACCAGGTAGGCTAGTTGAGAACAAGTTCTCATTTGCAACTGCGACCTGGCAAAGATAAAGCGTAGCAATTCGACACATACAACAACACAGTGTTACACATGGAATAAACAAAACATACAGTCAATAATACAGTACAAAAATGTAAAAACAATTATATATACAGTGAGTGCAAATGAGGTAAGTTAAGGAAATAAATAGGCCATGGTGGCAAAGTAATTACAATATAGCAATTAAACACTGGAATGGTAGATCGGCAGAAGATGAATGTGCAAGTAGAGATACTGGGGTGCAAAGGAGCAAAATCAATAAATACCAGTATGGGGATGAGGTAGGTAGATAGATGGGCTGTTTACAGATGGGCTATGTACAGGTGCAGTGATCTGTGAGCTGCTCTGACAGCTGGTGCTTGAAGCTAGTGAGGGAGATGTGAGTCTCCAGCTTCAGAGATTTTTGCAATTCGTTCCAGTCATGGGCAGCAGAGAGCTGGAAGGAAAGACGACCAAAGGAGGAATTGGCTTTGGGGGTGACCAGTGAGATATACCTGCTGGAGCGCGTGCTACGAGTGGGTGTAGCTATGGTGACCAGTGAGCTGAGATAAGGCGGGGCTTTACCGAGCAGAGACTTGTAGATGACCTGTAGCCAGTGGGTTTGGCGACGACTATGAAGCGAGGGCCAACCAACGAGAGCGTACAGGTCCCAATGGTGGGTAGTGTATGGGGCTTTGGTGACAAAACGGATGGCACTGTGATAGACTGCATCCAGTTTGTTGAGTAGAGTGTTGGAGGCAATTTTATAGATGACATCACCGAAGTTGAGGATCGGTAGGATGGTCAGTTTTACGAGGGTATGTTTGGAAGCTTGAGTGAAGGATGCTTTGTTGCGATATAGGAAGCCGATTCTAGATTTAATTTTGGATTGGAGATGCTTAATGTGAGTCTGGAAGGAGTGTTTACAGTATAACCAGACACCTAGGTATTTGTAGTTGTCTACGTATTCAGAGCCGTCTAGAGTAGTGATGCTGGACGGGCGAGCAGGTCCGGGCAGTGATCGATTGAATAGCATGCATTTAGTTTTGCTTGCGTTTAAGAGCAGTTGGAGGTCACGTAAGGAGAGTTGTATGGCATTAAAGCTCATCTGGAGGTTAGTTAACACAGTGTCCAAATATGGGCCAGAAGTATACAGAATGGTGTCATCTGCATGAGGTGGATCAGAGAATCACCAGCAGCAAGAGCAGTCGGCCCGAGAATTGAACCACACCCATAGAGACTGTCAGAGGTCCGAACAACAGGCCCTCCGATTTGACACACTGAACTCTATCAGAGAAGTAGTTGGTAAACCAGGCGAGGCAATCATTTGAGAAACCAAGGCTGTCGAGTCTGCCAATAACAATGTTGTGATTGACAGAGTCGAAAGCCTTGGCCAGGTCGATGAATATGGCTGCACAGTAATGTCTCTTATCGATGGCGTTTATGATGTCGTTTAGAACCTTGAGCGTGGCTGAGGTGCACCCATGACCAGCTCTGAAACCAGATTGCATAGCGGAGAAGGTATGGTGGGATTGGAAATGGTCAGTAATCTGTTAACTTGGCGTTCGAAGACCTTAGAAAGACAGGGTAGGATAGATATAGGTCTGTAGCAGCTTGGGTCTAGAGTGTCACCCCCTTTGAAGAGGGGGATGACCGCGGCAGCTTTCCAATCTTTGGAAATCTCAGACGATATGAAAGAGAGGTTGAACATGCTAGTAATAGGAGTTGCAACAATTTCGGCAGATAATTTTAGAAAGAGAGGGTCCAGATTGTCTAGCCCGGCAGATTTGTAGGGGTTCAGATTTTGCAGCTCTTTCAGAACATCTGCTATCTGGATTTGGGTGAAGGAGAAATGGGGGAGGCTTGGGCAAGTTGCTGTGGAGGGTGTCGGGCAGTTGACCGGGGTAGGGGTAGCCATGTGGAAAGCATGGCCAGCCGTAGAGAAATGCTTACTGAAATTCTCAATTATAGTGGATTTATCGGTGGTGCCAGTGTTGCCTAGCCTCAGAGCAGTGGACAGCTGGGAGGACGTGCTCTTATTCTCCATGGACTTCACAGTGTCCCAGAACTTTTTTGAGTTAGTACTACAGGATGCAAATTTCTGTTTGAAAAAGCTTGCCTTAGCTTTTTTAACTGCCTTTGTATATTTGTTCCTAACTTCCCTGAAAAGTTGCATATTACGGGGGCTATTCGATGCTAATGCAGAACGCCACAGGATATTTTTGCCCTGGTCAAGGGCAGACAGGTCTGGAGTGAACCAAGGACTATATCCATTCCTAGTTCTAGGTTTTTTGAGAGGGGCATGCTTTTTTAAGATGGTGAGAAAGGCACTTTTAAAGAATAGCCAGGCATCATCTACTGACGGGATGAGGTCAATGTCATTCCAGGATACCCCGGCCAGGTCGATTAGAAAGGCCTGCTAGCAGAAGTGTTTCAGGGAGCGTTTGACAGTGATGAGGGGTGGTCGTTTGGTCACAGACCCATTACGGATGCAGGCAATGAGGCAGTGATCGCTGTGATCTTGATTGAAAACAGCAGAGGTGTATTTGGAGGGCGAGTAAGTTAGGATGATTTCTATGAGGGTGCCCGTGTTTACTGATTTGGGGTTGTACCCGGTAGGTTCATTGATCATTTGTGTGAGATTGAGGGCATCAAGCTTAGATTGTAGGATGACCAGGGTGTTATTAAGCGGGTCCCAGTTTAGGTCACCAAGGAGCACGAGCTCAGAAGATAGATGGGGGGCAATCAATTCACATATGGTATCGAGGACACAGCTGGGGGCAGACGGAGGTCTATAGCAAGCGGCAACAGTGAGAAACTTGTTTCTGGAAAGGAGAATCTTTAGAAGTAGAAGCTCAAATTGTTTGGGTACAGACTTAGATAGCCTGCAGAGTCCTGTATTACTATCTTTGCAGTAGATTGCAACACCGCCTCCTTTGGCAGTTCTATCTTGGCGGAAAACGTTATAGTTAGCGATGGAGATTTCAGGGATTTTGTTGGTTTTCCTAAGCCAGGATTCAGACACGGCTAAGACATATGGGTTGGCAGAGTGTGCTAAAGCAGTGAGTAAAACAAACTTAGGGAGTAGGCTTCTAATGTTAACATGCATGAAACCAAGGCTTTTACGGTTACAGAAGTCAACAAATGAGAGCACCTGGGGAGTGGAGCTAGGCACTGCAGGACCTGGATTAACCTCCACATCACCAGAGGAACAGAGGAGAAGTAGGATAAGGGTACGGCTAAAGGCTATATCAAATCAAATCAAATCAAATGTATTTATATAGCCCTTCGTACATCAGCTGATATCTCAAAGTGCTGTACAGAAACCCAGCCTAAAACCCCAAACAGCAAGCAATGCAGGTGTAGAAGCACGGTGGCTAGGAAAAAATCCCTAGAAAGGCCAAAACCTAGGAAGAAACCTAGAGAGGAACCAGGCTATGTGGGGTGGCCAGTCCTCTTCTGGCTGTGCCGGGTGGAGATTATAACAGAACATGGCCAAGATGTTCAAATGTTCATAAATGACCAGCATGGTCGAATAATAATAAGGCAGAACAGTTGAAACTGGAGCAGCAGCAGGGTCAGGTGGACTGGGGACAGCAAGGAGTCATCATGTCAGGTAGTCCTGGGGCATGGTCCTAGGGCTCAGGTCCTCCGAGAGAGAGAAAGAAAGAGAGAATTAGAGAGAGCATATGTGGGGTGGCCAGTCCTCTTCTGGCTGTGCCGGGTGGAGATTATAACAGAACATGGCCAAGATGTTCAAATGTTCATAAATGACCAGCATGGTCGAATAATAATAAGGCAGAACAGTTGAAACTGGAGCAGCAGCACGGCCAGGTGGACTGGGGACAGCAAGGAGTCATCATGTCAGGTAGTCCTGGGGCATGGTCCTAGGGCTCAGGTCCTTCAAGAGAGAGAAAGAAAGAGAGAAGGAGAGAATTAGAGAACATTCACACAGGACACCGAATAGGACAGGAGAAGTACTCCAGATATAACAAACTGACCCTAGCCCCCCGACACATAAACTAATGCAGCATAAATACTGGAGGCTGAGACAGGAGGGGTCAGGAGACACTGTGGCCCCATCCGAGGACACCCCCGGACAGGGCCAAACAGGAAGGATATAACCCCACCCACTTTGCCAAAGCACAGCCCCCACACCACTAGAGGGATATCTTCAACCACCAACTTACCATCCTGAGACAAGGCTGAGTATAGCCCACAAAGATCTCCGCCATGGCACAACCCAAGGGGGGGGGCGCCAACGCAGACAGGATGACCACATCAGTGAATCAACCCACTCAGGTGACGCACCCCTTCCAGGGACGGCATGAGAGAGCCCCAGTAAGCCAGTGACTCAGCCCCTGTAATAGGGTGAGAGGCAGAGAATCCCAGTGGAAAGAGGGGAACCGGCCAGGCAGAGACAGCAAGGGCGGTTCGTTGCTCCAGAGCCTTTCCGTTCACCTTCCCACTCCTGGGCCAGACTACACTCAATCATATGACCCACTGAAGAGATGAGTCTTCAGTAAGGACTTAAAGGTTGAGACCGAGTTTGCGTCTCTGACATGGGTAGGCAGACCATTCCATAAAAATGGAGCTCTATAGGAGAAAGCCCTGCCTCCAGCTGTTTGCTTAGAAATTCCAGGGACAATTAGGAGGCCTGCGTCTTGTGACCGTAGCGTACGTGTAGGTATGTACGGCAGGACCAAATCAGAGAGATAGGTAGGACCAAGTCCATGTAATGCTTTGTAGGTTAGCAGTAAAACCTTGAAATCAGCCCTTGCTTTGACAGGAAGCCAGTGTAGAGAGGCTAGCACTGGAGTAATATGATCACCTTTTTTGGTTATAGTCAAGATTCTAGCAGCCGTGTTAAGCACTAACTGAAGTTTATTTAGTGCTTTTTCCGGGTAGCCGGAAAGTAGAGCATTGCAGTAGTCTAATCTAGAAGTGACAAAAGCATGGATTAATATCTTCTGCAATCTGCCTACATGAAATTCTCTGAAGGATGAGGAAGGAAACCAGCAGGTTGTCCTACAGGAAAATGGCCCTGAAAGTCTTATGGAATTACCTGCATGACTCTTACCTACAGGACATCCCACATGATTTTGGAGCCATTTTTGTATAGGGCAATTCCCACAGGTAGTCCTTCAGAAAACAATGCTGCAGGATCCTGCATGAATTGTCCTACAGGAAAGTGGCCCCGAAAATCCTCTTTGATATCCTGCAGGACTTCCTATTTCTGCAAGATATGTATTCTGCAGGATTCCTGCAGGATTGTTTTCCTGAAGGACTACCTGCATGATTCCTACAGGATCCTGCATGAATTGTCCTACAGGAAAGTGGCCCCGAAAATCCTCTTTGATATCCTGCAGGACTTCCTATTTCTGCAAGATATGTATTCTGCAGGATTCCTGCAGGATTGTTTTCCTGAAGGACTACCTGCATGATTCCTACAGGAAAGTGGCCCCAAAAATTCTGTGCAGGGTTCCTGTAGGACTTTTTGTCACGGCTAGTTCTAGCTTAGCTCAAAAAGAACAACAAATAGTGAAAACAATTCCAAAATTAATGATATATGTGATATATGTCCATACTCCTTTTTGGTTCAATCAATCAGTTTGGTAATTTGATATATTTTGTTGTATTAACTCCCTTTGCTAGGTTCATTTGAGGCACAAAGTTAACAACAACAAAAATCTGATTGAGTAGAGTTGTTGTTCATTATTTCTTGACTTGAATTATTTTTAGATTTGATTGTTTATCTCATTTTAAAAACACAAAAGAGATAAATAAATCAGGAGCTCACACTGAGCTTATCTGTAGCTGTCAAGAACACGTCTCTATTTATCTCTCTCTTCTTTGTCTCTCTCTGTCTCTCTCTCTCTCTCTCTCTCTTTCTCTCTCATACAAACAGTGTATTCCAGAGTTGTTAGAGCCTAGGCATTGAAGTGTGTTTATGTGTTGTGTGTTTGATACGTTTCTGATGTACTTACTGCCTCACAGTTGTTTACTGCTATCAGCACAGCACACCCATTGAGTTGGCATCTCTTTATCAGATAACAGGGATCCAGGCTTTTAAGATGCCAATTAAAAGATGAGAACTGCTCTGTAAAAAAATTACAGATTGATACTTCAATGACTGAGATAAATTGATACTTCAGCACAGAGTAAATTACCAGCTTTTCCAACGATAGCTCATTCGTATGATAGAAGCCATGGTATATTTCACTCTTTCTCTGTCAGTGAAAACAATATTCAATAAGATCACAAGTTGATACTGCTCTCTCTCTCTCTCACACACACACACACACACACACACACACACACACACACACACACACACACACACACACACACACTTTTAAATCTGTCAGACACACAACCCTACACTAGTAACATTTACAAATGATTTAAGCAGCAGGGTAAGTAGTCAGCATGTATGTCATTTGACTTATAAACCTTTGGAAACTGGTGCACAGGGTCTAGTTGATACCTTGTTCATTTTGACGTCGAGATTGCTGCTTGTCTTCATACACGTAATCAAACTGTCAGTCCTGCTACCAATACTCTGTTATTTTCACCCCAATCTCTTTTCCACCTCTGTGAAGTAGATATGTTTACTGCAATTTTCCTCAGCCCAGATCTGCCATTGTTCTTTCTGAACAGCCTTTGTATTCTGCTCGTGGATGCAAAATTCCCACCACCCCTGTCTCTGCAGTCTCCTCAAATTGCCTTGACAAAATACCTGCCCATTACTTACTTTGGTCCCCTTGTCACTGCAAGCTACTCAAATCAAAACAGTTGGTGCTGTCAAGGAAGGACACACATTCTACTCTCTGAATTATGTGTACCTGAAGGTCGTTTTAAAGTCAGGATTTTTTTAAATGACTATCGCTGTTTAAATTGTAGACTGTACTGCAAATTGGATAATGGATATGAATTGGGTAACTTCAAGTAAGGCCTGGTGTCTTTGTCAAAGTGCTAAGTAAGCTTCCATTGTGTAATTGAATATGCCCTCAATAACCTAGTTGGTGAAGTAAAGTTAATAAGCGAATAATGCATTGCCACGATAAGCACATTTCTGTTGGTCATTTATAATTTATTTAATGAAGCTGTTTGAAACGTCGACAACTTATGGCAATGAATTCATTATGAGTCCAGGCACAATAACACATAGATGATTAATTGAGTAGTTATTAAGGAGGCTTGACATGAACATTATTATTCAACCATTAATTGTACCACTGCAGAAGGCTACATAGGGGTCAAGATTGTCCCCTAGTGCTTTCCCTATAGTGGATACTTGCAAATCTAAAC
This sequence comes from Oncorhynchus nerka, assembly GCF_034236695.1. Classification (NCBI taxonomy): domain Eukaryota; kingdom Metazoa; phylum Chordata; class Actinopteri; order Salmoniformes; family Salmonidae; genus Oncorhynchus; species Oncorhynchus nerka. The sequence goes on along the minus strand of NC_088415.1, from coordinate 73,297,070 downwards.
AATTTGAAGGGTCGTCTATAGGAGAGCACATCAAGGCCCTGTTAGGATAATTGTTATTGACAGGCCATTATGGTCCTTAGCTAACAAATGCCAGAAATACTAATCATATGGTCATTTACAGAGGATCATCCTACCAATCAACATAATGCATTAAATAAAATCCTTCAAGTGCTATCATTACATTAGGACTCATTTACTTGAGACAATAAGAAAAAGTGATGAAGAAAGTGCCCGAGTTGACTACCGTAATTGTTGGACTACTAAGCGCACCTGAATATAAACCGCACCCACTGAATTATTAAAAAATATGTATTTTGTACATAAATAAGCCGCAGGTGCCTACCGGTACATTGAAACAAATGAACTTTACACAGCCTTTAAACGAAACACGGCTTGTAACAAAAATAAATAGGCTTTAACGAAACACGGCTTGTAACAAAAATTAAAACAGTAGCCTACCAAGAAAGTCAATGGTCACTATCTTCCTCCTCCTGTGCACTGAAACCACTGAAGTCATCTCCTTCGGTGTCGGAGTTGAATAGCCTCAGAATTGCTTCATCCGATGTTGGATCGTTTTCATAGTCGCTCTCGTCGCTTTCATCCGGAGGCAAATACCCCGCTGAGCTCATGCTGCCCCTTCAACACGCAGCAGTCCAGCCTTTCGAAACCCGTTGATGATAGTGGATTTTTTGACAATGCTCCACGCTGTCAGGACCCACTGGCAGACTTGACCATAAGATGCTCTTCGCCTGCAGCCCGTTTTAGTGAAGGATTTCTCCCCACTTGTCATCCAAGCCTCCCAGTGAACAAGGAGCGCCACCTTAAATGCACGATTTACACTGATGTCGAGTGGCTGCAAATACTTTGGGCCATCTGCTTTTCTTCCCTCTGAAAGCTTTTGTTGTCTTTCTGCACTGAGTCAGTTCCTCACGCTGCTGTTTCCAACGTCTTATCATCGACTCATTAAGGCCAAGCTCCCATGCAGCAGCTCTATTTCCTTTTCCAACAGCCAGATTTATCGCCTTCAACTTGAAAGCTGCATCATATGCATTTCTCCGAGTCTTTGCCATGATGAGGGTGACATAATTACTACCTTAGTCACATTATGTGACGGTGCTCAGTTTTTTGGCGGCATGAATCTTGTGAAAGCGGGAAAAATCCATAAATTAGCCGAGTCATTGTATAAACCGCGAGGTTCAAAGTGTGGGAATAAAGTGGGGATTGGCCAAGATGGCTGCTTGAACAGACGCTTTTTTACCGAGCTCCGTACCAAACTTCAGAAAGATTGTGAAAATTGTTTAAAAAAAAGTTTAGTCATTATTATTTTTATTTGTTCAAGATATAAGACCTTTCCTGTGACTGGAATGATAATTGGATAATTTATTTCAGCATGTCCATGCAAAGTCGTGACAAAAAAAGAAAGGAAAAAGTTAGCCGTTCTATTGCTAATCAACAAGAGAGAAACGTGCTTATAGACAACTGCCATAACTACACCTGGCCTATGGATAATATCATGCTTTCGAATGCTGAAGATGACGAATTCCCCTCTTTACCGGTTACTCCGTGCAAACCTCCACCCTCCAAAAAACCCAACATGAACTCTGACATCGTGGCTACCCTCTCCTTACTCATCAACTCCAGGTGTGACGCCATTGAGAAAATGGTAGCCGCGAACACCATGGTTATCGAAGGCTTGAAAAAGACTGTGGAGTTTGCATGTGGTGAAATTAATGATGTGAAAACGAGAGTGACAAAAGTTGAAAAAAATGTGGAAAGGGTGGAAAAGAATAACAATGTCTACCATAGACGTCTCACTGATCTGGAACAATACACAAGAAAATGGAACCTGAGACTCTATGGCTTGCCAGAGGTGGAGAATGAAGATGTGCGAGGAGAGGCTATCCGTATCTGCCAAGAAGTTTTGCCTGCAGAGAACAACAAAGTTGGTGATAACATCGACGTTGTACATCGCCTCGGCAAGAAGCAACAGCAAAGCGATTCAAGACCCAGGGGTATCATCATCCTATTCACTACCAGATTCTACAGGGATGCTGTCTGGAAAGCTGCTAGGAAGAACGCCTTCCTTCAGAGCCATGGTATGCGTTTCGCCGAGCATCTCAGCCCGGAAGACATAGAAAGAAGGAACAAGTTGTGGCCAACGATCAAGATAGCACAAAGTGAGGGGAAGGCTGCTTACTTCGTCGGAGGACGAGGTTTCATCAACGGTTCAGAAATCCATATTCCTCCCTAAAATCTCACCAGAAGGAACAGGTTGATTGATGGTTTCAGCCATGGTATTCTCATTTTCCTTATGTTGTTTACCTAACAAGTATCAGGTGACTATTTTAAAGGAATACTCAGGTATTTCAATTCATTAGTTTGTTCTTGTATGACCAGAAGTCCTATTTTGTTTATAAACTTACGAAGAAGATTGAAAGCTGAATTTATGTTTTATGTATACAGTAACTAAGATACTGTTTTAAATGGCATACAGGTCTGCTCTGACTTTACACGGTTATTGTTCTATTTAGTTATTAATACTTATTTCCAAAAAAGGTCTTAGGAACGTTTATATGTAAAACATTTTGTTATTCAATTATTTTATGATCAGTTTTCATATGTACTTAAAGTAGTAGATACCCTTTTATTTAAAATATTATTTGTATGATTTCTCAGAATAGTTCCTGATTACACTAAAGAGGGTTTTTAGTCTCTCGTACTACAAGAACACTTGGTTTGGTCTTGAACATAATTTCCAGTTGAGTTGCATTTCAAATGTTATGGAATAAGCTATATTCACTTTAAATTGACTTAAATGGTGCAGATCTCGGTTCCTTATCGTTTACGTTCACTGCTCCTACATCTTTGACTCATCCTACTACAGTTTATACTTTTATATAATCTTTGTTGTTTTGTCTTTGTCTATATTATCTCTTAATGCTAGGGGGTTACGAAACAGTGTGAAGCGCAAGGCCTTATTTTTATTTGCTAAACAATTTCGAACAGATTTTTGCTTTTTTCAAGAGTCTCACTCAATTTCTGCTGATGCCAACTTCTGGAGGTCACAGTGGGGCAACGATATTTGGCTTTCCCATGGATCTGAACGCTCTGCTGGTGTCACTACAATGAAAAATACCTTTGGTGGTAATATTCTACACTCGGAATGTGACCCCTTTGGTCACTTTATTTGTCTTGTGATCAGTTACAATGACATTACACTCATTACTGTAAACTTCTACGGGTACAACACATTTACATTACATTTAAGTCATTTAGCAGACGCTCTTATCCAGAGCGACTTACAAATTGGTGCTTTCACCTTATGACATCCAGTGGAACAGCCACTTTACAATAGTGCATCTAGGTCTTTTAAGGGGGGGGGGGGAGAAGGATTACTTTATCCTATCCTAGGTATTCCTTAAAGAGGTGGGGTTTCAGGTGTCTCCGGAAGGTGGTGATTGACTCCGCTGTCCTGGCGTCGTGAGGGAGTTTGTTCCACCATTGGGGGGCCAGAGCAGCGAACAGTTTTGACTGGGCTGAGCGGGAACTGTACTTCCTCAGTGGTAGGGAGGCGAGCAGGCCAGAGGTGGATGAACGCAGTGCCCTTGTTTGGGTGTAGGGCCTGATCAGAGCCTGGAGGTAGTGAGGTGCCGTTCCCCTCACAGCTCCGTAGGCAAGCACCATGGTCTTGTAGCGGATGCGAGCTTCAACTGGAAGCCAGTGGAGAGCGGAGGAGCGGGGTGACGTGAGAGAACTTGGGAAGGTTGAACACCAGACGGGCTGCGGCGTTCTGGATGAGTTGTAGGGGTTTAATGGCACAGGCAGGGAGCCCAGCCAACAGCGAGTTGCAGTAATCCAGACGGGAGATGACAAGTGCCTGGATTAGGACCTGCGCCGCTTCCTGTGTGAGGCAGGGTCGTACTCTGCGGATGTTGTAGAGCATGAACCTACAGGAACGGGCCACCGCCTTGATGTTATTTGAGAACGACAGGGTGTTGTCCAGGATCACGCCAAGGTTCTTAGCGCTCTGGGACGAGGACACAATGGAGTTGTCAACCGTGATGGCGAGATCATGGAACGGGCAGTCCTTCCCGGGAGGAAGAGCAGCTCCGTCTTGCCGAGGTTCAGCTTGAGGTGATGATCCGTCATCCACACTGATATGTCTGCCAGACATGCAGAGATGCGATTCGCCACCTGGTCGTCAGAAGGGGAAAGGAGAAGATTAATTGTGTGTCGTCTGCATAGCAATGATAGGAGAGACCATGTGAGGTTATGACAGAGCCAAGTGACTTGGTGTATAGCGAGAATAGGAGAGGGCCTAGAACAGAGCCCTGGGGGACACCAGTGGTGAGAGCACGTGGTGAGGAGACGGATTCTCGCCACGCCACCTGGTAGGAGCGACCTGTCAGGTAGGACGCAATCCAAGCGTGGGCCGCGCCGGAGATGCCCAACTCGGAGAGGGTGGAGAGGAGGATCTGATGGTTCACAGTATCGAAGGCAGCCGATAGGTCTAGAAGGATGAGAGCAGAGGAGAGAGAGTTAGCTTTAGCAGTGCGGAGCGCCTCCGTGATACAGAGAAGAGCAGTCTCAGTTGAATGACTAGTCTTGAAACCTGACTGATTTGGATCAAGAAGGTCATTCTGAGAGAGAACACCAAACATGAGAATGATGAATTGCTTGAATCTATAGAGAAACATATACTTCATTGGTTATCTAAATTTCCCAATTCGTTATTATTGATAGGAGGGGACTTTAACATTACAATAGATAATTCAACTGATAGATGGCCCCCAGGTAGGCCAACCAATCAGAATTTGGGTTTAATACTTTTTATGGAAAAGTTTGATCTTACTGATATCACCATTTGTGAATTGATCGCCCCCCATCTAGCTTCAGAGTTTGTTCTGTTAGGTGACCTAAACTGGGATATGCTTAACACCCCGGCAGTCCTACAATGTAAGCTAGATGCCCTCAATCTCACTCAAATCATCAAGGAACCCACCAGGTACAACCCTAACTCTGTAAACAAGGGCACCCTCATAGACGTCATCCTGACCAACTGGCCCTCCAAATACACCTCCGCTGTCTTCAACCAGGATCTCAGCGATCATTGCCTCATTGCCTGTATCCGCCACGGAGCCGCAGTCAAACGACCACCCCTCATCACTGTCAAACGCTCCCTAAAACACTTCTGTGAGCAGGCCTTTCTAATCGACCTGGCCCGGGTATCCTGGAAGGACATTGACCTCATCCCGTCAGTTGAGGATGCCTGGTCATTCTTTAAAAGTAACTTCCTCACCATTTTAGATAAGCATGCTCCGTTCAAAAATGCAGAACCAAGAACAGATACAGCCCTTGGTTCACTCCAGACCTGACTGCCCTCGACCAGCACAAAAACATCCTGTGGCGGACTGCAATAGCATCGAATAGCCCCCGTGATATGCAACTGTTCAGGGAAGTCAGGAACCAATACACGCAGTCAGTCAGGAAAGCTAAGGCCAGCTTCTTCAGGCAGAAGTTTGCATCCTGTAGCTCCAACTCCAAAAAGTTCTGGGACACTGTGAAGTCCATGGAGAACAAGAGTACCTCCTCCCAGCTGCCCACTGCACTGAGGCTAGGTAACACGGTCTCCACCGATAAATCCACGATTATCGAAAGCTTCAATAAGCACTTCTCAACGGCTGGCCATGCCTTCCGCCTGGCTACTCCAACCTCGGCCAACAGCTCCGCCCCCGCAGCTCCTCGCCCAAGCCTCTCCAGGTTCTCCTTTACCCAAATCCAGATAGCAGATGTTCTGAAAGAGCTGCAAAACCTAGACCCGTACAAATCAGCTGGGCTTGACAATCTGGACCCTCTATTTCTGAAACTATCTGCCGCCATTGTCGCAACCCCTATTACCAGCCTGTTCAACCTCTCTTTCATATCGTCTGAGATCCCCAAGGATTGAAAGCTGCCGCAGTCATCCCCCTCTTCAAAGGGGGAGACACCCTGGACCCAAACTGCTATAGACCTATATCCATCCTGCCCTGCCTATCTAAGGTCTTGAAAGCCAAGTCAACAAACAGGTCACTGACCATCTCGAATCCCACCGTACCTTCTCCGCTGTGCAATCTGGTTTCCGAGCCGGTCACGGGTGCACCTCAGCCACGCTCAAGGTACTAAACGATATCATAACCGCCATCGATAAAAGACAGTACTGTGCAGCCGTCTTCATCGACCTCGCCAAGGCTTTCGACTCTGTCAATCACCATATTCTTATCGGCAGACTCAATAGCCTCGGTTTCTCGGATGACTGCCTTGCCTGGTTCACCAATTACTTTGCAGACAGAGTTCAGTGTGTCAAATCGGAGGGCATGCTGTCCGGTCCTCTGGCAGTCTCTATGGGGGTGCCACAGGGTTCAATTCTCGGGCCGACTCTTTTCTCTGTATATATCAATGATGTTGCTCTTGCTGCGGGCGATTCCCTGATCCACCTCTACGCAGACGACACCATTCTATATACTTTCGGCCCGTCATTGGACACTGTGCTATCTAACCTCCAAACGAGCTTCAATGCCATACAGCACTCCTTCCGTGGCCTCCAACTGCTCTTAAACGCGAGTAAAACCAAATGCATGCTTTTCAACCGATCGCTGCCTGCACCCGCATGCCCGACTAGCATCACCACCCTGGATGGTTCCGACCTTGAATATGTGGACATCTATAAGTACCTAGGTGTCTGGCTAGACTGCAAACTCTCCTTCCAGACTCACATCAAACATCTCCAATCGAAAATCAAATCAAGAGTCGGCTTTCTATTCCGCAACAAAGCCTCCTTCACTCACGCCGCCAAGCTTACCCTAGTAAAACTGACTATCCTACCGATCCTCGATTTCGGCGATGTCATCTACAAAATGGCTTCCAACACTCTACTCAGCAAACTGGATGCAGTCTATCATAGTGCCATCCGTTTTGTCACCAAAGCACCTTATACCACCCACCACTGCGACTTGTATGCTCTAGTCGGCTGGCCCTCACTACATATTCGTCGCCAGACCCACTGGCTCCAGGTCATCTACAAGTCCATGCTAGGTAAAGCTCCGCCTTATCTCAGTTCACTGGTCACGATGGCAACACCCATCCGTAGCACACGCTCCAGCAGGTGTATCTCACTGATCATCCCTAAAGCCAACACCTCATTTGGCCGCCTCTCGTTCCAGTACTCTGCTGCCTGTGACTGGAATGAACTGCAAAAATCGCTGAAGTTGGAGACTTTTATCTCCCTCACCAACTTCAAACATCAGCTATCCGAGCAGCTAACCGATCGCTGCAGCTGTACATAGTCTATTGGTAAATAGCCCACCCATTTTCACCTACCTCATCCCCATACTGTTTTTATACTGTTTTTTATTTTATTTATTTATTTACCTTTCTGCTCTTTTGCACACCAATATCTCTACCTGTACATGACCATCTGATCATTTATCACCCCAGTGTTAATCTGCAAAATTGTATTATTCGCCTACCTCATGCCTTTTGCACACATTGTATATAGACTGCCCATTTTTTTTTCTACTGTGTTATTGACTTGTTAATTGCTTACTCCATGTGTAACTCTGTGTTGTCTGTTCACACTGCTATGCTTTATCTTGGCCAGGTCGCAGTTGCAAATGAGAACTTGTTCTCAACTAGCCTACCTGGTTAAATAAAGGTGAAATAAAATAAAAATAAATATATGGAGAGAGAGGTTTCCGGCCGACAGATCATTCACTTGGAGTAACAAAACAGGCTCCAGACAATCCAGAATAGATTTTTGGCTTATATCCAAATGTATTGATAGTGAGTGTGTTACTACAAATATTTGTACTACTCCCCTCACAGACCATAAGGCTATTTACATTGATATCAAAATATTTACCCCTGATACAAACCTTGGTAGAGCATCCTACTGGAAGCTAAATAGCTCATTATTAAATAATGATATAGTTACATTTGAGGTTAAAGATCTGCTCTCACACTTTTGGGAAAGGGCTTGTGAAGAAAAATCTTATTGCAAGAACTGGGAGCTCTTTAAATTTGAGGTGTCCAAATATCTTAGAAAATATGGTAGTAATCTTGCTAAGACCAGAAGAGCTGAGGAGGAAAAGGTGATCATTAAGATAACTTCCCTTTCTCAGAGGTCCCCAGCTGACCTCTTGGGGGAGGAGAAGATGGAACTAATTGAGTTACAAAATAAACTGGATAATATATATAAATTAAAAGCAGAAGGAGCCTTTATTAGATCTAGGAAAAAATGGATTGAGGAGGGAGAACAGAATTCATCCTATTTCTTTAGACTTGAGAAATTTCACTCTAAAAATAACACTATCCATAAGTTAAACATTGATGGTGTTATTACAGATGACCAAAAATTAATCGCTAAATACGGCAGCAATTTTTACAGAAAATTGTATAGCTCTACGTACTGTCAGGAATCCACAGATATGTTTTTAACTCACTGAATAATGTTCACTCTATCAGTGATATAGAATCTAAACAGTGTGATGAACCCATCAAAGTTGAAGAGATTATAGAGTCTATCAAACATCTAAAGAACAATAAATCACCAGGTGTTGATGGAATTACATCAGAATTTTACAAATTATTTTCTGAACAAGTAGCTCCCTTCCTATTCAAAGTCTTTTTAGAGAGTATTAAAAACAATGTTCTCCCTCCTACAATGAGTCAGGGTTAATAACACTGATACCTAAGCCTAAAAAAGAAGTGCTGCTCATCGATAACTGGCGTCCAATTTGTCTTCTTAATAATGACTATAAGATATTAGCCTCACTACTTGCAAAAAGAATTAAAGAAGTTTTGGATGCAATCATTGATGAAACACAGTCTGGCTTCATGAGGAACAGACATATTTCTAACAATGTCAGACTAGTATTAGACGTACTTGACTACTCAGACCTAATAACTGAGGATAGCTTCATATTATTTTTTGATTTTTATAAAGCATTTGACACAGTAGAGCATCAGTTTCTCTTCCACTCCCTTGAGAGACTTGGCTTTGGGGATTTTTTCTGTAAGGCTATTAAGACTCTCTATGCAAATGGTAACAGCTCTATCAAATTGAAATATGGCACCTCACCTAGATTTGAGTTAAAGAGAGGAATTAGGCAAGGTTGTCCTATCTCTCCGTACCTGTTTTTATTAATCACCCAACTTCTTGCAAATTCTTTAAATAATAGTCCTGTACAAGGTATTTCCATAGCTGGTAAAGAAATTATTATAAGCCAGCTGGCTGACGATACTACACTTTTTCTGAAAGACGCTAACCAAATTCCCATATCGATCAATGTGATACAATCCTTTTCCAAAGCGTCTGGTCTATATCTTAACATTAAGAAATGTGAACTCATGGCTGTCAAAGATTGTGTGACACCTTCATATTATGGTATTCCAGTAAAAGAAGAACTTACATATTTAGGCATAACCATTACAAAGGATCAGAAGTCTAGAGGCTTACTAAATTTTAACCCTCTTATTAAAAAAACCCAGAAGAAACTAAATCAATGGCTACAGAGGGACTTATCTTTAAAAGGTAGAGTCCTAATAACCAAGGCTGAAGGTATCTCTAGACTAACATATGGTGCTCTATCTTTATATCTTGACCGTAAAATAAGCAAGGAGATAGACCAGATGCTTTTCAACTTTCTTTGGAGAAACCGTACCCATTACATTAGGAAAACTGTTGTAATGAACACTTATGAGAATGGTGGACTGAATTTTCTGGATTTTACTACTTTAAATAATACTTTCAAGATCAATTGGATAAAACAATTCCTAAGAAGACCCACTTCTATCTGGAATTGTATTCCTCATCATGTCTTCTCTACTTTTGGTGGCCTTAACTTCATGTTGTTTTGCAATTATAATATTGACAAAGTTCCAGTGAAACTTTCTGCTTTTCATCGGCAGGTTTTCTTGTCATGGTCCTTAATTTATAAACACAATTTTTCTCCACACAGATATTATATATGGAATAATCGGGATATATTGTATAAAAATACCTCTCTGTTTTTAGAATATTGGTTCAGAAATAATATCCTATTGGTGAGCCAACTGGTAAATGCAGAGGGTCTTTTACTCAGTTATAAAGAATTCTTATCACTTTACAAGGTCCCTGTAACACCTAAAGATTTTGCAATTGTTTTAGATGCCATTCCCTCAGGTGTTGCTATGTTATTCAGGAACATGTCAAGACCTGACCCTCAGAGCCTACCTTCTATTGACCCTGTTGACTCATCAGTAGGAAAGATTTGTTTCTCTTTTGGTCCATTCAACAACAGAGCGATACGATCCTTGTTTCAGCAGGATGTTGTATCTATACCTTATGTCATGCCTTACTGGAATGGATTTATTGATAATATCTGTTGGAAAAAAGTTTGGATGTTGCCACAAACATACCTACTTGTTAACAAAATTAAGGAAGTTTCCTTTAAAATTATTCATAAATACTATCCTGCCAACCACTATATGAAGAAGTTTAAGGAAAACATCAACTCAAATTGCTCCTTTTGTAATGACCACCCAGAAACAGTTGTGCATCTTTTTTGGCATTGTATGCATGTAAGAAAACTGTGGCAAGACATCAGTAGGTTTATAATTGAACACATTTATGAAGATTTTACACTATTGTGGAGAGATGTACTGTTTGGATTCTTTACATACAATAGAAATAAGCGGAATCATTTTTATGTAATTAATTTCATTATTCTTTTGGCCAAATTTCATATACACAAATGTAAATTTACAAACAGAAAACCACATTTTCGTATCCTACAAAAAGAAATTGAACTGTATTTTAAGACGGTTAAATGCTCTACTAACAAAAAAGCTGTTAGAATTGTAAGTATATGCATGTCCCTTAAGGTCCTTGTGTAATTGTAATGTGATATTGTACCCCCTAGCTCGATTGTCCATTGTTTGTAATCTATGTATGCTTGTGTTCCCTCATGTGCTTTATGTATTGATTTGTTGTTAATAAAAATAATAAAAAATAAAATAAAAAATAAAAAAGTGTGGGAATAAAGTAGCGGTTTATAGTCCGGAAATTACGGTAATCCCCAAGCTATCAGAAATAGACTTTGTAACATATTCATCATAATGTAGCACATTTGCTGAAGGAAACACAATAACTGAGGTTAATAGGAAAACTGATGGTCACTTCAATTGGAAACTACTACTATTTCACACCATACCACATGTACTTTGTCATGGTAGTGCATCATGGAATGGTAGAGGAAGATGTTAAGAAAAATAAATGAATCGCTCCTACAATACCACAGTAAACATTGCCTGAGGGAAGCTTGAAGTAAAATACTTGAAGCTCTTTGATGTGTTCTCTGATATCATTCTCTCACTGACACTCACATACTGTCAAGGGCGAGAACAGCTTATGGCTCTCTGACTTCCATTACAATTATTGGGTTGAAGTCATTTGGATCAAAATTGTAGTTGTTGTCACCCCTTAATCTAAGAGTAAATTAATTTGAATCATTAGTTTGCCATTCCGTTTATTGTTGTGTTACTGCAGGCGCAGACAAAGACGGAGATTCAATGCAAGTGTTTCCAACATCTCCACAGACATTCAGTACACTACTTCCTTGTGGAGCATGGTGCCCCTGAGCTGTTCTCCCTCTTTCTCTCCCATGACAGAGTCAGTGAGTTGTGTGTTGCAAATGACATCCTATTCCCTATTTAGTGCACTACTTTTGATCATGGCCCATAAGAAGATACAGTATGCGCTTTACCATCCTCTCCAAGGTTTACACTACTGGGGTGTTCTGACTTAGTAGATACTGTATTGGTGACACGTTGATGGTTGGATTGTGATTGACTGCAGCAGAAATGTGACGCTTAATATTGGTCCATCTTTCGTGCTGGAGGTTTTGGCACTCAAGGGTAGGGAAGAGTTATTTTTGAGTTAATCATGCATTTTTAAATGAGTAATAATAACACTTGTTAGAATAATATCCCTGATGCATTGTTGCCATATGTTTTCAAAATCAAATTTTTATCATTATTTTCTAGCATTTCAAAGTGTGATACTTTTTCATATTGACATCAAGATTACTTTGATGGCACTTCTCTGCTTCAAAATTGGAAGGGGGTAAACTACAATACATGTGGGTCAAAGTTTAATGTTTGGCCATGTCTGTTTATCTCAGGTCCCCATGGCCTGTGGTTGTTTAATTTCCAGTGGCTGTGGCAGAACAGTGTTAAGCAGATGAGTTGGAGCCCTGATGCACATCTGACAGAGCCTGGAGCAACAGCCAGGGGCACCCTATTGGCACCCTATGCACCCTATTCCCTATATAATGCACTACTTTGACCAGAGACCTATGAGCCCTGGTCAAAGGTAGTGCACTATAAAGGGAATAGGGTGCCATTTGGCACACAAGCCCAGTCAGTCACAAACTGCTGGGCACTGTCATCAGCTGAAGGTGGCCATGTTTATGTATCCATGCCCTCCTCCCAGTCTCTGCTGCTCTCCGAGCCAAACAAGTAATTGGATTTGACTGAAAAAATAGAGACATGCAGGCTCAATTGCCCTCCGCTGCTCAGTGCTAGTGTGCTTAGCAGATCGAGACCTTATCTGATGAGAAATGCTAAACACCCCGAGAGCTTTTTAGCTATGGCCTCCATTTCACATCTGCAACTTTGTCAGATACTACATTTTTATAGAGTGATGTACTGCAATCTCAGGGTGACGAACGAGCAGGAGTTGTTCAAGAATAGCATTGTCTATGGTTGTGTCCCAAATAGCACGCCATTCCCTATACAGTGAAATACTTTTGACCAGGGCTCAGGGTTCTTTTTAACACACCAATTGTGTTGTTAGCCAAAGTCAATGTCAGACGTTCTCCCTCAGTGATGTCCTTTACCACAGGTCATAAAAATGGCATATTAACATTTGCGCCAGCCTGGCAGGAAGTGGCGGGGTTCTGTGTCCCAAATAACCAATATAGTGCACAACTTTTGACCAGGGCCAATATGGTGCTATTTGGGACACAGGCAGAGTGCACCTTATCATGGGAAACAAGGAAAGGTGCCTGCAGATTAATAAAGGGACAGAGCAGTCAAAAATGTGATTTCCTATGTTTTGCATATTCAGTTGAAGTCGGAAGTTAACATACACTTAGGTTGGAGTCATTAAAACTCTTTTTTCAACCACTCTACAAATATCTTGTTAACAAACTATAGTTTTGGCAAGTGGGTTAGGACATCTACTTTGTGCATGACACAAGTCATTTTTCCAACAATTGTTTACAGACAGATCATTTCAATGTATCACAATTCCAGTGGATCAGAAGTTTACATTCACTAAGTTGACTGTGCCTTTAAACAGCTTGGAAAATTCCAGAAAATGATGTCATGGCTTTAGAAGCTTCCGACAGGCTAATTTACATAATTTGAGTCAATTGGATGTGTACCTGTGGATGTATTTCGAGGCCTACCTTCAAACTCAGTGCCTCTTTGCTTGACATCATGGGATAATGAAAAGAAATCAGCCAAGACCTCAGAAAAAAAATTGTAGACCTCCACAAGTCTGGTTCATCCTTGGTAGCAATTTCCAAATGCTTGAACGTACCAGGTTCATCTGTACAAACAATAGTACGCAAGTCTAACACCATGGGATCACGCAGCCGTCATACTGCTCAGGAAGGAGACGTGAAAGTGCAAATCAATCCCAGAACAACAGCAAAGCACCTTGCGAAGATGCTGGAGGAATCAGGTACAAACGTATCTACAGTTGAAGTGGGAAGTTTACCTTAGCCAAATACATTTAATCTCAGTTTTTCACAATTCCTGACATTTAATCCTAGTAAAACATTCCCTGTCAGTTAGGATCACCACTTTATTTTAAGAATGTGAAATGTCAGATTAATAGTTGAGAGTATGATTTATTTCAACATTTATTTCTTTCATCACATTCCCAATGGGTCAGAAGTTTACATACAATCAATTTGTATTTGGTAGCCTTGCCTTTAAATTGTTCAACTTGGGTCAAATGTTTCGCAGACTCCTGTACTTACATATACACTCACACACATACACACACACTCACACACACACACAGCCAACGCTGCTGTCCCACGAGATATTTCTTTTATACTGTTTTTCACTTTGTGTAGTCATCAAATCAAATCAAATTTTATTGGTCACATACACATGGTTAGCAGATGTTAATGCGAGTGTAGTGAAATGCTTGTGCTTCCAGTTCCGACCATGCAGTAATATAAGAATAGTAATCTAAAAATGTCACAACAACAAAGGAATAAATAAGAATATGTACATATATTTATATGGATGAGTGATGGCCGAACGGCATAGGCAAGATGCAGTAGATGGTATTGAGTACAGTATATACATGGCAGATGAGTAATGTAGGGTATGTAAACATTATAAAAAGTGGCATTGTTTAAAGTGACTAGTGATACATTTATTACATCCAATATTTTATGATTAAAGTGGCTAGAGACTTGAGTCTGTATGTTGGCAGCAGCCACTCAATGTTAGTGATGGCTGTTTAACAATCTGATGGCCTTGAGATAGAAGCTGTTTTTCAGTCTCTCAGTCCCAGTTTTGATGCACCTGTACTGACCTCGCCTTCTGGATGATAACGGGGTGAACAGGCAGTGGCTCGGGTGGTTGTTGTCCTTGATGATCTTTTTGGCCTTTCTGTGACATCCTGGAGGGATATACTGTATTCTTCACATAGCTCATTCTACTGTATCTACTGCTGTACATTGCATTTTTATTACACTGTTTATACACATCGCATAGTTTATATACTGGATTCTTGACATGGCTCACTGTAAAATATCTACTGCTACTCATATCATTCTAAGTATATATTTTGGTGTATATACGCACAGATTGTATTTGAATTACTGACACAGTGTTATTTGGGTTGTTAATGGGATTCGTTCTGACATTATGTAATTTCTTGTTTCTAGTTTTGTATTATTTCTGTACTTGTTTTACATGTTTACTGCACTGTTAGGAGCTAGTAACACAAGCATTTTGCTGCCCCTGCCATAACATCTGCTAAACTGTATACGCAACCAATAAGCAAAACAGGCTTAAACGACAGAAGATTATTCTTTGACTTGAGTGTATCCTGAAGGCATCTGTCAATGTTGTTTCTCTGTTCGATCGCTGCCCTGGGCTAAGGATTAGTCGTATAGTTGAGTGGCTGTCAGTAAAGGACCTCACCTCCACATGGCACCTCTGGGCTAAAGGACTAAAAGTTCCTCACCCCCCCCCATTATAACATACTACTCACCTCCAGGAAAGGGCCCCCAAGACACCTTGCCCTCTGCAAACGACTAACTTTCTGCCTGTCCGCCCTTTGGATCTATGGCGTCATTACTCAATTCCCAGCCCTCTCCTTGGCCACAAGGTGTCAATGCTCCCCTATCTCTGTCTGTCAAAGAGATGGGCAGCCCGCAGCACATGATTGATGGAGTCCTTTTTAAATCCATGGTATGAGGGGGAGCATCGAGGACACAGTGTTGTATTTCTCTGGGGTGGATTTGACTCTATCTGCCATGTGCCAGACGTGACCATTATCTTAATGGCTCAAGCACTAAGGGGAGTCATGAATTGTACATCATACATTTAAATGTGGATTCTGCGTGGCTTGTCTTTTTATACAGGTTACTGTAGTGCATTTAAAGCTACTGTTGCTAGGTGTTAGACCAGATGTGCTCTAGTGCAACTCATTTCTATAGGCTTTACATTTTACAGGAAGTTAATTACTGTCCTATCAGCTTCACAAAGGATCAATATGTGTCTAAAAGGGCTGTTTCAAAGAGCACTGCAGTCCCCATTAACTGACCTTCAGCCCCTGATCAAGGATAGAGCATTGACAATGACAGAGGCATGGCCGCAGGCAGGCCGGCCTGCTGTAGCTAGCCGCGTGCACAATGTGCAGATGTCAAAAGACTGATCATGAATGCACCCCATCCGCCCACTAAAGTAGGACAACTGCATGTGTGTGTGTGTGTGTGTGTGTGTGTGTGTGTGTGTGTGTGTGTGTGTGTGTGTGTGTGTGTGCGTGTGACAACTCTGCTTGGTCGCTCAAACACAGACATAGGCACATGCTCCCACTGTTCTGAAAATCATAACCCAATCAATTTGGATTGATCATGGTCGGAAGTAAAGTCAGCATCAGGGGGAAATATAAATGCCCGTGAAGAGTGACATGTTGTTCTTACATTTTAGTAAAACAGTATATTGTAATCCACAACCAAGGAGAGAGAAAACATCCTTAAAATATCCCACATCTGTATCCAGTACCCACCACATATTCTCGTCTCATTGCCATCTCATGTTTTAGGGACATTTTAGAAGTAACTGAAAAAAGTACAATGTCTCGTGTCATTCAACCATCACTGACACATGTTTTGATTTAGATGTCTCATATACACAATATGACCAGGCAGTTAGTTGCCTGACCTAAAGCCACACAGTTCACACTGTCTGTAAAGCGAAAAAGTGACAGTGCACTTCCAGATTATGAGCCCTGACCATGACGATAATGCAAATAGCCACCTCAAGGGAACTGTGTAGTAGGAGGATGAAAACATGTCAGACCTGATGCCACCCAGCTTCCCACTGTCCAGAATAATTACCAAAGGACCCATGTGAGATTAGAAAAGCTGGCATAGCTTGTTTGGCCCTGGTTCTGTCTGACACCTCGTATGCCTTTTTTCTAGAATGTTACTGAGTTATTTAACCTTTTACTGCAGTGGGCTAAATCAGGGTCACACTTGGTGGTCTTAAACAAATCTACTTTGAAACAAAAGTATAAAACTCACACACATGATTATGGGCTTAAGAAGACACATGTACAATGTCAGATATGTAGTTGAAATGTATTCAATTTTGAGTTTGCATCCCAATATTACACTTTATATACAGTACATCACAGAAGACTGAAATATATCACAGCTGTTTGACATAGAAACACCAGATTTTTGTAGTTTGTTTAAATGTTTTGATATTTTACCCCCTTCATCGACCTTGTCTCATTGCTGCAACTCCCCAATGGGATAAATCTTCTTAGGGCTGCAATCCCGTTAACGGGATCGATATGACAACAGCCAGTGAAAGTGGAGGGCGCCAAATTCAAAACAACGGAAATCTCATAATTAAAATTCCTCAAACATACATGTATCTTATACCGTTTTAAAGGTAATCTTGTTGTTTATCCCACCACCGTGTCCGATATCAAATAGGCTTTACAGCGAAAGCACCACAAACGATTATGTTAGGTCACCACCAACTCCACCAAGGTCACCACCAACTCACAGAAAAACAGAGGAGTCACAAAAAATTACAATAGAGATTAAATTAATCACTAACCTTTGATGACCTTCATCAGATGACATTTATAGAACTTCATGTTACACAATACATGTTTTGTTTGATAAAGTTCATATTTATATAAAAAAATCTGAGTTTACCTTGGCACGTTACGTTCACTAGTTCCAAAAACATCCAGTGATTTTGCATAGATGTTTGATAAATGTTTGATTTGTACGATAATGTCCATTATTTATGTCCAAGTAGCTACTTTTGTTAGGGCGTTAGGTACACAAATCCAAACGCTTGTGCAGGTCCAGCCGACCGTCGGACGAAAAGTTTAAAAAGTTATATCACAGGTCGTAGAAACATTTCAAACTAAGTATCGAATCAATCTTTAGGATGTTTTTATCATAAATCTTCAATAACGTTCCAACCGAAGAATTCCATTGTCTGTAGAAAAGCCATGGAACACAGGTCGCTCTCATGTGTAATGCGCATGACCAGGACCTGGCTCTCTGCCAGACCACTGACTCAAAGAGCTCTCCTCCGGCCCCACATCACAGTAGAAGCCTCATTGAAGTTTATAAAGACGGTTGACATCTAGTGAAAGCCTTAGGAAGTGCAACATAACCAATATCCCACTGTGTATTCAATAGGGTCTGGTTGAAAATCGACCAACCTCAGATTTCCCACTTCCTGTTTCTTATCAGGTTTTGCCTGCCATATTAGTTATGTTATACTCACAGACATCATTCAAAGAGTTTGAGAAACTTTAGAGTGTTTTCTATCCAATACTAATAATAATATGCATATATTAGCAACTGGGAATGAGGAGCAGGCCGTTTACTCTGGGACCTCTGGGCACCTTTCATCCAAGCTACTCAATACTGCCCCTGAAGCCATAAGAAGATAAGGAGTGGCGAAGGTTAAGTTATGCGTCCACCGAAACGTGACCCGCCAAACCGTTCTTCTTAACACCTGCACGCTTAACCCGGAAGCCAGCTGCACCAATGTGTTGGAGGAAACACCTTTCATCTGATGACTGAAGTCAGCCTGCAGGCACCCGCCCCACCACAAGGAGTCGCTAGAGCGCGATGAGCTAAGTAAAGCCCCCCCTGCCAAACCCTCCCCTAACCCGGACAACGCTGGGCCAATTATGCCCCTCTCTATGGGACTCCCGGTCAGTTACTCCTCAAGCACTGCGATGCAGTGCCTTAGACCACTGTGCCACTCTGGAGGGCTTCCTTATTATTATTACTGATTAAATTATAACAAATATCAATAACATTCCACCCATGAGGCCAAAGAGGGAGCTTTTGGTAACTGACTGCAGGAAAGAGATCTATGTTAAAAGAGAAACAAACTCTAAGTACACATAGCCCAGAGGCGAGTTCAACAAGGCTTCTGTTTCCCGCGAACATGTTGCCAGAGTAACAATTTCAGTTGAACAAAATGTTACAGTAATACATAAAACAGCTACCTTTTGTAAGGATTACTGTGGCTTTTTAGCGACAATATTCAAAATGAAAACAACTTAGCTATTCCTACTAAATATAGTAGAAAGTCTACATGGCGACTTTTTAAGGGCAGTTTAGACCCAAAACAGACACTTATGTTCACACACTATCTTCTCAGACTGTGGAGTATGTTACCTAACGTTAGGTAATGTTCGTGAACTATTTCCATTGTTGAAAGCACCTCAGATATGTTTGTTTGCTTTTGAAATTTTGATTGGAGTGTTTTCATGTGCAGCTCATTAGAAAATAATAGGGCATTGCAGAGAGATCAAACCCCTGGCTCCATCTTCTTACGAGACATTTTAGTTTTAGTTTTACAATGAAATATGTAGCTGTTATCTCTCTCTTCTCTGCCCACACTCATGTCATTAAAGTCAGAAGAACCATGTTGTCCTTGGGGGTCTTTCCATAACTCTTTCATAGCTCTTCTAGGTTGCTTCACTGAGTACATTTTCTGATTGTTTTTTTATTATTTCATGGCACCTTGGAAAAAAATTCATCCAAATGATGATACCTTAGATTACTGTTGTCTTGGCTCTTATCTTTTAACTGCCAGTAATGACAGCTAATTGTTGGTTCCGGACTTCAGAGCTAGTTATTAATGATCCCACTAAGACAGCTTCCCACTGGGCACGCCACGTCATTTCAACATGGACATTTGGGTAATATTTGGTTGAGTTGTTGATCAATGAAATTTCAACCTTTATTCACCCACTCAAAAAGACAGCCAGAAGTTTGTTGAATTCCCAATGTATTATCATTATGCTTTAAACCATCTAGAAGCACAACCAAATTCCAATGGAAAAACAATGTCTGATTTTTGGTTTAGTTGTCATCTAAATGTGTTATTAACTGTGCTTTCAACCATTTAACCTCTTATGGCTGGGTGGCAGTATTGAGTATCTTGGATGAATAAGGTGCCCAGAGTAAACTGCCTGCTACTCAGGCCCAGAAGCGAAGATATGCATATTATCAGTAGATTTGGATAGGAAACACTCTGAATTTTCTGAAAATGTTTGAATGATGTCTGTGAGTATAACAGACCTCATATGGCAGGCAAAAACCTGCAAAAAATTCAACCAGGAAGTGGGAAATCTGGGGTTTGTTGTTTTCAACTCTTTGCCTATCCAATATACAGTGTAATTTTGGTCCGATTGCGCTTCCTAAGGCTTCCACTAGATGTCAGCAGTCTTTAGAACCTTGTTTGAGGCTTCTACTCTGAAGGAGGAGAGCTGATTGAGGTAAGAGGTCTGACACAGCGGTTGCATTAAGGAGAAGTTTATCTAAATTTCCCTGCATAACACTTGCATCTTTTATCAATGTTTATGATGAGTATTTCTGTAAATTGACGTGGCTCTCTGCAAAATCACTGGATGTTTTGGAAGCAAAACATTACTGCACATAACGCGCCAATGTAAACTGAGATTTCTTTTATATAAATATGAACGTTATCGGACAAAACATACATGTATTGTGTAACATGAAGTCCTATGAGTGTCATCTGATGAAGATCATCAAAGGTTAGTGATTAACTTTATCTCTATTTCTGCTTTTTGTGACTCCTCTCTTTGGCTGGAAAAAATGACTGTGTTTTTCTATGACTAAGTACTGACCTAACATAATCGTTTAGTGTGCTTTCGTCGTAAAGCCTTTTTGAAATCGGACACTGTGGTGGGATTAACAACACGTTTTTCTTTAAAATGGTGTAAAATACTTGCATGTTTGAGGAATTGTAATTATAAGATTTCTGTTGTTTGAATTTGGCGCCCTGCACTTTCACTTTCATATCGATCCCGTTAGCGGGATCTCAGCCGTAAGAAGTTTTAAAGCACAACAAAGTTCAAATGGGAATACAGATATTTTGTTTATTTAAACAACAACTTAATGTGTTATTAATGTGCTTCATCTCGTAACACAACAAGTGGTATAAAGTACTTAAGTAAAGATGCTTTAAAGTACTTCTTAAGTAGTTTTTTGTGGTATCTGTACTTTACTTTAATATTTATATTTTTGCCTACTTTTACTTTTACTTCTCTACATTCCTAAAGAAAACCATACATTTTCTCTGACACCCAAATGTAATCGATGCATTTTGACACACTTCTCAAGAGAGCATTTAGCAAATCCATTTACTTTTGGTACAGTGACGATTTTAGCATGTAAATCTTTGTGGGATGCATGCCAGCAAAGCCACTAATCTTGAAACTCGGAAAAGAGACCCTTAATCTTAGACTTGGGACCACACAGCCACTCCACTGAGTTGCAGGCCAATTATTGATTTGCTATGCTTGCAATTAGCCACTGATTCCTTACAAACCACATGTTGTTGAATTTGTGATTTCCAACTTGTTGTGTAATGTTTATGTTCAATGACCGATGTGCACCGTTTAGCACCGTTTTTATCTATAATTTATCTTCATTATTTCTCTTCATATGACAAGGATTAAATATGATTTGCCAGTAGATTGTCGACTTGATTCATGATGATGACTGCTAACTAAGATTTGGAACGTAATTATGTTGAAATCAAGCTACTGTAAATATAACGTGATTTGACATTTTATCTGTGGCCAATGACCTTGAGCCTTCTTGGATGGGCACTTCTAATGTAACTCTTTGGCAGCACCCAAGGGGCAAGAATTTTAGATTTCTACCCTTAGACTTGGCGGTGACGTAGCGTCACCATGAGTGACAGAACACTGAGCAAATCAACACTGAGCCAACGCTCTGTGTTTTCTGCTGGCTTGCCCCACCACCACAGAAAGCACGGTGTTAGACTGAAACACCTGCATTTTGGAGCTGCCTTACTCAAAGGAAAACAAAAAAGAGACCATGTTTGTATGCCGGCTTTATTAACTCAATTATATATACAGTATATTTTTTTACATTGTTTGCAAACTGATATGTGACTGTTATGTATTAATGCCAAATTATTAACATGCAAAACAGGCAAGCCCGCCCCTCCCAAAAAAATAAACATATATACATATATTTATATATATATATATATATGTACAGTTGAAGTCGGCAGTTTACATACACCTTGGCCAAATACATTTTTACCTCAGTTTTTCACAATTCTTAACATTTAATCCTAGTAACAATTCCCTGTCTTAGGTCAGTTAGGATCACAACTTTATTTTAAGAATGTGGTAAAGTAGAGGCGGACCAAAACGCAGCGTGGTTATATTGATTCATGTTTAATAAAAACAGATAAACATGAACACTACAAAACAATAAACGTGGAAAACCAAAAACAGCCCTTTCTGGTGCAAAACACGGAGACAGGAACAATCACCCACAAACACACAGTGAAACCCAGGCTACCTAAGTATGATTCTCAATCAGAGACAACTAATGACACCTGCCTCTGATTGAGAACCATACTAGGCCGAAACATAGAAATACCCAAAACCTAGAAAAACAAACATAGACTGCCCACCCAACTCACACCCTGACCATACTAAATAAATACAAAAGAAAGGAAATAAAGTTCAGAACATGACAAAGAATCTGAAATGTCAGAATAATAGTAGAGAGAATTATTTATTTCAGCTTTAATTTCTTTCATCACATTCCCAGTGGGTCAGAAGTTTACATACACTCAATTAGTATTTGGTAGCATTGCCCTTAAATTGTTCAACTTGGGTCAAACGTTTCGGGTAGCCTTCCACAAGCTTCCCACAATAAGTTTTTTGAATTTTGGCCCATTCCTCCTGACAGAGCTGGTGTAACTGAATAAGGTTTGTAGGCCACCTTGCTCTCACACACTTTTTCAGTTCTGCCCACAAATTTTCTATAAGGTTGAGGTCAGGGCCACTCCAATACCTTGACTTTGTTGTCCTTAAGCCATTTTGCCACGATTTTGGAAGTACGCTTGTCCATTTGGAAGACCCATTTGCGACCAAGCTTTAACTTCCAGACTGATGTCTTGAGATGTCGTTTCAATATATCCACCTAATTTCCCTCTTCATGATGCCATCTATTTTGTGAAGTGCATCAGTCTCACCTGCAGCAAAGCACCTCCACAACATGATGCTGCCACCCCCGTGATTCACGGTTGGGATGGTGTTCTTCGACTTGCAAGCCTCCCCATTTTTCCTCCAAACATAACGATGGTCATTATGGCCAAACAGTTCTATTTTTGTTTTATCAGACTATAGGACATTTCTCAAAAAAGTATGATTTTTCTCCCCATGTGCAGTTGTAAACTGCTCTTTTATGGTGGTTTTGGAGCAGTGGCTTCTTCCTTGCTGAGCGGCCTTTCAGGTTATGTCGATATAGGACTTGTTTTACTGTGGATATAGATACTTTTGTACCTGTTTCCTCCAGCATCTTCACAAGGTCATTTACTGTTGTTCTGGGATTGAGTTGCACTTTCGCACCAAAGTACGTTCATCTCTAGGAGACAGAACGTGTCGCCTTCCTGAGTAGTATCACGGCTACGTGGTCCCATGGTGTTTATACTTGCCTACTATTGTTTTTACAGATGAACATGGTACCTTTAGGTGTTTGGAAATTGCTCCCAAGGATGACCCAGACTTGTGGAGGTCTACAACTTTTTTTCTGAGGTCTTGGCTGATTTCTTTTGATTTCCCCATGATTATCAAGCAAAGAGGCACTGAGTTTGAAGGTAGGCCTTGAAATACATCCGTGCCTCTACACCTGCATTGCTTGCTATTTGGGGTTTTAGGCTGGGTTTCTGTACAGCACTTTGAGATATCAGCTGATGTAAGAAGGGCTATATAAATACATTTGATTTGATTTGGTTTAATTTGATACACCTCCAATTTACTCAAATGATGTCATTTAGCCTATCAGAAGCTTCTAAAGCCATGACATAATTTTCTGGAATTTTCCAAGCTGTTTAAAGGCACAGTCAACTTCGTGTATGTAAACTTCTGACCCACTGGAATTGTCATACAGTGAATTCTACGTGAAATAATCTGTCTGTAAACAATTGTTGGAAAAATGACTTGTGTCATGCACAAAGTAGATGTCCTAACCGACTTGCCAAAACTATAGTTTGTTAACAAGAAATTTGTGGAGTGGTTGAAAAACTAGTTTTAATGACTCCAACCAAAGTGTATGTAAACTTCCGACTTCAACTGTAGTTACATTAACCTCAACATGTGGACATAGATGTGTTGCTTATTTTAAGGTTGAAAAAATACTGTTACATTAGTTTGTAAGATAACTTTATTCAATTTGCTATAATACAAAAGTTATATTGAGTTGTGTTTGGTTGTCAACGCTACCAAATATCAACAATCGAAGGTGATACATATTTTGTGCCACTTATGTTGGATTCAGGTCTCCTTTTCAACCACACATCTAAGTTAAATGTACTTTAAATAAAGTTTGACTCTTTAACTTGATTTTTGGTTGAGATGGAGATGTGAATCCAACATATAATTAAATAGAATTTCTAAACGTGGTCTGTTCAATTCAGCCCAGGGTTCAACTAAGGGTTGGGTTCAACTAAGAATAGACTATACATATAGGCTTAGGGTTTCACGCTTTGTTTGATTTCATATTTAATCTTCAAGTTAATAATTCATATCTTCCATTAGATGTTTTCCACAAATTCACCCCCGAGTAAGGACCAAGCCTACAGACAATTGACAGAGTACGTTGAAATTTAATTTTTTTCATCTTCTAGCTTCCGACGGACTATTCCGTTTTTTTGCAAACTACTTGCAAAATACTTGCGATGCTAAAAGCAGCTACCATTTCAGGCTATCAATCAAGTTAGAGTAGCTAGCTTGTCTAACTATTTAAGGTTGCATGACTGCTGGCAAGGTTGCTCGACAAGCAATAACTAAATGTACTGAATAAGAATTATCTCCTTTGCAGGGAATGAAACTTGTTCAAGTGGCACTAAAAGTGTTATAATCTCCTGAAAGCTGCCTCTCTCTGTTTTACTGTCTTGTTCATTAAACTCAAACTTTATTCTGTGAAATGATATGTAAATCCCATTGGACTCAGTGAGTGATGATAACTCTGAGAGAAACCCAACTGCTGATTAAAAAAACATAGAACATTCTCTGAAACAATATTGTCACACTGTTGCCTCTCATTTTTACAAGAACATGCTGAGATGGTTGCCCTGATTATACGGTCTGCACTGTGAATAAATTGTTATCAAGTAATGAAAACAGACTGTAAAAAGCTTCCCATTAAACAGTTAATAAATCCTAACTGGTCATATACTCTAAATGGTGCAGTCATGACAGTCCTGGCAATGATAGATTCTTCCTCCCCAATTTGAGACAACAGTAACAAAGGTACTGAAATGAAAGGCCATGAGATGTGACATAAAACACTATCAAAAACAGTAACATCAGCATAAAACATTATTACTTTCCACTATTTCAAGATATTGTGAGCTCTTGGAATTATTAGAAAACATGAATTATTCAAAGATGAATTTGTTATCTGTGTCCCTGCTGATTCTGTAAATTAACTCTGTAACAAGCTAAAAATTAAATTTTCAAAATGGGATAAAGTATCAATGTTCATAAATACCATAAACTCTCACATGAAATATATATGGTACTGTAGGTCTTCATCAAAAAGTACTAAAGTATTTTCCTTCCCATGCAGGAAGATATCTAGAATCTACAGATGTTGAGTTGAGGGATATTCTACTCAGGTTGTTGGAAGCCTACAGCAGAACGTTCCTCCTATGTCTTTTATACTGGCAGGCTAAATAGAAATTCCTGCAGGGGCTTAGCAGTCTTGCTGTAGCTGATACCTCCAGTGTGGCTCAGGGAACACATGATACATCTCGTATTCTTCTGACCAAACTAAAATCCAATTACTTGCTCAAAGCTTTTTCCCCCAGCACTTTTTAAGCCGCTCAAGAATTCAATTCTATTAAGATTTTCATTTTTCTGTCCCTTTTTGGGAAATTGTCCAAAGTATCCAACAGGGACGCCTGGTGTCCCACAGGTCTGTTATGAATGTAACACCTGTGTTTTTTTTATGTAATATATTGCCGGATATTTAAGAAAATACGGTATCTCTGTGTATTGAAGCAATGCTATACAGGATCAGAGAAGAGTGAACTGATTTATAAGGCTTTGAATGACTGCAAAGAGCTTCCATTTGACAGCATACGTCTATCAGTTGGTCAGTACATAATTCTGTACTTTCATGAGAACAATTCTTATTCCGTTGAGTAAAACTAATTTCCTATACATACACCAGATATGGATTCCTACAAAGCCACATGGTGCTGGTACTCCATGTGTAAATATTATTTATATGTTAACATAGTGCAACTGACTTGCAATGAACTAATCACATGCAACTGCATCCTATTGTAAGCTACCTCAGAGCCCTCAACCATGTATCTGTAGCAGTGCTGAAACAAACAGTAATGAAACAGTTTATATTGATCCAGAGACATTAAGTTGGACAAGAATGCCTTGTATCGATCTTCCCTTTTGGGGAACCCAGTTAACACGTCTGTAATACATCCAGCCTGCCCACCCGGCAACAGATAAGGACAAACAGCCCACAGGGCAAAAACTGGTTGAATCATCATTGTTCCCACGTCATTTCAACAAAATAATTTAAAGTGATGACGTTTAACCAATGTGAATTTGTGTTGTTGTTGTTGCAAAAAGTAATCAACGTAAGCGAATTTCGTATTTTTTCTGCCAAAATGTTTAACTTAAATCCAATGACATGGTGACATTGTTCTTTGATTTCATGTTTTTTTTCTTCACATTTTTTGACAACTCAACCAAACTTAAATCAAAACTCTATGTTGAAGTGAAGTCTATGCCCAGGGGGAGCGCTCTCCAGCTAAGAGGTTGCCATGGGCAAGAAAACAACATCCAACAACATCCAAAAAAAGGAAAAAAGAAAGATGGAAGAAGAATGGAACAGGCCTGTATAGGAAGGAAAGTTGAAGAGGTACCTACTAGATTCTGAATATGTTTTGCATGTTACAGTAGTTGGTGCTGGTGTTTGCTGGAGCTTACTACGACCAAACTGATGGTTAGTATTAATGGGAGCTAGTGCATCCTTCTTGTCACCCATCCCAGTTGGAGATGCTGCAGGCTAGAAACAGGTTTCTCTTAATGACAAGTAGGTTTTTCAAGGCCCAACTCATGAAAAGCAAGACATAAAAAGCATCCTCAAAAGTGAGAAATGCCATTGTTTTTGTGTTTGAGTGACAAACAACATTGTCTGTATGGACTGCTGTATGATGAAATCTCTGTGAAATTTTCAGAATGTTCTTCACACTTTCTAAATGGCTCAACACTATTACCATGTAAATACAAAGGAAATAACATGTTAATACAATGATGTTACTGTAGTTACAATGTAACTACACAAGTATAATAGCAAAGTGTTACCTTGAGGGGATTGTAGGAAATCAAGCAGAACATCACAAACACAAGCAATAACAGGGAGTTGATGATCAAAGTTTGAATTACAGTGCAGAATCAGATATCAACTACAGGCATCATTTACACCCAAACCAATTCTATTTCCTTCTTAGGGAAAGTACAACTCTATTATGCTAATTGAATCCAAAGATACGTACCTTAGGGCTGCCATTTCAGGTGCACAGATATTGCCTCACCCTCAGCATCAACCTTCTTAATCAGACCCTCCATCTGTTAAGGGGATACACACCACATTCCTCAAGCTGCCGGTGACTCAATTGTTGGTTTTTCCACAGTTTTTCCTAGATTGCTTTTTTTGCTGGTATTTGAGCAATGTATATTCACTGAGGCTGTTCAATAAGTGGAAGAGTTTGACAATGAAAGGCTCAATTCAATCTCAGTGTTTATGCATTTTGCCCCAAACCTAAATGCCCTTTGATGCAGGATGCTGCCTTGTAGGCTGTCTGCAAGGAGCCTTACATATGAAACAGCCTACAAGCAGCATCCTGATTTATCGACCTCTGAGTCTGCTATTGAATCTGATCAGCCTGCCAGGAATAGAGCCTACCCACTCTTGATCATTTACATAATGCACTGACTGCTAATCTGCCTGCAAGGAGCTTTACCAATGAAACAGTCTACAAGGCAGAATCCTAATTTATCAGCCTCTGAGGCTGCTATTGAATCTGATCAAGCTCTGAGGCAAAAATTGAATCTGTCAGGAATGGAGCTCACCCACTCTGTAAATGTAAATATTATCCATAAAACATGAAGTGTCCCTTACAATTATCCACATATATGTTATGCAAGCTAACAACGTGCCTAGAACAGAGCGGCACGTTTTGCTCTTCATTGTAATCAGAGGGCTGATATAAATACTATGCCTGCCAGCTTCTCTTGGCTAAGAGTTGAGGAGAGACTGACTGCATCACTTATTCTTTTTATAAGAAACATTAATGTGTTGAAAATCCCAAATACTTTGCATAGTCAACTTACACACAACTCTGACACACACACTTATCCCACCAGACATGCCACCAGGGGTCTTTTCACAGTCCAGAACAAATCCAGAACAAATGAAAGAAAGCGTACAGTATTATATAGAGCCCTTATTGTATGGAACTTCCTTCCATCTCATATTGCTCAAATGAACAGCAAACCTGGTTTAAAAAACAGATAAAGCAACACCTCACTGCCCAACACCTCTCTCCTATTTGACCTAGTTGGTTGTATGTATGCATTGATATGTAGGCTACGTGTGCCTTTAAATTTTTTTTATGTAGTTCTGTCTTTGAGCTATTCTTGTCTATTGATGTTCTGTATTATGTCATTCTGTATTATGTTTCATGTTCTGTGTGGACCCCAGGAAGAGTAGCTGCTGCTTTGGCAACAGCTAATGGGGATCCTAATAAAATACCAAAACTACCAAACCAGCATATATAGAGCTAGCTAGCTACCTAGCTAACAAGACTACCTATCTAACAAGCTAGCTCACAAGACTAATGAAGTTAGCTGTGTTGTTCCTTGCAGGAAATTGGCTGTGGACTTGGGGACTCCACGCATCCTGGGAGACAGTGTTTGTTGGGGCTTAAATGCCCCACGAGCGCAATGCGATCAACGCAGTCACATGGCTCCTCGATGAGGTGGTTATGGTGCATCTGAACAAATGAATGGATGGATGCGTGGTACTTTTGATTATCTCGAGATCTTGACAAAACAACTTTTGTTATGTATGATCATGAGAAAATGTTCTTGTTATCTCTATACAATATATGTTTTTTTTTAATGTCCTTCTGACTTCTGTAAACAGCCTTCATTTTAGGCTATTGACTATATTACAAAAGTAACGTTGAATTGTGTTCGGTTCACACCACATCCAAATATTAACGTTTAAAGGAAACGTATCTACTGCTTGGATAGTTCCATCTGAGCAGTTGGCTTATGCTCATTCTTTAACTTTTATTTTTGGTTGAGATAGAGATGAATAAAACATATAATTTGTTAACTTGTCTACAAGTTAGCAGGCTATTTATTGTATTTGAAAAGTGATGTTGAATTGTGTTTGGTTGTCAATGCAATCAAACATTTGTGGGAGATTTAACTTCTGCTTGGATAGTTCCTTCTGTGCCACTGTCTGGCTTTAATTCCTGTTTGTCAACAAATTCATCATTGATATGTTGAATTCACATCTCCATATCAACCAAAAAAGTACATTAAAGAATAGGACTAAATCAAATCAGACCAAATGGTAGCTGGCATGCTGCCCAGCCCCAGCCTATTGTTTTTTTTCTGATAGGGGATATAACATTGTAGATCTTATGTTGTTACAAATTCAACATATTTTATACAAGATTAGTCTATGTTGAAATTTGGTTGCCATGATGACATAATCCTGTGGTTGAAATGTTACCCTCAAAACATCAGTTTACATTGATGACTTTTTCAAGTCCAATGTATTTTCCACGTACAGTAGATTCCACCTGCATTGACAAATTATATTGAAACAATGTTGATTCAGCCAGGTTGTGCCTGTGGACTGTGCATGTTTTATCAAGGGTACAGTGTTAAAGGCAACATTTGAATGACTGTCCCCAACCAAGACACCTGAAACCCCACCTCTTTAAGGAATACCTAGGATAGGATAAAGTAATCCTTCTCACCCCCTTAAAAGATTTAGATGCACTATTGTAAAGTGGCAGTTCCACTGGATGTCATAAGGTGAACGCACCAATTTGTAAGTCGCTCTGGATAAGAGCGTCTGCTAAATGACTTAAATGTAAATGTAAATGTCCCCGGACTCAGTGTGGGACATACAGGGTATACCATAGAGAGATGAGCGAGTCTCAATGTACAGTTTGAGAGAGTATGTAATTATAATATTCTTTACTAATGGTTAATACTGGTGGTTAGAATGTCACAGGTGAATAGTGGGACTGGTTGACTACAAACATTGCTTAGACATTTGCTTAGTCCTGCATTAGACAATCCATTATAATCCTGTGCCAAACACTCCTTGACGTTTTATGAGAACAATAGCATGATCAGCTCTCCAATCAGATCTAAAGACTTTCAATCGATCATTCTTTGTCTTAAGTCTTTTGTAATGGAGTGTGTTTGCGTACACTTTCATTATTTTGTAATGGACTTGGTGTATGGATGTTTAATTAAGGATGAAATGATGTTTCTTCACTTGTAAATCCGCTAACATGAATAACAGAGCCTATTGCCATTACTATTAAACATCATTGTCTCCATAGAGAGATTGTGTGTGCCAATCACTAACGGCACACTTGTATGCTCACTAGTCTAAGTCTATGACCTTATCACTACTTACTCTCCTGTCTAATTTCTCTCAAAAATGCAAATGGTTTCCTCTGGCCACAATGTATTTGTGGCAGCTGAGAATAATTGGATTATTGGCATTCTCAAGTCTGAATGGGAAACAATGAGAAAACCCTATTGATTAGCAGCGTGTGCCTTTATCTCTACGCAGTCAGCACGACACAAACTACATTTTAACTTTCCCTAGCTGAAAGTAAGCCTCAATAATGTGTGCTGCCGGGGACTTTACCTTGCTCAATTACTCTGCTGGATGCCCTTGTTCCCTTGTGCCAATTAGGAGATTGGGTGGGCTGTTCGGCAGTGATGTGCATCCGAGTTCTCTCTGGATCGAGGTTTTGTTGTGGTTTCAGCAAGAAAAGAGATGTTTGAAACCCGTATTGCTTGGTTGGAAAGGAATTAAGTATAAAATACAATAGGCATGTCATTAATGTCTGTATTTCATGTTTGAACTGGTGCAATCATGATGCCAGGTGTAGTGAAATGTTGTCATTTATACAGTATTCCTAGGTGGGAATCTCATAGGACTGAATTTGTCCCTTTGCTTGTCCCTATAAAATGCTGATAGTTTAACTTAATCCATACATAAATAACGGTCTAAAATCTCTTGGAGAGTCTATCATGAACTGAACCTTAACCTGTCAGACAGGGTCTCTGCCTCTAACTCAGAACCACAGGCCCACACGAGATGCTAAGGCTGAGTGAACAAACAAAGCCAGATAATATGTTTGCTTCACAGGCACAGCCTCAGGCTCTGAGCAGTCCAGGAAATCTTCACTTCCACCAAATCAAAATCAAATCAAATGTTATTGGTCACATACACATGGTTAGCAGATGTTAATGTGAGTGTAGTGAAATACTTGTGCTTCTAGCTCTGACAGTGCAGTAATATCTAACAAGTAATCTAAAAAATTCACAACGACTACCTTATACACACAAATGTAAAGGGATGAATAGAATATGTACATATAAATATATGGGTGAGTGATGGCTGTGTGGCACATCAAATCAAATCAAAAATCTAATTTTATTAGTCACATACACCGAATACAACAGGTGTAGACCTTACAGTGAAATGCTTACTTACGAACCCGTAGCCGACAGTGCAGTTTAAAAAAATACAGATAAGAATAAAAGTAACAAGTAATTAATTAGCAGCAGTAAAAAATAACAATATGTACAGGGGGGTGCCGGTACAGAGTCCATGTGCGGGGGCACCGGTTAGTTGAGGTAGTATGTACATGTAGGTAGAGTTAATTAAAGTGACTATGTATAGAAGACAACAGAGAATGGCAGTGGTATGGAGAGGGGTTGGGGGGGAATGCAAATAGTCTGTTTTTTTTTTATTTCACCTTTATTTAACCAGGTAGGCAAGTTGAGAACAAGTTCTCATTTGCAACTGTGACCTGGCCAAGATAAAGCGTAGCAATTCGACACATACAACAACACAGAGTTACTCATGGAATAAACAAAACATGCAGTCAATAATACAGTAGAACAAAAGAAAACAAAAAGTCTATATACAGTGAGTGCAAATGAGGTAAGTTAAGGAAATAAATAGGCCATTGTGGCAAAGTTATTACAATATAGCAATTAAACACTGGAATGGTAGATCGGCAGAAGATGAATGTGCAGGTAGAGATACTGGGGTGCAAAGGGGCAAAATAAATAAATAGATACCAGTATGGGGATGAGGTAAGTAGATAGATGGGCTGTTTACAGATGGGCTATGTACAGGTGCAGTGATCTGTAAGCTGCTCTGACAGGTGGTGCTTAAAGCTAGTGAGGGAGATGTGAGTCTCCAGCTTCAGAGATTTTTGCAATTCATTCCAGTCATGGGCAACAGAGAACTGGAAGGAAAGGCGACCAAAGAGGAATTGGCTTTGGGGGTGACCAGTGAGATATACCTGCTGGAGCAAGTGCTACGAGTGGGTGCTGTTATGGTGATCAGTGAGCTGAGATAAGGCGGGGCTTTACCAAGCAGAGACTTGTAGATAACCTTTAGCCAGTGGGTTTGGCGATGAGTATGAAGCGAGGGCCAACCAACGAGAGCGTACAGGTCGCATTGGTGGGTAGTGTATGGGGCTTTGGTGACAAAACGGATGGCACTGTGATAGACTGCATCCAGTTTGTTGAGTAGAGTGTTGGAGGCTATTTTATAGATGACATCACTGAAGTCGAGGATCGGTAGGATGATCAGTTTTACGAGGGTATGTTTGGCAGCATGAGTGAAGGATGCTTTGTTGCGATATAGGACGCCGATTCTAGATTTAATTTTGGATTGGATATGTGAGTCTGGAAGGAGAGTTTACAGTCTAACCAGACACCCAGGTATTTGTAGTTGTCCACGTATTCTAAGTCAGAGCCGTCCAGAGTAGTGATGCTGGACGGGCGAGCAGGTGCGGGCAGTGATCGATTGAATAGCATGCACTTAGTTTTACTTGCGTTTAAGAGCAGTTGGAGGCCACAGAAGGAGAGTTGTATGGCATTGAAGCTCGTCTGGAGGTTAGTTAACACAGTATCCAAATAGGGGCCAGAAGTATACAGAATGGTGTTGTATGCGTAGAGGTGGATCAGAGAATCACCAGTAGCAAGAGCAACATCATTGATGTATACAGAAAAGAGAGTCTGCCCGAGAATTGAACCCTGTGGCACACCCATAGAGACTGTCAGAGGTCCGGACAACAGGCCCTCCGATTTGACACACAGAACTCTATCAGAGAAGTAGTTGGTAAACCAGGCGAGGCAATCATTTGAGGAACCAAGGCTGTCGAGTCTGCCAATAACAATGTTGTGATTGACAGAGTTGAAAGCCTTGGCCAGGTTGATGAATACGGCTGCACAGTAATGTCTCTTATCGATGGCGGTTATGATGTCGTCTAGAACGTTGAGCGTGGCTGAGGTGCACCCATGACCAGCTCTGAAACCAGATTGCATAGCGGAGAAGGTATGGTGGGATTCGAAGTGGTCAGTAATCTGTTTGTTAACTTGGCTTTCGAATACCTTAGAAAGACAGGGTAGGATAGATATAGGTCTGTAGCAGTTTGGGTCTAGAGTGTCACCCCCTTTGAAGAGGGGGATGACCGCGGAAGCTTTCCAATCTTTGGGAATCTCAGACGATATGAAAGAGAGGTTGAACAGGCTAGTAATAGGGGTTGCAACAATTTCAGCAGATAATTTTATAAAGAGAGGGTCCAGATTGTCTAGCCCGGCTGATTTGTAGGGGTCCAGATTTTGCAGCTCTTTCAGAACATCAGTTATTTGGATTTGGGTAAAGGAGAAATGGTGGGGGCTTTGGCGGGTTGCTGTGGAAGGTGCCGGGTAGTTGACCGGTGTAGGGGTAGCCATGTGGAAAGCATGGCCAGCCGTAGAGAAATGCTCAATTATAGTGGATTTATCGGTGGTGCCAGTGTTGCCTAGCCTCAGAGCAGCGGGCAGCTGGGAAGAGGTGCTCTTATTCTCCATGGACTTTACAGTGTCCCCGAACTTTTTTGAGTTAGTACTACAGGATGCAAATTTCTGTTTGAAAAAGCTTGTCTTAGCTTTTCTAACTGCCTGTGTATATTTGTTCCTAACTTCCCTGAAAAGTTGCATGTCACGGGGGCAATTCGATGCTAATGCAGAATGCCACAGGATGTTTTTGTGCTGGTCAAGGGCAGACAGGTCTGGAGTGAACCAAGGACTATATCTATTCCCAGTTCTACATTTTTTTGAGAGAGGCATGCTTATTTAAGATGGTGAGGAAGGCACTTTTAAAGAATAGCCAGGCATCATCTACTGACGGGATGAGGTCAATGTCATTCCAGGATACCCCGGCCAGGTCGATTAGGAAGGCCTGCTCGTAGAAGTGTTTCAGGGAGCATTTGACAGTGATGAGGGGTGGTTGTTTGGTCGCAGACCCATTACGGATGCAGGCAATGAGGCAGTGATCGCTGAGATCTTGATTGAAAACAGCAGAGGTGTATTTGGAGGGCGAATTAGTTAGGATGACATCTATGAGGGTGCCCGTGTTTACTGATTTGGGGTTGTACCTGATAGGTTCATTGATAATTTGGGTGAGATTGAGGGCATCATGCTTAGTTTGTAGGATGGCCGGGGTGTTAAGTATGTCCCAGTTTAGGTCACCTAGTAGCACGAGCTCAGAAGATAGATGGGAGGCAACTGATTCACATATGGTATCGATGGCACAGCTGGGGGCAGAGGGAGGTCTATCGCAAGCGGCAACAGTGAGAGACTTGTTTCTGAAAAGGTGAATTTTTAGAAGTAGAAGATCAAATTGTTTGGGTACAGACCTGGATAGTAGGACAGAACTCTGCAGGCTATCTTTGCAGTAGATTGCAACACCGCCCCCTTTGGCAGTTCTATCTTGGCGGAAAATGTTATAGTTAGCAATGGAGATTTCAGGGTTTTTGGTGGTTTTCCTAAGCCAGGATTCAGACACGGCTAGGACATCTGGGTTGGCAGAGTGTGCTAAAACAGTGAGTAAAACTTAGGGAGTAGGCTTCTAATGTTAACATGCATGAAACCAAGGCTTTTACTTTTCCAGAAGTCAACAAATGAGAGCACCTGGGGGGTGGGAGTGGAGCTAGGCACTGCAGGACCTGGATTAACCTCCACATCACCAGAGGAACAGAGGAGAAGTAGGATAAGGGTACGGCTAAAGACTATACGAACTGGCCGTCTAGCACGATCGGAACAGAGAGTAAAAGGAGCAGGTTTCTGGGGACGATAGCATAGATTCAAGGCATAGTGTACAGACAAAGGTAAGGTAGGATATGAGTACATTGGAGGTAAACCTAGGCATTGGGTAATGAAGAGAGAGATGTTTAAACCAGGTGATGTCATCGCATATGTAGGAGGTGGAACAACATGGTTTGTTAAGGCATGTTGAGCAGGGCTAGAGGCTCTACAGTGAAATAAGACAGTAATCACTAACCAGGACAGTAATGGACAAGGCATATTGATATTAGAGAGAGGCATGCGTAGCCAAGTGAACATATGGGTCCAGTGAGTGGTTGGGCTGGCTGGGGACACGGCGATTCAGACAGTTAGCAGGCTAACAAGCTAACAGTTAGTAGGCCGGGGCTAAACAAGCTGGCAGCTAGTAGACCGGGGCAAGCTAGCAGTTAGCAGGCCGGGTTAGCAAGCAAGCAGTTAGCAGGAGCTAGCAGTTACAGACCTGGCAGGTAAGCTAGCAGTTAGCAGGCTTGAGCCGGCAGCTAGCAGTTTGTAGACCAGGGCAGGCTAGCAGTTAGCAGGCCGGGTTAGCAAGCAGTTAGCAGACCGGGTTAGCAAGCAAGCAGTTAGCAAGTGTTAGCAGACCGGGTTAGCAAGCAAGCAGATAGCAGGGGCTAGAAATTAGCCTTTCGGGGACGTCGCGATGGGAGTGAGTCTATTTTTGCCTCTTCGTGCAGTGACGTCGATAGACCAGTCGTGGAATTAGTAGGGTTCCAAGTAGCTCTAGGTAGCTAGCAGGCCTAGCTGGTTAGCATAATGGGCCTTCAGCGGGCGTCGCGCCTGAGGGGCCTGTTGGAGTCCTCGGGCAGATTATGTCGGTATTCCAGTTGTAGGGGATCTGCGGGGTTCCATGCCCCTTACCGGCTGTAGAAGGGGTCCGGATATTGTAGCCCAGGAGTATACTTCGGTGGTAGCCCAGGAGCCCTGGCCGGGCTAGCTTCAAGCTAATTGGTGCTTGCTCTGGGATGGAAACGCTAGCCAGGAGTAGTCATCCGGGATTGCGGTTAGCTAGTTGTGAAGATCCAGATGAAAATGAATCCGGGGATAAAAATAACAGGTCCGTTATGCTCTGGTTAGAGTCACGTTGTTCGAACTGACGAGAGCTTTCCGAGCTGAAGGTTAGCTGATGACCGCTGGCAATGGTTTGCTGACTGATAGCTGGTAGTTAGCTGGCTAGCTTCAGTTGAGGGATTCCGGATCCGAAGTAAATAAAAATACTTTAGGAAAAAAAAGAAGATTCACGCCACATTGGGTGAGGCGGGTTGCAGGAGAGTATTTAGATGTTGCGGTTTAGCAAAATATTTTAAAGGATATGCGACGAAAAAGATGTAAAACGATATATACAAGGGACACGACAGGACAAAGACGTCTGACTGCTACACCATCTTGGATAAGAACCAGGAGTCAGGAGTCTTATGGCTTGGGGAGTAGAAGCTGTTTAGAAGCCTTTTGGACGTAGACTTGGCGCTCCGGTACCGCTTGCCGTGGGGTAGCAGAGAGAGGAGTCTATGACTAGGGTGGCTAGAGTCTTTGACAAATTTTAGGGCATTCCTCTGACACTGCCTGGTATAGAGGTCCTGGATGGCAGGAAGCTTGGCCGTTCTGGGCCGTTCTCACTACCCTCTGTAGTGCCTTGTGGTCGGAGGCTGAGCAGTTGCCATACCAGGCAGTGATGCAACCAGGATGCTCTCGATGGTGCAGCTGTAGAACCTTTTGAGGATCTGAGGACCCATGCCAAATCTTTTCAGTCTCTTGAAGGGGAATAGGTTTTGTCGTGCCCGCTTCACAACTGTCATGGTGTGCTTGGACCATGTTAGTTTGTTGGTGATGTGGACACCAAGGAACTTGAAGCTCTCAACTTGCTCCACTGCAGCCCCGCCGATGAGAATGGGGGCGTGCTCTGTCCTCTTTTTCCTGTAGTCCACTATCATCTTCTTTGTCTTGATCACATTGAGGGAGAGGTTGTTGTCTTGGCACCACACAACCAGGTCTCTGACCTCCTCCCTATAGGCTCTCTCATTGTTGTCAGTGATCAGGCCTATCACTGTCGTGTCATTGGCAAATTTAAGGATGGTGTTGGAGTCGTGCCTGGCCATGCAGTCATGAGTGAACAGGGAGTACAGGAGGGGCTGAGCACGGTCCCCTGAGGGGCCCCTGTGTTTAGGATCAGCGTGGCAGATGTGTTGTTTCCTACCTTTACCACCTGTGGCCGGCCCGTCGGGAAGTCCAGGATCCAGTTGCAGAGGGAGGTGTTTAGTCCCAGGGTCCTTAGCTTAATGATGAGCTTTGAGGGCACTACGGTGTTGGGCTGTAACGCTGAGCTGTGGTCAATGAATAGCATTCTCACATAGGTGTTATTTTTGTCCAGGTGGGAAAGGGCCGTGTGGAGTGCAATAGAGACTGCAACATCTGTGGATCTGTTGGGGTGGTATGCAAATTGGAGTGGTTCTAGGGTTTCTGGGATGATGGTGTTGATGTGAGCCATTACCAGCCGTTCAAAGCACTTCATGGCTACAGACATGAGTGCTACGGGTCGGTAGTCATTTAGGCAGGTTACCTTAGTGTTCTTGGGCCCAGGCACTATGGTGGCCTGCTTGAAACATGTTGGTATTACAGACTCGGACAGGGAGAGGTTGAAAATGTCAGTGAAGACCCTTGCCAGTTGGTCAGCGCATACACGGAGTACATGTCCTGGTAATCCGTCTGGCCCTGCGGCTTTGTGAATGTTGACCTGTCTAAAGGTCTTACTCACATTGGCCGCAGAGAGCGTGATCACACAGTCTTCCGGTACAGCTGGGGCTCTCATGCATGTTTCAGTGTTATTTGCCTCGAAGTGAGCATAGAAGTAGTTTAGCTCGTCTGGTAGGCTCTTGTCACTGGGCAGCTCTTGGCTGTGCTTCCATTTGTAGTCTGTAATGGTTTGTAGGCCATGCCACATCTGACGAGCGTCAGAGCCGGTGTAGTACGATTCAATCTTAGTCCTGTATTGATGCTTTGCCTGTTCATTGGAGGGCATAGCGGGATTTCTTATAAGCTTCCGGGTTAGAGTCCCGCACCTTGAAAGTGGTAACTCTGACCTTTAGCTCAGTGCGGATGCTGCCTGTAATCCATGGCTTCTGGTTGGGGTATGTACGTACAGTCACTGTGGGGATGATGTCATCGATGCACTTATTGATGAAGCCAATGACAGATGTGGTGTACTCCTCAATACCATTGGAGGAATCCCGGGAACATATTCCAGTCTGTGCAAGCAAAACAGTCCTGTAGCTTAGCATCTGCTTCATCTGACTACTTTTTCATTGATCTAGTCACGGGTGCTTCCTGCTGTCACGTTCTGACCTTAGTTCCTTTGTTTTGTCTTTGTTTTAGTATGGTCAGGGCGTGAGTTGGGGTGGGCAGTCTATGTTTGTTTTTCTATGTGGTATTTTGCGTTTGGCCTGGTATGGTTCTCAATCAGAGGCAGGTGTCGTTAGTTGTCACTGATTGAGAATCATACTTAGGTAGGCTTTTCCAACCAGTGTTTCGTGGTTGATTATTTTCTGTTCTGTGTTTTGTATTTCACCGTTCAGGACTGTTTCGTTTCGTTCTCGTTGTTTTTGTTTTGTGTTCATATAATAAATACAATATGGACACTTACCACGCTGCGCACTGGTCCTCCGATCCTTCTTATTACTCCTCCTCAGAAGAGGAGGACGAGAATCGTTACACCTGCTTACATTTTTGCTTGTAAGCAGGAATCAGGAGGATGGAATTATGGTCAGATTTGCCAAATGGAGGGTGAGGGAGAGCTTTGTACGCATCTCTGTGTGTGGAGTATAGGTGGTCCAGAGTTTTTTTTCCCTCTGGTTGCACATTTAACATGCTGATAGAAATTTGGTCAGTCCCCGGATACTAGGAGCTCTGCCTCTGGGTGAGCGTTTTCTTGTTTGCTTATGGCGGAATACAACTCGTTCAATGCTGTCTTAGTGCCAGCCTCTGACTGTTGTGGTATGTAAACAGCTACAAAGAATATAGATGAAAACCCTCTCGGTAGTGTTAAGAGAATGATGTTCTCCTGTTCATGAACCAATTCAATTATATTACTCTCAGTCTGTTATATCAGGATTTGTAAGATACTCATAGAAATGAAAACAGACAGAGGCCCAGTCTACCAAAGTTAAATGTTTATTCACGGAACGTTCTGACGTGCACAGTACAAAGACCTTCAATTTATAGTGACACACATACTTCCACACAAACCATCAAATCCGCCCGCCAATAGAGATCAGGGGAGTCCGTGAGAAAAGAGTCTTCCTGCCCTCCCCAAAGATAGAGAGAGACCTGGGACTGGGAAGTTCTGTGTCACAGCCAAGGTCGGCCCCGAATCTGGCTCAGACGGACAGTCTGTTATCAAAATACTAGACACATTGCTCCCAAAACGTTGATTCTGACTAAGAACTACCCTCCAGGATATATTATTATTCCCCTGACAAAAACCCACACACAGTATTATAATATAATAATGGAATGATTCTAACACTTACACACATGTAGTATGATAATCTAATGATTCAAATTACACACATGTATTATTATAATCTAATGATTCAAATTACACACATGTATTATTATAATCTAATGATTCAAATTACACACATGTAGTATGATAATCTAATGATTCAAATTACACACATGTATTATGTGAGCGTACCAAGTAATTAGGCGTCACTCTAAAGCGGGAAGGTGGAATAAACGAGTCAGGAAAAAGGTTTTTCTGATTGAACACGGTTCTCTATTGAGAGTATTTTGTCAACAAAAACATTCAAACATAATCAATGAAAAATCTTCCAAGGAAAAACACACATCTTCTTCTCCAGATGAAACAAGAACACAATAGGATAATCTTTAAACTACAACAAACATAAATCACGGTTTTGTCACCGTCTTAGTGGTTCTTTCAGCACAGCTTCTCTCTCTCGGTGGCCATCTTCCAGAGATAGTTTCCCCCTCTCTTCTGGTTCCATTCTCTCTTTTATAGGGGAAGGAGAGTATCTCATTAGTACCGTCAGCTGTGCTTAATTGACTCTGGTTACCTTGTCTCCCAGGCTCTGTTGGGCAACTATCCATGAGCCCAGCCTGCCCTCTAGTGGTCCGTCCACATACCTTCCCCCCCAGGACCGAACCGGAGGGTCGGGCGCCAGACGCACCGTCTTGGTCGCGTCGGGACAGCGTGTCTGCATTCCCGTTCCTCGATCCGGCCCTGTGGATGACATGGAAAGAGAATGGTTGTAAAGACAAAAACCATCTGGCTATTCTGTTGTTATTGTTTCTCTTACCAGCCATCCACGTGAGGGGCGCATGGTCAGTAACTAATGCAAACCTCCGACCCAGTAGGTAGTACCGGAGATAATCGAGGGCCCACTTGATGGCTAAGGCCTCTTTCTCTACGGTCGCATACCTCTGTTCCCGATCGCTGAGTTTCCTACTAATGAAGAGAATCGGCTTCTCTGCTTCACCTTTACCCTGAGCTAGTACGGCCCCGAGCCCTGTATCCGAGGCGTCGACCTGCACAATGAACTCTTGTGAGAAGTCCGGAGCCTGTAGAACGGGATCAGAACACAGGCCATCTTTTAACAATTGAAAGGCCTCTTCCGTCTCGTCTTTCCACTCTACCTGGTTTGGCAGGTTTTCCTGATGAGGTTTGTGAGGGGTTGGCAATGGTTGCATATCCCGGGATAAAACGGCGATAATATCCTGTTATCCCTAAGAAGGCCCGAACGTCTCGCTTGGTCCGGGGTCGAGGCCAGTCACGAATTGCCCTGGTCTTCTCTGCCTGTGGGCGTATTTTCCCATTCCCCACGGTGTACCCCAGGTATTCCGCTCGGACAAACCCAGGCAGCATTTATTTGGATTGGCTGTCAACCCTGTGGCTTCCAAACTCACGAGCACCGCCCGTAATCGCAGGAGGTGACTATCCCAGTCCTCGCTGTGGATGACCACATCGTCTATGTACGCCGCTGCATACTCTTGATGGGGCCGTAGAATGGCATCCATGAGGCGTTGGAAGGTTGCAGCGGCACCGTGCAGTCCGAAGGGCATCCTCACATACTGGAAAAGCCCCTCTGGAGTGGCGAAGGCAGTCTTTGGGCGATCCTCCGGAGCCACCGGCACTTGCCAATATCCCTTCGTCAAATCCAGGGTAGTGATGAACTTGGCCTTTCCTAAGCGCTCCAAGAGTTCATCCACGCGGGGCATGGGATACGCATCGAATGTAGAGATGGCATTCACGCCCCTAAAGTCGTTGCAGAGTCTCATACTACCATCGGATTTGGGGACCAGGACTATGGGACTGGACCACTCACTCGTCGAGGGCTCGATCACGCCCATCCTCAACATCTCCCTCACCTCTTTCTTAGCGATGACTCTGCGAGCCTCAGGAATCCTGTAAGGGCGGATATGCACCTTCTTGCCGGGTTCAGTGTGGATATGGTGGAACAGGACATCTGTTTGTCCTGGGAATGGAGAGAATATTCGACCGAAGTTCATAATCAGCTTGTCTAGCTGTCTTGACTGCTCCGGTAGGAGAGTTTGGCCACGGCGCACCTGTGGTAGAGCCTCCTCTTTTCCTTTGCCCTCCAGGGCCATCAAAGCCACCTCCTCCTCTCGTCCATGGTATGTCTTCAGCAGGTTTATGTGATAGATTTGGACCTTCTTCCTCCTGTCAGGTTGCTTGATGAGGTAATTGACCGGTGAGACCCTTTTCATTACCTCGTAGGGCCCCCTCCACTGCGCCAGCAAGCGATGTTCGGCCGTGGGCACAAGCACCATCACTTTCTCTCCCACGGTGAACTCACGGGGGTCGCAGACTTATCATAGGCCCGGCCTTGGGTCCTTTGGGCCTTCTCCATATGCTCCTTGACTATGGGCCACACTGCTGACAGGCGGTCTCTCATCAGGGTAACGTGTTCTATTGTGGATCGAAAGGGGCATGGTTGGGTCTCCCAGGTCTCCTTGGCTAAGTCGAGGATTCCTCGACAGGGTCTGCCATAGAGCAATTCAAACGGAGAGAATCCAGTGGATGCCTGGGGTACTTCTCGCAGGGCAAACATTAAGTGTGGGAGAAGCATGTCCCAGTTTTTCCCATCTCGGGACACCACCCTTCTCAACATGCTTTTTATCGTTTTGTTCAAGCGTTCACACAACCCGTCTGTTTGAGGGTGGAATATGCTTGTACGTATCTGTTGAACCTGATATAACCGACACAAGTCCTTCATCAACCGGGACATGAACGGGGTTCCTTGATCAGTCAAGATAGTCTTGGGGAGGCCCACACGAGAGAACATCAGGAATAACTCCTTGGCAATTCCCTTTGACGACATGTTACGCAGGGGTATGGCCTCCAGGAACTTGGTAGCGTAATCTATAACCACTAGGATGTACTCGTGTCCTCTGGCGGATTTTGGGAGGGGTCCTACGAGGTCCATAGCTATGCGTTCAAAGGGAGTCTCTATGATGGGGAGAGGAATCAAAGGGTTACGTAGGTGTGGCCGTGGGGCTGTACGTTGACATTGATCACACGTCCTACAATACCTGGCCACATCCCGGGTGACCCGGGGCCAATAGAATCTCTGCATGATTCTGTCAATAGTCTTGTCTCGTGCCAGGTGTCCTCCTAGGACGTGGGAATGGGCTAACTGTAGAACTGTATCTCTGTATGGCCTAGGCACCATTAGTAATTCCTGGTTTTCCCCCCTTCGTCGTACGACCCAGTATAAGAGACCCCGCCTGATTGCATAGTAAGGAAGAGGGGGCTCACCTGATCCATCGACGTTCCTCCCGTCGATCACCTTCACCTTCCTCATGGCCTCCCTTAGGTCTGGGTCTCTATGCTGCGAGGTGCCGAACTGTCCCTTTAATTCCTGGGGCAGGTCGACCTCGGTAGAGGGATGTGGAGGTTGTTCCACATCCCCATCAGGGGTGACCGAGGAGAATCCCTTCCAGGTTCCCTCCTCGGATGGAGCTTCAAATATATCCCTTAACGCCTGGTTGCTCCTTCCTTCCTGCGTTGTGTATAGCCCTTCACATGTGTCTTCATCGGTGGTTTCTTGGAATATCTGTCGTAAATGTTGGGTCGCTATTTCTTCCTCTGCTGCAGAGGACGAGGACGCGGCTATGTCTCCTTGTAGGACTACTACCTCGGGCTTGGATTTTCTCTTCTTTCCTGTCCCCCTTCTTCCCGTGCATAACGTCATCTGCCGAAGCTCCTTATATAAGGGACAGTCTCTCCCGATCAATAATGGCACCTTCAGCTGCGGCACTTTCCCGGCCCTGACTGTACACCTTCCTTTTGGAGTGAGAATAGGCAGATTCACAGTGGGGTAATAGTGGGTGTCTCCATGGATACAGGATACGGCTACTTTGTCTGGTAGCAGTGTTGCGGAGGTCACCATCCGCTCCTCTACTAACGTAACCATACTTCCCGAGTCGAGAATAGCTACCACATCTTGTCCTTCGACTTGCACCGGAATCTCTGATGCTGGGGCTATCTCTGCTAACCAACAGTGTTGAT
The DNA here is from genome assembly GCF_034236695.1 of Oncorhynchus nerka. Classification (NCBI taxonomy): domain Eukaryota; kingdom Metazoa; phylum Chordata; class Actinopteri; order Salmoniformes; family Salmonidae; genus Oncorhynchus; species Oncorhynchus nerka. Next base: position 73,253,178 of record NC_088415.1, on the reverse strand, counting down.
CCTGCCCCCTCAAAACGGGATGTGTGGGGGTAGGCAGTGATGACTCCGTGACCATGGGCTCATCCTTGCTAGGACATTGTGGGGCATAATGGTTGGGAGACTGACATTTATAACACCGACCCTGCTGTGTGGTGGCTGACTTCTCCCACCTCCGGGAGGGGCTTGGACGTTTCGGTGGCGAGCGCGCCGGGGTGAGTCGTGGTACGGGATTGCAAGACTCCTTCCGTTCCTCCTTGTCACTTTTTAACAACTCCCCTGTAGACCGATATGTTTCCACCGCCTGGGCTATGTCGTCGGCTGACAACGGGTTGGCTTGCCCCACAACCCTTTTTAAGTCACTGGGTAATTCTCTCAATATCTTGTCCACTACGAGAGTCTCTATCACATGTCCTACTCCCTTTCCAGGTTCTAGCCACTGTTTCGTCAGTCGTATTAAGGCGAAGATCTGGGCACGGACGGGTTGATCAGCTGTATAGGTCCATTGATGGAACTTTACAGCCCTATCTCTGGCAGTCAGCTGGTACCGGGACAGGATCTCGGTTTTTAGTCGCCCATAGTCCGCAGCTTCGTGGGAATCCAGGTCAAAATAGGCTTCCTGAGCCACCCCGGTCAAAAGAGGGGCTAATGCGCTCGCCCATTCTGTGGGCGTCCTTTCGAAGGTCATGAGGAAGGCCTCAATATCATCCTCCTTGGAGAGACGAGGTAAGATGGCGTGAGCAGCCGCTCTTGGCTTAACTCTAGGTTCTTCTAGTCGGTTCAGCTGTTGTTGCAGGAGTTCTATGGTTGTCCGCTGTGCCGTGATCAATTGTTGTAGTAGGGCGTTATCCATTGTTCTTGAATGGTTCCTCCGGGTCTACTGGAAGAATCTTGATTTACTCACTTATCCTTGTGTCACTCGTCCACCTAATGCCAGCATCCTCCACCAATGTGAGCGTACCAAGTAATTAGGCGTCACTCTAAAGCGGGAAGGTGGAATAAACGAGTCAGGAAAAAGGTTTTTCTGATTGAACACGGTTCTCTATTGAGAGTATTTTGTCAACAAAAACATTCAAACATAATCAATGAAAAATCTTCCAAGGAAAAACACACATCTTCTTCTCCAGATGAAACAAGAACACAATAGGATAATCTTTAAACTACAACAAACATAAATCACGGTTTTGTCACCGTCTTAGTGGTTCTTTCAGCACAGCTTCTCTCTCTCGGTGGCCATCTTCCAGAGATAGTTTCCCCCTCTCTTCTGGTTCCATTCTCTCTTTTATAGGGGAAGGAGAGTATCTCATTAGTACCGTCAGCTGTGCTTAATTGACTCTGGTTACCTTGTCTCCCAGGCTCTGTTGGGCAACTATCCATGAGCCCAGCCTGCCCTCTAGTGGTCCGTCCACAATTATTATAATCTAATGATTCAAATTACACACATGTATTATTATAATCTAATGATTCAAATTACACACATGTATTATTATAATCTAATGATTCAAATTACACACATGTAGTATGATAATCTAATGATTCAAATTACACACATGTATTATTATAATCTAATGATTCAAATCAATTTCATACAATCACATGGTTTTAGACTTATGGTATAACTAGCCAGCTGTATGTTGATATTGTCGTCGTTCAGCCACAACTCCGTAAAGCATAAGATGTTACCGTTTCCTAATGTCGCATTGGTAGTTTAATCTTCCCAATAACTTGTCCATTTTATTGTCCAAAGATCTCATGTTTGCTAGCAGATTTGAGGTGAGTGGGGGTTTATTCGATCACCTCCGACTCCTCAGAAGGCAGCCTGCCCTCTGGCCTCTCTTTCTCTGCATCCTCTTCCCAGATCCCTGGGGTTGGGTCCTGTTCCCGAGGGAGCCATATATCCTCCGCTTCGGGCTTGTCAGAGTTGTGAAAGAAGAAAAAGGATTATCTTAGTCCGTGGTGAGTAATCGCAGTCCTGATGTCTAGAAGTTAGTTTCGGTCATAAGAGACGGTAGTGGCAACATTATGGACAAAAATAGTTTAAAAAAGTTACAAACAACGCAGATAAACAAACAAAAAAACACAATTGGTTGAGGACACGTAAAATGTCTACCTTCTGCTCCAGCACCATCTTACTCAGTAGATGGTATAGAGTACAGTATATACATATGAGATGAGTAATGTAGGATATGTAGACATTATTAAAGTGCTGTTATTTAAAGTGTCTAGTGATACCGTTATTAAATCCATTTATTACATTTATTAAAGTGGGCAGAGATTTTAGTCTTTATGTTGGCAGCAGCCACTCAATGTTAGTGATGGCTGTTTAACAGTCTGATGGCCTTGAGATAGAAGCTGTTTTTCAGTCTCTCGGCCCCAGCTTTGATATTCCTGTACTGACCTTGCCTTCTGGATGATAATGGGGTGAACAGGCAGTGGCTCGGGTGGTTGTTGTCCTTGATGATCTTTTTGGCCTTCCTGTGACATTGGGTGGTGTAGGTGTCCTGGAGGGCAGGCTGTTTGCCCCCGGATGATGCATTGTGCAGACCGCACTACCCTCTGGATAGCCTTGCGGTTGTGGGCGGAGCAGTTGCCGTACCAGGCGGTGATACAGCCCAACAGGATGCTGTCAATTGTGTATCTGTAAACGTTTTTGAGTGTTTTAGGTGACAAGCCACATTTCTTCAGCCTCCTGAGGTTGAAGAGGTGCTGTTTCGCCTTCTTCCCCACGCTGTCTGTGTGGGTGGACCATTTCAGTTTGTCCGTGATGTGTACTCCGAGGTACCACCTTCTCCACTACTGTCCTGTCGATGTGGATGGTGGGATGCTCCCTCTGCTGTTTCCTGAAGTCCATGATCATCTCCTTTGTTTTGTTGACGTTGAGTGAGAGGTTATTTTCTTGACACCACACTCCGAGGGCCCTCACCTCCTCCCTGTAGACTGTCTGTAGACTGTCTCGTCGTCATCAAACTTGATGATTGATTTGGAGTCGTGCATGACCACGCAGTCATGGGTGAACAGGGAGTACAGGAGAGGGCTGAGAACACACCCTTGTGGGGTCCCAGTATTTATGATCAGCAGGGTGGAGATGTTGTTTCCTACCCTCACAACCTGGAGACAGCCCGTCAGAAAGTCCAGGACCCAGTTGCACAGGGTGGGGTCAGGACCCAGTGTCTCGAGCTTAATGACGTTTGGAGGGTACTATGGTGTTAAATGCTGATCAATAGTCAATGAACAGCATTCTTCCATAGGTATCCCTCTTGTCCAGATGGGATAGGGCAGTGTGCAGTGTGATGGCGATTGCGTCGTCTGTGGACCTATTTGGGCGGTAAGCAAATTGGAGTGTGTCGAGGGTATCAGGTAGAGTGGAGGTGATATGATCCTTGACTAGTCTCTCAAAGCACTTCATGATGACAGAACTGAGTCATTTAGTTCAGTTATGTTTGCTTTCTTAGGAACAGGAATAAATTGTGGGCATCTTGAAGCATATGGGCACAGCGGACTGGAATAGGGATTGATTGAATATGTCCGTAAACAGACAGCCAGCTGGTCTGTGCATCGTCTGAGGATGTGGCTAGGGATGCCATCTGGGCCGGCAGCCTTGCGAGGGTTAACACGTTTAAATGTTTTACTCACGTTGGCCTTGGTGAAGGAGAGCCCGCAGGCTTTGGCAGCTGGTCGTGTCAGTGGCACTGTATTGTCCTCAAAGCGAGCAAAGAAGCTCTTCAATTTGTCTGGGAGCAAGACGTCAATGTCCGCGACGGGGCTGGTTTTCTTTTTGTAATCCGTGATTGACTGTAGACCCTGTAACATAAGTCTCGTGTATGAGCTGTTGAATTGCGACTCTACTTTGTCTCTATTCTGACCCTTTGCTTGTTTGATTACCTTGCGGAGGGAATAGCTACGATGTTTGTATTCGGGCATGTTTCCAGTCGCCTTGCCATGATTAAAAGCGGTGGTTAGCGCTTTCAGTTTTGCGTGAATGCTGCCATCAAGCCACGGTTTCTGGTTAGGGAAGGTTTTAATAGTCACAGTGGGTACAACATCACCGATGCACTTGCTAATAAACTCGCTCACCTAGTCAGCGTATACATCAATGTTATTGTCTGAGGCTATCCGTAACATATCCCAGTCCTCGTTATCAAAGCAATCTTGAAGCGTGGAATCCGATTGGTCAGACCAGTTTTGGATAGACCTGAGCATGGGTGTTTCCTGTTTTAGTTTCTGTCTATAGGCTGGGAGAAACAAAATAGAGTCATGGTCAGATTTGCCGAAGGGATGGCGGGGGACGGCTTTGTATGCATCGCGGAAGTTAGAGAAAAAATGGTCCAGAATGCTACCAGCTCCTGTCGCGCATTCAATATGCTGGTAGAATTTAGGAAGCCTTGTTCTCAGATTAGCTTTGTTAAAATCCCCAGCTACAATAAATGCAGTCTCAGGATATATGGTTTCCAGTTTACGTAGAGTCCAGTGAAGTTCTTTCAGGGCCGTCGAGGTATCTGCTTAGGGGGGATATACACAGCTGTGACTATAATCAAAGAGAATTCTCTTGGTAGATAATGCGGTTGGCATTTGATTGTAAGGAGTTCTAGGTCAGGTGAACAAAAGGACAAAAGGAGTTCCTCGTTTGTTGTTATGATTACACCATGAGTCGTTAATCATAAGCCCTTCTTCTTACCAGAGAGATGTTTGTTTCTGTCGGTACGATGCGTGAAGAAACCGGATGGCTGTACTGACTCTGACAACATATCCCGAGTGAGCCATATTCCATGAAACAGAGAATTTTACAATCTCTGATGTCTCTCCGGAAGGCAACTCGTGCCCTAATTTCGTCCATCTTGCTGCCTAGAGATTAGACATTGGCGAGTAATATGCTTGGAAGCGGTGGATGTTATGCTCGACTTCTAAGTCTGACCAGAAGGCCTCTCCGTCTGCCTCTCCTGTGGCAACCGCATTGTTTTGGGTCGGCCTCTGGGATAAACACCCATGTCCAGGGTGGAGGTTCGAACAACGGACCCGCTTCAGGAAAGTTGTATTCCTGGTCGTAATGTTGGTAAGTTGACATCGCTTTCACTATCCAATAGTTCTTCCAGACTGTATGTAATAACACTTGAGATTTTCTGGCATAACAATGTAAGAAATAATACATGAAAAAAAACTAATTACTGCATAGTTTCCTAAGGACCTGAAGCAAGGTGACCATCTCTGTCGGCGCCATTCTCCACTGCATGAATTGCCGTTGATAATGCCTCGTGTTCACTCCCAGATGAGAGCATGTGCCAGGGATGAGATGGTAGTTTTATATTATACAGAATATATTGGATTATTTTGTGTGTTGTATTCGAATTTTTCCCAAGTACAACATATAGGCCCGTGGTGTGTTCTGGGAACTGTTTTTCTGTGTGAAAGCCTTTGATCTCCTCATATTGATGCATTTTCTGTTTAAACTGTTTTTTTGTTAGGTTTATGTATATCCAGGTGTGGATGAAACATAAGAGATATTAATGTGAAAAATGTATATTCATCAGAATGAAAACTATGATTTCACTACTCTATACATATCTTGAGGGACTGTGTGATTGTGTGACTCAGTGATTTTTGTTGCTTTTAATAGTACGTTTCTGACCTGGAAAAGATCCTCTATGTTTTGAATCACACCTCATTCACTGCTATTAAAATGACTGTCCTGTTGAAAGCAAGATACAACACTATGGTTGCTCAGTTGCATCACAACACCAGCTTCAAATACTTGAAAAGTATTTAGTACTGTAGATCTGTCTTACTGAGAGATAGGTCTATTAAAGGCCCAGTGCAGTCAAACATGTGATTACCCTATGTTTTATATATATTTTCACACTATAAGGTTGGAGTAATACTGTGAAATTGTGAAAATTATGACAATGCCCACTTAGTCTAAGAGCTGTTTGAAAATATTGCCTGAAATTTAAGCCTGTTTTGGTGAGATGTAGTTTTGACCTGCCTGGTGACATTCCATGATACTGTACATTTTTGCCAACACAACCAGCTAAACAGCCTCTTTCAGCGAAAATGGTTTTGGAATTACATTTCTAGCTAATAGACTATGAGTTTTATATTTCCTCTTCCAATTATAATGTAGGGAGGTCAGAATAATGAATAACTATCTACCAAATCTATTATTTTTAGAATGTTGATTACTTCTTTCCATTATAATACACCTGATGATAGGACAATACGTGTTTGTTTTTTTTAAAGTAGACTAACTTACTGTGAGATAAATCCTAACCTTTTCAAAAAGTGTGACTATCTATGATCCCCTGCTACCAACTGGATTATTCTAGATAATAAGTGGAGTTTTCCTTTAAACCTCGTCACATTCAGATACTATCAGAATTGTGTAAAACCAGTCAGGTAGAAGCATCAATGAGTGCTTGTTCACCTTCATGTGTGTATAGTTATTTGGTTATGATTGCCTGCTGAAACATTAATTCACATCTCTGTTACATGCAGTATATTTTCTTGAAGGTAGGGGTCCTGCTGCCTGCTGACCGCCTAGGTTGCACCTTGTTCTTCAGAGGCATCATGCACTTGCCCAGGCACCCTCCTCCCTCCTGCCTCCTGCCTCCCCTCCCCAACTCGATGTGTACTGAGCTGGGACAATCACAGTGAGATTGCTACAAGTAGTGTCTGGAACGCCCACTAGGGGCTGCACTAGTAGAGGAACAGCACAGAGAGATCAATACAGCACTACAAGAGAGAGAGCGAGTCAGAGAGCGAGAGGCAGAGAGCGAGTCAGAGAGCGAGAGGCAGAGAGCGAGTCAGAGAGCGAGCGGGGGAGAGAGAGCAAAAGCGAGAAGCACACATTGCTTCCCCATTGCAGCTGTGAGAGGCAGGGAGAGAGGAGAGCTCTCATCTGATCAGCAGTAGTAACAATACAGGGCTACATACATACTTGGCTGAAAGATCAATACAGTCGGCAAAAGATGCTAGGAGAGTGAGAGAGAAGCCTCTTGGAGATCAGTGTACAGCGAGAGAAAGGGACCGGCACCAGAGGGAAGAGAGAGATAAAGCGAGGGAAATTGGGTAAGTTAGACTGCATGTTTACATTTTTTTTAAATTGATGTCAGGTATAGCTTTGTTCCTGGCGGGGGTTTGGTTGACGGGGGCAAGATAACAAATATATCAATCGAAACATTATCCTGCTGAGCAGAGGGGCCACAACAATATCCAGCTAATGACTCCTCAGCAGGGACTAAACAGCAGACAACATCAGGAAACTAAACCCCTCTAATATTGTTAGAAACAGTTTCATCAAGCGCTAGAGCAATTTCATGTTACATTAATTGATACTGATACAATTTACAGGACAATGAGTACTCCAAAAGTAATGCAAAAGTACTGCAGACTTTAATGGCAAGCACATTCCATATCACAACAAAATCAGTACTCTTAAAAACGTTTTTTTTAAATGTACACCTAGTATATGGTTCCGTATCTAGTTACTCTGTATTTCACTGGAAAAATTGAATAAAAACAAAAAAAATAATCTTTATCATTACTTAACCTTTTCTAACAATAAATGACATGTTCAATTGATCACATAATGTAGCATGCACTGTATAGATGTATAGATTTATTCCGTGTGCCAAAGTATACAACATGAAACCAACCCATAACTGACTTGTTTTGGAGGAGCACTATCAGTGTCCCTAATTTCCCCCACATATTCAAGTGTCTCAACTAGCCAATGTCACACTGGGTTCTGAGGCTTGTGAATGGGTTACTTAGCAAGAAAATATGGGGTTGTCATTAATGTCAACAACAAGAAATATCAAAGGAACTTACTGTTTCACCTGCTGTGTACGTGTGAAAAGTGGTGGCGTGTCATATCAAACAACTCCGTTCTTTTAAGTTCTGTTTTTACTGCAGATCCCTTAACCACCAGGTCACTGAGTCTTGATCACTTTGTTGTCTGAAACTAAACCACCGCTATCATTGTAATTTAGTTTTATTTCCCCAGATCAAATCTAAGCCAAGTATTATTGCTGTTGACTAAGAAAATGACTGTGTATACATCCAATAATTTGTTTAATGTTGTGTCAGATAAGGATGATATAGTGTGGTTTATATCTCCAGAAATAATATGTTTATCTCATGGTATTCTTTTTTGGGAAACATTTAGCTATATATCTGGTGTTCTTCTAGACAGCATCACCCAGTGAAGGTTACTGTCATATATCTCATGTGTCTAATTGGTCAAAGTCAGCTGAACATATTGTCCATGGACCAGAGAGTCGGAGGTTTGCTGTTAGATATTAGCATGATGTTAACATCTGGTGAGGGGGTGTCCTAGGGCATACTCTTTTGGATGATTTACAGTCTGAACAGAAATCTCACACCATTGCAAAATAACTCTGTTGGTCCATTCTGTGTTGTGACTGTGATATATAATTTGGTTAATTGTAGGCATCACCTTTGAGTTGTGTCTGATGTGGATGTATGCTGAAAGAGTCTGGCGGTATCGAGTAGTATTCTTCTGTTCTGAGATATCGTTTGGTTAATTTTAGGCACCACCTTCATGCTGTGTGCGATGTGGATATAGGCTGGCTGTGAGTCTGGAGGTAGAAAGGAATCAGTCTTAGGATTCATCATACCTCCCAGCCTCTCAATTCCCTTCTCCCCTGTGACCCTGTGTCATTAGCATGAGCCATGCTTTCAAAGGTTCCCTAAGTCTGAAAATGTAGATAACATTCTCTCTATTTCATCTACTAAGTAGATCCATCCATCCATAAAGTGTGACTTCGGTTAGAAGCTAGCTTGCTAACCATACAGTGATCAATGAATGTGTGTAAAATGGCTGAAAATCACAAGGCATAATATGTCTGTGCTATATGTTAAGAGAATTGATAGAAAAACATCGTAACCTATTCCTTGTGGACTTTTGTTCATTAATAACGTTTAGAAATAGACTCATTCCTTAGGTTAGGTTAAAAATATTGACATCATTAAGTGGTGCTCTTTCTCTTTTTTTTGCCTCAGCTTGATTCATTACTCTATAGCTCAGGACAGTTTCTTTTTGTTCTCTATGTGAATAATTAATATTTACCAGTGTGCCAATGGGTAGCCAAACAACAAGATGATGTTAGTCTATGTGGTCATTAATCATTTACATAATGTTTAAATCCTGGGGATTTAGTTCCCTGTTGCGCCCAGCGGTGATTTTGTTAGAGAAGTTTCCCCATTACTCCTCATTATTCTGCATTCAAATGGAGGTATTTCATTCATTTGCATCATCAATCAAATAATGTATTCAGACAAACAGAGCTGCCAAAACACTGTTCAGGTGTACATAATACCAATAGCCAGATCCACCTAAATCTGTACCATTGTGTTTCTCTCGGACCACTGTAATAAAGAAACTGACAGTGTGATGAACAGCTTCTTGCAAAAAAAATGCAACTGAGGACTTCTGAACAGTCTCTGGTTTCCTCCATCATGCTATCCCATTTCAAGCTTATTTTAGGACAATATTATTATACTTACAATCAAAGGTCATTAGCTAATGACAGTGGATGCATGCAATGCACAATGATGATACAGTATAGAGATGGTGCTATGTGGTTGCTCTAGATTATTCTACCAGTCTTCCACACATCCCTTTGGGGTCACCATGGTCCGTTCTGTCATATTCTCAATCTGTTTGATGAATGCTCTGTAGACCCTGCACTGATTTGTCTGCACCACACACAGAAAAAGCCACACATTTCCCAAAATCAAAGTATAGAAAACAGAAAATAATGAAACACACAAACTCATGCAAATCTTCCTACCTATGCAACCCTGTTTCCCTGGCGAGAGATAGAGTAAGAGCCCATTTGAAATGTACAATGTTACTTATTATCATGCACCCGTGGTAGCATGGCTTTTTTCTCATCACCAGTGGGGGAGTTAAAGTGCATTGGCTTGCAGTGGTGCCAGGCTTCTATTCTGGCCTGTGGAGAAAAGCTCTGGAGACAATCCTCTGGCACAACAAAGCACTAGTGTTGAACTTAGACCATGCCTGTCTTCATTAATGTTTATGATGAATATATTAACTATGAAGATCTTATTACACTGTTTTGGTTTGGCTGCCCAAGGCAGGCTGCATACAGTAGTAGCGTTCTCTGTGTGTCCTCTATTCGAAAGTCTGCATGCTCTTTGAGCACCGAAATGATACCAGACTCAGATAAATGTTAAGTGACAGTGGGCGAGCAACAAGTCAGCAGTTTGGTGGTCAGGAGTCTTATCCGGCAAGATAGATTCCGACTACCTACAGTTTGCTTTGAATTGCAGTGCTGGGCAGAGAAAATCAGCAATCGATGGAGGGCTAAAAAATCCCAGTTATATACTGCTCAGTGACAAAGAACGTTTGTCTTATCAGCTCTGTTTGATCATGCCTGAGCTAACCAGGCGATTGATTGTGCCATAAACCTGAAGGAAATGGGGAGAAATAAAAAGCATAAATCAAATATGATTTCCAATAGCTGGACAGGAGCTTTGGATTAGCTTTAATTCTCCTCGGATTCACAACAGTATATTACTGCTTGTGTCGACAGAAAACCCAGAGAACACTTAAACTGAACCGCAATAAAAAGTTAAGAAGGATGAGGATGAATGAAGACCATCCATCTTTCAGCTAATAATCATTTGAAACATAGGCCCTCTTTAATTATTTTCGCTATTTCGTTAGGACACTTCTTAGACCAGATCACTAAAAGTATAGTATGTGGACTTGTTCTCTAAATATTTGTTAAGGTGTTTTGTTTTATTTGATCTTCACAAACAGTCATAGGATTTGGTCATCATCCCTAGTTGGGTATAATTTCTGCTTCTCTGATCCAGGTGTAGCAGTATACTATAGGGTGCTTCAAATAAATCATTTTGTAAGGAAGAAACAGTACAGTATCTCTTTAACAAGCATTTGCCTTACGGGTCTCTGAGGTTATTTTTATCCACATTTTCTCCTCCCAACGTTAGGGAACGAGGAGGGCCATGCTAATGACTTCTTATTAGTGGGATGAGAGCAGTAGCGTAATGCAGTGTCTCTGGTCAGAGTTCACCCCCCCCCCACCTTACCCTAAAATCAAAATGAATTGAATGCGTCAGCCAGCCAGCCACTCACAAAATATAGACTTCCGATTGCTGTCCAAATTGCGACATGACTATGCATCTGCCTATCGAATTGATGATGGACTTTCTGTGGTGCCAGGGCATGTAGCCTATAGCTTTGCTTTAGCTAATAGACCAATGTTTATTGGTAGGCATATTTGGTCGTGATTTTCTCATGTTAAGCCTAACATTTCACAATGCTATACAGTGCATTCGAAAAGTATTCAGATCTCTTAACTTAAAAAATAAAATAAAAATCTTTATAGCTTTATTCTAAAATGTAATAAATAAAAATGCTCCCTCATCAATCTACATGTAATACCCCATAATGACATAGCGAAAATAGGTTTTTAGAAAACATTTATTACAAATAAAAAACAGAAATACCTTATTTACATAAGCATGACCCTTTGCCATGAGACTTGAAATTGAGCTCAGGTGCAGCCTGTTTCCATTGATCATCCTTGAGATGTTTCTACAACTTGAGTGGAGTCCACCTGTGGTAAATTCAATTGATTGGACATGATTTGGAAAGGCTCACACCTGCTTATATCAGGTCTCACAGTGCATGTCAGAGCAGAAACCAAGCCATGAGATCAAAAGAATCGTCCATAGAGTTCTGAGACAGAATTGTGTCGGGGCACAAATCTGGGGAAAGGTACCAAAACATTTCTGCAGCATTGAAGGTCCCCAAGGACCTCCATTCTTAAATGGAACAAGTTTGGAACCACCAAGACTCTTCCTAGAACTGACCACATGGCCAAACTGAGCAATCGGCATAGAAGGGCCTGGAGGTGACCAAGAACCTGACGGTCAATCTGACAGAGCTCCAGAGTACCTCGGGAGAGATGGGAGAACCATCCAGAAGGACAACCATTTCTGCAGCACTCCACCAATCAGGCCTTTATGGTAGAGTGGTCAGACGGAAGCCACTCCTCAGTAAAAGGAGTTTTCCAAAAGGAACCTAAAGGACTCTCAGACCATGACAAACAAGATTCTGTGGTCTGATGTAACCAAGATTGAACTCTTAGGCCTGAATGCCAAGCGTCACGTATGGAGGAAACCAGGCACCACTCATCACCTGGCCAATACCATCCCGACAATAAAGCATTGTGGTGGCAGCATCATGCTGCGTGGCTGTTTTTCAGCGGAAGGGACTGGGAGAAAAGTCAGGATCGAGGGTAAAGATGAACGGAGCAAAGTACAGAGAGATCCTTGACGAAAACCTTCTCCAGAGCACTCAGGACCTCAGACTGGGGCAACGGTTCACCTTCCAACAGGACAATGACCCTAAGAACACAGCCAAGACAACGCAGGAGTCACTGAGAACAAGTCACTGAGTTTGAAGGTAGGCCTTGAAATACATCCACAGGTACACCTCCAATTGACTCAAATTATGTCATTTAGCCTATCAGAAGCTTCTAAAGCCATGACATCATTTTCTGGAATTTTCCAAGCTGTTTAAAGGCACAGTCAACTTAGTGTATGTAAACTTCTGACCCACTGGAATTGTGATACAGTGAATTCTAAGTGAAATAATCTGTCTATCAACAATTGTTGTAAAAATGTATTCTGTCATGCACAAAGTGGATGTCCTAACCGACTTGTCAAAACTATAGTTTGTTAACCAGAAATTTGTGGAGTGGTTAAAAAACGAGTTTTAATGACTCCAACCTAAGTGTATGTAAACTTACGACTTCAACTGTAAATGTGATTAGTTAAAAAAAATCTGTAATACATTTGAAAACATTTCTAAAATACTGTTTTTGTTTTGTCGTTGTGGGGTATTGTGTGTAGATTGATTAGAGAAAAAACTATTTAATAAATTATTTAATAAGGCTGTAACGTTAAAAAAAGTGAAGTATTCTGAATTATTTTCTAGTGCACTGTACAGTACATGGTGTTACAGGGCGTCCATTTAGACTCCTGGCTGGCCTCAATAATGTAATTACTTGTTCAGTAATTGAAGTTTGAAATTCAAACATTTTGGATAAAAAAATATATTTTCTATTCAACAGCATACTAATCAGCAGCCATTTAAAAAAAAAATAATATACAACTGTCCTGTATAGCCTACCTGAATCAGCATAACAAGAGCTTTCCTTGTGCTATCATCTCCTAGCTTGGATAGAAGGTTGTTGTGTGCAAAACCAATCAATTAATGCCAATCTCAATTTGTTTTCTATGGAGAGGCCTATAGTAGGTAAAGTAAGGCGCCGTCTTGCATTTTTGTGTCAAATGTTTTCACTACGGCCTATTGGTCTATATTGCAGGCCGACTGTTTTCTATACTGAGCATTGTCATTTATCTCAATCTCTTTATTCATAGACTCATTAACGGACACTCTTACTGACAGTTGTGGCTGCTTTGCGTGATGTATTGTTGTCTCTACCTTCTTGCCCTTTGCACTGTTATCTGTGCCCAATGATGTTTGTACCATGTTTTGTGCTGCTACCATGTTGTGTTGCTACCATGTTGTTGTGTTGCTGCCATGCTATGTTGTTGTCTTTAGGTCTCTCTTTATGTAGTGTTGTGTTGTCTCTCTTGTCCTGATGTGTGTTTTGTCCTATATTTTTATTTTTCATTTTAATCCCAGCCCCCATCCCTGCAGGAGGCCTTTTGCCTTTTGGTAGGCCGTCATTGCAAATAAGAATTTGTTCTTAACTGGCTTGCCTAGTTAAATAAAGGTTCAATAAATAATAACAAAAAAGAATAATATTGACAACCCAGAGTGTCTTCCCTGAGACATTGTGCATCATGTGTCCATTGCGCTGCACATAATTTAAACTTGGTCTTGAATGATGCATTACAAGATATACCAGAGATAAGGGACTGTTTATATTACAACCACACAACTAAACCGCCAGTTCACCACCAAATCACAAACTGCTTTTTTTTGTTTGAGCCCTCAAGAACTGTTGTCCACTTAAGATGATCATCTGTTTGCATCTGCTGTCCAGTATCAGTACGACCTGTCCCAGAGCTTCCTATACAGTTAATCTCTTTCCTTAACGTGTTGAGGGCAGCAATTAAGGAGAATGTGAGAGGCTTTAGTTAAAGATGTTGCAGAACTTCGGTATTTGAAGCACCACTCCCTTCTGCCTGGTTTCCCTGATGTTGCTACAGCAATCAAGCTGTTTTTAAACCATCCCTTTAACTGTCACATTTGCAGAGAGATCATTTTCTAAATAAATCTCAAAGAACTACCTAAGAAGTATTAGGCTCTCGTTCTGATATGCGCTTTTGAACACCTGAGTAAGGTAAACTCATTGCACTGGTGGTGTCTTAGTCTTTACCACAGCATTTGTTCACCGATATCCCCCTACTTTCAATGATTTCATTTAAGGCCTGAAGCACTTCGACCAGTCACATTCTTGAAGCCCAAGAAACCGATACTTAGCTTGCTAGTAGATTTGGAAATTAAAAAGGGTTATGAATTACTTTTTGGAGGGTTAGTGTCAAAATTATTTATTAAATGAAGACAAAATATACCGATGTCAGACAGGCGCATGGGGCCCCAAGAGCTTGTGGGTGTCCGGTACAATTTCTTTCCATAGCATCATTATGCTGGTCTATTCTGTGTATAGCTTCTGCCAAGAGTTTCCAACTCTTACACTTCTCTGAATCAAACCCATCTTTAAAAAGTTATTAGGGATAGCCTCTTTTTTTCAATTTTATCCTAAAATGACAAACCCAAATCTAACTGCCTGTAGCTCAGGCCCTTGAAGCAAGGATATACATTTTCTTGGTACCATTTGAAAGGAAACACTTTAAAGTTTGTGGAAATGTGAATTGAATTTCGGAGAATATAACACAATAGATCTGGTAGGAGAAAATACAAAGAGAAACAACTTTTTTTTCCCTACCACCATCTGTGAAATGCAACAGAAAGGTCCCACATCTAGCCATCACTCTGTTTGTAATTTCGATTTTCTTAGATGCAAATTTCTTAGATGCAAGAGACACCTGAGCCGAAGGGTAAATATGTTTTGGGCGTTTAGTATCTTTCTCTTCATATCTGTATTGCAGTTTCAGATGCTGCTTCCTAATAGTGTGTAAATAAAACGCCTTCATTAAGTATTCACACCCCTTAACATTTTCCACATTTTGTTTTGCTCTACAACCTGAATGTAAAATGGATGCAATTTAGATTTTTTTTTGTGTCGCTGCTCTACACACAATACCCTATAATATCAAAGTGGAATTATGCTTTTACAAGTGAATAGAAAATGAAAGCTGAAAATGTTTTGAGTCAATAATTATTTAACCCCTTTGTTATGGCAAGCCTAAATACGTTCAGGAGTAAACATTTGCTTAACAAGTCAAATAATAAGTTGCAACAATAGTGTTGACTACCTCATGAAATGACGACCTAATATCTGTACCCCACACATACAAGTGAAGTTACAAGTGAACTTATTAATTACTCTTTGGAAGGTGTATCAATACACCCAGTCACCACAAAGATACAGGCGTCCTTCCTAACTCAGTTGCCGGAGAGGAACAAAACCACTCAGGGATTTCCACCAAACACCAGGAGATTAATTACCTTTCAGCAGGACAATAACCTGAAACACAAGGCAAAATCTACACTGGTTGCTTGCTTACTAAGAAGTATGAGGATTCTGTGTTATGCACTATAGCCCGTTACCATATATGTGATTGAATATTATCTGCTGTTGGCTTGTGTGGATGTATGTGTTATGCAACATAGCTGACTTGAGACATTGTTAACAGTTTCAGGGCCATGGGCCTTTCTCATGATGGAAAAATATAGAATAACATGAAGACAGGAACTGTGCAAGGAGTTGGGGGGCACATTCAGAAAGTAGTGTTGCGAGAACAAACGGTCTTTTGTTAGATAACAGAAGCCAGGTGCCTGATAACTGTATATTCTACACAACTACAACACTGACTGCTGGAGCACCAGGGGGCTGGGACCAGCTCTGCGCCAACAATCAACGATAGGCTGGGTGAGTCTAAACCACGCCCAGTCTCTACTCTGACAGGCCGGCTAGGAACCAGGAACTACTTCTGTCAAGAGTATATTATAATATCTTTGTCAGGAACAAGTCAGTTCTCTGTTTGCCCTGCGAGGTGGGACAGAGAGCCCGTATATATGAAAATTGCATTTACCAGTTATTGCTCAGCTAATAAAAAGTACATAGTATACAATCGGTGACTCATTGTCATATTTATCCTGATACCAGATTCGATTGACGCAACCCTAACAGAAGACAATGGCTGAGTGGCAGCGTTTTGACTTTAATCTACTTCAAAATCTATGGCAAGACCTGAAAATGGTTGTCTAGAAATGACAACCAATTTGACAAAGATTGACACATTATTTTAAGAATAATAGGCAAATGTTGCACAATCCAGGTGTGGAAAGCTCTTAGAGACTTACCCAGAAAGACTCACAGCTGTAATCACTGCCTGTCACTCCCTGACCTTAGAGAGCCTGTTTATTTCTCTATTTGGTTAGGTCAGGGTGTGATTTGGGTGGGCATTCTAGTTTGTCTATTTCTTTGTTGGCCCAGTATGGTTCCCAATCAGAGGCAGCTGTTTATCGTTCTCTGATTGGGGATCATACTTAGGCAGCCCCTTTTCCCACCTTCAGTTGTGGGATCTTGTTTTCTGTAGTTTATTTTGCCTTACAGAACTGTGTGCTTTCGTTTTTGTCGTTATTTTGCTTTTGGTGTCATCAATAAAAAGTATGATGTACGCCTAACACGCTGCACCTTGGTCCAGTCATTCCACAAACGAGAGCTGTAACACTGCCAAAGGTGCTTCTGCAAATTATTGACTCAGGGTGTGAATACTTACAGTACCAGTCAAAAGTTTGGACACACCTACTCATTCAATGGTTTTTCTTTATTTCTACTATGGTAGAATAATAGTGAAGACATCAGAACTATGAAATAACACACATGGAATCATGTAGAGTGTTGAGGGGGGATATTTAATCTGAAAACGAACTGTTATTGTCAGAAAGGACTCTTTGAAAGAAACTCTTTGTTATTGGTCTATATTATCTTATACCGCCTGGTGATGTCACCATTAAGCCACAACTCCACCCATCCAGAAGGTCCTGTGTATATTGTATTTTCAACCAGCAACTCTCAGGAAATTACATTTGGTCCACATTTCTTCACAGTTTTACAGTTTTTGTTTTATCAGCTTTTCTAAGATATAATACAGAAAATTGGAAAAATATAATTTTGACCACACTGGGCCTCAAAGACATTTTGAGTCAGTCCAATGGCCTTGCTTATTTGTGCCAAATACGATCTAAATAGTTCCTGTAAGCTAACCTTTTGTCACACCCTGATGTTTCACATGTTTTTGTGATTATCTCCACCCCCCTCCAGGTGTCGCCCATCTTCCCCATTATCCCCTGTGTATTTATACCTGTGTTCTCTGTTTGTCTGTTGCCAGTTAGTTTTGTTTTGTCAAACCTACCAGCTTCCCTCTACTCATGTCTCTCGATTGTTCCTGTTTCCTAGTTTTACCGGTGTTGACCTTTCTGCCTGCCTGCCATCCTGTACCTTTGCCCCACCTTTCTGGATTACTGACCCTTGCTTGCCCTGACCCTGAGCCTACCTACCGTCCTGTACATTGCCACACCTATCTGGATTACTGACCTCTGCCTGCCCTTGACCCGCCTATCCCTTTTCGATTTAATAAACTGTTGTTATTCGACGTTGTCTGCATTTGGGTCTTACCTGAAACGTGTTACCTTTATTTAACCAGGTTATTTTCTTGAGAGACCTGGACCAAGACAGCAGCATCAACACATTAGTTTCAGACAATTTTAATATAAAAAGCAGCATGGTTGTACACGACACAGGTTCGAGAAAAAAAAGCATTGAAGTGCAATATGTCAATCACAGGGCCATTACAGTATCAACTATGAAATAGTATGAAATACTTCAACATGCTTTCTTACATAAGGCAAGTGACCGACTAGTGACAGGGTGACAACCAGAAACAACTACATGACTCAACAACCTGTTCTTCTATTTGTTGTTTGAACTCCTCTAGGGACACCAGGTCCTGTGGCTTTAGGTTGACTTGGAGGGAATTCCAACACCAGGGGGCTGAGTAATGAAAATACTTGTTTCCATGCTCTGTTCTAATGTTCAGGACTGTTAGCATACTCAGATTTGTGTTTCCAGTTTCCAGTCAATGATTCAATATTTCAGTGGGTCCTAGGCTATATAATTGTACATATTTGAGCCAATTGTTATGAAAATTACTTGAGTAGATGTCACGACTTCCGCCGAAGTCGCCGACCTTCTAGCCATCGGATCCTTCTAGCCTCTCTGGGATATGTGGGATGGTAGCATCCCACATCGACAACAGCCAGTGAAAGTGCAGGGCGCCAAATTCAAAACGACAAAAATCTCATAATTAAAATTCCTCAAGCATACAAGTATTTTACACCATTTTAAAGATACAATTCTCATTAATCCAGCCACAGTGTCTGATTTCAAAAAGGCTTTACAGCGAAACGAAACGATTATGTTAGGTCACCACCAAGTCACAGAAAAACAAAGCCATTTTCCCAGCCCAAGAGAGGAGTCACAAAAAGCAGAAATATAGATAAAATTAATCACTAACCTTTGATCTTCATCGCTAAAGTGCATATTTATATGAAAAAATCTCATTTTACATTGGCGCGTTACGTTTAGTAGTTCTAAAACATGTGGTGATTTTGCAGAGAGCCACATCAATTTACAGAAATACTCATCATAAATGTTGATGAAAATACAAGTGCTATACATGGAATAAGAGATATACTTCTCCTTAATGCAACCGCTGTGTACAGCGTTCAGACAACAAAGCAGCCAAAAAGATATCCGCCATATAGTGTAGCCAACATTAGTCAGAAATAGCATTATAAATATTCACTTACCTTTGATGAGCTTCATCAGAATGCATTCACAGGAATCCCACCATCTGTGGCCGCAGAGGTCACTCTGACGGTCGGTGTCGGGTTGGTTCCTCTGGGGATCGAGGCAGCAGGCCCGTATTCCTAGCATAAGGAGCTTGTCGTTTCAGGCGCGGCTGGGAATTTTATTGACAGAGCTTTAGCCCATAGTTTAGGGATCCCCATTGTTCCCATGGATGTGCCTTTCCCCGTTCACGCCTTAGATAGTCGACCATTAGGGTCAGGGTTGATTAGGGAGGTCACCGCTCCTTTGGGCATGGTGACGCAGGGGGGTCATATGGAGAGAATTAGTCTCTTCCTTATTGACTCTCCTGCGTTTCCCGTGGTGCTGTTCCTACCCTGGTTAGCTTCTCATAACCCTACTGTTTCTTGGCCACAGAGGGCTCTCACGGGGTGGTCGCGAGAGTGCTCAGGTAGGTGTTAAGGGGTTTTCGTTGGTGCTACTACGGTGGAGAGTCCAGACCACTGTGCGCATTCCCCCTGAATACGATTTGGCTCTCACCTACTCCAAAAAGAACGTGACTCAATTACCACCTCATTGACGGGGCGATTGTGCAATAGATCTCCTAGTAGACACTGCACTTCCCAGGAGTCATGTGTATCTCCTCTCACAGGCGGAGACGGAGGCTATGGAAACATATGTCTCTGAATCCCTGCGTCAGGGGTACATTCGGTCCTCCACTTCAGCCGCCTCCTCGAGTTTTGTTTTTGTGAAGAAGCAGGAGGGAGGTCTGCGCCCGTGTATTGACTATCGGGGTCTGAATCAGATCACTGTGAGGTATAGTTACCCGCTACCGCTCATAGCCACAGCGACAGAGTCAATGCACGGGGCGCGCTTCTTCACCAAATTAGATCTCAGGAGAGCTTACAACCTGGTACGTATCCGAGAGGGAGACAAGTGGAAGACGGTTTTCAGTACCACCTCTGGGCACTATGAGTACCTCGTCATGCCATACGGGTTGATTAACGCGCCATCAGTCTTCCAAGCCTTTGTAGACAAGATTTTCAGGGACCTGCACGGGCAGGGTGTAGTGGTGTATATTGACGACATTTTGATATACTCCGCTACACGCGCCGAGCATGTGTCCCTGGTGCGCAGAGTGCTTGGTCGCCTGTTGGAGCATGACCTGTAGGTCAAGGCTGAGAAATGCCTGTTCTTCCAACAGTCCGTCTCCTTCCTAGGGTATCGCATTTCCACCTCAGGGGTGGAGAAGGAGAGTGACCGCATTGCAGCCGTGCGTAATTGGCCGACTCCCACCAAGGTAAAGGAGATGCAGAGGTTCTTAGGGTTTGCCAACTACTACTAGGGGTTTTGGTCAGGTAGCAGCTCCCATTACCTCACTGCTGAAGGGGGGCCTGGTGCGCTTGCAGTGGACAGCTGAGGCGGACAGAGCTTTTAGTCACCTGAGAGCTCTGTTTACCTCGGCTCCCGTGCTGGCCCATCCGGATCCCTCTTTGGCATTCATAGTGGAGGTGGATGCGTCCCAGGCTGGGATAGGAGCTGTGTTCTCTCAGTGCTCAGGTACGCCACCGAAGCTCCGTCCCTGTGCCTTCTTCTCAAAGAAGCTCAGCCCAGCAGAGCGAAACTATGATGTGGGGGACCGGGAGTTGTTGGCTTTGTCGTCAAGGCTTTGATGGTGTGGACACATTGGCTTAAGGGGGCTAGACACCCCTCTCTCATCTGGACTGACCACCGCAATCTGGAGTACATCCGGGCAGCGAGGAGACTGAACCCTCGCCAGGCAAGGTGGGCCATGTTTTTCACGCGTTTGTGTTGACCCTTTTAGACCAGGCTCCCAGAACACGAAGGCAGATGCATTGTCCCTGCTGTATGACACAGAGGAGTGGCCCATGGATCCCACTCCCATACTCCCTGCCTCCTGCCTGATGGCGCCGGTAGTGTGGGAGCTGGACACGGACATTGAGCAGGCATTACGTGCGGAGCCCGCTCCTGTCCAGTGTCCCGCTGGGCGTCTGTAGGTCCCGTCTGCTGTCCGTGACCGGTCTATTGGACACATGTCACCCTCCTCTGGTCATCCTGGGATCGGTCGGACAATGCGCTATTTGAGCGGGATGTACTGGTGGCCTACCTTGGCTAAGGATGTGAGAGTTTGTTTCCGCTTGCTCGGTGTGCGCCCAGTGTAAGGCTCCTAGGCAGCTGCCCAGAGGTAAGCTACACCCCTTACCTGTTCCACAGCGGCCATGTTTCTGCGGTCCTATTGCCAGGACCAGCCGGGGGAGTGGGCGGAGTTCATGCCCTAGGCCGAGATGGCACAGAACTCGCTCCTCCACTCCTCCACTAACATCTCTCCCTTCCAGTGCGTACTGGGGTACCAGCCGGTTCTGGCACCTTGGCATCAGGGTCAGACCGAGGTTCCTGCGGTGGACTACTGGTTCAGGCGCGCGGAGGAGACATGGGAAGCTGTCCGTGTCTACCTCAGCAGGCCGTGATGCGCCAGAAGGTTAATGCAGATCGCCACCTTAGTGAGACCCTGGTGTTCGCACCGGGGGACCGGGCCTGGCTCTCGACCCGAAACCTGCCCCCCCGCCTGCCCTGCCGGAAGCTGGGTCCATCTATTGGACCCATCTATGCTGCAGGAGTTCCACTATCGTTGTCTGAAACCTGAAACATGCCCCCCTGCGTGCCCTGTCGGAAGCGGTCCATCTATTGGACCCATCTATGCTGCAGGAGTTCCACCGTCGTTGTCCGGATCGCCCTGCGCCTCGCCCTCCGGGTCGTCCCCGAGGCCGGTGTTTACGCGCTGCTGGAGCCGTGCGTCGGGGGGTACTGTCACGACAGAGTTGGTCCCTCTCCATGTGTGGGCGGAGTTCGGGGGTCGAAGTCACCGACCTTCTAGCCATCGCTGATCCTCTTTTAATTTTCCTTTGGTTTTGTCTTGTCTTGTATAACACCTGATTCCAATCCCATTCATTATTATTTTTTAACTCTCTGTTCCCCCTTATTGTCCTTGTTGGTGATTGTTTGTTTGTAAGCTATGTGCAAGATATGTTCTGGCGACAGGTTTTGTACCCACTTGTATTAATTTGTATATGTTTTCTGAGGTTTTGAACACTTATTAAACTACTCCGTTTTATACTAAGTTCGATCTCCTGCACCTGACTTCCCTGCCACCAGCACGCACACTTACAGTAGACTCTAAAAGGCATTTTTTTTATCTCATAATGCCATTCGGGCTACTGTAATATTAAAGTTTGGTAACATTTTACTTGACACCTAGTGTCATAAAATGTTATGAAACTGTCATAACCATGTCATAATATGTCATATGGTTGGTATGTTTGGTGTTCCTAATATTTGGTATACTCAGTGTACAGTGCCTTGCGAAAGTATTCGGCCCCCTTGAACTTTGCGACCTTTTGCCACATTTCAGGCTTCAAAGATAAAGATATAAAACTGTATTTTTTTGTGAAGAATCAACAACAAGTGGGACACAACCATGAAGTGGAACGACATTTATTGGATATTTCAAACTTTTTTAACAAATCAAAAACGGAAAAATTGGGTGTGCAAAATTATTCAGCCCCCTTAAGTTAATACTTTGTAGCGCCACCTTTTGCTGCGATTACAGCTGTAAGTCGCTTGGGGTATGTCTCTATCAGTTTTGCACATCGAGAGACTGACATTTTTTCCCATTCCTCCTTGCAAAACAGCTCGAGCTCAGTGAGGTTGGATGGAGAGCATTTGTGAACAGCAGTTTTCAGTTCTTTCCACAGATTCTCGATTGGATTCAGGTATGGACTTTGACTTGGCCATTCTAACACCTGGATGTATTTTTTTTTAACCATTCCATTGTAGATTTTGCTTTATGTTTTGGATCATTGTCTTGTTGGAAGACAAATCTCCGTCCCAGTCTCAGGTCTTTTGCAGACTCCATCAGGTTTTCTTCCAGAATGGACCTGTATTTGGCTCCATCCATCTTCCCATCAATTTTAACCATCTTCCCTGTCCCTGCTGAAGAAAAGCAGGCCCAAACCATGATGCTACCACCACCATGTTTGACAGTGGGGATGGTGTGTCAGGGTGATGAGCTGTGTTGCTTTTACGCCAAACATAACGTTTTGCATTGTTGCCAAAAAGTTCAATTTCGGTTTCATCTGACCAGAGCACCTTCTTCCACATGTTTGGTGTGTCTCCCAGGTGGCTTGTGGCAAACTTTAAACGACACTTTTTATGGATATCTTTAAGAAATGGCTTTCTTCTTGCCACTCTTCCATAAAGGCCAGATTTGTGCAATATACGACTGATTGTTGTCCTATGGACAGAGTCTCCCACCTCAGCTGTAGATCTCTGCAGTTCATCCAGAGTGATCATGGGCCTCTTGGCTGCATCTCTGATCAGTCTTCTCCTTGTATGAGCTGAAAGTTTAGAGGGACGGCCAGGTCTTGGTAGATTTGCAGTGGTCTGATACTCCTTCCATTTCAATATTATCGCTTGCACAGTGCTCCTTGGGATGTTTAAAGCTTGGGAAATCTTTTTGTATCCATATCCGAGATGGCATAGCAGTTCAGACGTCTTTTGTCCTCGTCTTGTCGTGTCCTGTATATATACATATTTACAACTTTTTTCACATACATTTTATTTTTATTTTCCATCAACTCATCTTCAAAACACTCTCCTGCAACCCGCCTCACCAATTTATATTTATAAATAAGTATTATTTACCTCAAACCTCGAAGCTAGCCAGAAACTCCAAGAAGCTAGCCAGAAACTATCCAGAAGCTAGCCCAGAAGCTAATCCAGAAGCTAGTTCAGAAGCTAGTTCAGAAGCTAGTTCAGAAGCTAGTTAGCTTCTTTACTGGCTAATCGTTAGTATTCAGCTAACCACGGTTTGTGGTCATCAGCTATCCTTTAGCTCGAAAATCTTTCGCCAGTTTTGTACGGCGCAACGCGGCTCGGAACGGAACATACCGGACCAATTTTTCTCTCCATGTCCCTGGATTTCAACTGCTCTCTGGACATTCATACCCGGATCTCACAGCTAGCTAGCTGCTATCCGTGTGACTATCTGCTTTCGTCGATTCCGGAGCAAACATCAATTACTCCGGAGCTAGCCAGCTCCGTCAATCACTCCTGAGTTCCATCAATCACTCCTGGGCTGCAGTCACCTATCCGGACCCGTTTTACTGCCTACGCGGAGCCCCACCGGGCCTTCACAACTGGACTGCCGACATTATCTACCCGAAGGAGATCCGGCTGGCTCCTCCGTCGCGACGTTACCTGGACGCCCATCTGCGGCCTGCTAACCGTTAGCTGTCTTATCGGCTGCTCTCAGAATAGACAATCGGACAATTTATTTATTTGTATTATTATTATGTTTCTTCTTGGGCCTCTATAACTATATCTAATGTTTATTTTATTTATTATTTATTTATTTGTTGTTTATTTTTTTGTGTGATTTGGATTAATCCCCTCTACCACACGGAACCTCACTAATCTACGCAAGAGGTGGCTAACAACACACTGGACCCTTTTGATCACTCGACTAAGGATGCCTCTCCTTAATGTCAATATGTCTTGTCCATTGCTGTTCTGGTTAGTGTTTATTGGCTTATTTCACTGTAGAGCCTCTAGTCCTGCTCACTATACCTTATCCAATTTATTAGTTCCACCACCCACACATGCTATGACATCTCCTGGTTTCAATGAAGTTTCTAGAGACAATATCTCTCTCTTCATCACTCAATACCTAGGTTTACCTCCACTGTATTCACATCCTACCATACCTTTGTCTGTACATTATACCTTGATGCTATTTTATCGCCCCCAGAAACCTCCTTTTACTCTCTGTTCCAGACGTTCTAGACGACCAATTCTTATTGCTTTTAGCCGCTTTTCTCCTCCTATGTTCCTCTGGCGATGTAGAGGTGAATCCAGGCCCTGCAGTGCCTAGCTCCACTCCTATTCCCCAGGCGCTCTCTTTTGATGACTTCTGTAACCGTAATAGCCTTGGTTTCATGCATGTTAACATTAGAAGCCTCCTCCCTAAGTTTGTTCTATTCACTGCTTTAGCACACTCTGCCAACCCGGATATTCTAGCTGTGTCTGAATCCTGGCTTAGGAAGACCACCAAAAATTCTGAAATTTTAATTCCAAACTACAACATTTTCAGACAAGATAGAACTGCCAAAGGGGGCGGTGTTGCAATCTACTGCAAAGATAGCCTGCAGAGTTCTGTCCTACTATCCAGGTCTGTACCCAAACAATTTGAACTTCTACTTTTAAAAATCCACCTCTCTAAAAACAAGTCTCTCACCGTTGCCGCCTGCTATAGACCACCCTCTGCCCCCAGCTGTGCTCTGGACACCATATGTGAACTGATTGCCCCCATCTATCTTCAGAGCTCGTGCTGCTAGGCGACCTAAACTGGAACATGCTTAACACCCCAGCCATCCTACAATCTAAACTTGATGCCCTCAATCTCACACAAATTATCAATGAACCTACCAGGTACCCCCCAAAGCCTTGAACACGGGCACCCTCATAGATATCATCCTAACCAACTTCCCTCTAAATACACCTCTGCTGTCTTCAACCAAGATCTCAGCGATCACTGCCTCATTGCCTGCATCCGTAATGGGTCAGCGGTCAAACGACCTCCACTCATCACTGTAAAACGCTCCCTGAAACACTTCAGCGAGCAGGCCTTTCTAATCGACCTGGCCGGGGTATCCTGGAAGGATATTGATCTCATCCCGTCAGTAGAGGATGCCTGGATATTTTTTTAAATGCCTTCCTAACCATCTTAAATAAACATGCCCCATTCAAGAAATGTAGAACCAGGAACAGATATAACCCATGGTTCTCCCCAGACCTGACTGCCCTTAACCAACACAAAAACATCCTATGGCGTTCTGCATTAGCATCGAACAGCCCCCGTGATATGCAGCTGTTCAGGGAAGCTAGAAACCGTTATACACAAGCAGTTAGAAAAGCCAAGGCTAGCTTTTTCAAGCAGAAATTTGCTTCCTGCAACACTAACTCAAAAAAGTTCTGGGACATTGTAAAGTCCATGGAGAATAAGAACACCTCCTCCCAGCTGCCCACTGCACTGAAGATAGGAAACACTGTCACCACTGATAAATCCACCATAATTGAGAATTTCAATAAGCATTTTTCTACGGCTGGCCATGCTTTCCACCTGGCTACTCCTACCCCGGTCAACAGCACTGCACCCCCAACAGCAACTCGCCCAAGCCTTCCCCATTTCTCCTTCTCCCAAATCCGTTCAGCTGATGTTCTGAAAGAGCTGAAAAATCTGGACCCCTACAAATCAGCCGGGCTAGACAATCTGGACCCTTTCTTTCTAAAATTATCTGCCAAAATTGTTAGAACCCCTATTACTAGCCTGTTCAACCTCTCTTTCGTGTCGTCTGAGATTCCCAAAGATTGGAAAGCAGCTGCGGTCATCCCCCTCTTCAAAGGGGACACTCTTGACCCAAACTGCTATAGACCTATATCTATCCTACCATGCCTTTCTAAGGTCTTCGAAAGCCAAGTCAACAAACAGATTACCGACCATTTCGAATCTCACCATACCTTCTCTGCTATGCAATCTGGTTTCAGAGCTGGTCATGGGTGCACCTCAGCCACGCTCAAGGTCCTAAACGATATCTTAACCGCCATCGATAAGAAACATTACTGTGCAGCCGTATTCATTGATCTGGCCAAGGCTTTCGACTCTGTCAATCACCACATCCTCATTGGCAGACTCGACAGCCTTGGTTTCTCAAATGATTGCCTCGCCTGGTTCACCAACTACTTCTCTGATAGATTTCAGTGTGTCAAATCGGAGGGTCTGCTGTCCGGACCTCTGGCAGTCTCTATGGGGGTGCCACAGGGTTCAATTCTTGGACCAACTCTCTTCTCTATATACATCAATGAGGTCGCTCTTGCTGCTGGTGAGTCTCTGATCCACCTCTACGCAGACGACACCATTCTGTATACAACTACCTCTTTCCTAACTGTATTTAATTAATTAATTAATTTTGCTCATTTGCACCCCATTATTTTTATTTCTACTTTGCACATTCTTCCATTGCAAAACTACCATTCCAGTGTTTTACTTGCTATATTGTATTTACTTTGCCACCATGGCCTTTTTTGCCTTTACCTCCCTTCTCTCCTCATTTGCTCACGTTGTATACAGACTTGTTTATACTGTATTATTGACTGTATGTTTGTTTTACTCCATGTGTAACTCTGTGTCCTTGTATCTGTCGAACTGCTTTGCTTTATCTTGGCCAGGTCGCAATTGTAAATGAGAACTTGTTCTCAACTTGCCTACCTGGTTAAATAAAGGTGAAATAAAATAAAATAAAAAACAACAGTATCTCGGACCTGCCTGGTGTGTTCCTTGTTCTTCATGATGCTCTCTGCGCTTTTAACGGACCTCTGAGACTATCACAGTGCATGTGCATTTATAAGGAGACTTGATTACACACAGGTGGATTGTATTTATCATCATTAGTCATTTAGGTCAACATTGGATCATTCAGAGATCCTCACTGAACTTCTGGAGAGACTTTGCTGCACTGAAAGTAAAGGGGCTGAATTATTTTGCACGCCCAATTTTTCAGTTTTTGATTTGTTAAAAAAGTTTGAAATATCCAATAAATGTCGTTCCACTTCATGATTGTGTCCCACAAAAAAATAGTTTTATATCTTTGTTTGAAGCCTGAAATGTGGCAAAAGGTCGCAAAGTTCAAGGGGGCCAAATACTTTCGCAAGGCACTGTATATAAAACATAGGAAAGTACATTTTTGATTGCACTGGGCCTTTAAGAAAAGGTCAAGGTCACAGTGATTCAACATGTTCAGTAGGTCCCATATACCCTTATAGTTAAGTAGGTTCTGAGGGAATATAGGGCTGAGAGAACAGATGTTTGAGGAAACATAAGGCTGAAGCATCATATAGTTGATGGAACATAGGGCTGAATGATCATAGAGTTGAGGGAACATAGGGCTGAAGGATCATATAGTTGATGGAGCATAGGGCTGAAGGATCATAGAGTTGAGGGAACATAGGGCTGAAGGATCATAGAGTTGAGGGAACATAGGGCTGAAGGATCATAGAGTTGAGGGAACATAGGGCTGAAGGATCATAGAGTTGAGGGAACATAGGGCTGAAGGATCATATAGTTGAGGGAACATAGGGCTGAAGGATCATAGAGTTGAGGGAACATAGGGCTGAAGGATCATAGAGTTGAGGGAGCATAGGGCTGAAGGATCATAGAGTTGAGGGAACATAGGGCTGAAGGATCATAGAGTTGAGGGAACATAGGGCTGAAGGATCATATAGTTGATGGAACATAGGGCTGAAGGATCATATAGTTGATGGAACATAGGGCTGAAGGATCATAGAGTTGAGGGAACATAGGGCAGAGTGAACATAGCGCTGAGGGAACATAGGGCTGAAGGATCATAGAGTTGAGGGAACATAGGGCTGAAGGATCATATAGTTGATGGAACATAGGGCTGAAGGATCATATAGTTGATGGAACATAGGGCTGAAGGATCATAGAGTTGAGGGAACATAGGGCAGAGTGAACATAGCGCTGAGGGAAAATAGGGCTGAAGGATCATAAAGTTGAGGGAACATAGGGCAGAGTGAACATAGCGCTGAGGGAAAATAGGGCTGAAGGAACATGGGGGAACATGGGGCTGAGGGAACATAGGGTGGACCCCATTTAAATCTATATAAGCTTTAATCCTAAATAATGTGGAAACAAATCAGGATTGCACTGCACTGCCACTCTCAAGTTAATTGACATGTGATTAAGGACTAAAACAATTGTTTGTTCCAGTGAAGATTCCATATGTCTGCAATTAGAGAGAATGGTATCATTAACCTAATAATGATCTTATTGCTCACAAATGGGGCCTCATTCCCATTCTGAGTGCATGTACGCACGCACACACACACCACTATTGTAACTGCTGTTCCATTTATCACACTAGCCACGTTATGAAAGCATGCAGGACACTAAAATATGCTTTCATAATTTGAGTTGTTTCAATTTTTAGTTCCGTAAAGCTAAAGGTTTCAAGTTTCAAAGTTTATTCACCATGTGCATAGGATACAGCAGGTGTAAACCTCTTAATCACAGAAGTATCTTAACAAATCAGATGTAGAAGAATAAATAATTGACTAAATACACCAGAGTACAGTCTTTGTTGTCTGCAGTATTCTGTTTCAAACCTATTTTGTGGCTGTTATCCACCCTTTCAAACAGCCTCTGAGTTCGGAATGCTTACATTAGTGATTCTTGTCATTGGGCTTTCATTGTCAGTGTCAAACCTTATTGCCAAAGAACCGAGTGAACCAATGTCCGTGTTGTTTACTGTGCCTGCATCAGAACTGACAATGAAAGCCAATGGGAAATAGAGTTTTCATTCTCCCCTGTCCAGTGTTCATGTTTTTATTGTGTCCACAGCTATCTTTCTACTGTGTCTTCTGTGTTGTTTCTACCGTTTCTCTTGTATCTACAGTAGGCGACTGGACCAATTAAAAGTGTTGTATTAATTATTTTTGGTTTCAGCATTATCAGAATGGCTTAAAATGACTTCCTGATGGCTCCTGGGCAGTGGTATTAATGACAGCTGTGGCACTGATTTAAATTCACCCAGTAATTAAACAAACATCATTGATTTCCCAATTACACTTTTCTCTTGGCTCCCTCACTCGCATTACCCTGCCTTCATGCCTGCCTGGCTCACTGGCTTCCCAGCCCCCCTGCAGCTGTAGGCCAATCAGATAATTGTAATTTGTGAAATGAGCAACAGTCAATTCCAGTTAGACAGTGGTCAGACACATTGATATTCCGTGCGCTGTTGAAAACCTTTCCTTCCTCTTGCTAATTGACAGTGGAAACAGGGGCATTTTTGCTTGAAACCAAGTTTGGTTTATCATCATGTCTGTGTCAAAGAGGAATACAACTGTTTTGATCAAAGAATACAACTCTGTTGAGCGCTTTATCAAGAGAATCTTACTATGTGGCAAAAAATGTATCTGAATCTATATTTGAACTACTCAGTTCTATTTTTCAACATGAGGATAAGTTGATGGGGTTAGGGCTTCACGATATGGGAAAAACATTTTATTAAGATTTCTCCCCCCAAATATTGCAATTTCAATTCTTCGCGCTATATACATCAAAATTGGGGAAACTGTTGGAATCATAGAAATAGAATGATTTATTTTAAGAAGCAAAGAGGAAAGCAGCGTTGTTCTTGTTTGAAACAATTTGTTGACAGTATTTCACCTAACAGAACAGCATGCAAGCTTATTGTGAATCTAACGAGGAGGTGGAACTGTGTTGCTTGAATGACAGGGGGCGGGCTTGGTTTGTGCGGGAAAGCAGCCGTAAGAGGAGAAAAAAAAGTATATTATCAAAACGGATGTTACACGTGGCTGAGATGCGTTTCAAAATATTGCATGTGATATGGATTTCTTGCGATATGACTACAGCACATGTCAATATTGCAATTTCGATGTGAATTTGATGAATTTTGCAGACATAGATGAGGTTTTCTTGTGTTGGTGGTCTTTTAGCAGTTAAGAGGATAAATGAGGTTTGCTTGTGTTGGTGGTCTTTCAGCTGCTAGTTCTCCCCATCTGTGCAGGCAGATGGAGGACAGCTCCCACATAGCTATGTCTGCTGCCAAGTCTTCTCTATCCTGCTCTGTAGTTAAAAGGAAAGGACTCGGCTACTGCTCAGCATCATGGCTTCACCAGTATCCGTGTTTTGTGGTGTGGTGATTGTTCTGCTGAGGGTAGTGTAAAAAAATCTTAGTGTTATGTTAAGAGCCCAATCCTGGAGGTGAAAGTTATACCCCTGTGGGGGAAGTTGTAGACCTAGGGAGAGGGTGTCAGAGTCTAGGGTTGGATTCTCTTTCTTTTCGTTGGAGCCTCCAAGTTGCCTCATTGATGCTCAAAGAAGCTTGTGACAAGAAATGCTTAGTGTTGCCATGCCAATCAGTTTGTGGCCTTTTAATATATAGTTGATGTCGGACGTTAACATACACTTAGGTTGGAGTCATTAAAACTTGTTTTTCTACTTTGTGCATGACACAATACATTTTTCTTTTCCAACAATTGTTTATAGACAGATTATTTCACTTATAATTCACTGTATCACAATTTCAGTGGATCAGAAGTTTACATACACTAAGATGACTGTGCCTTTAAACAGCTTGGAAAATGCCAGAAAAGGATGTCATGATTTTAGAAGCCTCTAATTGACATAATTTCAGTCAATTGGAGGTGCACCTGTGGATGTATTTCAAGGCATACCTTCAAACTAGTGCCTCTTTGCTGGACATCATGAGCAAATCAAAAGATATCAGCCAAGACCTGGCCATGCTGCTGTTCCAGTTTCAACTTCCACCTGACTGTGCTGCTGCTCCAGTTTCAACTGTTCTGCCTTATTATTATTCGACCATGCTGGTCATTTATGAACATTTGAACATCTTGGCCATGTTCTGTTATAATCTCCACCCGGCACAGCCAGAAGAGGACTGGCCACCCCACATATGCTCTCTCTAATTCTCTCTTTCTTTCTCTCTCTCGGAGGACCTGAGCCCTAGGACCATGCCCCAGGACTACCTGACATGATGACTCCTTGCTGTCCCCAGTCCACCTGACCCTGCTGCTGCTCCAGTTTCAACTGTTCTGCCTTATTATTATTCGACCATGCTGGTCATTTATGAACATTTGAACATCTTGGCCATGTTCTGTTATAATCTCCACCCGGCACAGCCAGAAGAGGACTGGCCACCCCACATAGCCTGGTTCCTCTCTAGGTTTCTTCCTAGGTTTTGGCCTTTCTAGGGAGTTTTTCCTAGCCACCGTGCTTCTACACCTGCATTGCTTGCTGTTTGGGGTTTTAGGCTGGGTTTCTGTACAGCACTTTGAGATATCAGCTGATGTACGAAGGGCTATATAAATAAATTTGATTTGATTTGACCTCAGCAAACAATTGTAGACCTCCACAATCTGGTTCATCCTTGGGAGCAATTTCCAAATGCTTGAAGGTACCATGTTCATCTGTACAAACAGAAGGACGAAGGTATAAACACCATGGGATCACTCAGCCGTCATACCACTCAGGAAGGAGACGAGTTCTGTCTCCTAGAGATGAACATACTTTTTTTTGCGAAAAGTGCAAATCAATCCCAGAACCACAGCAAAGGACCTTGTGAAGATGCTGGCGTAAACAGGTACAAAAGTATCTATATCCACAGTAAAACGAGTCCTATCTTGACATAACCTGAAAGGCCGCTCAGCAAGGAAGAAGCCACTGCTCAAAACCGGCATAAAAAAGACAGACTATGGTTTGCAACTGCATATGGGGACAAAGATTGTACTTTTTGGAGAAATGTCCTCTAGTCTGATGAAACAAAATGGCATAAGGACAACAAAGTCAAGGTATTGGAATGGCCATCACAAAGCCCTGACCTCAATCCTATTGAAAATGTGTGGGCAGAACTGAAAAAGCATGGGCGAGCAAGGAGGCCTACAAACCTAACTCAGTTACACCAGCTCTGTCAGGAGGAATGGGTCAGAATTCACCCAATTTATTGTGGGAAGCTTGTGGAAGGCTACCCGAAACATTTGACCCAAGTTAAATTACTTTAAAGGCAATGCTACCAAATACCAAAATTGATTGTATGTACATTTCTGACCCAGTGGGAATGTGACAAAATAAATAAAAGCTGAAATAAATAATTCTCTCTACAATTATTCTGACATTTCACATGCTTAAAATAAAGTGGTGATCCTAGCTGACCTAAGATAGGGAATTTTTACTAGGATTAAATGTCTGGAATTGTGAAACCATTTGACGTGCACTCATCACAGAGGAGAGCTTCTGTGGCTGAAGTTTTCACATTGAGATTAAAGAAATGTTGGTTGGTATACTATTTTAATAGATGTTATTTGGGATGCCAACAATTGCTTAAAAACTTTAGAAATGTTACCGCAGGTATTTCTATTCTCTTGGTGACACAGAAGCAAAGTTGTCTTTATTGCTTGAACACATTTCATGTTCCATGATATTCAACACCTCTTGCTGAAAACAGCAGGTATTTGTATAAAACCTGCAATGGTAATCACAGAAACATTTTAGATAACTGACCTTAGACTAGTTTGTCAAAAATAATTGTCCACGGAACAATATGTAGGTGTTTTGTGTATGCCGTTGCGTCCCCAACTTAAAAATAATATCATACTGAAGTGGTTGTTATTATCTATGAAATCCAACAAATAAACCTCACATTAGTTTGTTACTGTGAATGTGTGAATGTTACCAAAGCCCCCCTGCTCCATAACTAAAAACATGCAGTTGTGGTTCTTTATAAAGTAGATTCAGAGCCTGGATGGCTTTAATAAATTACACCTCCCACTCTGATCATCACCATTTAGAACCAGTCACACCTCTAGTCAGTCTGTGTTCATATTTCTCATTACATAAGCCAGTCCACCCAGAGAGATCACACAATGAGCTATTCTTCCCCTCAGCCCAGCACTCAGTCAATGGTGCACTCAAAGGGCTTTAATAGAGGAGAGGAGGACATTGGGACTGGCATGGAGCTTTGCTCCAATTAAGCTATTTGAACAAAAATCTGACCAGCCTCAGTGAGAGAGGACGTCTTTCACAGATACAGTAAGACCAGCTTCGGTGTAGAGAGGA